>NC_138759.1:94138209-94793218 GCF_965113315.1 Podarcis vaucheri
CCTTGAGACCTTTAATTACCTGTTTCTTTTCCTGTCTATCATAAATACAGCTTCCTAACTAATTTTCAAGGGTTCTTTACATCTTTCTATAGATTACAAAGGGGCTTTTCTTTCCCACCAGGTCGTTACTAGACGTGAGTAGCCCGTGATGTGACTTTAAATCGGTGCCTTTCTTTTGTCTCCCAGGAAACACAGCAGAACCATGTTGGTAGAAGGGAGGTTGTTTACTCTCCACAGTTTCTTTTGCCCCTTCCTCCCAATAATGTAGATAAAATCTACACAACTCTCTCTATCTCTCTTTGCATCCACATTAACATGTCAGACAGGCAAGATAATTTCTCATCACTTGGTAGGGGGTAAACACAGCAGATTACAAGATAATACTAAGGCAGCCTATTCTAACATCGATAACTCATCTTAGCTCATTCAGTCTTGCATATACATTAGGTTTAAGTCTGCTGTATATCATGATTCACTATAAAGAGCTGAGGCACACAAGACATAATTAAATCCAAGCTTTGAACTGAAGAATATCACATCCTTAACTCTGTGCACATTAAGGGCAAGAGATCAGGACTGAGCCTATGAGGAGCCATGGAGGCAAGCATTAGCACACATTAGTCACCAGAACCACATCCAAGGCTGAGACCTGAGTCTTCAAGATACTGCCTAAGTAAAGATGTCCACATTATCCTAGGGAATCATGAGACCCAGCTGATTGCTTTTTCCTGATGAAAGCTAAGATTTTGAGGACGTAAAATCCTGAGACAGATTCCACATGCTAAGCAACATCCATTCTTGTGAAATAGTAACAGTCTTACTACACAAACAAACAACATCAGCCAACCTTTCCTGGGCAACTTTACATCAGAGTTCCCTAGACTCATCATGTTGTGAACAGAATGTACATAGAGTGGTACCTCAGGTTCAGTACTTAATTCGTTCTGGAGGTCCGTTCTTAACCTGAAACTGTTCTTGACCTGAAGCACCACTTTAGCTAATGGGGCCTCCTGCTGCTGCCGCGCCGCCGCCACGCAATTTCTGTTCTCACCCTGAAGCAAAGTTCTTAACCTGAAGCACTATTTCTGGGTTAGCGGAGTCTGTAACCTGAAGCGTATGTAACCCGAGGTACCACTGTATATCTAAACATTATTGTATACCTACATAAGAATCCTGGTTCAACCAAAGCAACGATAATGCATTTATATTTAAATGTTCAATCTCCTAAACTCCGTGTGTTCTCCTTAGAGATGGTGATGGTGACAATTAACATTTTTATGCCACATAACTGTATATGGGTCTTCTGGTTCTTCTTTAATCCTCACCACAACCTTATGAGGTAAGTTAGACTGAGTGACAGTAACTGCCTCAGGATCAGCCAGTTAAGTTTCATTAGGAATCTCACCCTGAGTATCCCTGCTCCTAGTCTGAAGCTCTAACCCTCACACCACACTAACAATTTTCAACACTACATAATTAATTCCAGATTTATAGGTAGTGAAGCTCTATCTGAGACGAAACAGGCTAATGTCAAATCATATATGCATGTATATATTAAAAATGAGAAAAATGCAGTATTTGCTCATAACGCATCCTCAACCATGGGCAAATCACCAGCTTTTGACTTTGAAGCAGCCTCATTATTGGAAACTGCCATAACGTTTATTGATCATTTACTCAGGTGATTTATAACCCACTCTTCATAAAATAATTCCCACAGTTGAGTACAATGCAGAAATGTATAACACTGTGTGTATAAAAATAACTGTAGTCAAATATTGTTTGCAGTATAAACTCTGTCACAACTACTACTCCTCTAAAAATTTTTACTTTAATATTTTCTTTTGAAACATATTTATTTTCAGATATTTCCAGAAATTCTCAAGGGGTGATTACTCCCATCACTCCTGACCACAGGTCATGTTGGTTGAAGCTGATGGGAGTTGGAGCCCAACAACACCTGATGGGTCACAGGTTTCCCACCACTGGTCTACAGTGAGGAGGAACAGAATGGCCAAAAGCGAATGCATGTCAGGATTATAATTGTAATCAAACATGATTCCAATATTCTATTTATTAAATTTACACCCCATTATTCCTCTCAAAGAAGCCCAACAAGAGATAAAATGATTAAAACATCTTAATTCCAATACAGATGCAGCTTAGGAAAGGTCTCCACTTGAAATAATGGTCAAAAGAGGAAGGTCTTCAGTAGGTGCTGAAAAGACAGCCAAGATGGCGCACGTCTGATATACAAGGGCAGGGAATTCCAAGGGGCAGGTGCCACAACACTGAAGGCCTGATTCCTACATTGTGCAGAATAGACTTCCTGATGAGAAAATATCTGCAGGAGGTCCTTCACCTGCAGAACATAGTGATAGATTGCATATATAAGGGGTAAGATTATCTTTCAGGTATTCTGGACACATGCTGTACAGAGATGTACACACCAAAACCAGCACTGTGAACAGACAGCTTTCCGGGACATGTGGCCAACATGACTAAACCACTTCTGGCGCAACGGGGCACCTTGACGAGTGCCAGAGTGCCCAGAAACGCTATTTATCATCCCACTGCAGTGGTACCTATTTATCTATTTGCACTGCTGTGCTTTCAAACTGCTAGGTTGGCAGGAGCTCGGAAAGAGCTACGGGAGCTCACCCCGTCATGCGGATTCGAACAGCCGGCCTTCTGATCAGTGGGGGTAATGTGTTGGCAATATCCCTACCCCACTGAGCAACTGACCTGACATTGCAGCTTCTGGAACAACCTCAAAGGCCTTTCCACCTTAATGGAAAATAATATATGCATTACACAGACATAATGAATTAGGCAGTGCTGAACTGTTTCCACAGCTAGACAGGCTTGGCCCAGAGGCCCACTGTTGAGGCAATGTGAGTTGCTTGCCTTGAGTGACGGAAGCCTTGCCTCTGATGCCCATTCCAAAATCTCCCTGGAAGCTGGTGCTGATGCCAGCATTTCACAGGCAGCAGCACACAATTCAGGTAAGAAAGGTGTGGTACCAGCATGATGGGGGCAGAGGGGCGCACGTTCCCATTTCACCTCAAGTGGTGAAACAGGATGCATCACCCCTGCAGTCAAAAGTGTTGTAGCAGCAGCGGTCTCGCTACCACCACTACTGGCATTTCAAAGCCACCAGATCTAAACTACTTGGCTGTGGTTCATCACAGGCTAGTTCCAGCACTGAAGATCCAGGTGATTTACCTCTACAAGCTAAGGGTTCCCCTCTCTGTTTGCAACTCCTCAGGTTTACTACAACAAGCAAAGGAAGGCAATTGGTGTTTCTATCAGACACCCAGAATCATCCAGTACTGTAACCATCCAATGTTCATTTGATTTCTTTATATTTAGGTCTCTCCTAGAAAGCTCAGAACAGCTGACATGGAGCGAGCAATAATCTACCATGCAGGCATCACACCCACGTGTCTCCAGCAACAATATAGAGTCTTGTTTTTCAAAGAAGGAAAACACTCGCACACATATCTGGCACCACAAGCAAGCTGATATACTATGCTGCAGACCTTTCTTAAAATGGCTAATGTTGCTTGGGTCTATCAGTGCTACCATCGAGAGTTCTCCAAAACAGCTTCCATTTGTTGCAACCCAGGAGCATACATTAAAGAGGAAATGTTGTATAACACCTTGGCAAACTGCCAGGTCCAACAGAATCTTGGAAATGGAACAGAATTTTTGCAGTGATATATTCTGGCTGTTTCCGCCTCCACTCCCCAGCCACTCTTGCTGCTGCTGCAAAAGGAAGACTGTCTTACAAATGCATCTCTCACATCCATAGATCCAAATACCTCTAGCATTGCAAGTCCACACCCCCTACTGCCTTTTCAGACGAGATGATGAATGCTTCTTCTTAGGTCTCCAACACACCTTTTGTTTCAGCCACTTGTCACTGTCCCAACCTGTAGATATGCCTGCATACCCATGCTGTGTCTCACAACTGTCCCAATTTGGCATTCCTGTGCAGCATTCATTCTCACCAGGGTTCTTTGAAGCCATAGTTTCCTTATCTGTTCCTGACATGGGTAATGTTTCAATGAATCACAAGCACCTTTGACAAATTTGAAGGAAACCGCTGCTATAAAGCATTACACCTCACTCATACATTTATTTAGCTGCTTTTTCCCCTAGGTATCCTTGTGTGAACAAAATCTACCATACTCGACATGATTCATAGGCATGAGGAGGGAAAGTATTGTAATCCAGGTCTCTTTTTTTATTTTGCTTTGTGCGTTATGCTTATTTCTAAACTGGACACTTAGTCTACCAAGGGCATATTATCCAGTGATGAAGAGAGTGCAGAAAACAGCCACAGACCCCTTTTTAATGCCCTGGGCATGGGCCCAAGTGGATCCCACAGGCCCAGCCAGGTCCGCCTCCCATGCCCGCTTGCAATTGGTCAATTGTGTAAGCAGGCAGAATGTACCTCCTGGGCAGCAAGCTCAGTTGAGGGACATCCTTTGCCGCCTGGGAAGTGACCTGAAGGAGAAGCCTTCACCACCAGATCACAGCATGTGGGAGGAGTGCTGGCCCACAAAGGCGCCCACCTAAGAGGGTGTGCGGACCCGTCATTAAAAAATGGTGAGTTTTGTAACAATGACAAATGGAACCTGGAAGAAACCTGAGAAGGATCGGATATACCCGAGCAGATGTAGGCCTGAAAAAGATGTACTACAACAGCAGAGATTTTCCAAATTCACCTAGCAAATTTGACAAGCAACTATACAAATACTTAGCAAAATGAAAGATGTGAAAACTGGGTATTGTACATTGTGTGTGGAAACTTATTTATTTTTCATAGGAAGCTGGCATCATAAAATGGATAGGACCATGACATCTGAACAGGAACTATCCTGTTCCAAACTTACCTCAGCTATGAACTAAGTAGAAGGACTCAAGCAAACCACTCTCTCTCATCCCTAGATCCCCACAAAATCAACTGCTAGTCAACTATACAGTGTGATTGTTAAGGATTGACAGGAAAATACACCAGTCATTTTGAACCCTTGGGAGAGAGGAAGAAAGCTACAAATGCTAAATAAATGCCATTTAAGAACATATCATGAGTACTAATTTTATGACGGCATTTAAAATCTTATCTGGAATTTTTAAAGCCTTTTAAGTATCTGATCACTATATATTTGGATGAGGAAGAAAGCTCAAAGCTGTTTTCTTTGAGGAGTGTTAAAATCATGAGTCACAGGGAATCACACTACCTTGCCAAGTAACCTGTCAAGGACACACGTTGTCAGCTCCATTCAAGCCAAGCTTCACAAGGCTAATTGACTTACACTGTAAGGATGCATTGCCCTGACAACCTGGGCATATTCTCTACTAGTTCTTTCTTTTATTTAAATACCACTATGTGAGTTCTGTTTTTGTGCATGTGGACAAATCCTAACTGAGAAAGTCTTTAAAGCATCTGTGATCCTTGGGAGACGACAGCTTTCTGCTTCATTAACTACTCATTTTTATCAAATTTCCCCTTCTAAAATGAATGACAATTTTCTCCTCTTTGGCATTATTACTGTGTTTTTAAAATCCCTCTACATAAATTATAGCTTCCTTTTAAGACCAACACTGTGTGAGCTTGCAAGCTGGAAAAGTAACCTCTTTAACAGACAGTAACCTGCTGGGAATGGGCTGGAGAAGCAATCTTGCCCCAATTAGAAGATTCTAATTTACCTGGCTCCAACAATGAGTTGATTCCTATTGGCATCCAGAGCAAGCTGGGAGAAGTCCCGTACACCTGGATAGCTGAAATTTGAGACCCAAGGCTTCAGATCTGCAAAGAAAATGAAAAAGAAGGGGGAACAATGACACTGTTTCATATGTAATAAATGTTCTATAGGAGATTCTGCTAATGGATTTCCAACTGAAGCTCTATCAATAGATGGTAAATATATATAATCCAGTCATAGTTGTGGCTTTCTCGGAGTGCAAACCAGTGTAAAAATGTGGCAGAATCATGTGACAGAATTGTAGACAACCCTAAAAGAGTAAACAGCAGTGTCAAATCTGGGATAATGACAAGTAGGACATTATGGACAAAATTGCTGGCTAGTTGATGACCAAAGACCCTATCCCATCAAAGTGGGTGACTTCTTTTATTTTTACATGTGGTTGAATATGCCAATCAACTGATCAAGTACGAAGCAAGATAGGACTCCTTTACTGTTAATAATTATATAGATGAGGGTGGCATCCAGTGAATGGGCCTTCTCTGTAAACTTCCCCCACCCAAACCCCTATTTGGGACACTCTACCTCAAGAGGCATGCCTAACGCCCATTCTGCTATGATTTCTGCACCAGGTAAAAATGTTTCTGTTCTCTCAGGTATATGGACAGCTTTATTTATATTGTTTTTACAGTTATTCTGCCTGGGCTCTAGTGTGTGCTTTTTATATTTGTTACTGTACTGATACTGTGGATTGTTTAGTGTGTTTTATGAGAGATAAAGAGAGAGAGAAAATCACTTTCAGGCTTTATTATTATAAAGAGATACACAGGTCTAATAAAAATCAAGAAAGAAATTTTGGAAAAAGCTATTTGTGTATGCAAGGACAAAAAACCAAAACCAAATAAAAAGCTGTTCTACTCCAAACATGCAGGAATTTAAATGTCAGAAACTCTAATCATGCAGGGGTCAAAGTCATGTAGAAAGCCTACATGGGTCTAGAAAGCTCCGCATTGCAGATCTTCTCTGGTATTAAGAGGATGAGAAGGCCAGGTGACAACTCCCAAGGGATGGAGCCAGCTAGCATATCCTCACTTTCCCCTTGCCTTATTCTAGTTGCATGACAGCTTTAACACCTGGATACACGTTTCATCTTTTATAAATCAGTACAACATTCACCTAATGGCTCAGCTAGTTAGAGCACCGTGCTGATAATGCCAACATCGCAGGTTTGATCCCCATATGGGACAGCTACATATTTCTACATGGCAGGTGGGTGGACGCGATGATCCTTGAGATCCCTTCCGACTCTACAATTATATGATTCTATTATCTAAATATATCTTGACATCATTTTCTCTCAGAATAATAGTTTGATACTCTTTGTTGCTGAAAACTGTGTCAAAAGTACAAAATCTGGAGGAAAATGGAGTCCAGGAGGTGCAAATAAGGTTATTCCACAATTAAATCTAAAGACTGAATTTGTCAAGCATCAGAAATCCTGCAGCAGCAGCAGCAGCAGCAGAAAGGTATTGCCAGTCCCTATAGAAACACACTATTCCTGAAAGGTATTCAGAATACAATTTTTTCTAACTTTGCCTTTAATCCCTAGAGCAAATGACCTTTCCAAATAATAATGGTTCCCTGTGATTCACTTAGCTCTCCCCCCCCATACAAGAGTTATTCCTATAACCCTGTATCTCACCTTCAGATTTCCGAGGACTAACCCCCCAAATCAAGGCATTGCCTTGCACATAATGTATGGGGTGTCCTGCCCTCCTCTAAAGGTCCACTGCTACACGAGCCAAGATATTCAGGACACCTCAGCAAGTTATCCTGGTGCAGCAGAATCTGCCAGGCAGGTTAATAATGTCCCAACACTGCAGAAGGTGCAAAAAGAAAAGAAAAGGCTGCCTGCTGTATTCTGCTTGCTAATGAACCCCTGTTTTTAGCATAGATCCTTAGCAGCAAGAAATCTGTCTGAACCTAATCTACGGAAATAACATGCTTCAGGTAGGTGAGCTGGATAATGCGAACACTCCCCAGACGCCTGGGCATTTATGTTCTCTGATAGGAGGGTCATTTTACAACAATGAACCCTTTTTACAGATGCTGGTCTGATGCTCTAATTTTCTCTTGTCATTTCTTGCCCACGTGAGTTTCCTCCCTCTCCCTGCCTAACCCATTACGATGTCATGGCAGAAAAGATGAGGTGTGTATTTCCTCTCTCCTCCCCCCCCCCCACCTTTTCATCATTCACAATCCAACTTCGCTGAGGTTCTGCCATCATCTCTCTTTTTAAATAAACCCTGACAAAATTACAGGTAAAGAATTGTGGGGTGAAAAATACATGCACTGTAGGTAGCTCAATCCTTCCTATGATCGTTCTGACTGTCAGTCAAGCCCGGGAAATCACAGGCAACTGTCCCGATTTCTATTTACGACCGCAGGTGGCAGAGCATATAGAAAAAGCTTTCCCCGATTATTAAATTAAAGGCTGCAAGACATGCATCTCGGTGGCAAAAATTCAGGCCTTTATAGCCGTATCATTGGGAGATGATTAAACACAGCATGGCTCTCTCAGTTAAGAAGACTCAACTAGCAGTCATCAGAATGAATGCTGAATACCGCCATCAAGCCTTCTATTGCCTACACCTTTCTGTAAGAGGAAGGGGAGAAATTGGGGAGAAAGTAACAGCTGAGGAAAGCCTTTGGGATTTTTGCATTCACCATATTAAATCTCATTACCTAGGGTCACAGGCATCCCTGAGGGCACTGCACCGCTTTTATCTTAAAGAGCAAGCCTCAAAACCATATGAAGGTAAGTGCTGGAATAGGCCTGCTCTACATTAGATGAAGTTTATACATATGGACCCAATGAACTCTAGAATTTGCTTACATTTGACCTTTCTTGGAGAGCTGAGCAGTCTCTTTAACTTTGGCTAAAAGCCCTCAGAAACCGGGCCATGTTTACATTTGCAAATGTATCTCTATATAAACACTATGAAAAATTAAAACCAAAACGGCCCAGCCGTGCATCGCTGGAAGCAGGGCAGGAAATCTAAAAATGAACAACTCAGGGCCTATCATCAAGGCTCCCCTTGTTCTTTGACTTTCTAACCCACAATGAAGGGAAAGAGCCATATTTTCCCCCCGCCCTTGCTGTACACTGCTAAGTTTTCTTTTTAATGGTGTTATGGCTTCAAGTAACCACAAAACCAGTGGTGTGATCCAGAATTACAAAATCCCTCTATACCTAGACTGGGATACAGTAGACATATTAAAACTCTGAACACTTTTAGCTTTGTAGAGAGAAAAAAAGAGGGGACAAAAGTAGGCCTACTCTGTGAGGCTAAACCAGTGTGTTGTAGTGTCTAGTGCTGTACTAGGACTGGGAAGACCCAGGTTCAAATATTCACTCAGCCATAAAGCCTGCAACTAGTCACTCTTTCTCCCAGACTACAATAGGCTGATGTGCCAAATGCAACTCTAGGCAGATAAAAAGCATTGCCTGAACTCCTTAAAGGAAGGACAGGGCGCAAATAAATACTCTTTTCTTTTCTTTTCTTTTCTTTTCTTTTCAGGCAGAAGTCTAACACAGCCATCTAGATTCTAGAATGTTATGTCTTTGCATCCTATCAGCTGTCCAACTTGTGTATGTTTGAAGGATTTTTTTTTTAAAAGTTACAGCAGAAGTGCCTCTTCAAGAAATCTGACCCATAACAGAGCTTTCACGCTAACTTAAGCTCAGCGGAGAAGCTGCATGCTCCAACACCAGGGGCGGAGAGCAGGCGGGGGCATGGCTGGCGCGTGTCCAGGGGGTGTGGTGCATGTCTTGGGGGTGTGACACGCTGCCTGGCGGGGCAGGGCACATTGCCCACGGGGGCATGGTGTATGTCCTGGGGGCGTGGCGCACTGCCTGCGGGGGGTGATGTGCATCCTGGGGGCGTGGTGCGCTTCCTGCGGGGGAGTGGTGCCCAGCACAGTGGGGGTGCACAGCGCGTGTTGGGGGGCAGCCACGATGGTACCCCCCTCCCCGATGGTGCCAGGGGCGGTTCAATCCCCCCCCCCCAGTTCCTCCACTAGTGCTTAAGCTTGAGGTTAAATCCAAAGGGAAGATCTGTTAAGCAAGTTATACTTGGGGCAGTGTGTTATCTTTGTTCTAATGAATCATTTGACTTCTACCCTGCACTTCTGTAAATTAACAAACTGACAGGCACGCCGATTGTTTGGGGTTTTTAAGGAATTGTATACCACTTTGGGTGTGAGGAGAAATGTCACAAGCCCTGTGCTTGTTCTCCATTTCAAAACTGCAGAGATAAACTACAAAGCACGCGTGGTCAAGTGCAGTACAAGAGGCAAAATGAGAAATCCCACCAGCTGAAATGTGTGTGCTCACTTTGCTTTAAATTGTCTTGCCAACTAGAATAGGTGATGGCCAATTCACAAGGCCAATAGGTGTTTCTCAACAAGTGCTGTGTGCATGCACTGTTAAGCCTTGCCACCGGATGGAAGCGGTTAAGCGATCAAGTTGCCTGAGTAATTAAGCAATTGGATCAACTGTTCCACCACTCAGGTATGATCCCAGAGTTTGCTTCATATGAATTTGGCCCATATGCCAGTTGTTTTCTGGAGCATCTTGGTGTTTGTTTGGGTTTTAGCAGAACAAGATTAAGGAAGCAATCGACTGGGCTGCTCTTGGCTTTTGAGGGCTAACTGGCCTGGAAAAGAAGAAGAGTAAAGAGTGCTTCTGGCAAGTGCATTACTCGCATCCACAGCCAGTGGATGAGCAGCAATCTGCACTTCCAAATCCTCAGCAGTCCAGCATTTAAGACGAGAGTCCTTTAGGAATCATATACTAATCCTGGGAGTAGGTTCCAAGTACATCCTGTTCTGCTCTAGAAGAGTTGAGCGTTCTTGAAACAGCAATTAAATTTTGTCCTTCAGACTCAGTTTCAGAATCTGTGTTCTTTGCTGAACTTTGCAACATGATGTGGTAATGAGAAGTGCCACTCACCATATGCAGAGTGCTTTTCTTGCAGCACTGAGCAGGAAAGGTGCGTTAACCTCCACTTTATCCTCTTTACCCTTTGCCTATCTCAAAATTCCCTCAGACTGTCATTCCAGGAAATTTTCCAAGCTAGACATTGGAGGTTCACTCTCCCTGTACCTCAAATAAAACACCTTGCCAACAAGTAGACTAAGCCCTCTTTCTTAGTCATTCACATACACACCCCAATCTCTTATGTGCTTACCCACAGATATTTGGAGGCTCAGATGGTAAATAAAGTTCAGGTAGGGATCAGAGGTAAAAAATAAACTAAATCTCAACTGGCAATAAACTGTAGGCAGTTCATGTGACAGCAGAGTTGTTTATTTACATACCCCAAACTGAGAGCCTACCATTCCCTTGCTTCAGAGCTCCATCAAGGGCAAAAAGTGTGAAAAGTATTGTTGAAAACAAAAATGTTTTTAGTCTGAGTTTTGTAAGATTTTAAGCATTCATTGACTGAAAGGTGGGTTTTAAATGAGGAGAAAGAAGATAAGCCTCAAATAGTTTCAGATATTTAGAAATTCCTAGTGAAGGGCTTCAATTCTGCAAGGATGCCAGGATGATGATCCCAGAGCACAGGAACGGCAAAGCACTTATTTCTCCCACCCAACACCTAATGGGGGGAAGAGAGAAGTCTGCATTTTGCAGTCATTGACTGTGCAAGGAAGTTCTCCTCCACACAGTGGATGCCTGCAAAATGCTCCCAGAGCAAGGGTTCCTTGACGGACAGTGGGAGCAGACCTTGTTCCTATGAAGCCCTATCTGTACCCACCCCACCCCAGTATCAACTGCAGAGGAGGTGGATGTGGTTTGTGAGAAATGGCTTCACGAGCCAAACTGGAATTCCTTGTGAGCCAAGTTTGGCCTGCAAGACTGGAAGTTTCCAACCCCAGATGGATAAGGTGCTTGGGCTAGATGGACCAATAGTATTTATACCAATGGTATAAATGCAGCTTCCTATGGTTCCTATAGGGTTGGAACAGGGATTTAATGCTGCATATCTGAGTAAACATGCTTATGATCATAAAGTAAATCTACAACACTCACGTGATTTCAATGTCTTGTCATGGTTTTTGTATTGTGAAGTCAGAGGGCACTGGTGTGTTTCAGAGAAAGAATGAATGGAAATGAGTTTGTAAGTAGGAGCTTCTCTCTCTCTCTCTCTCTCTCTCTCTCTCTCTCTCTCTTCCTTAGGTTCTCTCCTCTTTCACGGAACACAAGAAGTTGCTTTACTCAACAGAAAGTGTGTTTAGGATTGCGGCCTACAATGTTTACATTTTCTGAAAAAGGAAAGCTAGCCCTCAGTAAGTGTTCATATGGCATGTCAGCACTGAAAGCGTGTAATCTATGAGCTGTCAGCAGATGCTGTAATCCCCCCTGCTGGAGACGGTGCTGAAAGGCGTAATGAAAATAATAAAAACACCTTGAAAGGCATACCACAGAAAGTCAAAAGAAAAGCATCCCCAAGGATACACATCAGCAGCACCTCCAGAAAAGTGCCGGCACCTCCGGCAACCCCTTTAATTAGCCTTCAGGCTAGAGATTTATATCGGAGAACATTGTCATAAAATAAAGCTGATTCAACAATAAACACTTTGGTAATAAAGCAAAACATATTATACTGCTGGGCGCCTGCCAGACCCAGTGGGCAAAAATAAATCCTTGCAATGCCCCCCAAACTACAATTGTAGTATTTGGAGTCACAGGCTCCTTTTGCAACTCTCTTTGTGCATTTCCCACATAATTTAGCCGTCTTTTTTTTTTTTTAAGTGACTATATTCTATTCCTGCAGACTGACAGCATCTGTGTATTCATAGAACTGTGAAACTAATTTTCCTCCCTGGTGTTCTAAATAGCTCTGAGCTAAATTCCAGTTTGCCCCCTTGCTTCTAAGGCTGACAACATTACCAGCATAGGCTTTTGCTGCTGCTGCTGCTGTTGTTGCTGTTATTTATTTTTATTTAAGGATATTTATACCACCCTTCATCATGCATTTCAGGGCAGTTCACATTATTATAGTAGCAGTAGTAATAGTAATATATTTACAGAATAAACTATGAAGCAAGTAAAAACACCACCGCAATATGAAAACAGCAGGAGACAGAATTGACATAAGTACTGAAAATGTTTTTTAAAGCCTTGGGAGAATAGAAAAAGTCTTTACCAGGCCCCTTAAAGAAATAACAAGGAAAGCCGCAGGAAGCTTCCCTGGAAAGCAATTTCCGAAGGCAGGATGCTACATTGGGGGGGGGGAATCTCCCCCTGGTCCCCACTGGTTTGTGTGAGTGCATCACCAGATACAGCATCACCAGATACATGAATATAATGTATAGGAAGATTTAGATGTGTTCCTTCAGGTACTGGGCTCCCAAGCCACCTAGGACATTTTAGGGAAGCAACAGAACCTTGAAAACAGTCCTGCAACATGGGCAAGATGATCCCAGCAGGTAGTCCCAGGTTCTAACATATTTTCTGTTCCCTCATCACAGATATCCCTTTGCACTCAAGACTGCAGCCTACATTCAAGGTTTCCAAAGAAAGTGCTAATGAATTCCAGCTTACTGGTCTAGGATGGGGTGGAGCTGTTATAAACACATGCTCATCCAATCTTCCAACAGGTATGGGATTGCCAACCTTTTGGGGCCTATGGGCACATTTGTAAACTGGAGAAACTGTTGCAGCACACACTTAAACCCTAACCAAGCACTCATCGCAACCTATGCTATTGGCTTGAACAGAATTCTTCTTTCAAGCCTAATGTCATCGGGGGAGGGTATATTCTGGGAACCAGTGAAAGTCACTAGGGCACACTGGCAATTCCTAGCTCAAGGGAACAGCAGAGATTCAGATGTATCTATTCCATATACGATGCACAATAAATTGGTCCACACTAATCAGGAAAGGCAGGGAAAGGAAGGGGGAAAGGGTTGGAATCATTATGTGCCAAACCTGACAGCAGAATTCTGTTCTTCCAGACCAGCAAATTTCTGTTTATTCCAGTCCAACTCCCACATCCAACAAATCCCAACAATTCTAGTAGGTTATCCCCAACTAAATCACAGAGTGATCCACTGAAAGCAGTATAAATGGCTAACTTAGGTCCATGATTTCAATGGGTCTACTTGGATAATGATTTAGTCAGAGACTACCCACTTACTTCCTTGGCATTATCAATCCCCTTATGGGTATTTTTAGTTCTGGAAAGACTGGAAAAGGACATGGGGAAAGGGCAAGCTAGTATTTTACAGGCTACGGAAGATATGCACAAATTGCTTCTTTTATTACCGTTTCTATTAACTTGCTTTGACATTTCACAATGGCAGATATTTGTGTAACTTGTTCAATTTTGCAACCTCCACCTAATGTGGTATCCTATCTCCACTAATGGGGCCAGATTCAACTAACAGGTCTTGCTAGCAGCAGCCTGCACAAGTTCGCCAGCTAGTACAATGGGGCTTCCTCCCCTTCTCCCTCTGCCCCTCCAAATTGGCTTGTGGGGAGGGCTTAGGAAAAACCCCAGAACAAAATGAGGGGAGAGGTGAAGACAGAGCATTCCTCAGACAAGCAAAAATGTTTGCGCTTTCAGAGTCATCCCTTAGTGTTAGGCTAAATTCCTCCTATACACTTCTGCTAGGTTTTTAACACTGAAATGTACACATTCTCAGTGCTGAAAATCTACGAAAGCAAATTCTCAGTGCTCCATATACAACATTCACAATACTTCAGACAAAGATTTTACAGCTCCATTTTATAGCCACATTCCTCATCCACTGCCAAAGCCTTTAACTTTAATCTTATACATATCTACTAAAAACATCTGAGTTCCATGGGGCTTATTGTTAGGTAACTGAATATTCGATTGCTACATTCTTATTGTTTAACCCAGGAGCTATTGTTAATTCAGGAATGTTTCATAGCCTGAGGGTAACATTGGGGGCAACCTTTCAGATGTTGGAATGCAAGTGGTAGGCAGGGCCCCAGCCAAGGTGGATGTGGCCAGACACAAAAAGTGGACAGAGTAATATGTGCAACTCTTAGGAGGCTGCATTCCAGCCATGCAAAAGTTTGAGGTCTGCTGATAGGGGAAGGTGCCAGAGGCAGCGCCAGAGCGGGTGATGTCGAATTTGGGCTATCCAGGGTCACTTGGGCTGAGCGCTCCTCTGACAGCCTGCTATATCCCACCATGGGATCCAGGTTTCCTCCCAGCTCACTGGGTCTCTCAGACACTTCTTGGCGTCCCAACTTATCATTCCCCATCCCACTAACACTCTCCCCAGTTTCATCTAAGTCCAACTCCCCAATTTTCTGCCATTCACCTCAATCATCTGATCAACCTCCTACAGCATTTCCATAAGACTCCTAACAATCACAGGTAAGCATGAATTATAACCAGAGACAAGCCACTGGTACAACTATACTCAATACTTTCTACTCTGATTCTCAGGGACTACCCCCACCACCCCCAGGAACAAGCCTGAAATGTTATGCATACAAAATAGGTATTTTATAGATCTATTTAAATACTTTTGTGAAATGCAGGCTAGTGATCAGGATCGAAGAAGATGCACATCTGACCGCACACAAATTTAAGCTGATTTAAGAAATCTAAATCCTAGGCACACACCAGAACATATGCATACTGTATATATGTATGTGTGTGTATGCAAACACATATATCATACAAAGTATTTTTTCCCATGTGTTCAATAGGGAATGATGCATCATGAACCAAATCACTAAGGGTTATAATGCTAACATTTCTGCTGATGTAAATACAGACTTAAATAGCACAGGCATTCTCAGCTCTGGACACCATTCCTACTTATGCATGTGCCCTCTCTTTCTCACCGATAGCCTGCTTACTCTCACACATAGTCTTCCTTGACATTAGCACTCTTTCTTCTCCATTTCTGGATGCTTCTGTTTTGCCTCCTGTGATTCCCCATCCCCTACCCCTTACTTGGAGGTGGCTCTTATTCTGCCTCGGCTCTGTGAAATGATCTCTTTCACTCCTCCTATGAGAGACACTGAATCACTTCCCCTCTTTAATTCACACCGTAAAATCTTCCTTTTCTTTCCAGCTTGTGAGCGACTCTCTGTATGTGAAGCATTTTGTGAATGAAGGGCACTTTTCCCAGATCTGTCTTTTATTCCAGAGGTCTTTCTGGCTCACCACACTGATTTATTTTTATTAGTTCTCATCATGGTTTATGCTAAGTGTCTAAAAACTCCAAAGACAGACAAACAGAAAAGAAATACTGTTGCTGTAGTTGTAAAGTGTGCTGATTTTTACTCTGAAATACTTGCTTTTAAAGAAAAAGGGGGAAAAATTTAAGGGGGGGGACACACAGCTTTCCTAAAATAGCAAATACATATGGCTTTATTAGTGGCATTATCCAAACAAATAAACCCTACAGAACAGGAAATTATCAGCATCGTTTTCTCCCATTTCATTTTCACATTTTCACATTCAATGGGATTTCATTAATGGGCAAGAAATCCATAACGGAAAGCCCATGGGTCTCTTTGAAACAACCCGCAACACTGCCAGGCATGTGCACAATGCAGCAGCTGATGGTCAGTTTATTTTTAGCCAAAATCCATGCTCTAATAGCGTTTCCAGATTGGTAAAAGGAAAAGGTTAACCAGCAAGGCTGTGCCGTCTGATGTAGACCCACAGAAAAGGCAATATTCTCACCAAACAGCCTATGGGTATCCTTACCCCCTGCTGCTGTGGACATTAAGGGGAGGGGGAAATCCATGGAGGTTCCTGACTGCTGCAGTGCAGCTGCCCTGGGAAGTGTTTGTACATAGGAACCCAAATCTCTAGCCTCTGTGAAACTGCTTGTGACTAGGCCCCCTATCTTCTTCTCCTCTTCTTGATCTGAATGTGCCAGGAAACTCCAGTTCTATCATATTCCATGCGTAACATGAACTACTTAGAAAAGGTTCACTAACCTTAAAATTGGGCAGGCCTTACTGGCAGGCTTACACAACAAAATGGCCAAGAAAAGAAAAAGGAAAGAGGAGGGCAAACCATGCAGGGCTCCCTTCATCCTCTTACAAGCTCCAAGTGAATGGGAAGGGCCTTTTAGCCTAGCCTTTAACCAACTAAGCAAGTACGTAACATACTAAAAACAATATTGATTTTCAAGATGTATTCGTTCATTTTAAATATGGATAGCCTATACATCACTGCTAAAAGCAGTCCAAGGAGAGGTTACAATCAGAATACATTGTTAACTATCAGAAGTAAAACACCAACTGCAGAATAAACCATTCACCATAATTATGGGCAAAGCTGGACAAAGGTGCCCTGCATGTTTGGTATAGGATACCACTTTTAATCATTTATGGGCAAGGCTCGTATTCATACCATAGCATCTAAAGTAGGTGTGGCTTCAGATGTTACTGAACTACAACTCCCATAAGCCCCAACAGGCATGGCCAATGGCCATGGATATTGTGGTTGGGGTTCAAGAATGTCTGGAGGGGCAAAGGTTCCCCACAGCTGAGCTAAAGCAAAGAAAAGAATCAGGACCCCTTAAGCAACACACACCGTCTTCCTTCAGTCGCTTCAAAATTAAAACAGCCA
The DNA here is from genome assembly GCF_965113315.1 of Podarcis vaucheri. Lineage (NCBI taxonomy): Eukaryota > Metazoa > Chordata > Lepidosauria > Squamata > Lacertidae > Podarcis > Podarcis vaucheri. Next base: position 94,155,569 of record NC_138759.1, read on the forward strand.
CTTGATGCAGAAAAGAACAAGCAAAAACCTGCTATTGTTTATAATATAACAACTAAATTAACCTAACATGATGCTATTCCTGAGTCAGATATCCCTGAAAAATCACAACATTTGAGCTTTTTTCAAGCATAAAACACCGCATTCTTTCAGGCTACTGGCATTTGCAAACTACAATAGGCCAAGCTTCTAAGTAGTGACTGGCCTGGTTGCTTATGGTGAGTGATGGTCACCTCATGGGAACCAGATAAAGAAGACTTGAGAGATTACAGTGCTTCCCTCCCTTCTCCCTGTGTCTGTGGGGAAAATCCCACAGGTAAGTCTCACTTCAATGGAGCTTATATAAGCAAGCACTGGCTTGCAGCCTTAGTCCACTAATGACTAATAGAAGAATATGTGCCTTAGGTTAAAAAAACAAACAGAAAGTTTAACACTTATCTGGAAATCTGCCATATCACATTGATCAATCACTTCTCTTGATTGGCACCCGATTCCCTTTTAAATAAACCTTGCTCAGAGAATATACTAGTTATATCTTTCCTACCACTCTTAAAAGGAAGATTTCCTCTCAAGTTGTTAAATAACAATGGAGGCTAAAAGGGAAATTCCAAGAGGGAATTCAATTAACAAATTCCAAATAAAATTAACATGCTCTCTGAGAAGCTGACAATCTAGCAAGTTAATTATTGTTGGGCGCAGTAATCGACACATAGGAATGCCCACAGCACTTCTAAGCAGTTAAGTAGTTTGTGAAGACAGAAAAAGATACGCATTCATTAAAAGCAACTGATTAACCCCCAGGAGGGGGGGGGGACGACAGAAGTTTTATTTTACACTGCTCACAGTTTTATAAGCAAAAGCCTCCTCACAAACTTTTTACATTTGATTACTTACGCTAAGGCCCCTGTTCAAACACCCCTAAGCACAGAATGGCTGGTGCATCCTAGTGCTGTGTTTTGTGTTATGCTAACACCTAGAGTCCATACAAAACTTCGAAGAAGAGCTATACTGCACATGCAGAAAGTTCCAAGCTGAAACCCTGGAATCTTGAAGAAGGGCCAGCCGACACCAATCCATGCAGATAATGCAATTCTGACCTAGATAGACCTACGGACTGACTCCATGGGAGACAGCATCTTATGCTCCTCTAGCTACAGAGCCTTCTTGCTGGTCATGCCTGAACTTCAAAAGAAGCCAGCCCTGCTCCCTCTCCGCAATGGCCTTCCACCAGCTTGCAAATACATTTCTTTTTTAAATGGGTCTGCCAAACAGCTGATGCTTCAGCTCCTTGGGTGTTTTTTAGTTTAGTTTTTGCTGCCGTCATCCGATTCCTCATCTTTTCTCTTTTATTTTTAACTGTTGTTGAGAGCTCCCTTGAGCATTTTAATAGAAAGGCAAGGTGTTGATGCTTTAAATAAATAAAGCTTACAAGGGCTACATTTGCAGGTCACAGCAAGCCACAGATAATGGTTTGCTGTAGAAACAACAAACCTTGGGTTACCGTTACATCTAACCTGGGAATTGTGTCTAGCTTTGCCCCATATAAACCATGATCTGAAGGCCATATTTGTTCTCGACTTTGTCATTATGGCTTGTTTCAGCAAAACAAACCATGCCAAAATAAACAAAGTCAAGAACCCTCAGTTTGGCTATAACACTAAGCCAAGATTGGTTGCTCCCACTCACTCGCCAACACTGCTTTCAAAGAAAAACCATTAAGCATAGCTTATCGTGATGTCTAAAGCAGCTAGTATGAATGGTCTTAGCATAACAGGTCTAAAGCAGAGCCATGGGGGAGTTAGCCTTTGCTTGCTGGTCTGGCACCACGAGTCACACTTTAAGAAACAATAAGAAGGACTAAAGTCCGTAACCAATTTTGTTCTTGTGACCTTGGGGGCTTCAGGTGGAGATTCAGCCTATACACCACCCATAACGCTCTGCCTAAAATCAAGGTTCGTATGAGCTATCCAAATGTAGCAAGATAAACTGAATTTCTCTCTGTTCAGCAGATGGATTCTCTCTTGCGCTGCCCAGAGTACCGGGGCTCAACACCCTGGGTGTGTCTGAGGCTCTGTTCTCCCAAACTAGCAACAGTGTGGTGGTTGATTGGTATCTAAGCCACAGTGAAGCAGTGTCATGTGGATCACTTCCAACATCGTCTGGATTTCAAGCAGCAGCAACTACTGCACAAGTCTCTGTGCGGTGTGTTCAATGGGATCCAATAGAATTTCCTACCACAAGCTCCTAGCACTGCACAACACAACACCACACCACACAGAGTCTACATCATACTTTTCCCATGGCTGATCATTTGGAACTGTAGCCAGAAAACAAAGGAAGCTAGAGGTATCCAGGAGCTCATAGGTACAATTTAGCTGTGGCTGTCTAGTTCGTAATATAAACGGTTCCTCTAGCAACAGCCTTTGGGTTTGTACAAACTGCTTCTATTGGTTTGTTTATGTACCTATTTCAAACATTTTTTTCCAGCCTCTCCAGAACCCCAAGGCAACTCATAAACAATTTAGAAACGTACAAAACTCTGAACAGTAATAATAATAAAACATAAAATAGAGCAGCAAAAGAAAAGTAATATTCACCAGAGGCACAAAATTAATACAAATCTAAATAATCATTTCTAACCTGATCCCATTTAAACCACAAATGTCAGTGCATTCAGGATAATTCAGCTTTGCCTTCCGTTCAAACAAGCCTGTCACTATATTAATGGTTTAAACAGCCAAACAGGTTCTCGGTTAATCCCAGGGGTTTTGCCTTTTGCTCTTTCCCAATAAAGTACATCGTCCAATTTACTGAGCAGTTTAAAAAAAAATATCAAGGTTTATTTCCTGGTTCCATAGGATGAACGTTAGAGCCGGCATTTTATTTTGCAGGCTTAAAGGTTTCACTAATTTAATTTAATCCATTTAAGTACAGGTAATGGAATAAAAGAAAAGAGAAGAACAAAAGATAACAAAAAAAAACCCCAAGCTGCTGACACATGTGAAATGCAGCAAGAGCAGTTCACTTCCTTCTAGGACCGTCTCAGGAGATGCGTCCAAAAAAAGTCAGCAGGGTCTGCAAGCTTTCAACCTTTCCTTCCTATTCTCAAAAGGTCATAAGTAGCTTCACTCATTTGTCCTGATTGGAGAATTCAATTACAAGCACACTTCCATATTCCAAAGGGAAAAAGCAAAATCAACACTTCAAAAATAATTAAAACTGGAAAATGGGCTTGAAAGTGCTTCAATGGCAGCATATTGAACACCATGAAAGGGCAGGCAATATCATTGTATGGATATTAAGGCCAAGTAGAACCATTACATAGCAGGTTCTCTTTCTTCCATTTTCCTTTCACTAACAAGAAAGTATCTAGCTCTTAAAGCTGTGGAGAAATGTTTTTTTAAAGTCAGTTGGCAATGTCTGGTTAAAAACACAAGAAAAAAGACAGGATATTCAATGCCCTGAACATTACCATCCAATAATATCCATTACTATTCAATAATAATCACTATCCCTTGACCTTGTATCAACCCCACCAAATACCCCTTAATATACAGTTTGAAAGGTCAGGTCTCCATCTAACTACCACATACTACCAAGAGAATGACCATCGCTTCATTGAAAGATAGAAGATGCTAACTTTACAACACCAATTAGAAGTTCGCAAAACTCCTGTTTTAATTTGTGGAAGAGCAGGTTTTGTAACCTGAGAGATGAAGTAGAAACTATGTGAGCAGTATATGCCACTGAACAAGCTCATCTTGCATCTCATTAGAAAACAGCATTGTAAGAGGTTGTGATAATCCAAATCCACCTAAAATGCTTATTCTCAAACCAGAGCAGAGAGATCAGAAGGGAAGGACTCCCACCTTCAAAAGAAATCATTGGGTGCTCTCTTCTTGAACACTGCTGCTCATCTTCAGAGTAAACAAGGATATTCTGCGATGCAGAGAGGTGAAAAGTGAGAAGGAAAAGGCTTGGCAATGATAGTGGAACAGCCTTTAATCTTGAAACAACCATGACTGAAGACGTGCTGCACATTCAGCGTCCAAGGTAGGGCCCCAGAAGATACCTGAAATATAAAGAAATAAATTAGGGAAAAGGTGGATCACTTAAAAAAAGAATATTGAACAGGTGAGATTATTTTGTCACTCACATAACCAGCCCACATGATGAGTAACAATTTGCAATAATGTTCAAAACAGCAACACTGAGAACAGTCAACATGACATTAGATCTTTTGTGATACGACCATCATTTATTCCACATACGTTGGGCTCACATTACTGTTGACAATTAGCAATATTCAGCTAAATTCTTGTAATGGGCAGACATTAGCACTAGTGCAATGGGATTTCCCCCTCTCCCCCCACCCACACCCTACATCATCCCCAAATCTGCTCCAAAACAGATTTACGGAGGCACAGGAAGGGGAGTACTTTCCCAGTTCTCAAAACGTAGTATTTCGGACCTGGAAAAATATAATACTTCCCTCCCAGAAAGCTACCCACTCCTATATTCATCACTATATACATTTTGTCATGGAAAATATGTTAGAACAAGTTTCATAGGCACTACTGGATGTTCCTATGACAGAGCGAGCGACAAGCAAAACTCCCCATCACCACCATTTCATGAACTTTAAAACTCGCTGAACCATTTTAAATCAGAAATTGGAGAATAGCTGCAAGGAGAAAAGCATGAGGTGAGAAGCTCATTCCATGAACAGAACTTTGCTTGTGGTTCTTTAAGATCCAACACTTTTTCCAGACTTGACAGATACTTGTGGGACTATTTCACAAAGGTGAAAAACCATAATATACAATTGTACTGTAGTCCCCCGTCCTCCTATAACAGTTGTGAACAGACTCGCTGCAGGGAGACAGAAATGATGGAGTTGTTGGCGTCTGAGGATGGGTAAAGTGAAGCTGACTAAGTGACCCAGAGCTGGCTGTGCAAAGCCAGCCAGCAAGGAAGTTTGAAGAATAAGAAAATACTAAGAAGTAAAGGTTCCTTAAATAGCAATAGAGTGTAGGAGGTGAGGGCAGACTTGCAAATTCTGGTAGGGTTTTTAAAACACAGATAAATACATTTGACATTTGATGAGCACTCCAGAAATGCAATCACACAGCAACTAAGACCATTAAAACTGGTTTACAGGGCACAGTGGCAAGTAGTTGTGTGGCCTGTCACAAGTAACCCCACAAGGTGCTATCCAGTGTGTAACCCTGACAACACACAACCACTTTCCACACAGCACTCACTTTAGCAATAAGAGTGCTAACTGAGGAAGGCACAGGAAAACTTGGGTGGGAGGTCTGAGTAATAATATATAGTGACAAGTACTGGAAAAGTGCCAATATCTCCACACAGAGACATCATATTTACTTAGAGAAATCTCTGGATCCAGAATCAGCTTCACATTTATTGTGCTATAAAGAGATTATCTGAAAGGGAGCTCAAATTCAGTTGGGGCATATATTGTCCAGTTTTGCAGAATGGTCCTGGGGCCCACAATATTAATTGCTGACAAACCAAATGTAACTGAAAGGCCTACCAGACTGTCAAACATGATTATTATTCAAGTCGCGCCAGTACCAACAGCAACAAAGACATTAGACTCCTTTTAAAGAAACAATAAGAAGAAAGCCACAATATTTTTGAAGGCATATGTTGCTGCTGACTATGTACTTCAAGGGACAAGTTTTTGGTGTTGTTGTTGTTTTTAAGAATATTGTCAATAAAACTAAGCTGTGGCTCCTCAAACTCTCAGTGCAATCATCATCACCAGTTCAGTTCAGAAGAAGTTAAACTTTACAACTCCAAGTCCCCACTCACTAAAACTGGAGGCGGGGGGAGGGAAGAATGCTGGTCAAATTAAAATTTTCTCCACAGACTGTGATAAATGAGAGGGAAAACTCAGTGTGAATGTCTAGTGACTTCAGCAAGTGCTGTGTCTAAGAAAGAGCCTATATAATCAGGCACCACAGGAACTTGGCCTGACACCGAGGGCTACTAAAATTAAGGGAAGGCATCACTCTGACTGTAGTGAGCTGTGAATCAAGGCATTGCCGGGGCTAAATGAGCGCTACGTGAGATAGTACAGGGTGCGGTGTGCATTCCAAAAGTTTTGTTCAATTTCCAAGTGGTCTACAGACAACGCACCTGCTTATAAGAACCTTTGAGAGGCCAGCTGAAATGCCTTCAGAATTTATTTTGGTCTTTCTAGTTTCATTTGTAGAAACAAAGTCAAATGAGCAAGAGTTTTTAAGGACAACTCGACATTCAAACTTACAGAAAAAGCAAATGTACTAAGTTTTCTTCATCTATCTATCTATCTATCTATCTATCTATCTATCTATCTATCTACCTATCTACCTATGTATCTACCTACCTACCTACCTACCTACCTATCAGCCCAGCAAAGTTGTTCACCTTGTGTTATCTGTGAATGGGGCAGAGCAGTTATCCAGTAAAGTCGCCCCAGAACCTTCATGGCTGAGTAAAAGGTTGAGGTTGGGTTTCCCAAGCACCACACTGTCATGTCTTCCTGCTGTAAGTGAACCACCGCACCGTACTGCACCCTCGTAATTCCCAAAACACAGTTCCCCCAACAAGACACCTATCTTCAACCATTCCCCTCTGTTTAAAATTGCTTGGTTTTTCATGCTGCTCTTTTTAATCATGTAACTTGCTCTACTTCACTTCTATTTCCACTCAGGATTCCATTGGAACTTCTTTTAGCTTATAAAAGTCTTCTTGCCCTCCTTATCTTTCTGCTTTCTTATCACTTATCTACTTCGCTTCATTTTATTGCCTTCTTATCAAGCAAAAATAATCTCATTGGTTTGTTATCTAGTGTTTGCATCTCCTTTACTCTTGTTATTCTTCATCCTCTGGAGTGCCCTGCCTCCTGATATTAGAAAACCTCCCTGGGTTTCTGGTTTATAAATACCCCTTTTGAAGACACATTCCTTCTCTCCCCAGCTTTTACATGGAAGCTCATTCTCCTTCATTTCCTTTCCTATTGTATTCCTTGTGCTTCCCTGCCTTTCTGTCTATTAGATTGTAACACTGCAGCCAGGACCTCTCTTTCAGCTCACTTACTGAATAGTGCTGCATTTTGAAAGCCCTTCAGAAATTATAGGTTGGGTACAAAAGTGCCAATATGGTCAACATAGACAAGCTGTGTTTGCACCCTCATGCTACAAACAAGACCGGTGAAATCAAATCCAAGATGCGTTGTTGCATTTTTGGAATCGCTTGCACGACCACGTGCATAAACAGAAGGATTCAAACTGCAATATGTAGAACTGTGTGAACAATTTAGTCAAGTAGTGGTAGAAATTTGTTTTGGATTTGAATGCAAATCTACCTAATTAAGACACAAATTGAAATATAGCTATCCTTCAAAAGTCACAAGAAGGACAAGATGGTACATGAATTGCCCTATGGTAGCAACTGGGGGAGGGAGGGGTCACCTCAGCTAGAGCACCACAAGTTACTAGTACTACTACTAATCATTGCCTGCCCACAGTGTCATAACCCAGCATGGACCAAACACGTATACGCTGTGACTTATATGATCAGAATAGTTGGATAGGGCTTTGTAGGCCAAGCACCTGCTCCATGCAGGAAATCCAGAGGGAGAGCGTTCCAAATATATCTCTGCATAAAGACCTGAGAGCAAAGTAGTGCCTACCACCTCTTCCAGGTGCTCTATGGTTAAGCTCCTCATGAACATCAGAGCCACTTGGGTCACATGAGACAATCCCTTTAGAGAGTGAGAATTGGCCATTGGTTTCTTGTGTGTTTGCATCATAAAAACAACGCAGAAATAACAGCTCCACAGAGGCATGTAAACGTGATTGGTTTGCTGTTAACAAAACATTCCCTATCACATTTGCTAGAGCTAAACTAGGCTTTCCCATTTGCTAGCTCCCTCCCCCCCCCTCTCTCATATCTTTTAATTGTATCAGATGATAATGACTTATCGGCTTCATTTGGAAGAAATGTTCAGCCAAATGAATTCCATCAGATGCTGTAGGTGGCCATCAATGTTCTGTGGAGACAAGGGAGGCAAACAACTTGCCCCTGAAGCAAAAGCTTCAGAAGAATTAGAAATAGCTTTATGAACAATAAGACACCTCTTCTCTACAGTGCCCCCTGCCAGGCTTCCACAGGCCATGTGCTAATTAGCAATACCAAAAAAAGGATAAATAAGTAATGTGTTACTGCCAACCATAATCTTTTCTCTTCTGGAAACATAATTTTAATGAAAAAAGGATTCTGCATGTAGAATTAGGCTGTACTTCCATGATCAAAAGATGGAAGATGAGAACATCTAATCAACTGGCTTGACACAGAAGATTCCCCACCCCCCTAAAAAGTAGTAAATCTTTTAGAGAAGAGACTAGAGACAAACCTTGTATATAAAATGCTGTATTTTACGAACTGACGCAACAGAACTACATAAGAACAGCTGGATTAGGCCATCTAGTTTACTATCCTGTTTTCACAGTGGCCCATCAGATGTCTACATGAAGCCCAAAAGCAGAACCCAGATGCAACAGCAGTCTTCCTACTTGTAATCCCCAGCAGACTTAATGCCTCCAAGAGTGGAGGCAGCACGTGGTAACCATTGCCAGTATACCTGAAGGAGCGTCTCCACCCCCATCATTCTGCCCGGACGCTGAGGTCCAGCGCCGAGGGCCTTCTGGCGGTTCCCTCATTGCGAGAAGCAAAGCTACAAGGAACCAGGCAGAGGGCCTTCTCGGTAGTGGTGCCCGCCCTGTGGAACGCCCTTCCAGCAGATGTCAAAGCGATAAACAACTACCTGACATTCAGGAGACATCTTAAGGCAGCCCTGTTCAGGGAAGTTTTTAACGTGTGATATTTTATTGTATTTTTGGTTTTGATGGAAGCCGCCCAGAGTGGCTGGGGAGGCCCAGCCAGATGGGCGGGGTATAAATAATAAATTATTATTATTATTATTATTATTATTATTATTATTATTATTATTATTGCTGCATGGCAGATCAAATGTAGGTGCTATCTGCAGGTAGTTGTCTATAGGTACCTATCCATGTAGCAAGCTGAGGTTCACAATCCCCCTGAAATCACTCGGGAATCTAGAGAAGCAAAGGAGAACTGGGCGGTGGGAATAGTCCAGAGCAAACGTCAATTCAGGTTTTCCATGGATTTATATTTGGTCCAACTGAGCTTTAAAGAGCAGATTATCGCAGGGAAGGCTCGGGGGTGGGGAGCGGGGAGCACTCAGGCATGAAGCTTTAAATCAAGAACTGTTCCTGGAATGAGCAGAAGAAAGGTAAGTGTGGATAAACTTACAGTGTTCACTTTTCAAGTGTTCCTGAAGAACATTAGAATACAGCGAACAATAAAAACGAATATTGTCAAGAGCAACAAAACTACTAGACAATTTAGTTAAACAACTGTCTTGGCAATGCCAGTCTGTAACTCAAGGCTCCCACTTAAAAGTTTAGGAGCAGTATAAGAATGATGAAGTAATGTAAACAATTCTTCAGATCAACTTCCATAACCAATTTGTGTTCCCAAAATAAAAATCCTGGCTTACAAAGCTGATCTGCGGCCAGTGGCGTAGCGTGGGGGGTGCAGGGGGGCCGGCCGCACCGGGCGCAACATCTGGAGGTTAGGGTTAGGGGGCGCAAATCCACGGGTTAGGGGGCGCAAATTACTTGCCTTGCCCCGGGTGCTGACAACCCACACTACGCCACTGTCTGCGGCATAGTGTATGTCCCCTTCTCATACAGACTGCTCACATGAGCTGCTAATTATGCACAACTAGCTATAGGTGAAGAGTGAATTGGCCATTGGGATGTCAGCCCCTCAAGAAAAATGTTAGGTCGACTGCTTTTCATGAAATCTCCAAAAACCACCCTGAAACAAAAAAAAAATATTATTATTAATATTGAGCAGCCAATGCTGTTATCATTAACAATGGCTGAACCTCTTATTGATATCAAAGTATAAAGGTAAAGGGACCCCTGACCGTTAGGTTCAGTCATGGACGACTCTGGGGTTGAGGCGCTCATCTCACTTTACTGGCCGAGGGAGCCAGCGTACAGCTTCCAGGTTATGAGGCCAGCATGACTAACCTGCTTCTGGCGAACCAGAACAGCGCACAGAAACACCGTTTACCTTCCCGCCTATTTATCTACTTGCACTTTGACATGCTTTCGAACTGCTAGGTTGGCAGGAGGATATCAAAGTATAGCAACCTGCTAAAAGCAACATTACATGAAATTTGTATTACGCTCATTTAGTCAATTCTCTGATACAAGGAGCATTGCAAATGGCATCGTTATATGGACTCTTTAGCTGCTTCAATACACTCCAGAAAAGGCTTTGAGACATTCAAGCACCATTGCAGAGCACTCAGGACACAGAGAAGAAGTGCTTAAATGTAATGTAGTGGTTATTATTATTGTTGTTAAGGAGACAGTATCTGTTCCCATCTTCCTGTACAGGCAGGACCTACATAATATTTACCAATATTAAACTGGGATTTCTGGTTTTCAGGCTTCAGTGCTTTGTTTCCTGTGCCATCAACACTCTGATCCTACTGCAAACCAGGAAAACAAAATGACAAAGCCAAGGACCTCAAGGGTGCAGTAATAGCTTACCTATGCATCCAGTAAACTGACTCCAAAGGCCAATCCCAATCCTTACATCTGAAAGTGTTTAGTCCTTGCAATTCATTTCTCTAGCCTGTGGCTCTGCTGCGTTCCTGCTTGCCATTCTGGACCTTGATTTTGCCCAATTTCAACAACCCACTTGCTGCTTGCTCCTCGCCATGTCCTCTGGAAGTTGACCGCGCCCAATTTAGATCCTACACCTGATCTAACCTACATAAATAGGCAGCCAAGATCCTAGGTCCTGGAACATGGCTCCCTGAAGCCTAACCCTAATTAGATTTCAGACAACAAGCATTAAGGCAACAAAATTATTTATTTGTTACATACGCTGATTTATATCCTAGCAGCAGAATAGTGTGGAGGCGGGATGAGGGGGCCGTGGCCCTGGGCGTGTTTTTCTAAGGGGGCGTGACTAGGCACCTCCACAACAGGCTCCCTAATCAGAGCCTGGCTCTGGTGCACAAGGGAGCTGCAAAGACAGGCAGCTTTCTTGCACCCAACTCCACCAGCTACAACTCCTTCCCGGGTCGAGCCTGACCCCGAGGTGGAGAGAAGAGAGTGGGCGGCAACACTGCCTCCCACTCTCCTGGGCTGTGGTGTGTACATATCCGGCAGCAGCTCCATCCTGGGAGCAGAGAGAGGCTGTGGCATGTGCGAGCTCCCTCTGCACCCCATCCTCCTTAGGGCGTGCTCTACACACACACCCTGGGTGGCATGAGCTTATGCTGCACCGCTGTATCCCACCTTTGTTCCATTATGTAACCCAAAGCAGTGTTTCACACCAGATTTCAAGTCTGCCTCCTCATCCAGGCACTGGTGAGACCCAGGATGATTAGGCTATCCGACACATGCAAACAATTCCAGAAAGTCCTTATACAAATCTTTACATGGATTGAGGCTCTGGTCACTGCAATCAAATGATTTATTATGAACAGAGGAACTTCAGTTTCTGCACAGGCTTACCCAGACTACAAGGGCTGTCCCATTCATTTAAACAGAGGAAGTCAATCTACATGCATTTTTCTTTACATGCACAAAACCTCTGCTTCCATCGAAATGAATGGTGCTGTCTACACGAAGCAGAATTTAGTATCCACACAAGAACATATACAAAGTTCTTGATGAGAGCAATTCTATTTGGTGAAATTAACACAGAGAAAGCATTTGGGGATTGTAATATAAATTCTATACTGTATTAAGAACCTACTGAGATCTAGCAGGTGCCTTCACGGTAATTTTTTTAGAGCTTGCTGAAACATTCTTATTTAGACAAGCCTACCAAGATGCTTAGAAAGTTGAGGTAGTTTTAATCTGTTTTAGCATTTTAACTTTTGTATGTTTCAAACAACTGTTGTGATTCCCCCCTTTTGATTTTATTGTTTTATATTTTTGCAAACCACTTTTTAAGTTTTTAAAGAATGTAGTGGTGTATAAATTTTACAAAATAAATAAATGATTGTTACATGAAGAGAAAAATAGCCAAAAGAAAACCCGTAATCCAGATAACTTCTCTCAAAGCTGTCAATGGGAACAACTTCATATGCAACACTGAGGGTTTATCCACGCTTACCTTTCCTTGCACAGTCCATGCTTTAAAAGCTCCATGTCTGAGCAATCTTATTTTTAATTTTTGCACCAGAGCTTTCCCCATGAAAGCCTGCTGTCTGAAGCTGAATTGGCGCATATGGCAAACCTCCGAAAACCTGAATTGTGTTTAAGTTTTAAAAAGCAAGTTTTTGTGGGGAAAGCTTCAGGGCAGAAAAGGGCACTTGGACACCAGCTTTAAAGTGTGGTCCTGTGCCTAAAAATGAGCAGGGCAAAAGGCAGGTATGGATAAGCTCTGATAATCCCCTGTATTTTGTGGGGTATAGCCACCAATTTTATTTTAACCACATCTATTTAGCAATGATGATAGAAATAAAATGATGTAGTGCAAAAGTAGAGGGAGATTTTCCATTCTGACAAGTCTCTCTCTCTCTCTCTCTCTCTCTGTGTGTGTGTGTGTGTGTGTGTGTGTGAGAGAGAGAGAGAGAGAGAGAGAGAGAGAGAGAGAGAGAGAGAGACTGCCTGTATGTTTTAATAAGGAAGGAAATAAAGAAGGGAGAAACTGTAGCACTTTTATGGTTGGCTAAATTCACACCAGGAGCAGCGGGTAGAATCAAATGAAGAGAAGAAAATTCAAAAACCTCATTGGCTGGATAAACACAAAGAAATATAAATGTTATAAAACCCGACAGCTGTGCCATGCAGCAGTGACAGACTGGTCCAGTGAACGTTACATGAGGGGTGAGGAGAGAGAGAGAGAGAAATATTTTTTATTTAAAAATCGGAATCCTCTTATAGTAAAAGTGAGCCCCTATACTTTTTGCTTACACCCATCCATCACCGCTCAAGATGCCCTCCTGTCTGACCTTTTCAAAACATCATGTTGCAAAACAAAGGCAGAGGAGGGAACATTTGCGCTCCAGCTCTGGAAAGAGACTGCAATTTACCCATAACTATGTTTATTCCATGAATAGTAGATTTGTCTTACAAACACAGAGCAATGCAGTACAATTACATTGCATTATTTACCAGACCAATCAATCATGTTTATAATGTCACGTCTTCAACTGGGACACGGAAGTGCCTTGTTTCCCTACAAGACATGCTAGAATTGCTAAACTTCTCTCTTAAGATCATCGTCTCCTTAAACACTGTGTTATAGAGAAGCCAAGAATTGATGCCCATGCTCTTTGGCATGTGGCGGGCTATTTGAAGTTTCCTCTCAAGGCTGATCATGTGAGTTCAAGTGTGCTTGTGACCGTGAGGTAGGAAGAGCATTACACCATCAATCCCTATGGACCAGGCTTCCTCAAACTCGGCCCTCCAGATGTTTTGAGACTACAGTTCCCATCATCCCTGACCACTGGTCCTGCTAGCTAGGGATCATGGGAGCTGTAGGCCAAAAACATCTGAAGGGCCGAGGCTGAGGAAGCCTGCTATAGACCCTTAATTTTGCAATCTTCCTTGAGGGGAGAGGCAGGAGCAGTAACCCTCCTTACAGCTCAAAGATGCTCGGGGCTCTGGAGTGTGCACGCCCTTGGCAAGACTGCGCAAAAGTAAAGGTCAGGTGGCAGCAGAAACAAAAGCATCATGTGGATCTGACCCATTTTAAGTATCCTGATGCAACGCCTGTGGAAGGCATGAGACATCGCACCTGACAGTCGTTAAGTTGTCCACTATCACTTCCACAAGGCAGCATGCTCAACACGCAAGCCTGGGAGAACTTCATCTTGGTATTGGTTAATCTCATTAATTAGTATCTCAATTAACTGACCAATACCATTAATTGGTATCTCATTAATCACCATTTGTATCTCAAGGTAATTTGCAAACATAACATAAAAACAGCTAAAATGGTTTTAAAAATAGTGCAATAACTAAATATAGGTTTAAAAGCAATACAAAATGAAGGCCTAAGGCAGTGACATTTTCATTCCGTTGGAAAAACTTGTCGAAATAAAAATGTCTTCGATTGTTTCTGGGAGGTACAGATAATGGGCAGATATCTGTATCTCCAACAAGCTCTGTAAAGCCATGCTCCTCATCCCTGATCCACTGATGGATGATCAGGGACATAAGCAAAAAACCACACAGATATTAAAGATTCTTGACAGCTGGAAATATCTCTCTCAGTCTTTGAAAGGAAGATGACACTCATGAACTACTGGGGAAGGCAAATAAACAATCTGTAGCAAGATTCAATTTGGGTCCAAGATGAGAGCTTTTACTTGCAGTTGACTAAAACTGAGGCATCCTTCGGCTGCAACCAATTTCTTTCAAACCCAGATGTAGGACTTGTAGCTGTACTGCCTGCTTCAGGAGTTGGGACAGAATGTCCTGTGAGCATAACTGATTATTGTGAGGAAAAAGATGGCTGTTCTCATTCTTAATTAAAGACAGGTAGACAGACCAACCTTTGATCACTTCATATTTAAAGGTATGGCTATCATCTCAAAACGTCTTAGAATGAGTTTATGAAAGTTGTAGGATATCCCACCACCCCCTGAAGAATATCAATATACCTGGACCAAAGGACATGTCAGAGAGGAGTAACTAATGTTAATGTGAAGCAGTAAAAACTTAAATACAAATAGTCCAAAATGAGTTAAATGAGTTTAAATTATGTATTAAATTATGTTAGTAAAATAACACTAAATTGTTGTTGTTGTTTTAAAATGTGCCAAACCCAATCCTCCTCCTAGCAGAATCCAAAAATTGTAGGAACTGGTTTGTGTCATGCTGGGTCCACTTTCCTGCTTGCATCAATGTAAGGAAAAGTCCTTGATCCGCCTTTGCCAACCTTGTGCCCTCCTGTCAGCAACAGCCGGCAGGAACACCCGCTTACATTCAGGGAAGGATGATGGAATATTTGTGAGGGAGACATGACTCTCAGAGCTCTCCCTAGCCTCAACTGGCTATGGGTATGCATCATCCACAAAGTCTGCAGTATCTGCACACCAGCAGCAAAGAAGTGGAGGCCCTGAAGCTGCCATACCCCTTGAAGCTGCTACCCTTTCATATTTGGTGTAGTTTATGATCTATACTAAATACAACAGCTATGCCTGCATTCCCCTGCTGCCTTGGCTGATCCCTGTACTGCAGAGAACTCAGATCTAAAAGTACATTAGTTCCATAGTAACTTGACTTTTTAAAAAGATAGGGAGAGGGAGAGAAAGAGAGAGGGTTTTTTCTAATTAATTAGAGATTTGGGTGATATTTTGTCAATTTAGTTTAATTATCTGAAGCAGAAATGTATAATGCTAAATTTAAAAGTTTTCAATAAACCTATATCCTGATTTTCAGCTGAAGCAAATGGTTTCACTTTGTGTTGACTTACAAAGCTCAGTCTAAGGGGCTTCTTCTTGCCATTATGAGGACTTGAGAATATTTCCCAATGCAACGTGCTGAAACATACTTGCTAATTCAAGTTTTGAAGAAGTTTAAAGAACTGGAGAAACAAGAAACTGGGAGGGGGTAGGGAACAACCTAGGACATAGATGTCATTTCCTGAAAATTCAAAAGCAATATTTTAAAGGAACATTGCCGTGTTTGAAGCAACTCTTTTGAAAATTACAAACAGGCTGAAAATTTGGACCCCAATCCAGAGCAATTTTAGCAGGGCCACAGTAGAAACTAACACACAACTGGCAGCATTTTGAACATCTTTGTCAAGCCAAATCTGCAACCGGAACTATCCGAAACCCTTTTACCTGTTTCATCAGTTAATTATCCAATTAAAAAAATTCCCAAAGACCTCTAGCTGGGCACAATGCTGCCTCCTGCTCGCTCTTGAATTGTGCCATGAGTGTTAATAATTCAATGTGACTGTATGCACAAGGAAGTTGGCCAGCTTTGCTCTTATATTCTACTGCATTTTAATTTTATTTCAACTGGAAATCGCCATGGTCCCCTTGATGTGTTTCAGATTTACAAAGGGAGGACGTGGAGCGAGCATCACTTCACAGCCAAGGCTTGGCTAATCTGTGTTAAATCCAGCAGGCCCTCAGACATGAGTTTGAACACATGACCGTACCCTCTCAAGATTTCACAGCATCACCTTTTACAAACAAGCTCTGAGCCAAAAGGCATCCAAAGAGCCCATAAATGTTTCAGCTTTGGAACAAAACAAACAGATTTCCTTCCCCTCCCACTGGTTGTGCCCAGCACTCCGACTTTATTGTATACATCCTTCAGCAGCAGGCAGCTGCTGTGCTACATTAACTTCTCCCATTGACAAGCCAATGGGGCTACTTTCCACAGCTCCAGCTACTGCGCTCTGGACGGATGTTATTTTAGAGGGAAGCGTGTTCCTCGGAAAGGCAGGCAGTTGTACAATGTCACTACAGAGAAATAGGCAGCTAGTAAATATGTAAATCAAATTTGCTTCCTCTACAAACAGCACAGAGCTTCTCCACATAAAGCTGTCAATGGGAGATGAAAAGAATCCCCCTTCCCACCCAAACGCCTTAGTAAATTGAATAATTCCAAAAATCGATAGAATAACACACACACCTCATATTGCTGCAACATTTGTGAAGAAATAAGGAAACATACACAACTGGCTTCTCTAGCAGAGCTTTTGAAACACAACACTCCTGCCATCCAGCCTGTCCCATGCAGTGCTGCCAGTGCACTAATTGTAATAATTAATAGTTCACACACACAAATGTAAAAAAAAAAGGACGTTGCCCAAGAAATCACACCATGTCAAAAATAAATGTTGCAATATACTTGGGACAAACTCTTCTCTTGGGCAGCAATAGTGATGGTGTCCATAGCAGAAGCAAGTATGTTTGATGGGAATGTGGGGATAAGTGTCTGAGAGCTCAAAGGATGCCATCCAGTTATTTTGGTTAATAGATTCGGAGACTAACTTGAGAATCTGGGAATCGCTTGTAGGCTGTCCTTCTTGCTCAGCCACTTGAGGCTGATGATGGCCTAAATGTCTGTTCTTTGTCTTGCTTTTTCCTTCCTCTCCTGCTGCAGAACAACTTCTACTGCTTGGATGGTCAGAAGATAAACGATGGCCTTGTAGAATACCTGCTGTTTTGTCTAGCTTCTTGGAACATGAAGTAGCAGTGAAATTCTCCCTTGGTCACCAGAAAAACTCCAAGGAGTAGCTACAAAAACCATTTTGAGGTCCTACTTGTCTGATGTGGCATTCCTGGGCAAAGCGCTTAAACCTGCCTGCCTCCAATGCCCCACCCACATGGCCTGAGTCCTGGAAACATACACTGTTGCTTCTTGGCTCCCTTCTGGAACTTGTTGCAAGACTGATAGCTGCAAGATGGCTGGAAGCATGAGAAAGTTACACCTACTACTCTGTCTTACCTACTCCAGTATGATTTGCAGCCTCCCACAAGCCACTTCCTGTTGTATGATCTGTAGGCCCAAAGGGCCTGCAACTACTTCTGTCTGCAGTGATCTTTCACGGCTTTCTGCTTGTTCTGTGTTTCCACCAGAACTTTCTCAAGGGCCTCACCAAAAGTATCTGGGAGGAAAATATGAACCCTTGTGACTCATGTGTGTGGGTGTGGGTGTGTCATGACCTAACTGAGTCAAGGGACACAGTTATATTATTTTAACCCCTTCGTGCACTAATTAGCCCAGGCATACGCAAACTCAGCCCTCCAGATGTTTTGGGACTACAACTCCCAACATCCCTGACCACTGGTCCTGTTAGCTAGGGGTGATGGGAATTGTAGTCCCAAAATATCTGGAGGGCCGAGTTTGCCTATACCTGAATTAGTCCTATGCTTGCCAGTTGTATTTGACTGCAATCTCTCACAAAATGATGGCACCCCAATATGGAAGCTGGTGAGATAGCTCTGGGATCCCAGATCCACTTCCCAACTGTGTAACCAAACATTTTGTCATGTTGCAGTGCTGGCTGCCATTGTGCTGGCACTGAACAGCACTGAGCTGCATGGTGCCCTGTGCCAAGTCTGCCTAAAAGTACCAGGACTGCCCTCTGGGAACCTCTGGAGAAATTCTTAATACACTGCATTGTCAACCAAAACAAGGGCACTGGATACAGAATCCACCATCTGAAATCTGTCGAGACGGCTGCTGCTCTAAACAATGACTACAAGTCTTTTTTTACAGAGTGTTCCAGGTTCTACAGACACTTTCTCAAAATCTGTCTAGATACACGTCTCACTTAATAACTTCCTTATAACACAAACTGCCTGAGTCGTAAAATATGAAAATGTGAGTTTACAGTGTTGCTGGCTGATAGGTTTCCATTCACCACCAGGGCTGGCACAACTAATTAAAAAGAGTGAGGTGGCTGCCTCAGACAACTGATTGAGGTATCATAAAATGGCAGCATTTGTTCATTGAATTATTTTTATTGGTATTGTATTGTATTGTATTGTATTGTATTTATACTGCCAGGGAGGGAAGGAGCCATTTGAGGGATTTTCTACCAAAACACCTTGCCTGGTCTTGGGTACTGTGTACCTCTACTTCGAGTGGGACATAATAGGTTTCTCTGCCCCAGGCAGCAAAATGTCTTGTGCTAGTACCTTTCACCACCCTTCCTCTGCCTGATCCTTCCCAACTGCACATGGAAACCAAATTGGTTCGGAAGATGTAAGTTATTCAGGGGCTTAGCTGTTCAGTCAGGCCTCAAGAGGATTTCTCCTCATTATGGCTTTTATGCAAATTCTGTCCTCCAAATCTCTTTTGAATCAATTATTACGAGATTAATTTAAACATGTCCACCTGGGGTGCCTGTAGATCATGAGCCTCATGTTAAAAAGCAAGAGATGATGATCACAAATTCAGGAAAGGACTGGAACAGATTCCAGCTTTCTGGAAATGCGACCTTTTTGCATAATGTCACAAGAAAAAGACGTTCCCCCAAGAAACACAACAGAGAGGGTCATAACTCAGATCAGGTGGGCTTTCAGTCAGCCTTGGAAGTCAGCGTGATCAAATAAAATATGAATAAGGTTTTCAAAAAGCAACTTTTCAATTACCCAGACCAGCTAACTTTCATAATCTGAGAGGGGCTGCTTGACGTCAAGAGATATATAGCAGTGTAGGGGCCAAGAAAGGTAACCTTTCAGCAATAAGGGCTTTGCAGTGGTGGAGTACATTTGCTTGAGGAGCACAGTACGCACATTAATGCTCACATACCTACATGCACATTCTATACAGAGAATACCAGAGAGCTATAACATTAAAGTGGAGTAACTTTATTTCTTACAACTCAAAAATATTTTTGGCAGGGCCGCCAGTGTCAGATAAAATTGCTTCAGGCTGCTACAGGCCACAAGTTGATCATTGCTGCTGCAAGCTATTGAAGTCATGGGTAAGCTTTTAAATGAAACATTATGCATAATTTGAAGCAATAGAATTTTATTAATGGTAAAATGAACTAATATCATTAACCAACATTAATATTACAAATACCCCAAGGGACACCAAAGCACTTGTATTATTCATGGCATCTCAGAGCTCATACACTGTTTCTGAGCTATACAATATTTCCTGATTTAAGGGTCACTTCATACAACATAGTAGAGAATGATGGCATTGAGTTTCTCTAAAGAAACCCCATGCCTAATTCCCAGAAGTAGTTCCCCGTGTGATCTGACTTTAAGAATTGGCAATTGCAAAGGCATTCCTTCTATTTTTTTAAAAAAAATTAAGTGTCAACCAACATCATTTAAATCCCTCTCATTCCCATTCCTTTATATCAATGGTTCTCTTTTTCCTATGGGCCACACTTTCAGAATTATAATTTTCTCGTGACACACCATTTTTTTTTAATTGATAAGAAATACATTAGAAAGCCAACAGAAATAACTCCTACCACTGCTTGATTTACAACATAGAACACAACTACTTTATAATGTGATCATGGGACATCCAGAAAATATAAAACAATGCCGCTACATAAGAACATTAATCATTTTCAAAATATCATTATAAATGAGCCTCTAACATATATATATATATATATATATATATATATATATATATATATTTGCTTTCGTAGATTTTCACGGGTACAGGAATGCAGGTTTTGGTGTCTTCGGGTGTCTTCCCGTGTAAGAGTCGGGGTGTCTGTGCGACGTTTCGACAGGGTCTCACTCGTCATCTTCAGGCTGGTGCTTTCGGCTTCTTGTTACTGGAACAGAGCAGAATCTGGTGTTTGAGTTCCTATAAATACTGTTGAGGGGTGTGGTGTATAGCCTCCAACGTTCTGGGCAGAGAGGAAGTTCCTAGATTAGTGTGCCTTTTCTTCTTTTGTTCCTTAATTACTTGAGGGATATCTTGAGTGATTTCATGAGTGATATTCTGAATACCACTGGGTGGGTCATTAAGTGTAGATTAGTTGCTAAAGCTTTC
Organism: Podarcis vaucheri; assembly: GCF_965113315.1. Classification (NCBI taxonomy): domain Eukaryota; kingdom Metazoa; phylum Chordata; class Lepidosauria; order Squamata; family Lacertidae; genus Podarcis; species Podarcis vaucheri. The sequence continues at coordinate 94,176,148 of NC_138759.1, forward strand.
GTGTCTTGACCTCTTGAGCTTGTGAAGAGTTTTATATACACACACACACACACACACACACCTTAAGTATATATACAAAGTCAATGAAAGGTGTGAGCTTGCTTTTGCCAGGTAATCTTATTTATATCTGGCCTAATTTGAGACAAACTTGCATATCCTTATCATCACAAAGAAGCCTTTCTCTTTTCTGATCTGTCCTATTTGAAAATCCCATGACAATACGTCATGGAGAAATGTAGAAGAATAGCCAATGTTCTTGAAGAGAGGCGTGGATACTGTTTTTGGTTGTATGTACAAAAGATTATTTTAATGTTATACTATACCACCAGGCTTCCTCAGCCTCGGCCCTCCAGATGTTTTTGGCCTACAACTCCCATGATCTCTAACTAGCAGGACCAGTGGTCAGGGATGATGGGAATTGTAGTCTCAAAACATCTGGAGGGCCGAGTTTGAGGAAGCCTGTACTATCCTATCCTATCCTATCCTATCCTATCCTATCCTATCTTATCCTATCCTACACTGAAATGCTTAAATGTTTCTTTGTTTCTTCCCACCACACTTACCATCCTCTGCTGCCATGCCAGTGTGGCATGGCACATATTTTGAGAACTCTGCTTTATATTACCCCTAAGTGAAAATTGTCACTTTTACTCCAAAAGGGTAGGAAAGGGGTCTCCCCTCCCCTCTAACCTTTTGCCAGACCTCACAGGAAAAATTAGCAGACAGTGGCTGCAGCCCAAACACCACTTCCCTGATAGTAAGCCCCAATGTGGCTTTCTTCTGAGTAGACATGGTTAGGACTTTACTATAAACTGCTGATTTTAAAGATTGCTTTCTAAAGGGGCTGCATGCTATTAATTCTGGTTTATTAAGCCAGGATTTTAACATCTGGATGCACCCAGCATCACCAAATCACTTCCAATATATCAGCACATGGAGATCTACCAATATGTTCATTAGAAGGCATTAGAGGTCTGAAATTACAGCCACGTCAGCTTGCTTCCTCCTAAGTAAAGGACTCAAAAATCCAAAATATCAGCGAAGGCCAAGCCCATGATAGCACTCTGATCAGAACCTGTCATTTTAGAGTTTTAGAAGTGTCACATTCCACTGGAATATTTCTTTCATAGTGGATAAAACGCCACCATAAATAATGAAAAGCAGAAATGGAATACACAAGATGAAACAGTTAAATCAGCTATGATTAAGTGGGCACAGGACATTGGTCATAACATTATGTTTGCTGACTGGGAATGGTTGTGGAACACCGGGATAAAATTTACGGCATGTAATGCCTTAAAGGAAAATATTATGAAAATGATCTATAGGTGGTACACGACCCCAGTCAAGCTAGCAAAAATTTACCATTTGCCTGATAATAAGTGTTGGAAATGTAAAGAAACTGAAGGTACTTTCTATCAACTTTGGTGGATGTGTCCAAAGATTAAGGCTTTCTGGGAAATGATATATAACGAAATGAAAAAGGTACTTAAATGTACTTTCCCTAAGAAACCAGAGGCCTTTCTCTTGGGCATTGTCGGCCAATTGGTGCCAAAGAAAGATAGAAGCTTTTTAATGTACGCCACTACAGCAGCAAGAATACTCATCGCAAAGTATTGGAAGACACAAGATCTACCCACTCTGGAAGAATGGCAGATGAAAGTGATGGACTATATGACACTGGCTGAGATGACTGGCAGAATCCGCGACCAGGGGAAAGAGACGGCGGAAGAAGATTGGAAGAAATTTAAAATCTATCTTAAGAACTATTATAAAGTTGATGAATGCTAAAATGTTGAGGTTTTGAGAAAGAAAAGGAGATTACAGCGATATAAGATTAAGTTGAAGGAAAGATTAGGAAGACACATGTTTGATAAAATTATTTAGAAGTTGCTGAAATAATTTTGGACATTGGGATGCAGAAAGGGGAGGTATGGGGGAGTCCAAGAAGTGAGGGCTATGAAAAAAAGGTTATGAAATTATACATGTTTGTATGTCTTTTTATTTGTTTGTATTGTTTAAAAATTTTTGTAAAACCAATAAAAAATTTATAAATAAATAAATAAATAATGAAAAGCCTTATCAATAAATTGACCTATCAAAATAATTGCCTGCCATGATTAGTAGATGAAAAATAAGATTTTTTTCCTATTAAATCTAACACAGAGACAGTGTAAAGCCAGTAATCTATTTATGTGCTCTGGAGATGCAACACATGAATTCTTGGTCAGATTAAAATGCGGCTAAAATGCCACTAATGGCTTACTCAGCAACACACCCAATCAAACACTTGTGCATCGGCTCTAGCCAAGTATGAAACGGCCCTGGACAACAACGATTCATGAGGACAAGTAAAGCCAATATCACCAAATCACTCTACTGCCTTACACATCAGAGCATGGCCCTCAAGTTCCCATTATTAGTGATCTTCCAATAATGCTGACTGCCCTGTCCAGCTTAACATGACACAACCCATACAAAATACCACCTGAAACCAGCTCACCTTCCACAATATGAACCGTGTGTGGTGGCTGGGGTTGTAGAGCATTCTTGATTACAGCAAGGTCAGCGTAGAGTTAACTCTAAGTCAAATTTATAAGATCATTTAAAAACCTCACAACGTCAGACTACTATAGAGATGGACGATGTTATGTAATTGCGGTACAATAGATCACAGAAGTAACCGATAAGCAGGGAGAGAATTGGGGGTGAGGGGGGGACGAGGGGGGAGAAGCAAATGTGCCCTATATTGGAACTTACTGATTAAAGCGCCTGTATAGCCAAGAGTCTGAGACAGTGTGTGTGTGTTCATAAAGCCAAGACTTTCTCTGCTATTAATGGATCTGCTATTGTCACCAGGTGCAATGTTTTTGTTGTTGCATGATTAATGGAAAGTCATACACAATGACATATTACTGGCAGGATAAAGCTGTCACAGGAAAGTCATTATTCACAGCAATTCCTGCCAGTCTGTAGTATCTGAAATGGTGTAAGCGCTGTTACAGACAAGCTCCCAAGTACAAAATACATTACCCATCTTTATATAAATAACGGTGAGTAGCAGCAGCTGTCTAGGGTAATCTCTGTGGGACAGAGAAGGAGACTGCAGAGAAACTGTCTTCAAAAATTAGTAAATTGGTATATGTTAATTTCAAGCAAACTAGCCATTTTTCTTTCTCGCATTTTGCCCAAGATGCATATTATATAAATAACTGGACACAGGGGACAACAGAACACAAAAGACAGTTCTTAAAAGAGCCTTTTTTCTTAGTCATAAAACTGAATGCAGATCAATCCTATTGCATGCCATCCCAATCTCTGAGCAGTGCAAGATTCCAGGGATTCCAGGCACTTAGGTACAGCAGAGACTGTGGTGTCTTTATGATACATGGTTTCTTTACACATAAATACAACCTGGGCCTATGATAGAGGGGTTCACAGTATTAACACCCCAAGAAGTCCCCATAATTTGGATTCAAACAGAAATCGAACATTTCTCTCTCTCTGGCTTCTGCTACTTTTTTCTAGCTTCTAGCTCACATCACCCAGTTCCCTCACCTCTTGCATTTTTCTTTCTGACTACCGGTCAGCTGAGGGAGGGGGCCCACCCACTTGCTGTCTTGCACAGATCCACCTACTTTGTTCCCTTAATGGCCCATTACCTAGGCTATCACCTCACCAGGATTTTGAATCCTTGCTTATATTTTAACACTTGCTGGATCCAGGAATTAGAAGAGTCTCGGCATACAGTCTATTCCCACCCACCCCAAAACAAACTCATAACAATATTAATTATGTTCCTACACATCAGCAACTGGTCAAGCTCATGTTCAAAAGATCCTTTGATCAAAAACCTTTGCATTTTGCTCTCACCAGCAGCCTTTAGAAGGTATCAAGTCACAAATCTCCCTCCCATCTAACTACTTCATTTCCAGTCAGATAGCTCTATGACTCAGCCTCATCTTGACAATTTCTTAAAACAGAAAATACATTGTCCTAGGCAGTTGTAAACATAATGACACAAGGTCCCCAGGTGTCTCTGACTACCAGCAATACACAGACATGAGTTCCAGTATCCTGGATACGGTAGCCTATCTTCCATTTGAAAGAAAGGTGAAACCATCTTGAGGGAAATGCCTATATGTTGAAGTACTCCTTGTTAATGTTTGTTTTTTCATCTCCTGCTAGTTTCGGGGCGGGGGGGAGAACATTTCAAATTGGGGTGCGGTAGAGCACTAAGGAATATTAAAGCTTATCTACCCATATGATCCTTTTCCAAAGGTTTGCCTGTTGCCTACTAGACGAGGTGAGCTGCCAAAACAAAACATTTTTGTCGAAAAAAGAGTTATTAATCCCCCCCCCACTCTGCATAATAGACAAGTTTGATCTGTTTCCCACAAAGCTTTGGTAATGTATGCTACTTTACACACAGAATTCAAGCGAGGTGCCCTGTTCTTGCACAAAGTGAAATACCTACACCCAAACTTTGTTCTCATGGAATTAATCCTCTCAGTATAAAACACACATGCATTTCCAATAAACTTTGAGAAGCGCCAGATTCTTGAAAAGATTCCCCTTTCAGAAGTGGTAAGGAGGGGGGGAGAGAGAGGAGGATTTTTACCTGGGTTGAAGATGGTCTCTGTGTGTCTCAGGCTCTTGTAAATCTGCCAGTAGCAGAAAGGAGTCAGCAGAAGTTGGCAAAGACAAAAGTATTATGGCTGGATGGTCCTATGGCCTACTGGCAAACAACCTCCGTCTTTACCTAATCCAACCAGAACCCTGGAAGTGAGAAAATCCGTGTCCACTGGCCCTTTTTAATAGTCACTTAATGACCGTTAACTTTTTTCAGCCAGCCATTGATTCTAATGGCATGTGTATTCACAGACAAATAATACCTCAGACGGCCTTCATTAATTTACCATGCATTATTTCTCTGAAAGCTTTCACCAACAGAATGCTCCCCCCTCCCTGCTCAAACTGACTCACTAACTGGTGAAGATAAAGCACTTTCTGTGAGAGACTATTTATGTAGATGGAAGGGCTTTTCCCTTAAAGTAAGTTAAAAAGTGGCCATTGTCCAGAGCCTGCCACGTCCACAGAAACAGCAAAAGCTACAAAGCTTCAAAGTTTCCAAACTGCTGCCAGAATATCTGGTGATACAATGAATATATAACATAGCTTCCCATGGAGATGCGAAGGAGCAGAACTTTTAAAAATAAAAAATAATAAAGCCAACCAATATGAAAAGAGTGTTTTGTTTGTATTGTTTTCGCTCCGAGGTTCCTGAAGCGCTCTACAATTTTTAAATAATAGAAATCCTAAAAGTGGAAGCCCCCCCCCCATTTCCCCCCATTTAAATAGAAAAGGGTGGAATCAGCCAGGAAGGAGTAAGTAACTTCTTTCTTAGAAGAACCAATAATAAAACAGTACCATGGCACATGAAAATTGCAATACCCTGCATATTAACTTAAGAGTAAGTCACACTAAAATCAACATAGAATCGCTCTATTTATCTGATAAATAGGATGTCTCTCTCTCTCTCTCTCAGTCTCTCTCTCTCTCTCTCTCTCTCTCTCAGTCTCTCTCTCTCTCTCTCTCTCTCTCTCTCTCTCTCTCTCTCTCAGTCTCTCTCTCTCTCTCTCTCTGTGTGTGTGTGTGTGTGTAAAATTCTGGTTTATGCAACTCCTGATTTATTTTTTTTCCATTTGGGAAAATTCCAGTTTAAAGACTTGTTCTTCCATAACACAGTCACATGGACTTATAAACCATGGTTTCTGTGATTCTGGTTTTTCTGTTGCTTTTGCTGACAGCAGTCCAAACCACGTGATGAACTGATTCGCACAAATCTGTCCAAAAAAATGTTTCTGCGTTACATGGGGGTGTTGCTTGGGATCCACAAGGAGGCTGTGCTTAATTACCCAAGGTCATTATTGGTTACAAAATACAGAAAAGCATTTCTGTTAATTCACTTTTCCCCCTCAGCTACTTTGGAAGGAAGATTTAATGACATTCCGTGCGTGAATTGCGTATACGTTTGTGCTAGTGAAGTTATAAATTGAGCTACAATTTACTATAGTGTGATTTTAATTGAAACTGGAGAAGTAGGTGCATTTCTTCTTTGCTTGCTCCCTTTCCAGAAAGGTCTTTGGAGCAGTATTGAGCTTTTCTAGTCAGTGACATGTAATCTCATGTGACTGAACCAGGAGCAAAGTTTGCATTTCAAACTATTAAGATTGGTAAACAAATTCTACAGAATTGTGGTTGTTGTTTTTTCATCCTGTTTATTATTATTACTTAAATGGAAAATATAATTATGTTTTAGATTTTCTGCTAGTGGATTTTTCTGTATCTTTCTGTTCTCTGCTCCATCCTACCCTGACACCTCAACTTAATGGAAAGTTTAAAAATTGAAGCTCTGTGGACTATTATTAATCAACCTGAACTAAACAAATAACTTCCCTCGCACATGACTAGGAGCTCACTCTGTCTGCATTCCTGGCAGCAGCTACAGGCCCCGTGATAGGCTAGTTTTCTACATGCACATGACTTATTCTAACAAATTCAAACATGTAATCATCCAACCTGAGTTTGAAATGGGACAGTCCAGCAAGAGTTCAATCATGACAATATAACCTAAGCTACGCCCCCCCCCCCAAAGGCATGTTCAGGGCATCAACCTGTTGTGAACTGCCCTGGGGTCTTCGGATAAAGGGCAGTATACAAATGTAATGGTGCTGGAGGAGACTCTTGAGAGTCCCATGGACTGCAAGAAGATCAAACCTATCCATTCTTAAGGAAATCAGCCCTGAGTGCTTACTGGAAGGACAGATCCTGAAGCTGAGACTCCAATACTTTGGCCACCTCATGAGAAGAGATGACTCCCTGGAAAGGACCCTGATGTTAGGAAAGATGGAGGGCACAAGGAGAAGGGGGCGACAGAGGACGAGATGGTTGGATAGTGTTCTCGAAGCCTCCAGCATGAGTTTGACCAAACTGCGGGAGGCAGTGGAAGACAGAAGTGCCTGGCGTGCTCTGGTCCATGGGGTCATGAAGAGTCGGACACGACTAAACGACTAAACAACAACAACGACAACAAATGTAATAAATAAAATACAACATAAAATAAACCCCAAAAGTATGCTCAATAGTCACTACCACAGATATGTGTTACTTCCTTTCCCATTTACATTTTCCCTTCACATGTTTTAGACAGGACAGGACTATAAATGTATGCATATTTCTTCTAAAATCAATGACAGGAGTGTCTCAGAAACTGCACACATAGTGAGGAAAGTTTGCAGGGCTTTTAGCAAAACAGCCAGTTTCACCATGCATGGACATTTGATCCACTTGCACAAAATATTATGCACGTTCAGCAGATACAGATACAGAGGGGAAATCTCAGCCACAGTCCTCTCATGCTCTCATCTCCTTGATTCACACCCACCTATGCAGTATACTGTGTAGGTTGTTCTCATTCATGTTTGCCCCCTCCCCAATCTTCTCAACCCTCTTCACAAAATTCCATGCTGTTCCACTCTTAAAGACAAATAAAAAATAGGAAGATCGCACACACGTGTATCCATCAGACTGGCCCAAAGGCACACTGGAGTATATGTGTTTTTAAGGCATACCTTCCACCTTCTGAACTGATTGGGCCAAATATAGGTGGCAAATTGGCCGTCTTCATCGGGCAGCTCACAGAATGTCAGAGATGAGCTGGCAACTACTCCTGCATGCCTTGGAAACGAAACCCTTGCCTCACTGGGTTTAAAGGGCAAAAAGAGGCTGGTAGAGCGTCATTTCCAGGTTTATCCACTAATTGGCCATTACCTGAATAAAAATGTCATTCCAAATGGAATAATAACAGAAAGAAAGAAAGAAAAAATCCCCAGGCTCCACTTTTAACAGCAGCTTCAAAGAATAAAGTCCTATCAGCATTTCCGAAACTTAAGCAATTCCCAATCAGACACGGCAAAGGGTGTGATTAATGCTGACTGCATTTCAGCTAAGACAAAACTCCAAATAATAAACTGTAGTTCTCTCCATAACTAACCACTTGGGGAAACTTCTTCGCAGTCTTTTACAGAACGAAAACCAATTTGGAGGAATGGTTTAAAGTAAATCAAGTTTGGGATGGCACTGACTGATTAAATGTCAAGCATCATCTGTTTATTCTTCAGTGTCCCCTTCTTAATGGCAACTTAACCAAGGGTGGTACAGAGTTCACAGGACAAACTGTTGTCAGATTATTTCCACCGATTTCTACTTGGGCTTTTATTGCTGTTGCAGTTAATTCATGGTTGAATAGCTTCCTCCCCTTGTTTAGGACTTCACCTTCTGCCTAATTTAACATAATTATTCCTGATGTATGAAATTGTGAAATAATAATTTTCCCGTAAGTCTCCAGAGAAGCATCTTCATGTGAATTAGCATGACAAGACATAATACAAGATTTCAAGAGTAGTTTATGAACGTTGCAAAAAAGAAATGCTTATATACTCAAATCATACGCAGAATACGTGGGCCACGCTTTGAATCGAGCTGGAATTGTTTTGTGCTATCTATTTGTGTCACAGAAGAAAACCACAATGAAATCTCAAAAATCAGTTTCTTTAAACCTCTGAAAGCCATGGACAAACATATTTTTCTCCCCTTTCCCACACGCCATCTGCCCCTTATTTGGGACCCAATGTCACCTGTTGCTGACCTTGCCTGACCTGTTCATTATTTCTTTCAGCTGTTAATTACCCATCCCAGACTGTCTGCTCTTAAACCATTAATCCTGACCTGGCCCCTCTAAGTTAATATGTGTGGCTCTGTGGGCATTCTCAAAAGGGCAGCAAAAAGGTACGCCATCTGCCTTCTCCTTCTTAATTTAAACTGTTAAATAAAAATACACAACATCATCTACTGACAGGGGGTGGAGAGGAGAAGGAAAAGAAACACCTTTGTTCGGGCCCTGCAAATGAGTTCAGTATTATTTCTAATTAACTGCAGACCTGCTTGTTGGTTTCCAATAAGGTCACTCCTACACTAATCAGAAGTGTTCCCAAGAGACGGTACATAAATATCCTGTGCCGGAGCCTAAATTACACCAACGTAGAACTTTCTACATCCCTACAGAGAGCAGAGAAAATATTTAGAGACACATTCAATCTCATAGGTTCTTTTTTCTGAAATCAAAACCACAAAATATCCTTTTGGCAGATGTCTGTGGGTGGGTGTAACCCTTGGTTGTGTATTTTTGGTCTAGATACAGTGCAGACAAGTGACTGAACTTTAAGACAGATCTCCCAATGCCAGCACAACAATTGAACGGTAAACTGGAAGAAATAATTCCCCTCCTCTGGACTTCCAAAAACAAGGGCAATGTTATTATGCAGGGCAACCCAACTGAGAGAGAGGTCAGAGGTTAGATTCACTCCATCTTTGTTATCTTTCTGCTGGCAGGCTAGGGCCTTCCTGTTCAGACAAGACTTTGCAGACTAGGGAGTGAAGGTCTGTCTGTTCATGCCAAGGAAAAAAGTGTTGACTTTATCTGGCATGTCCATGGAGATCATCAAATTACACAAATTTGGCAAAGTGATTTCCACTTTACACTATGAAGAAGAAATAGCCACAATGAACACACAATATACAACACTAAATTGGGCAGCCTGTGGTGTGCCCCCCCCCCGCAATGTGTATAACAGACTACAATAAGTAGTCACTGGACTTTACTTGCACAAGTTTTGTCTAAAATGTAATAATAGCACCTAATATAGTTTTGTGAATATTCAAAGCATATTATGTTATCTTAGTAAGTTTATGGCTTACATTTTGACACTATGGTAGCAACTTTCACCATGAGGTCTAGCAATATAGATAGATAGATGATAGATAGATAGATAGATAGATAGATAGATAGATAGATAGATAGATAGATATAGATATAGATGTAGATGTAGATGTAGATGTAGATGTAGATATAGATATAGATATTCTCAGAATGCCCCATTCTATTGCTATCCTTTTTTCCCCTCCTTTTTTTTTTGGTCCATAAGCATATCTTCAGCTCACAAATTTCCGCTTCTTTTATTCTCTATCATAAAAGCTTTTGCTAACTCATGCCACATGCTATGAAAACCCAAATATTGAAATCCAAATTGATTTTACAAACTTTATTCTGAATGTCAATTGTAGATTTTACTGGTGAAGGCTTTGGATTTAAAAACAAACAAACAAACAAACTACATCTTAGCCTATAGCTATTTGCATGCCTTATCATGTTTTGTTAATTTATATGAGGGCCAGTGTGGGGTAGTGGTTAGAAACAAGAAGATGGGAAGAGCACAGTTCAAATCTGCATGCCTCCACAAAGCTAACAGAGTAACCTCAGGCCAGTCACCACCTCTTAGCCTTGCCTACTCGCAGGGTTGTTGTGAGAATAAAAAAGGCACCATGCATACTACCCTGAAGCCCCTGGAGGAACAGCATAATATAAATATGTTGATTAATTAAATAAAGAAAGCACTACCTGGTGTTCCATATAAAAGTAAAGACTGAAACCCAGCAAAACATAACATTTTTTTAAAAAGCATTTGCTTGCTCCAATTGGTCTCGGGTTTCTCACTTGGCTGTAAGCATGAAACCTGAGAACATCTCAGTTCTACTTCATTTTTAATTCATCTTACTTAAATTAATATTGGGAAATGAAAATTTTAAAGGAAATCAAAGGTTCATTAGTTTATCACCGCCTGGAGAAATCTACCTTACATAGGCCCAGGGATATTTTCCCAGAAAAATAGGTGCCGAAACTCACCATGAACACCTTCCTTGTTCTCTTAGAACGGCAATGGCACCCACCCGAGAGGTGCCAGAACTGTGTTCCGGTGATTTCTGGCTGGAAAAAGCCCTGCATAGGTTTTTGCAAGAGACATATGAAGGGAAGAGATGGTGAGAGTAGCCTGGAAGAGTAGTCCACCAAAACACCTCTGTGTCCTCCACAGCTCAGTCCCTGCTGAACATGTTACATAGTCCAATTTCCCAAGCCACCTGCCAATCCTGGCACAGTCATCATTTTGCTGTTGAGATGATCAAAATGAGAAAGGAGGTAGGTGTGGAAAGGGTAGAGGGAGCCAGTGAAGCGACTGTTTATATCGATCTCCTCCTCAACCTGGAACCATTGCACTGAAATAAGTGGAAGAATTCCCGATCTGCACGGATGAAATGAAGATAATAATCCATTTCATAGCCTGTATCTGAACAACTGCCAAGCGGCTAATGCTATTCTTTCATGTGTGTTAAGGACACCTCAAATATTAAGAAAAGAGAGGGCTGGGGAAGAAAATGAATCATCAACGTCATATATATATATATATATATATATATATATATATATATATATGAGAGAGAGAATATGAGAATGAAATTTTGGGTCACTCGTGTAAGACTCTAATTCTCTCTACCTCTGGTTGGCAGGCTGCCTGGGGGGAACAGAAAAGAAAAAAAGGAAATAAAGCAGCGTCAAAAATGAGAGGCTGCGTGTGACCAAAAATATATCATCTCCCGTTTTCCAGGCTAGTATCAAAGTAGGCAAGGAAGTCATGGGGGAATCTTTGGATTTGATACGCTTTCTCTCCCCGGTGAGTATTGTGTAGCTGTGTATACAGAGCAGAGCTAAACAGCACAGCTGTTTGTATTCTCCCTAGGCCCAGAGAGGCAATTCTAACCCCCCCCCCCCCGCTTTCTCTCTTTCATGCATTATTCACAACTTGCTGCAGCCATTCCACAAAGTCGCTACAGCTCCTTTAAACACAAGGCTAAGATTGAGATACAGAGCTTTGTCCTTTTGTTTGGTTTGAGTTTTAAGCAAACTGGATATAGATTTTCCTTTCTTTCTATGTAAATTCCTTTTCACTTCCTGGCTTAGCAGTGGCTTCAAGCAGCCCAAAGCTGACAGGTAGCACATGCAAGGAGTTTATGATATGGGCCTGCCATGTCACCCCCCACCTTTTTATTCAAACCTACTGAGAAAACAAAAAAGCGACCTAGAGGTGGGATTCTCAGCAACAACTGTGGCCCTCCTGATGGTGGAATTGAACTCCTGTCCAGCATGGCCTGGAATCAGGGATTAAGGAAGATGTTGAACATCTGGAAGGAGGGTGGGCTCCCCACCCTTGATCTAATGGAATAGCTGAATTCAGATGTCACACTAGCCGATTCTACAAACCATGGTTTGGAAGACTGGGAATACCCTCTGAGCAGTGACTGGAGACGAGTGTATTTAGCTCTGGTTTCACAAAATGACGGACAACATTATCTATTAGGGTACCAAGGCAACTAATGGAGCCTCTATGATCCGGCAGGTGAATGAGGCTAAATTGAGACTTTCAAGTTTTATCATTGTTTCTGACGTACAAGCATGGAGTATAGGGATGAACCCATTACAGTCCAATCCATCCCAGTTCTACTTGACGAAGGAACTGAGTCCGTCCCATTTCCATGCAGATTTTAAAGGGAAAACCATTTCAAATCCATGCAGAAATGCAAATGTACTTAAAAATAAATAAAATTAGAAATCAAAGTACTTACAAGTCAGTCTCAGGGCTACAGCATTTCCTCTGTACATTTTGTTTAAAGAAGAATCCTTTTGCAAAGCTCAAAGCCTGGAGCAGCTAGTGCTTCTTGCCACTATATACTTTGAATAAAACAGAGCAAGTCTCCTTGGGAGTGACTTGATGGAAGTTCCACTGCTCTCAAAAGGAATTTGTAACCAAAAGAAAAGGGTCCCTCTTGGCTTATTAATGCATTCCATGAGGGGATGACTAAGTGGATCCTTGCAAGAGGGAGTGGTCCCAGTCCTCTTGAATGTTGATGTGAACCTGCCCCCGAGGTTGGCTTGGATGCTGCAGCTACTGCTAACTGCAGCAGCTCAGCTGCTCACTTGGGCAGACTATTGCCATTAAGTTATGCCGCTGCCGACAGAATTGCACTGGCTGCTGATTAGCTACCAGGTGCTGGTATGAGTGTACAAAGCCCCATACAGTTTGGGACAAAGGGAGAGTGCCGTTCACTCAGTTAGCTTCCAGGGCACTGGGCAATGACAACAGCAAAAATAAAATAAAAGCCTAATCCATCATAGACCCATCATAAAACAACAACAAAAGCAACTGAGAAAATGGCAAACAAATGCAACCCCTTTAAAAGGCCTGATTCTTAACCTGGCATCAAACAGATTGTAGCAGTGCACAGGGTATGGATTCCCTTGCAATCACCTCACACAGAGCAGGAAGAAGACAAGGTGTTATGTACTAAGGCAGCAGTCTGATTGGTCCTAGAACAATAGGATCCAGAATGCAGCAGTCTGATTGGTCCACAGGAGCCACCCAATCCAGCTCCAGATGGAAGTGAATCTGCAACCTGATTGGCCTACAGGAGAATCCCAGAATAGCCAATCACGTGGGGCCCATTGTGTAAATAATGTATATAAAGCAGACATTCTGGGGGAACTTCCATTCCTCCTCACCACTATGAGCTGAATAAAGAGCATGAAATCCCCTCCCGACTCTGAGTATATTTCACAAACATTGTCATATCTGAAAGATCTGGTTAGGCACTGCAACCGCAGATTACTTTAAGTAACTCCTTCTGGTGGCTGACTTGCATTTTGACATCAGACAAAAGTAATGAATATGTTGGTTTTTCATGTTTAAAAGTTGTTCTCTTCACTAAATTCACGTTGGAAACTTAAGTGGGTGCCCAAATTCTTCTAGCTAACTCCTACGCACAGGTTTTCCACTGTCAGTTGCTACCTGCCTAAGACAGCAATCAAAAGCTACCCACACAATTCAGGACTTCAAGCTCAGATGCTCTTTCTTTGCAAACTCAAGATTAATCAAGGAGCACAAACCCTCCCTTTTACATCACTGTAACTCAATTGCTGTTTGATCCAGCATAGCCAATGGTTGGGGGATGATGGAAACTGAAGTCCAACAACATATGGGGATACAAGGTAAATTACACTGGTAGCAAATGTGACCCCACATATATAACTACTACCATAAAGTCAAATTCACATTATCATTGCTTGGGTCACTGATGTGGTCTGAATACATCTGAGTTGACCTGGGTAGAGATATACCCAACTCAGTTAATGCAATACTTAATGTCATGCATTCCCTGCAGCACAATCCACACTTACTTTCCCATCACCTAAATCCCCGCTAACAAATAAGCAACAACTCCAGATTTGTTGAACTACAAAATGTTTGCCTAGCAAGGCCTTAAAATTGCTCCCTACGGTGACAGCCAACACATGTCAAGCTGCTTGTGTTTATTGGCAGTACATATATTTGGAGCAATTTTGCAGGGGAACAGCCAAGACCGGTACCTATTATTCACACATTCGAGTTAAAATTGGGTGCCATCCCTAAGCAAAGACTTCAGTAAAGTCAGCTGCAAAAGGGCCTCTTGTCCTTCCTCTTTCATCTCCTCCTTGTGACATTCTGAACAAACTGTTAAGAGAGCAATCTTGCAGATCTCACAAGCTAAAGCACCGAACAGATGCTAGACACCTATGATCATCAAACTCCAACCCAAACAATCTGCTCTGCACTTGTGTAGGAAAAACCAAAAACGGTAACACCAACAGTGAAGATCTGTCTATAAGCCTCTGGCAGCTAATTACCAAGGACTATTATAATTAGTAACAGTGGACGTGGCCAAGTCGCCTTGCAACTGTGCAGAATTTTCACCCTCAGCCCTATAAAGCAAAAACCATCTGTCTAGTTGGAGAGCAGAACTGAAACACCAACATGCCAAATACATTCTATTAAGTGTGTTACTTGCCACCACCCAGCTGTCAAATGTGTCACACAGGTTTCAAATAGGATGTGTTATGATAAAAAAAGGCAGGAAGGGTTCCTTTATCTCACTAATATAATGGGGAAATATTTGAAATCATGGGAAATGTTAGCGTTCTCAACTCTTCGCTTGTCACACAACTTTAAGATTAGTACTTTATACAGAACCAAAGAGAAGATCACTTAACAAACACTGTTGAACAAAAGATATAAATAGAGCTTGTTTCAAAAAGGACAGCCGCTGCCAAACTACTTGTTCACATCAAGCTTATACATTCCTAAGTGAAATTTTTTACATGATCTTATTATGTACATTGGGACAAACCACTCATTTAAACAGCAAACAAGACCGGGTCAAAATCCTGTCATCCACTCTAAAAAACCATTTGCCTCTATGCCGATACCTCTTTTGGAAATGGCTACCCATTGACTGTTCAGTACTGTAGCTCATTGGTAGCTTAGCCTGAAGTTCAATCTCCAGGTAAGGCTAGAAAGGACTCCTGTCTTGAAACTCTGATAGCCAGTGCAGCTGCTACTGAACTAGATGGGCCAGTGGTCAGAGCAAAGGCTATGTTCCTGTGCTGGCGAAACCTGATGTTGAAAGGGAAAGAAAAATGAAATGCCTCTCGAAGAATAATTTAACAGCAGATGAAAGCCATCACTCTTACAAATTTCCTTAATTTAAGCATGCTGTCTTTTCACCACCCCACTAACAGTTCCTCCCAAGGGCTTTCTTGGCTCATACAGTAATCTCTCTTACTCCATTCTTTCAAGACAACCCCACTGAATTCCCTTGCCACTCTTCAGACAACAGGACCCCGGGGGACAAATTTACAGATTAGCTAGAAACAGAGACCCAGACAACTATACTAATGTTGATGGCACTGACATCTACCTGAGTTTCTTGTATGAAATATTAACTAATATCCATTCAAAAATTATTACAAGATTACCTCAGAGGCTCCCCCTAGTCTCTCTCCCTCTCTGCATTTCCTATAATTTAATCAGTGGTACAGCAGAGTAGGTGCACAGCTCTGGGACCTAGTTTTCAGAGCCTAAGTGATGACATCATTTGCTGGAGCATCAGGGTAATTGATAGGCTTTCCTTGCTTGGACAACTGAATGAGGACTTTCAATTTTGTTTGTGACAGGCTGGCACAGAGAAGATCAGAGAATGAGGAAAATATCCAAGTACAACCCAGACACTTCTTTTCTTTGATGAGGTTCCTACGTCATGTGAGCAGCTTAATGGTAATACTTTTTTTTTTTTGAAGATCATTTGAATACTAATGAAAAGGTAAATAGTGAATTTCAGATTGCTGAAGAACTAAATGTGTTTTTCAAGATAAACCTAGGGTACGGTTTCCCAAGCTTGGGTCTAGACCTGTTTTCGGACTACAGCTCCCAGCATCCCTAGCTAGCAGGACCATTGACGGATGGTGGGAATTGTAGCCCCAAAACAGCTGGAGACCCTAATTTGGGAAACCTTGACCTAGAGAATCAGAAGCAAGCACCACTGACTTACTCCTAGGGAAGTCATAAGGCTGTAGCAATTGCTGATCCTAATAAACTGGGTATTATACTATGTTCTCTTAGGGGGGTGTGCATAAGTGTATGTATACAATGGATCGGCACACCTGTCTTCAATTTTGGACTCTCCATAAGTGGGTGCATGAGGCCTGAGATGCAGAGTTCCTGAATTTACCACACTAAGGAATGGAAGACCCCTTAAAAATGGGGATAGGAGAATAGAATTTTTTTATAGCTTCAAAGTAAATGCAAGATTCCCAATAAAGATGGTTCTAACTTAGGATCATGCAGATGCCCTTAATGTTGGATACAATGCTTCCACACCCTCACAGTTACTTACTCCCCAAATCCCTGTTGTGATTCTGAAGCACCCTGGAACAACTGGTTCAGATGGCTAATTGGTGGAGGTACAAAGTTCCCAACCCAGATATCCATTATACACAGAGAGGAATAATCCCCAGTGTGTCCCACTTAAATACAGAAAACTCTAAAGGCAGTGTGAAAGTGACAATTTTCTGATGAAGCTGGAAAATTGAAACCTACAAGCATCCCCAGGCACCCATTTACTTTTCTCTCTCTACCATCTTAAATCATTCTTACGACCATTTGGAGAAAATAAGTTTTCACATGATGGCAAGCAACCAACCTCTAGAGTAAGGTGCTCCCTACCTTGAAGATTGCTAGAACAGCTTTGTTATTGTCAGTAATAGGTTTATTTCTAATGCAGATTGCTGGGAAAGCAGAAAGAACGGGAGGGGGAACACACTGCCTATTTGGAACAACAATAATCTCTCTGTGATTATTTCAATGTGTTTGAAGGAGGACATACAAGAATGAAGCAGAGGGTGCTAAAAAACCTGTCATTTCCCTCCCCTCCCAAGAAAGCAAGCATGTCTTACACCAATTGTTATTAATCCCACCTTTCCTGTCAAAGAACCTCATTATGAATGCATCAGCACAATGTCACCGCTGTGTCCCTCTGGGATACATATGTAATTGAAACTTCAAAGTCATTTAAGAATGATTGTTTTACCCTGATAAAAAGGCACTAAGTTTAGATATTTAAAAATTGTTACAACAATGGCTTTGTTGCAGAATGCTAGCCAATAGAATTATTAGGCAGAACCTCAGAGAGTTTTATTTAGGGGAAAAGCAGGTTTCCAGCCCTTATGGCTTCCATGGAAAAATGAAAATACAGGTGCTATAAAGAAAAAAACTTTTTATCTATTAGCACAACAGTTTTTTTAAAAAAACATAGAATATATTGGTCTCAGACCAATTCTAATTCTAAAACCAGCTTCTTAAAGGAAAACATCTTAGATGCTTATATTAAAGTAAGGGGTCAATTTTGGGTCCAATATTTCAGGTTTACTCATAATCTTATGAGTAAACCCCTTTGAACACAGAGTCACCTACTTGAGAGAAAACATGCAAAGGAACACACTATGAAGACATGATTTTTAATTAGTTAGAGACAGCTGCTTTTATTACTAATAATATCAACACACTACCATTGTAATAATTCATCCTTCAGTTTTTTTCCAGGGGTATATGGTCATATGTCTAAAACAAGTTGAATGCTAAAAGACAAGTTATAGTAATCAACTTTGGAGCTTTATAGAGTCTACAGGGTTCTGAAAACCTTGAGATACAACTACATCATAAGGATCCTTACTTTGTTTGTTGATGGCTTAGTTTGACATAGCCACTCCCTGAAATCCTTTCCCCACACTTCAGTAACACAGACACACACCCATCTATTGTTGACAAAATAACCTTGAGGTGAATACTGCAGAAAAGGGAACAGTGAAGGATCCCTACCCTTGTTGAGAAAAGTTGCAAAAGAAATATTTTTCCCCTGCGATGAAGATTCTGTCGTCCACCAGAATTCCCTTCCATGCTAAATGCCGATAAATTTTCTACCTTCCTAAATTTTCCTGATTTAAGAGGGGAATTGCTTATCTCTTTCTTGAATGGGCAACAGTTATTTTAGGGTATGGCACATCTAGGCTCTTATTCTGACTAACAGCTATTGTCTACCATTGGACAGAAATAGCACTTATAGGGATGTGGATGGCCAAGTGTAAATTGGATCCATGCCCAAAATAGACGGTAAAAGCCAGCTGGAAACAAATTATAGGTGACTTCCTTGTGGTGGTAGCCAGGATCTCAGATAGTCTTAAATGAGTAGTCCACGGACTACTTTTTTCTGAAAGCTAGAACACTGCCACTGGTTCACAGCCACATCCCCAAGCTTCTCTTTTAAGAAGGGAAAGTAGGCTCTCTTGGATCTGTGCCACTTTACACTTTTCGTTACAGCTGGGCACAATGCAGCCATGCCAGGACTTCCAGATCAAGCAGGATTTTTATGGATCTGATCTTAAATGGTCCTCAGTTTTGGTAGGGATGTTCCAAATATGTTCCATGTTCTGCAGTCATGGAGGTTGTGCTTATTCAGGAACCAAACTGCAAGTGAGCTGAATTAAAGGATTTTGGAAGTGCCATAGCTCAGTAGCACAGCACATAGTTTGAACATAGAAAACTGCAGGGGCAATCCCCAGCGCATGAAACTTTACAAAGCACTTTGCATAGTCAATGAGGGAGGAAGTCCTACATGAGACCCTGGAGAGCTGCTAACAGTCAGAGCAGATAATACTGGAATAGAAGGACAAATCTTCTAACCTGATATAATGGCAACTTTATATATTGGAATGGAATACAATATATGCCAGGGTCTAGAATCTGTAACCATGGTTCATAATTAGAGTTACAAGTCTAATTTAACCTATAAAGAATGTGAAATTACCATTTTTTTGGGGGGAGGGGGATGTCCTGCATCCACTTATTTCTCCATAAATGCTCATACTCATATTTAACTCCTATACAGAAATATTAAAACTGGAGGGGGTGAGAACACAAGTAGAAGTGTACCAATTCAGCAAATCTATGCAAAATTCCTTGGTTTGAGTAAAGCATTCTAATTTCAGGTTTCTGGCTTTGGTCTCTTTCAACTTTAATCCTATTGAAAAAGCTCAATGATGAGGATTTTGCATTGCTTCCAGGTCTGCATATTGACTCTGCTTGGCTAGCTGACAAGGGTCAAGAGAGATGCTGCATCTTCAGTTAGAAAACAGTAAGATGATCAGCAAAGTGTTTTTAGCAGCTGGTGCCTAACCACTTTCTGGCTTCACTTTTTATTTTATCCTGAACTACTGTGGTTTGGGGTTTTGTCCCTCATCCACTTTTAATGCTTTACCTTCTCCTCATTACTTCCCTCTAGTCAAGTAAGAAGGTTGAAAACAATTATGGCCTATAAATTGCAAAGGGAAGAAGCATTCAGCGGTAACATTAACAATCTGGAAGGAACAGCAAACAGAAAGATGCTAAAGGTTTTGTAAGACCCAGCCCCTGAAAAGGGACAATTTGCATTTCATTTTCCATCTCTTTCTTTTTCTTTCCTCCTTAGAACTGACAAGAAGTATTCCTCTTTTTCTATATATTTAGACAGGATCCTTACTAAATCCCCCTGGGAATGATTCAGTAATGTCATCCATTTTTGTGTGTGGCAGCTGTTCAGATGTTCCATTAATCTGGTAGTGAATGGTATAGCAGCAGGTTCCCAACCAATAATTTCACCTATACATGAAACATTGCTTCCTGACATCACAGAATGCATTTTAGACACCTACTAAGATAACAGTCAAACACCACACACTCATCAGCTCCACAATTCATTGAATAACCATGACAAGGAAGAATGTTACCCAGTAGTCATCGTGGTATAAAGAGTAATGTTGTGAATAATCACAAACTTTGCAGAATGTTAAGGGCCAAACTAGCCACAGCATTAATTACACAAATGCAATTAATGTGCATATTTTTTGTTTCAGAAATAGCAACCCTGGGGAAGCCAGAACAGTCTCGTGACCATGGGGGGCAGGAAGGGGGAATTAAACTCCCTCCTTCTCTCTCTTTCTCTCTCTTTCTCTCTCTCTCTCTCTCTCTCAACAAGAAATTGCCTCTTGGAAGCTGCTATATGCATATCAAGGTGCATCCCCACTGGCACCAAAGGGAGCTTCTCCTCATACACAAATAGATCATTTGGCTGCCCAGAACATGTGCACAGGTGAACTGTGCAGGTACTTCTCACCCAAACATTGCCTAGAAACAATCACGTGAGAAGGAAAGACAAAACTGGCCCCACCTACATGGCTCGAGAGATACAAAGGTTTCCAAAGTAGAATAGGAAGAAACTATGAGGAAGTACTCCTTAGATGCTAACTGTAAGAAATGAAAGGACTTCTATATAATTCATCTCACAATGCAGTCCAAACCCCAGTCCAAACACATGCACTATGATTCCTATTCGAGTACAGTGGTACCTCAGGTTGCATACTGTCAGGGAACTGACATCGGAGGAAAGGGAAGTGGTAAGGCTCCCAGAGACTGGGAGAGAGTCAACAGCCAAAGCAGGGACCAGCAGGGGGAGCGCGGGGTCTCTGGAGGAGGATCTCAGTAATGCTGAGAGAGACGCAGCAGCCCAGGCAGGAAGCAGCAGGGGAGAGAAAGGGGTGAGAGACACTTCGAGCGAAAATAGCGGGGAGGTGTCAGAAGCTACTGCAGGGAGACCCATGCTTCGCCGGAAGCTGCCACGTCGTGAGTCCAGGAGACGCGTTTCCGTTAAGGAACTTCTTTGCTGGAAGCGCTTCCGCAGACAGCCACTGTCAGACTCTACTAGTGACTAGAGCAGACATGTCTGAGGAACTCTGTCACACACAGAGGTTTGTGGGGTCGCACAAACTCTGAAGGGGCACAATTTTAAGCACAAGCAGCTAACCATCCCCTGACAGCAGTCTGACAGTCTCTGTACGCTGCCTGTGCAGGAGAAAGCATCATGAGCAACCCAGTCGGAACCGGAGACGCAGGGGTTGGAGCTGGTCCAAGCTTGGAAGAAAGGTATCAAGCTCTGGAGGTCCAACTTGCGCTGCAGACGGCGAGGCTCGAGGAGAGAAGGGCTCAGGATGCTGACAAAAAGGGGAGAACCACTCAGTTCCCCAGAAAGGTACCAGGATTGGTGCAGAAGTTTGGGGGGGACCCCAAGGATTACCATGCCTTTAGGACTGAGATGCAATATGCTCTGAATGTGCAGTTTGATGAGTTCCCTGATGAGGAATCGCGAGTTGCGTTCGTAATTGGGCATCTTGAGAAGGGGGCGCGGGACTGGGTTCGACCCCTGATGGCAACGCACAACGATATCCTAAAGGACACTATGAAATTCTTTCGTGCAATGGATATCATGTTTTCCAGCGATATGGAGGAAGGGTTGGTACGCAGACAGCTAATGGCTTGCAAGCAGGGAAGCAGATCTGTCCGTGAGTACTGGACTGAATTTACCATGCTGATTCACAGATTGGGGTGGGATTTATCGGCGGCACCCATTCAGATGCTATTTGAAGAAGGTCTTTCTTCAGCTGTGAAAGACGAGCTGGCCAGGAGCCCCAGGGCGGGGTCTATGGATCAGCTGACCAAATCTGCGCTGACCATTGGAGCGCGCCAGGAGGCAAGAGCCTTGGAGAGGCGGGAAGGGAGAGGGGAACGTTGGAAGGAGTTACGCATTCCAGACATTCCTGAGCCAGCTTTCCCGCCGGCAGAGCCGATGGAAATCGGAACAGCCCGCGCGCGCGCAGTTTCAAAGCCCAGTGAGGGGGCGAAGAAGGAGGGAAAGGGAGCCCGGAAATGCTATCTCTGCCAACAGCCAGGCCACTTTGCCAGAGTCTGCCCCCAGAGGAAGGAATGGCAAGGGATGGTGGGAGCTGTTGAGGGGGAAGAGCAGGGAGAAACGGAGCAGGTAAAAGCCAACGCCTGGTTGCCAGCAGGGCACTGCAGCCAGGCCAAAGAGCAGTGAAAGTGCCCCTTCCCCAAGTGCCAGTGCCAGAAGCTCCTCGACCTGCTCTAGTGCTTGAAGTGTCTCTAGAGCTGCAAAATGGACACCCCCTAAAAATAAAGGCGCTGTTGGACTCAGGCAGCTCCTGCAATTTCATGAGCAAGGAGTTTGCTGCTGAGCACCAGATACAGACTATCCCTTTAAGCAACCCCCTGCAGGTGACCACGATTGATGGCAGGGAACTGTTGGGAGGAGGCGTCAGCTTGCAGACCGTCCCAATGATAATGAGGGTGGCAAGGCACACAGAACTGATAGCGTTTAATGTGGCCACCTTGGGAGGCGCTCCCATTATTTTGGGAATGAGCTGGCTAGCCCTACATGATCCGCTGGTGGGCTGGCATCAAAGAGTTGTTTCCTTCGGTTCAGCACATTGCTTGGAACACTGCAGGGGGGAAAAGGGGTCAGCAGGGGCCCAAGCCACCCTAGCAGGGACGGAAGTGATGGAGAAGGGGAAGGTGCCACCACAGTATGCTGATCTCAGCGACGTGTTCAGCGAGAAGGAAGCGGACCAACTACCCCCGCATAGGCCCTTTGATTGCCAGATCAATTTACTCCCTGGAGCACAGCTTCCTGTAGGCAAGTTGTATGCCATGTCAGACAGGGAGATGCAGGAGTTGCGAGCGTTCATTGACAAGAACCTGAAGAGAGGCTTCATCAGAGAGTCCAAGGCAGCGGGGGGTAGCCCAGTGTTTTTTGTGGATAAAAAAAACACGGACAAGCCGAGGCTGGTATGTGACTTTCGGGCCCTAAATGCAGTGACAGAGCCGGCGGCTTTTCCTATGCCCAGGATTGATGATATTTTGACCAGGGTGCGAAAAGGAAAGATTTTTACAAAGCTGGACCTAAGGGGGGCGTACAACCTGATACGTATAAGGAAAGGGGATGAATGGAAGACCACCATGTTCACCCCTTTGGGGGCATTTGAATACCTCGTTATGCCTTTTGGATTACAAACAGGCTCCGCGTGTTTTCAAGCCTTGATGAACCATGTACTGGGGCCTTTGCTCTACAAGAATTGCGTGGCCTTCTTAGATGACGTGTTGGTGTATTCGGAGAATGAGGAGCAACATGTGAGAGACGTCAGAGAAGTGTTGAGCAGGCTGCAAGCCAACAAATTGTGGGTGAAACTGGAGAAGTGTCAGTTTCATACCAAGGAGGTGGAATTCCTGGGGTACCGCTTGTCAGACAAGGGGTTGGCCATGGACCCCGGCAAGGTTCAAGCGGTGCTGGAATGGAAAACACCCAAGACCAAGAAGGATGTGCAGAGGTTCCTAGGGTTTGGAAACTTTTATCGTAAGTTCATCCGAAACTTCGCCCACCTGACGGCGCCCATCACGGACTGTCTCAGCAGCAAAAAGAAGTTTGTTTGGACGGGGGAGGCGGAGCGAGCGTTTGAGGAACTGAAAAGGGCCTTCGCCTCTGACGAACAACTTCTACATGTGGATTTACAAAAAAAGCTGAGGGTCGAAACAGACGCTTCTGACAGAGCCATAGGGGCGGTGCTTCTTCTGCAGCCGGGGAAGGAGGGGTCAGAGTGGCGACCGTGTGCCTTCTTTTCGCGAAAGCTGAACAAATCTGAGAGAAACTACACGGTGCACGACCGGGAACTTCTTGCGATTTATGAGGCCTTCCGGAGATGGAGGCACCTACTAATTGGTGCACAACAGAAGGTGCAAGTGTGCACGGACCATAAGAATCTAGAGTATTGGAGAACTGCGCGAGTGCTCAACCAAAGGCAGTTGAGATGGGCCCAGGAGTTCTCCAAATTTAACTTTGAGATTTGTTACGTACCAGGCCCGGAGAACGTTAGGGCGGACGCTCTCTCACGCAAACCTGAATATTTGGAGGGAGAGGGTGCACCCGAAGAGACCCATGTTATTCCCGAGGACCGCTGGGTGTGTGGGGCGGCTTTGGTGGGGCAAAGGGAACTGGTAGAGGGAACGGTGCAGGATGAATACGCCCAGGACAAACTCAGGGGTCTCAGGAGGGAGGGAGACAAACCCGGGGGTTTTGAGGAGAGAAACGGGGCGTTGTACTACAAGGGAGCGTTATACATACCTGAAGGGGAATTGAGGGAAAAGGTACTCAAGCAACTGCACGATAGCCCCACAGCAGGGCATTTTGGGCAACACAAAACCATGTGGCTGGTTACCAGGGAATTCTGGTGGCCCAAGGTCAGGGAAGATGTGCGGGAATATGTGAGAGGGTGTGACCGATGTCAACGAGCCAAGGGGGAGAGGCGGGCACCGGCAGGTTTATTAGAACCACTACCCACGCCGGAAAGACCATGGGAGGCAGTGGCAATAGATTTCATGACTGATCTGCCCAGGTCCAAAGGGAAAACAGCCATTATGGTTGTGGTAGACCTGTTAACCAAGATGGCCCACTTTATAGCCTGCTCACATGCGGTCACAGCAGAAGAAACCGCTAAATTGTTTGTGGAAAATGTGTTTAGGTTGCATGGTGCCCCCTTGAGGGTGGTTTCGGACCGAGGGAAACAATTTACTTCCAGGTTCTGGAGGAAGCTCATGAGCTTATTGCACGTAGAGGTGAATTTTTCCACTGCCCGTCATCCAGAAACCAATGGGCAGGCGGAAAGAGCTAATGGTGTCCTCCAGCAATATTTGAGGTGTTATGTGAATGACAGAGAGAATGATTGGGTGGAGAAGCTGGCGTTGGCAGAATTTGCCTATAACAATGCAGAGAACGTGTCCACGGGGATGAGCCCTTTTTTGGCCAATCACGGGTGTCATCCCCGAGCCTTCCCAGGGGGGGAGGGGGAGAACTGGAGCGTTCCGGCCGCAGAACAGTTCGTTGAAGAAATGGAAGCGATCCATCGCCAGCTCCAACTTAATTTAAACAGGGCGAAGGAGGAATATAAGAGGCAGGCAGACAAAACCAGAAGGGAAGGGGAAAGCATTAGGGTGGGGGACCAGGTGTGGCTGTCCACCCAAGGGTTACCATTCAAAGGAGGTTGTAAGAAGTTAAGACCCAAAAGGCTGGGCCCATTTGAAGTCACGCAACAGGTCAACCCAGTGGCTTTCAGACTCCGGTTACCGAACCACATGAAGTTGCACCCAGTGTTCCACAGATCATTGCTGTCACCGTATATAGGGGACAGAGAGGGGAGGGTCAATAGGGGACCAGCTATGGAGGAAAAAGAACACAGCTACCATGTAGCGGAGATTCTCGATTCCAGGTGGAGGGGAGAGCAAGTAGAGTATTTGGTAATGTGGGAAGGGGAGCCGGAGTCGGAAAACACCTGGGTCAGGGCAGAGGATGTAGATGACGAGGTTTTGATTGAAACTTTTCATCAGAGATTCCCTAGAAAACCCCAGCCAGTGGCAAGGTTCCGGAGGGAATACTTCGCCACCACCGACGACGAAGAAGAGTTGGAGGGGTTCGCTGATTCCGAGGTGGAGGAGGATTCAGCGAGTCGGAACGAAGACCGATGGAGGGAATTGTTCGAGACGTCTGAAGATGAAGAGGATTCTTTTAGGGGTTTCAGCTCCTCACCGCCCAGAGGAGAAAGTAGGGGCGGGGGAGAGGGGGGCCCTGGAGGGGAGGTGGATGTCAGGGAACTGACATCGGAGGAAAGGGAAGTGGTAAGGCTCCCAGAGACTGGGAGAGAGTCAACAGCCAAAGCAGGGACCAGCAGGGGGAGCGCGGGGTCTCTGGAGGAGGATCTCAGTAATGCTGAGAGAGACGCAGCAGCCCAGGCAGGAAGCAGCAGGGGAGAGAAAGGGGTGAGAGACACTTCGAGCGAAAATAGCGGGGAGGTGTCAGAAGCTACTGCAGGGAGACCCATGCTTCGCCGGAAGCTGCCACGTCGTGAGTCCAGGAGACGCGTTTCCGTTAAGGAACTTCTTTGCTGGAAGCGCTTCCGCAGACAGCCACTGTCAGACTCTACTAGTGACTAGAGCAGACATGTCTGAGGAGCTCTGTCACACACAGAGGTTTGTGGGGTCGCACAAACTCTGAAGGGGCACAATTTTAAGCACAAGCAGCTAACCATCCCCTGACACATACGCTTCAGGTTACATACGCTTCAGGTTACAGACTCCACTAACCCAGAAATAGTGCTTCAGGTTAAGACCTTTGCTTCAGGATGAGAACAGAAATCGTGCTCTGACGGCGTGGCGGCAGCAGGAGGCCCCATTAGCTAAAGTGGTGCTTCAGGTTAAGAACAGTTTCAGGTTAAGTACGGACCTCCGGAACAAATTAAGTACTTAATCCAAGGTACCACTGTACTGCAATCTACTTCAATAGCTAAAATTGACTGTTCTCATATATTATACTGTCCAAACAGGATATTTTACAACAGTCTGGACATTCCACATATTTTAAATACTCTAGTTCAGTCACTAATGTTTGGGCATTAAAAAAAAAAAAGTAAAATTTATGGGAAACAACATTTATTAAAGAAAGCAGGTAATCAGGATTATCTTTTACAATTCACTTCTGATCAAGAGTTGGCAGAATGGAGGAGATAAATGTTTTACACTTTTATAAAGTTCAATCAAGTCCCTTTCAAACAACCAGTTCTGGAAGTACAACACACACAAACCTCTAGGAACTGTTCTACACAAAGTGAGAGTTCTATATTATGATCCAGTTCAGACAAAACAATCTAGGACTCAGCCAAATATACTCATGAGGTTTCTCCATTCATGTGTCCAACTTCAGCGAACCATATGACATTCAAACCAGAAAACTGTGGTTTAAGGGCTGCCAACACACCATGGTGTGATAGCAGCTTCTGATCCTAGTTTCATAAGCTGATTTTTAGAAAGTCCTTAAACCACAGCTTCCGAGTTTAAACATTGTGGGTAACTGTGGTTTAAGGAACCAATATATATTTGCCAAAGCAATGCATGTAAGGAGAGAAGGAAAGGAGGGAATATGTGATTTCATGCTTTGTCCCTGGTCCAATAAACCTTGATTAATCAGATTGTAGCTGCTAATATCTGAACTAGACCTGAATCTTCACCTCCACCCCATCCTGATTTATCAAAATAGCCACCCTGTGAGAAACTCAAATGTATTATCATCTGAAGTGTTGTCCACACTTCATATTATTACACTGCACTTCTATTTAAAGCTTAAGTTAACTACAAAGTGAGAGACAGTCAGCAGAACCTCAGAGTTCTAGAGTACACTTGGAAAGAACTAAACACTTTCATCTGGCCATTCACCTGGCATTTCACCTGGCCTTATTGCAGCTCCTCAATCTGCAGCCAAAACACTCTCCAAAAGCCTTGCCTACCATATTTTGCCATTTCCAAGCTGCCATTGTACTTTGCCTTGTTGTCTATAGTCTTACCTTACAAAGGTCCAGATGGACTGGCTATAGAATATCCTTTGCTAGGATGGACTCAGCCATAACTGCTTTCATATATTAAGTTCACTGATAAGAGACAAGGTGACATATAATAAACATATCACACACTAACCACAATTGAATGGTCACTTCAAGGAAAATAACAGATCAGGCTTTATTATGACGACTTGACATACAAAGTTTACCAATGAGATGTGAAGAAATATAACTATCACAACTCTTGTATTCTGGGTGTTTAAGAAATATGACCTTAATCTGGAAGGAACAGACTTAATTGGACATTTTAGTGAAATATTACTTGCTAGCCAAGCCTGAATTCTCCAAGGGTTCTATTGAAACAACTTGCTGAAGCCACAGGACCTATAAACCAAAACTTAATATATAGCACAGAGTGGTAAAATGATACGAATAAAAAGAACTATATTAGCTATACATTGCTTAGCAGAATGAAGTAGAACACCCACCCAGTCCAAGGAAGATATTATATGTTGGAAAACCAAGGCAATTGAATAATTGACAGATTTCTTGACAGGATATTTGCCTTGTACTTTAACTGGTTGGTCAGAATATCAGATATTTTTATTTGTTTTGGTCAGTTTCAAATCATGAATTTTCTAAGTGAATGGAAAAAGGGGAAGAACCTCAATGCTCTGAATTGGAAGGCCTCATGTGCACATAATGGTAAGCCATAGATAATGGCTTATAATTAATGCACCAATCTGGACTGCTTTAACAGCATGAGTAATTCCCAGCTTTATGTTATGTACAAACAACATATGTAGCCAAGGTTTGTTCTTGGTTTGTTATTATGGTTTGTCTGAGCAAAACAAACCATGATAACTGGTTCAGACATACAGTGGAACCTCGAGTTACAGACGCTTCAGGTTACAGACTCTGCTAACCCAGAAATATTACCTCGGGTTAAGAACTTTGCTTCAGGATGAGAACAGAAATCGTGCGGCGGCACGGCAGCAGCGAGAGGCCCCGTTAGCTAAAGTGGTACCTCAGGTTAAGAACAGTTTCAGGCTAAGAACGGGCCTCCAGAACGAATTAAGTTCTTAACCCAAGGTACCACTGTAATGCTAAATTAGGAATCATGGTTTGTTGCTACCACACAGTAGTATAGGGAGCAAAACAGCATAAATCAGTGTATTCACAGTAAACTATTAGCTTCTGGACATGGGCCGACTCAACAGTATTATGAAGACAAAATCCCTCCTGTCATTGAAATCCCTTCTGTCAGGATTCCTTGTACCTTTCTGTGAAGCATGTGGTCCTGAAAAATAACAAAGCCACAAAGAACCATAGTAACATCGATGTGTATTTCCAAGATCACACTTCTTTTCTAAACATTTTTATTTATTTATTTTTGAAAGAAAAAGCATCACACACACTTTCCCTTTACGTGTTTCATGCAACGTAATAAAAGTCCATGGAAACGGCAGTGTTCTCAACAATCCTTTTATTATTTGCCGGATGTAAGCTTTTACCCTTAGAACATAAAGCCTTTCATAAGAAGCTACAGATTATGATATTGAAAGCAATAAGTCACTTGTTATGATTGTCCAGACTTCAAGTACCAAGGAAGTTGCAAGTACTGTAAAATAATTACAGAAGACTAAGTCTGCCAGTCTCCAAGCTGAAATGGTTGGTTATTGCATTTAGATCCCTAAACAAGCTGGGATCAGGATACTTATTGGACCATAGACTTCAAGACCTCAAATATAATCGTGCCAATCCACTTGGGTCAATTAGAGAAGTCTTTTGTACATTCATTCCTATAGGAGATGTGGTTTGATGGGAGCACATGAAAGCAATGTTGCAGCAATCAGTCAGAGACAGTCTCCACCCCAGAAGTCTCCGGCTGAAAACTTGGAGTTTGGGCAGGCATTTGACTTCACCAAAATTTGAAATTAACTTTGCCTGACTCCAGCACTATTGATGATTATACTTCCCAATCTCTTGCATTAATTTGAATTGTTATAGTTTTCAAATTTTGTCATTGTTACATGCCTTGGGCATTTCGGAAGCATTAGAAAGGTGAGACTGTGAAGGGAACGATTAGAAGTGGAAACGATGAAAGATGTAATGCTACTTCTGTCACATTCTTTCCAACCTCAATCATATGTGCGCTTACTAACACATTTTTAGTGTTGATGCGTTGTCAAGCTAATGTAACTCTGATGGAACAGATTGTGTTCGATTGAGAATTACACCCAACCAATTACAAGGAGAATTGCCAGCTCATTTTTTGCTTCTAGAATCTTTGGATGGACCAGGTGGAGTCTGGCTGCCAGGCAGGAAAAGACTGAGGAAGAAGATAAATCTCTGTTGAAAATTAATACAGTGGTACCTCAGGTTAAGAACTTAAATCGTTCCGACGGTCCGTTCTTAACCTGAAACTGTTCTTAACCTGAAGCACCACTTTACCTAATGGGGCCTCCCGCTGCTCCCAGAGCACAATTTCTGTTCTCATCCTGAAGCAAAGTTCTTAACCTGAAGTACTATTTCTGGGTTAGCGGAGTCTGTAACCTGAAGTGTATGTAACCTGAAGCGTAAGTAACCTGAGGTACCACTGTATGGCATTGATGATATACGTTTTGATGTGTACAGAAATGCAGAAGAAAGTGTATTTGGGGGGAGGGGTCAATGCATTCACCTAGACTGCACTATTATGATTATTACAGCCCAAACAGATTGTTGGAAGTTAACACTGCTCCAGAATGGAGAGAGAAAAACTTGTGGCACCTTAAAGTTTTTAAAATATGTAAAATTCAAAGAAATTAGAAGCAAGTATGAAAGGGAAAGAACCACCAGAAGTTGGAGATCAAAACAAAAGAAATGGCGACTCTTGACAGTCTCTCTTACTGCTAGCGTTGAGAGCTTAAATTCCATCATGTCAAGTACGCAACAACCTACAGTTAGTGAAACTGCAGTCACTGCACACAGAGCAGGCAGAAGTCATTTCGAAGAGGCAATATGTGAAGAGCAACCTGTTAAATGAAAAACCAAAACATCAAACAAGCAGGCAAGTGCTGGGATCTTAAAAATCATTCTGCCACTTTATTGGAAATCAATTTGTCTCCCCTAGGACAGGAATAGTATAATGGAAAAAGCTTACATCCAGTAAGGGGGCCAAGCTGTTGATTTCAGTACAACGGGCAAATATTAAAGGGCAGCAGCTGCTGGAAAATACATAAAATGAAAAGTCTAAAGAAAAACCCAAACCCCTGAACAGCCTAAACTGAATTGCTGAAATATGCTTTGAAAAAACCTTTTGGAGGTGCCAGTCTTCAGCATATAACTACTTCTGTTACAGGCAAAACCCAGCACCAGTCAAGGGCAGTTATACAGAATCTATAAATATATACAAATGTTCAGGACGGCAATCTCTTCCACACTGCAATCCAACGCATGTTTACCCAAAAATGAGTCCCAATGTGCTCCCCAAACATGTCTGATGCTGCAGTCCTAATATTTCCAGTACCTGGGCAATGTGATTGAAAACGAATGCCAGTGATGTAATGTAACAGATGGCAATATTGAAGCTGCAAGATATCTACCCAGACAGTGAAACAGTAAAGCAGGAATGGGAGACTCACTAGCTGTTGCTGGAGTGCAGCTCCCATCATCCCTGACCACTAGCTATGCTGCTTCAGGCTCATGGGTGTTTGAGTCCAACAACAACCCAGCGAGATCCAAAGGTTTCCCATCCCTGAAGTAAGCAAAGATCTTAAGGATGCCACTGGCTACTCTCTCTCAAAGATTTTTGTTATGTACTGAAGTTCTCACCCTGGGCCAGCAGGGGGATACTGTAGATAGTTATGCAAATGAAGGATCGAAAGTGACGTTCAGTGATTGGATAGTTTTAGAAAGTTGTTACAGTAACAAGGTATTGGAGCTCTATATAAGCAGGCTGACTGAGCCCTTCAGCTCAGTTCAGTTCTGGCCTCAGAATAAAGAAGAGCTGTTTGAAGAATCGCTGTGTCGTCTGATATGTGCGCCCACAACTTAACAATTTTCAAAACTGAAATAATAACAGAGATGGAGGAGTGAGCTTCAGGTGACAGGAATGCCCCTTAATTCCAAGGGGGTTAGTGGCTGGAGAACCAAGCAAGGTTTAACTGGTTCATCCTACCCCAGGTACGGCTTTGGAAGAAGCAAATATTCAGCTCAAGCCTTTAAAAAGCCAACTAACCACATCTATGTCATTCTACTGTTTCTTATTAAGACCCACCAGCTTAGCCATATTTATTTTTATTTATTTATTAAATTTCTATACTGCCCTTCATCCAAGGATCACAGGGCAGCTTACAATATAAAAACACAAAAATACATAACATAAAAACAAACAAAATAATAGCCCCCTCACACACAGTAAAATGGCATAGATTGGTTAATTAACCACAAAGGCCTGGGAGAAGAGGTATGTTTTTGCCTTGGGCCTAATTATTTGTAATGAAGGCGCCTGGCAAACCTTCCTGGGGAGAGCATTCCACAAGCAGGGAGCCACTGCAGAAAAGGCCTCTTCTTGTGCTGCTGCCCCTTGGGGACGCACCCCAGGCGGCAGTAGCATGCGCTTCCCCGCTGAATGGATCCTCTTCTTCCTCCAAAGAAATCTCATCAGGGTCTGAACATTGACTAGCCCCGAAACACACACATATAAAAACACACAGGATGACCCTGTCTTCAATATATCATGTCCTCCGTCTGCCTTTGCCAGCAGAAGAAATCACCAAGCTAGTGAGAAAGATTTAATAAAACCCTTGTATCTGCAGGCAATTACCAACACAGGAAGTTCTATGGGAAGTCTAGTGTCACAGTACCAGATACAACAGGTCTTCCCCTTCCTTCCTTCCTTCCTTCCTTCCTTTTCATTCGCAACCTTCATGCCAATCCACCAGAGGAAGTTCATGGAGTCTCATTTGCAGGAGTACAATGCCACAATTGGATATCACTCTATTATATAGTATAATTAATTATCTGAATGCATTGCTACTCTTACTTAGTTGGATTTTTTTTACAAGTATTCTCTGAATTTATGCATGAATGTTGTTTGTTTTTGTTTTCTTTCTGCATGATAACACTGAGGTCTTTTCTAAGCCCAGATAATAAAACATTCCTTTGTTTACTACAATGTTGACAATTTCTATTTTCAACATCTGCCCAACCCCCATATTCTCCCAAATGCCCAAAGCTAGGATATATTTAGGCACCTACAGTTACAATGATTGTTTGGATAAAACCCAGGCTTTTATTCTCAGATATTTTAAAAATATGCTATACAGAGTACCAATTTATATATTACAAACTAAGTTGCAGTTCATATTATTAAAGCAAGTTTAGGTGGAATAATAATGTAAACATTTGATTTTTAAACCATCAAAAGTTTATTTAGGAGGAAAGTAAAATTCTGCATCCCAAGGAAAACTTTTCAGGATGGATGTAAGGATTTCTGAGACTACATGTGAAACACTAAGTATCCGAAATACACAATATACATGATAAATATTATTAAGGGTAAGCATCACAAATGAAAATGCTTTAGGTTCCAATCCTATAGGCATTCAACAGGGAATAAATCCCACTTAATTCAATTATACTTCTTTTAAGTAGTCTTATATAAGATAGCACTGTTAATATATTTTAACATCTAAAATTAATGCAATCAGTGTTAAATGCTGGCTTTCTTCTCTTCTTTCTGTGATTCTAAACCATGTTAGGAGATTGGAATGCTCTGAGTGGCAGCTATTCTGAATTAAAGTGAGAAGGCACAGGTCCTGCCCATGCAGCTTTCAAAATTATTCACAGTCAGGGAGCCTCTTGCCCCACATGCCCAGTCCTCCTAAAAAGACAGATAGGATTTCAATTAAGTGTTCCTACTGGAATCCTTTTTTACTTAGCAACACGTCCTCTCTTGGGCAGCATCAGGCTCTCCAGACAGCATTTCTATTTAATAACAGAAAATCCTCAGAGAGACACTAGCAGAGAATGTGATAAAGTGGATTCATTCATATATATATGGGGCTGGCTCTCTGTCTTGTTAGGATAAAGTTATACACTCAAACAAAAATGCTGGCAGTCCCTGACAAGGCCCTCTGGCCAGCTGAACCCTCCAAGGCTGAGGGCAAGTGTACCCAACTGCCCCCAACTCTGCCTAGGCTGCCTAATGCTCTAGGTCTGTCTCTTCAGTCTAAGCAGTATGTCAATTTGAGTAACAATGCAAAACTTCCCTCTTCCTTTTCTTTTTTCTTTTCTTTTCTTTTCCTTTCCTCACTTCACTAGCCTGATCTGATTATCTGATTGCCAGCCCTGCCCAATTACCATGTCTTCTATTTTTGGCCTCTCCACCTGACCCTTAACCTGTCCATCATGAAATGACCCTTAAACTGTCATGCCATCTACCTCTGAGCCTTTAGATGTCAATAAAAAGCATTTGGCACTGGAGATGTGCCATGAACAAGTCTGTGAAGAGAATGGGCTGTATCCAACATAGCACTGAGTAAACCAGAGAAAAGATATCTACTTTGTGTGACAGGATGTTCTCTCCCTCTCCTTCTCCTGCACACCCCCTAAATATGTTATCTGGGTTTCTCCAGCCCTCTAAAGCAGAACTGGGGAGCGTTCAGAGCACAAGGGAGGGAAAGTCCCATTGTGGAAGTGGAAGTCCTTGCACTGACAGGGCATGTAAGCTGAATGCCATCCAATGTCTAATAGAAAACCCCTCAATACCTACAGGAGCAGAATAAGAGGACTTGGCAAGATTGGGAGGAGGAAGGCTAGGTCAGACAGAAAAAAAGTTGAGGAGGATACAGGAAAAACAAGTCCAAGGATCAAATGAGTAAGAAGGAAACAGCAGTCTCCAATGAGGGATTGGCAATGTGAAATTCCATCAGCTGTCTGCATTTTAAAACAGAAAATGAGTATTATAAAAAGGCACTAGGAAGGGAGAAGAAGTTCAAGGCAGGTTGCTTTCTATTTTTCACAATCATAAAACCTAGCAATAAGATTCCTATCCAAATCGCTAGAAGCCAATCTTCTCTTGCTCCAAGTGCTTTATCTCAGAGAAAAAATAATTTATCTAAAAGCAGCCAAAAATAGAGGTCTAAAGAGGAAGCCATTTCAATTTTCATTACAGATTTGCTACTGCAACACGACAGTAATTACAGATAAGATTAAAGAAAAGCAGGTATATTAAGGTGTAATGAATCCCATCAATTACTAGGGACCTGGAAAATAGCCTATATTTTATTAATATTTTAAAGGGGTTGAGTGGTTCAGGTGATTTGCACAAAGTTCTTCTAGGTCATTTGTCCAAATATTCTGAAAAATCGTTTCTATCAAGATGAAGATTCTGCAGCGGAATCTGAAAGGGTGAAATCTTGAAAGGAGGGCATTGAGAAGACAACACTGACATTTGGGACTTGCTTATAAGCAACACATTTCCTGACCAGGATCAGGGAGGGAGGGAGGGCAGAAGAAAGGGCAGCAAGAGAACTGAGATGACAAGAACATGGACAAGAACAAAAAGATGGAAGTACAACAAAACCTTGCCACCTTCTTTCTGTTGCAGGAAAATGGGAATAAAGTTTCCCATTTCCCACATTGCAATATGGGAGAGCATAGTATTTATCTATTTGAGAAATTTCTTTTTTTAATATGTTTTTATTGATTTTCCAATATCGTTCCAACAGCAGCCTCATTAATTTTATCCAATTAATACAATTATTTATGCCAATTGTTCCAATGTCAAATTATACAATTTAATCAAATGGGCCTCACTGTGAGATAGATTTGATAACTTCATTCTTCTACATTTGTTCTGTGTTCCAAAACCTTAATAATTTCCATTCCATTCCATTCAGATATAATAATCCCTTGTATAATAGCTACTATCTTGTGATTTCATTCGTGTTGGTGTATTAGGTAATTTATAAAGTTTCAAGTGTGGAACTCTAACTGTAATCCTTATTCTTTCCTGCTTGCATACAACTTTGACATATGCAAACCCTTTCACCAAATGAAATCCCTTCCCAATCCAAACCTTTTAAATCCTTGTAGCTGGGTTCATTTTCACAATTTCTTATCTCATCATCTCTAGCACGCGCCTGTAGTTTACTCCAATTAAAAAAACCCAATTAGCAGGATAACCTGTGTTTCCAGGAATGTAATGGGGGGGGTCGGGGCAGCTGGAGTGCTCTATGCACCCAGTGCCTTTGCCTGCCCTCGCATTCCATGGCAAAGCGAGTGCCAGACCACCAGGCAAACTGCAGGTGAGAGCCAGGTTCCTCTTCCAACCAAAGAGGAATGCAGAAAATGCAGTTCCCCCATCATTTACCCCATCTGTCTCTCTCTCCAATGTTGGGAGAGGCACCCATCTCCTGACACACAGGAAACAGGAAGCCTATTTGAGGTATTTCTAATTTCACTTTATGAGGGCACACTGATAAGCTCCTCATGCTTTCAAAGACGTCTCTGTCTGAAGCAATTTTCCCAATATGTAACTACAATTGTCAAAAGTCATTTCAGTGGCGGATGAATCAATACAATGTATAAGGAAAGGCAAGCGGTTGCATTTGGACAATGATACCTCCATTTAATAAGCTGAGATATGAATGAATCTTTTTTTTTTTTTTATAAAATTTTTATTGGTTTTACAAGAGTTTTTATAACAAACAAACATAAAAGAAAAACAGACAAACAAACAAATATAATTTCAAAATGTCCTTTCATAAACTTCTTTCCTCGGACTTCCCCATACCTCCCCTTTCTGCATCCTCATGTCCAAATTTTATAGCAACTTATAAATGTTTTTTCCCATCCTAATTCATCATAGTCCTTTCTTAATCTAATCTTATATTACTGCAACCCTTTCTCTCTGTAAAATCTCGACATTCTAAACTTCATCAAGTTTATAATAGTTCTTAAGATAAATCTTAAATTTCTTCCAGTCTTCTTCCGCAGTCTCCTTTCCCTGGTCACGAATTCTGCTCGTCATTTCCGCCAATGTCATATAGTCAATCACTTTCATCTGCCATTCTTCCAAGGTGGGTAAATCTTGTGTCTTCCAATACTTTGCGATCAGTATTCTTGCTGCTGTTGTTGCATACATGAAAAAAGTTCTATCCTTTTTTGGCACCAGTTGGCCGACAATGCCCAAGAGAAAGGCCTCTGGTTTCTTAAGGAAGGTATATTTAAATACCTTTTTCATTTCATTATATATCATCTCCCAGAAAACCTTAATCTTCGGGCATGTCCACCAAAGATGATAAAAAGTACCTTCAGTTTCCTTACATTTCCAACATTTGTTATCAGGCAAATGGTAAATTTTTGCTAGCTTAACTGGGGTCATGTACCACCTATAGACCATTTTCATCACATTTTCCTTTAAAGCACTACATGCTGTAAATTTAATACCAGTGTTCCACAACCTTTCCCAGTCAGCAGACATAATATTATGACCAATGTCCTGTGCCCACTTAATCATAACTGATTTAACTGTTTCGTCTTGTGTATTCCATTTCAACAGCAAGTTATACATTCTTGACAAATTCTTAGTATTGGGTTCTGTCAGAGCTGCCACCCAGTCCCAGCTCACATAGGACCAAGTCCGCCAGCGTTCACTTTATAAGAGTCTTTATTAAGTTACAGGTTTCATTTCCGAACTGCAGCGTGCAGCTCTACACCTTCTGCCCTAGGTCGGCGAAGACCCGTCTGAGTCCCCGCCTCTTGCACACCAGCTTAATACCCTAGCCTTGCTCCACCTCCTTCGCCTCTCCCTACGTCTCTGGGTCCTTCTGCCCCCCTGGGCCTCCTCCCTTCTACTCTCCTCTGACGCTGACCCCCCTGATCCTTCTGCCTCCTTGCGGCGGGCTTTAGGACCTGGCTCACTCTCCGGGCTGCTTACTGCTCCAGCTTCCGCTGCATTTGAACTTGGCGCGCGCGCCCAACTCTCTACTTTCCTCTTAACCGTTGCCTCGCTCTCTGAGGAGGGCGTGACCACCCCTGACTCGTGCCCTCCCTCCTGCTGACAGCCTCCGGAACCCGATGCCTGGCTACCTTCCTCCCTGCTGCTCTCAGTCTTGAGCGTGGGTCCCGACTTCCAGCTGCTGCCGCCCTCAGTTATGAGCGTGGGTCCCGACTTCCAGCTGCTGCTCTCTGAATCTCCTCTGTTCCCTTCCTCCTGGGGTGTCCCCCCGGATCCCCCCCTTGCTCTGCTCACTGGGGCTCCCTTTTGGGAGTCCTCTGACTCACTGCTTAGGCTTGGAGATCTCGGGTCGTCATCATCACTCATTTTCCCTTCGGATTCCTCCCCCTCGCTCTCTGCTTCCTCCCTTCTCTGCGTCTCTGCTCCTGAACCCCTGACAGGTTCTAACAATTCTGTCTCAAGTTTTGATTTTTCCACCTGGAAGCCAATTTTCCTGTCTTGTCTAAAAACCTCCATTATTTGATAATAGTGGAGCCAATCTTGTACTTTGGGTTTTAATTTTTCATGGCTCTTTAATTTCAGTTTCTCTCCATCCTGTTCTAAGATCTCACAATACTTTGGCCATCCGACCTCCATATTAACTTTCTTGTGGGCCTTAGCCTCTAAGGGTGACAACCATCTAGGGGTTTTGTTTTCCAACAGATCTTTATATCTCATCCAAACATTAAACAACGCTTTCCTTACAATATGATTTTTAAAGGCACTATGCACTTTGATTTTGTCATACCATAGATATGCATGCCAGCCAAATGCATTATTGAAACCTTCTAAGTCCAAGATATCTGTATTCTCGAGGAGCATCCACTCTTTCAGCCAGCAGAATGCTGCTGCTTCATAATACAATTTTAAGTCCGGCAGGGCAAATCCCCCTCTTTCTTTTGCATCTGTTAAAATTTTATATTTTATTCTGGGCTTTTTGCCCTGCCAGACAAATTTCGCAATGTCTTTCTGCCACCTCTTGAAACAGTCCATCTTATCAATAATCTGCAAAGTTTGAAATAAAAATAACATTCTAGGCAGTACATTCATCTTAATCACTGCAATTCGGCCTAACATTGACAATCTCAAATTTGACCATATTTCTAAATCTTTTTTAATTTCTGACCAACATTTTTCATAATTGTCCTTATACAGATTCAAGTTTTTAGATGTTAAATTAACCCCTAGATATTTCACCTTCTTAACCACCGTCAGACCTGTCTCTTCTTGAAACTTATTCTTTTCCATATCTGTTAGGTTTTTCCCTAAGACTTTAGTTTTTTGTTTATTCAATTTAAGTCCAGCTACCTGTCGAGATATGAATGAATCTTGTGCCCCCAGCAAGCAAGCCAGGAAGGCTTCATGTCAATGTAGTGGCCTGCTTCATCCAAGTCAGGAAACTATGGTTAACAACTCTGGAATAAGTCAGGATATGAAGTCAGGTCTTGAAGTTGTCCTGAAGCCATTAATCAACCGAGAAACTGTAATTAACTAAAGACTTCCTGGCTTGTTCATTTTATTGTGCAAAAGGGAAGAACAAAACCACTGTGAGTTGAGCACAACGGTTGTTCGTATATCTGTTTATAATTGCCTCAACACACCCAGTATCTTGTCCATTGCAGAGGACGAAATCTTGGCAGAGATTACTCTCCACATATGGCTGACAGCTTCCAAGCTAACATAACAAATTTCAGTTAAAATCCAAATTCTATTTTTAAGGAGGTTTAAGGGTTCGATGCCCCTGCCTTTGAACATCAAGAATCAGCATTTTGTAATGGAAATCAAACACTGTATTACAGGGCATCTGACATCAGAACCTGCTGTAGTGGATTCCAATGAGGATGCTGAAAGCTGAAAGCTGAAATCAGTACCAGGCTGTTGCATCTCCCAGTTCTATAACTCAGGAGCTCTCTTTAACATCTGCCCAAGTAAATCCTCCAAACAGAAAGCCCATGGAGCCCATAAGTCAGAGAAATGAGGTAGGGCTAGCGTGCCTTTTGAAGGATTGAACTGCACGTACATAAAATGGCGAAGCGCATTATATTTTCCTCAGTCCACTCTCTAATGAGTGCCTGCAGTCATCAATCAGGTATAATAAAGAGCAGCAGAATAAATTACTTTGCCATGTCTGTGTTTTAAATCAGAGAGGTGGCAGGGAAATTGCCCCCACTGCTAGGTACCCACTTCAGCAGTGCCTTCAAGCCTGGTGCCATCCCAGCAGCATTCATGTTAGAGCGTAACAAAAAGTAATATGTCTAATGAAAAGGTGGGGGTGTCATTCTGCACCCCCCACACCCCCCACACCACCCTGCTTCTCTGTAGGTCAGCAAGAATAGCCGAAAACCACAAGCAGAGCAAGTTGACCAAAATTCAGATTTAACTTGACCTTTCTCCTGCTGGCTTTTCCCCCATCATGGGCTTAATGTAAATTGGTTGCCCAGGTAAGTGTATTCCTTAGGTGCACTCTGATTTGCCATGGCTACCCTTGGGACCCTCAGTATTCCTCCACTCATTCCTGCCCATCTTCACTCTTCTTCCTAAGTATAGTAGTTCTTAGGCTCATTAAAAGCAGCCCAGATGCTGAACATTTTTTGCATAGACGAAGGATGGAGAACCTGAAACTCTACAGCTCTCATCATCCCTAATCATTGGCCATGTTGGCTGGGTTTGATGAGCACTGATGTCCCAGCAACTTCTGGAGGGCCGTGAATTTCCTACCTCTGGCATAGACTATACAGTAGTGTGCATAGTTTGGGAATAAATGCAACATACAATACACATGAGAGTGGGATGATTTTGGCTCCATAAATTGAATTACCTTATTTACTCGAATCTAATGCTCACCTTTTTTGCCCAAATTATGTTGCGAAAATTAAGGTCACATTAGATTTGATGGCACATTAACATTCACCAGCAAATACTTTTTTGTTTGTTTCCAGGTTCTGAAAATTGAGGTACGCATTAGATTCAATGGTGCATTAGACTGGAGTAAATACGGTGCTTTATATGGCACTCATGTTCAATATTAATACAGGTACTGTCTCTGGTGAAACAGGTCTTTGCAGTTTTTTGATGCGTTACATAGATAGGTACAAAAAATGATCATAGATCATAGGTACCGTATTTTTTCGTGTATAAGACGCCCCCATGTATAAGATGACCCCTATTTTTTTGAGCCCAAAATTAAGAAATAAATATTTTAAACACCAAACAGAAGAACTCTGATACAGTATTTTATTAAATATTCAAAACACTGGTATACGTAGTACTGTATATTTAAACATCAAACAGTGAGGCAAGCTGTGTAATGGCAGCTGCTCCTGTCAGCTCAGTGTAACTCCACTGTAGCTGCAGCTCCTGCTCTCCTGCCTGTGTGTTGCACTTTTGTATCAGTATTTATGGTATATAGCCTGTTTACTCCACGAGCGGCGGCAGATGCGAACGCTGATCAAGGAGCTGTAACTTCCAGAGCTGCCTGAGTGAGTGTGCTTGGGGAATGGGGGGTCTGGGTAGCCAGGGGGCGGCTGAGGGAACCGGGTAGAAGGGACAATGTCCGGAGTTGGGGCTGCTGTGGAGGAGTACCAGACCAGGGTTTGTCATGAGGCTAACAGTGAGGGGAGGCGGGGGGGGAAAGAATATGGATGGCTGCGTTTATTTATTTATTTATTTAATTGCAGCATTCCATGTATAAGACGACCCCCAATTTTAAACTTAAAAAATTGGGGGGGGGGAATATAGTCTTATGCATGGGACGCGGGTGGGTTAAACCACAAAGCCTGGGTCTTGCCGATAAGAAGGTCGGTGGTTTAAATCCCCGCAACGGAGTGAGCTCCCATTGCTCGGTCCCTGCTCCTGCCAACCTAGCAGTTCAAAAGCACGTCAAAGTGCAAGTAGATAAATAGGTAG
Source organism: Podarcis vaucheri (assembly GCF_965113315.1). NCBI lineage: Eukaryota > Metazoa > Chordata > Lepidosauria > Squamata > Lacertidae > Podarcis > Podarcis vaucheri. The sequence goes on from NC_138759.1 coordinate 94,217,682, forward strand.
CACTCTGGCGGGAAGGTAATCGGCGTTTTCGTGCACTGCTCTGGTTTTGCCAGAAGCAGCTTAGTCATTTTGGCCACATGACCTGGAAGCTGTACGCCAGCTCCCTCGGCCAGTAAAGCGAGATGAGCGCCGCAACCCCAGAGTGGTCACGACTGGACCTAATGGTCAGTGGTCCCTTTACCTTTATAGTCTTATGCACAGGAAAATACGGTAGGTATATTAAAAAAATGACCATCTGTTGGCCCTGATTGCTTCTTTTCTCCCCTTTTTCAGTTTGAATTGTCTTGGCTAAAGGCCCCATGTTATTTGGGTGTACATGTGTACATGGCTGTGGAGACATGTGGTACCAAGAATCCCACAGACAGCTTGAGGGTTTGCCAGTGAAGAGAAGGAAGGTCGCTGCTTTGCTCATCAAATATTCACTCACTAATCGTTCAGAGGGTCAGAAAGTTCATGTGCAACAGAACTTTGATAAAGTTGTCTATCTTAGTTGGTAACTGGGCCACAAAATTCATTCCAGTGATGTGACCAACTAAAACTCTATTCCAACAGCACACTGTCACATTTCCCCCCACTATTCCAGCTACGAAAAAGCACAAAAACACTTGGAGGGAGGATGTGGAATGTGTCAAAATTAATAAAGATTCTCTCTCTTTTCCATCATATTATAATCTACATTCATCATTTATTAAAAACCTCTCATTTATTAACAGCCTCTAAAGCCTATTTTAATAACCTGAAATCTTCATTTGAATCACAAATTCTTTTTTTATTACTGTACTTTTAAAAGAGAGAAAAGAAACATCGCAGGGCTTTGAATTATTATTTAAATTATTTTCTCCAAACCCTAGTTCTGAAGCCAGAGTGATCAAGTACCTTTTCAGACCTGGCCTACAAGCACAGAACAGATATTTGTTTAAGGGTTGTGATTTACAAGCAAGCACACACCTGAAAATAACCTCAAGCTACATCAGCACCACAGTAAAGTTGTAACATACTATAAGTGGTTTCCATACTAGGTCTCCAGGAACTGATTTTGCATAACAGCAGTAAATGTGAAGTAAGCTGGGGATCAGAAAACGGGGGGGGGGGGGGAGCTGCTTGTAGTCAGCTACTATCCTGGCACCATAAAAGTATTTTTGGGAAAAAGAAAGGATCAAAGTTTTATTTGTAAAAAAGACAGAAAGAAATAATCACTGTTAGAGGGCCCACTGCGTAAGAAGATAAGCAAGTGGAGAGAAAGTGGACAAACTTTTTTTAATTTAAAGAAATGGGTTGTTTGTGCTCATGCAATTGCAACAGGAAACCCAAGAAGTGAGCATCTTGGGGGTGAAACCTGAAAGTCTACCAAGGGTGCATACAGACATTAATAAAAACAGAAGGCAAGACAGTATTTTGTGTCCTTGTCTCAGCTGTGAATGCACCCCATGATTATGGTGGTCTGTCCCCCTCCCCTTGCCTTTTTAATTTTAAGTTACAGTCTGTAAGGTTACACAGGCACCTCTCTGTGAACAACCATTAAGGCACCTGAAGTAGGTGCTGAGGTGGGCGCGAAGGAAGGTGTCGTGACACCTGGGGCCGGGTGTGATGACGTAGGGCGCATGTGCAGCATTGATACGTATGATGCATGCGGCATACATAGCAATACCACACATGTGCTGTATAGTGGTTTGCCGCCGGCACCGCTGCAGGCACAAGCAAAGGATCCTCCATTCACAGCTTCAGTCACGAGCAGAGGATCCCAGCACTGTCCGTACGGCACTAGAGCAGCGCCGGCAGCCACTCACTGTACAGCACATGTGCGGCGTTGCTACGTACAGCGCATGCATGTGATGCCGCACATATACTTAGCGGATTGCTGCCGCGCCAGGATCCTCTGCTCGCAGCTCCTCCAAAGGCGGCGGCGGCGGCGTGATGGCTGCTCACGCCACCGCGAGTCCCCGCAGGGTGACTTCTTGTCACCCCCGCAAACATGGAACCCGGGGCTTCCACCCCCACCCCATTGCGACGCCACTGGTTCCATGCATGGGAGAGTTTGTGTTTTGGAGTTGCTTTCACTAGATCTGGCAAGCTTAGGCTGGAAAGAGAATTGCCAATAGCACGCTCTGTTAGCACCTAAGCATCTTCTAAGAACTACACTGAGGATGAATTTTATTATTACTAAAACAGAAAAGGGGGGAAAGGCGGGGGGAGGGAACCACCCCAGAGTTGTATATAATTCACCGACAAAAAGAGAGACAACCCTGAAAGTCATATTTAATTCCTAGTTCTTGGGCCAAGTTTAGTGGCAGACACATCACCAAGATCATTCTCAGAGAACTGCAGTTATAGAACAGTTTGAGTTACCAATGCTTCAGGGATAGAAGGTCACTTTTTAAGCTCCTAAGTGTTTCAGGACTCTGAAGGGTCTTCCCTTGCCTGAACTCCTTTTTCCATTCGCAGCTCCCATCCACCTTCACTCCTAAACAGTCTCCCATTAGCTCGCCGTGCCCGCAAGCACGCACCTGCCTCCTCTGCCAATTACTTGCACAGCTTTTCACTTAGAGGCTGAAGCAAACGTGACAGTTTCCCTAAATGCCGGTTGGTAACCGCGCTTGCCTGTAATGTGGGGTGCCCGCATGCGTTTAGACTAAACAAGCACACATTTTTTTGGCACCTTGCTGATGGCAATGCCGCTTCTTTAAAATATCCGAAGGTGAATTTCTATACATGAGTATACTACCATTATAAGGAAACAGATGTGTTTGAAGCATCTATCAAGGCTCTACGAAACAGGCTCAATAGGGTCCCTACTTGAGAGCACTCTATTATTCCACGTAGGAGAGCTCCCAATCCCAATCTCACCCATCTCCATTACATATAGAAGACATTTTCTTCTGCAGGAAGCTGAGACCCAGAGTGGAACTAACCATCATTAAAGTGAAAACAGCACACCATGTTGAGTTCTCTACCTCGCCCAGTACAATCGTTTATCTCTTGCTGCACCATCATTATATTGTGCATTTTGTCACTCTCAGCACAGAAAGCCAATGATGTGAAGTGGGGTGTAAGAAAATACAAAACATGGAGATGAAATGACACCAAGTGAGTGAGCCTAAATGTTATGATGAAGAACTTAAACACAGTGCTATTATTCTCATGTTGGATGTCACGTGCAGTTCCTTCCAGAAGAACCACCCAAGGTTGTCTGTGTTGCCTCCCCCCCCCCTCAAAAAATGTGAAGAGAAACAGAGGTTCTGCCAGAACCCCATATCGGCACAAGCCAAGGTGTCAGGCTAGTTCCGACAATATATCTGCACGCAACAGAATGGGGATATGCCCAGGGGTGGAGGAAGAGGGGTGCGGAGGATGCAGACCGCCCCGGGTGTCACCACTGAGGTAGGTGACAAAATGTTGGTCAGCACTCACCACAGGGCCTGCAGCGTCTCTCCTGGGAGAGACGTGGTGGCTTGGGCACACGCAGACTCCACGATGCCTAAACGGTCAGCCCACTGCCTCCCCCCTCCCCAGCTGTAGGGCGGCTGAGTGGGAGGAGGCAAGCAGACTCCAGAGGCCCAGCAGTGGGCCACGCCCCTATGGGTGGCTTGCCCTGATCTCTCCCAGCCCCTGGGCGTGCCACCCCAGGCACCCAAGAGGCCTCCTCTGCCGCTGGATATGCCTAAACCTCCCTGCCTCTACCATCTAGTCAGCCTATGCAGGCAAATCTAACATGTGCAAGCCTCAGTCATTCATCTGATTCCCCCATATTTTCTGGGAAATCAACCATTCAACTTAGACCTTCAGATGTAAGCTGATTTTGAACACAACATCCACATGCAGAAGGCAAAGGCTGGGAGAACACAACTGCTCGTGGACTGCTCCACAGAGAGGACCAGATCAGCTGGAAGATGTTGTCCCAATCAGCCCACGTGCAAAAAGAATCAGACAGCTGAATGGTCTAGACAGAAACCTGTTCACTCAAAGGAGAAAGCATAAGGAGACTTTTACCTGTATATTGCCATTATACAGCACTGAGGAAGTGGACAGAATATTTCTGATCCTTCAGCCTCTGCTCAATGAAAAATATGGCCAACAAGGTATATAAGGATCAACGAGTTAGGAACAGCAGCTAAAATGTCAGCCATTCACAAGACCATCTGTCAGTAGGAACACTCTCATTTTGAATGTGAGACGGTTAGAGACTGGTTGGCTGGCTGGTCAGCTTCTTTCTCTGAAGCACAAGAGTTTTCTTTCTTCTGAAACCTGGGGGGGGGGGATTATTGGAGCAGCAGGCCTTTGACTAATTTTTATTATACTATTTATCCCAAAGGTATCAAAGGCTATAACTGCAATATTTATAGCATTTTTCTCCACAGGACCAGGGAGGCTGCCTTATGGTCTCCTGGACTCAGCAGTAACAATAAAAAAAGAAAAATAATGTGTCTTCTTTTCTCTTTTTATGGAACAAATTTGGCATTTATATTGGGTGAGGCTGAAGTGGAAATCCCATGTCTCCCACCACCCAGAGTAGGCCATATGGCCTATCCCTGTTGGAAACAAGGAAACAACCATTTTACCAGCCATCTGATCAACTCACCTGATACTTCAAGTGGGCCTAGGCTACAATCAGAGGCAGACAATTTTCCAGTTCCTACATGACAAAAGCAGATGGTTTCTCAGCACTGAAACAGTAGTCCTCTAACAAACCTAACTTCAAGCAATGTGGAAACTAATGAATGCTTAAGGTGATATTCAGCTTAGTTTGACTCAAATTAATGGACCTAATGGGCCCACAATTACAATGGGTCTACTCTGAGGAAAACTAAAATGAATACTACACATAGAATGGGACATGCTACCTGTGTTATGACAGCATCAGAAACTATAGTGTTCTGCCGGCATTGTATGGACACTTGTTGTTGTTGTTGTTTAGTCGTTTAGTTGTGTCCGACTCTTCATGACCCCATGGACCAGAGCACGCCAGGCACTTCTGTCTTCCACTGCCTCCCGCAGTTTGGTCAAACTCATGCTGGTAGCTTCAAGAACACTATCCAACCATCTCGTCCTCTGTCGCCCCCTTCTCCTTGTGCCCTCCATCTTTCCCAACATCAGGGTCTTTTCCAGGGAGTCTTCTCTTCTCATGAGGTGGCCAAAGTATTGGAGCTTCAGCTTCACGATCTGTCCTTCCAGTGAGCACTCAGGGCTGATTTCCTTAAGAATGGAGCGGTTTGATCTTCTTGAAGTCCATGGGACTCTCAAGAATCTCCTCCAGCACCATAATTCGAAAGCATCAATTCTTCAGCAATCAGCCTTCTTTATGGTCCAGCTTTCATTTCCATACATCACTACTGGGAAAACCATAGCTTTTACTATACGGACCTTTGTTGGCAAAGTGATGTCTCTGCTTTTTAAGATACTGTCAAGGTTTGTCATTGCTTTTCTCCCAAGAAGCAGGCGTCTTTTAATTTCGTGGCTGCTGTCACCATCTGCAGTGATCATGGAGCCGAAGAAAGTAAAATCTCTCACTGCCTCCATTTCTTCCCCTTCTATTTGCCAGGAGGTGGTGGGACCAGTGGCCATGATCTTAATTTTTTTGATGCTGAGCTTCAGACCATATTTTGTGCTCTCCTCTTTCACCCTCATTAAAAGGTTCTTTAATTCCTCCTCACTTTCTGCCATCAAGGTTGTGTCATCTGCATATCTGAGGTTGTTGATATTTCTACTCTGGTACAAATGATGCAACCAAGTGAATGTTTTAAGATTTGGGCAGCACTCTTAACGGACAGTGAAATGTAAATTTGTTGTTGTTGTTTAGTCGTTCAGTCGTGTCCGACTCTTCGTGACCCCATGGACTAGAGCACTCCTGTCTTCCACTTCCTCCCGTAGTTTGGTCAAAGAAATGTAAATAGTCCACCCTTAAGAAGCATTTTAAATTACTGCTTAACTGAAAATTGAAAGTTTTAACCCTGTGTTAAAAATAAATATTTGTGAGTTATTTTCCTCAATGACTTCTTAGATGTACTGACATGTTGTACATGAGAAAAGAAATGGCAATAGCCATTTAATGGTCAAAAGCTAGCAAGTTGTCAGGCCAGAATTAGCAAATAGCAGCAGAATCTGAGGCCTTGAGCTACAACTTTGTCTTATAACACTTCTAAGCACATCTGCCCCAGCAAATCCCAGCTATACCTAGGGACCTAAGACATCCCTCTCCCTCCACACAACTTAACAGCATAACCCTTCTGGGGTGATTACAACTAGTACCCAGTACCTAGTCAGTAGCTACAATCCATAACCTGGCTTGTTGGGCCAGTCACTACTTTGCAACTGGTACATGGCAACTGCTTTCTCCTTACTCACAAAAGAGTGGATAGCCTGGGACTGTCTCAAACATAGCAAGCAGTATGAAGGAATAAGGGGGAAGATGAGCAAATCTGCTGACTGCTGTTTGGGAAACTACTGAATACTTCCAAGCATTGGGGAGAAAACAGCTTGGCAACAATGTGATAATTCTCTTCATTTCCACATTGGGGGGGAACATGACCTACAAGATAACTGAATGGACAGAGCAAAAGCTGGATTTGTGGTTTAAAGGGCATTGCCTGACATCAGCTGTAAGAGAAAGTGGAAGAGTTTTGCAGTTGGCTGGATCCTCAGCATGTTCTGCACTTGTCAAGCGAGAACTAGTAATGAAGCAATAGCTCAGGAATGTATGTGCGGTCATGATGGCTGTGAGAAGAATGCTGGTCAGTCATCAAGACTTTCCCAGTGCTGAGTTTTCGCACTCCACACCCCATCACTTTTCTGTTAGGTGTCCGGACAGCACAGAAACGTTTCCAAGTACACTATCTTCTTCTTTTTGTTGTTATTGTCTTGATTCCAAATTTAGCTACTCTAGGAAGATAGTGAAATGACACAAAAACAAGCCGTAGCCTCACTTTTCAAAATTTAAAAAACCTTTACAAACAAAAATGGAAAGTGACTAAAAAAGAAACAAAGGATTTTATGGGCTACTAATCAGTGTTCAATTATGCCTTTAAAAACACAGTAACAAAGTGTTACCTTACAACAAAACCAAAGTGGCCCAAGCAAAAGACAGTCAAACTAATTAACAGTCACCCTTGGCTGTGGCTGAAAATGCCCAGAGAATTACTCCCCTGTACCCTGTGATTAGACAGACAGACAGAGACAGTGAGAGACAGAGAAAATATACACACGCACCAGGCTGATATGACTTTCTGAAGAGATACTTGTGGCTTGTAATGCATACGTAAAAAAGGCATACATACATTCACAGAGGCAAGCCCAAAGGTTTTCTAGTTCACTAGCTGTGACTGTCTCTAGATGGGGATAGCCAAGCCGCAGTGATCCATGCACTGATAATCTTCTGGCTGGATTACTGTACTGTGTTATACATGGGGGCTGCCCTAAAAGACAGGCGCTAATTTTTTTACAGGTTCATAGTTATTCACGTTACATCTACTTTGAAAGATCTATGTTGGTTGCCTATTTTCTTCTGAGATTAATTCAAGTGCTTGTTCATAAATTAAAGCTGTAAACAGCTTAGAATCCAAACATCTGAAGATGTTTATTCCCATTGTTTGTGTCAAGATCCTCTGCAGACATCCACTCATTAGCAGTGGAAGCAATACTTCTATAAAGGAGATGGTATTTTGTTGTGGCACCTTGACTTTGGAATGTCCTCCCTAATGATGCATGTCTGGTCCTGGTATTATAAGCTTTTTGGCACCAGGCCTCTCTATTTCTCCAGACATTTTTTTACTGCAAAAGATCTTTGAAATTTATTTTTTATCTGTTCTTAGCTTTTTAATTTTTTTATGCTGTTTTTATGTTGTTTTTATGTTGTTTTACATTGTATTCCTCTGTTGTGTGAGTTAATTTTATTCACACTTTTGTACAGTGCCCTGGAATTTTTTGATGAAGGGTGGTTAAGAAATATGTTAAATAAATAGGTGTCACACTTCTCAATGCACTCAAGAGCTTAGAAATTGTTTATTTCCTTTTTAATGGGCTGGCTGCCTTTTTATGGATTTTTAGTCATCAGCTCACTGTTATTTCTATAATCTGCTGATTTATCTTGTAATTTGTTAGTGGTTTTAATGTCCTGCTTTTGTTTTTTATTATGATGTGATTTTTGTAGCTGTCTTAAGACATACACGAAAAGCCAGGATATAAATCCCAAAAATAAATAAATATTCCAGAACTGCAACAACAGAACACATTCCAGTAAAGACAGCTGAATTGGGTTAAGAGGACACTAAACAAATTTGCTGCTTATTGTACTACAGATTCTTGCCTGTTTAGTATTAGAAAGTGAATAGCCTTCTATGCTATCTGAATTAAACAGGTATCCAATATGTCCTATCTCAAAGCATGTCTGCAAGTAACTCCAAACACACTAACAGTGCACAGCATAAATGAAGAACAGCTGCAGATACTTTACCTACAAGGGAAACACCATTTCAGCATTATCTGAAGGCTGGTGACATGCTAAAAACAGCCACAAAGAGCAAACATCACAACTTGCTTCTTCTTCAGCTAAAAAACCCCCCTACTTTCTTTCCCCTTGCCAGACAAACAAGCTTCCTCCTCAAGGAAGTAATAATAATAATCTTCACTTCATTTCAGCTGAAACTCAAATAAGACAATAGTAAAGTTCTAATTTAAGGATTGAGGACACGGGTGGCGCTGTGGGCTAAACCATAGAGCCTAGGACTTGCCGATCAGAAGGTCAGTGGTTCAAATCCTCGCGACGGGGTGAGCTCCCGTTGCTCGGTCCCTGCTCCTGCCAACCTAGCAGTTTGAAAGCACGTCAAAGTGCAAGTAGATAAATAGGTACCGCTCTGGCGGGAAGGTAAACGGCGTTTCCGTGCGCTGCTCTGGTTCGCCAAAAGCGACTTAGTCATGTTGGCCACATGATCCGGAAGCTGTACGCCTGTTCCCTCGGCCAATAAAGCGAGATGAGTGCCGCAACCCCAGAGTCGGCCACGACTGGACCTAATGGTCAGGGGTCCCTTTACCTTACTTTAAGGATGCAAGAAGAGTTAAATCCCAATGGGTCCTCATTGTCTTTTGAGTCCTATGCATACAAAATGCTTATGTATGCTGGGGGATTGGAAGGGTCGTAAACTCAGCAGTTACAAATTCAAACCCAGACACCTCCAGGTAGAGAGGCACAGGAAGTGCAACTTACACAGTTGTATTAAGTATTTCCTGACTATGGGCATACATCCCTAAGCTGAGCAAAACCTGGAAAAGAGAGACACTTCAGCCCTGTCAGGCTGTTCAAAGTCTCAGCCAATGAGAGGTAAAGTACAGAAACACTAACTGGCCCTGACCCCTCAGGCACGGCCTGTAATACCATCTCCCAGTTCCACAGGCGTCCAAGCACTGGAAGCAAACTTCTGCAACGCAAAGCCCACTCTTCCCTCATGTTATTCCAATTGTGTGAAGCTTTCAACACCTGAACAGAGCTGTTATTTCCTAGAGATGAACATATAATCCCATCTTCATTTGGAATGCAAATCGTGTGTGTGTGTGTGTGACAGAATTGTGTGACTATTTCAGAAGATGCAGCTTCCCAGATACAACTTCAACTTGCAGTCCCAGTGTGTACATAAGCCTAAACAACAAGATCCAGTAAAGAGGAGATGAAAAGGGGAAAGTCTGGATTAGAAACAAGGTGAGATGTTTTAGCAGCTGAAACCAATTACCTGGGGGATTTGACACAGTTTAAAACACCAGGAAGCTCTACATCAAGACAGGCCAGCTCTCTAAAAAGATTACTTGGCAGCCCAAGCAGAAATGATAGACTTGATGCCATGACTAAAGAAAGAATGAAGAGAAAAACAAACTATCACTCATTATAATTCTACAGCCAGTGCAGTCTAACTTACAACAATAAACAAGTTGACACTGCTTGGGGATCAGAATTACTGGAGCTCACCCACCCGTGGCCATGCTGGTTATGGCTGATGGGAGGTGTAGTCCTAAATACCTAGAGGACCCCAGGTTAAGGATTGCTGCTACACATAAAGGGGAGAGACTTCATCAGGCAAGGCCTTCTTGCACCTGCCTTGCTCCACCCTCTAGTCCTTTATTTGATGTAGGTTGCTTATTTTAAAGTTATGTTTTATTAACACATTTCTGTATTGTCTTAGATTGTTATAAGGTGTACATTCTTTGTTTCTTCAGCTTGTAAACCACCTTGGGTATTGTAAGACAGAAAGACGGTATACAAATTAAAAGTGATGATGACAATGGAAATGCTGAGTCGCTTTAAAAACTCAGAATTGCCCCATAAAAGCTACAAACACAAGAGCAAAATTGATTCAGACCAAGACACTAGCTATGCTAAATATTATGCCTCTTGGCAGAGGCTACAGAGGAAGTGGTCCTTGATAATACTGCAAAATCACAGAAACAGGAAGGAAGGAGAATCCTTATGCAATGTCAGTAATGCAATGGTTGAAGGCAAGGGTGGGATGCTGATGGCCCTTCAGATGTTGGATTACAACTCACATCAACCCTGATCACTGGCTGTGCTGGCTGGGGCTGATGGGAGTTGGGAGCCCAACCACACATGGAAGGGCCACAGGTTCCCCCTCCTTTGTTTAACTGAAGTAGGATCCTGACAAGATAGAGTCCCTGTGGGTGAGCAATTCTCAAATCCAGGAATTAGGTGCATTGCCTGTTCTGGACGGATCACACCTAAAACAACAGGCTTGTCGTCTGGAGGTGCTCCTGAAGCCCTTGCCAGAGATCCAGGCAGCCGCAGTTGCTAGGAGCACCTTTTATGAACTTCAGCTGGTATACCAACTACAGCTGTAACTGTTTTGGGATAAGCTTGGCCAAGTGACCCACAGGTTGGTAACTTCAAGGCTGGACTGCTGTGATGCACTCTACATGGGGCTGCCTTTAGCCTTGATTCGGAAGCTGCAACTAATGCAGAATGTTGCAGCTAGGCTTCTTACCACATTCCATGTAATGCCTCTCCTGGGGAAATTGTACAGGCTGCCAATTTGCTACTGACTAAAGTTTAATGTTCTCTTATTGACATGTAAGGCCAATCTGAGGTTCAGTTATCCAACATAATGCCTTTCTGCACACGAGCCTGCCTGAGCACTAAGCTCTCCAGAGGAGCCCCTTCTGGTGGTGTCATGACCTGCTCTGATGTGTCTGGCATCAATCAGGAAAAGGGACTTTCTCTGCAGTGGCACCAGTATTGTGGAAGCCTCCCCTTGGAGAGCTGACTGGCACCCTCAGTAACATGCCTCTGCCTGCAGTTAAACATATTCCTGTTCACCCAAATATCTGTGGATTGCTGACTGCCAGCTCAGTTACTCTTATTATGTAACTTGCCTGTATATTCTGATTTGTTTTGTTTTGATGTCTTAATCATGTTGCATATCACTTTGGAACATCATCTGAATAGTGGTATCCTTGTATTAATTTATAAATAAATCAGGAAATCAGATTCTATACTGTAAATTTTACAGAGTACAGAGAGGGGTGTACTTCTGAAGTTGACAATAAGCATAAAGGGGGGGGGGGAATTCAGGCAAATGACTTTCTCCACTGCATGGGGAAATGGGGGTAATCAAGCAGGGTTTCCCAAACCTGCATGGTTCCTAAAATTCCTTTGGTGTCAAGCCATTTTAAGGCTCTCCAAATGGAATCAGCTAGCTTCAGGCGAGCATGCTCTTCATTTAAGCATCAGGAAGGGACTCTGATCAGGGAGACAGAGAACTCAATTTGCAGAAGAAATGTGTTTTACAGAGAAATGTTTACTATTGGCAAAGGGTGCTCACACCACTGGCATGGACAAGTCATCAAAGGAGCTGTAAAACGGGAATGGGCTATCTGTGTCCATATTATGTTGGACGCCAGCTCCATCAGCCCCACCCACCACGTCCAATAATTGGATGGCATCTGTAGTCCAGCAACATCTGGAGGGCAACAGGTTCCCCATCACAGCTGTAGAATGAAAGGTAATGCAAAATGGGCACACAAATTAACACTAATTTCATTATTGTTTCAAAGTGGTGTGGGACCATAAGTAACAAGATTATCATTTCAAGAGTTGGGTTCCACAAAACATGTGTACACATACTGAAGGTAATAGCATTCCATAATGTCTCATCAATGAACACAAGGAATAGCAGGAAACTACGTAGGGGCAGAAATTAACGTTCAAGGACTGCATTTAGTTTGCGTTTGGTTAGCAGCCAAACAGTCCTACTTCCTGCGAATCTTGCATGTCTCTTTTTAACAACGTAGGCCACACCTGTCTATTTAACACCCCACATTAGGGATGTCAACATCTGCAATGCGCAACATGCTGCACTGAACCTAAGCCATAAATTCAACCCTGGGTGACCAATGTTATGCCTTGCCACTAAAATCCTTTCTTGCCAATGTCAAGTACCTTCTATTAACAATGTAACAAGAGCCCTCCGGAGAATCTCAGATGATAATTGCTTCAATAATATAGCCAGAACATTTCATCAGCCTGCTGAGAATTGCCTAACAATTTAACAAAACACTGGGCAGTAGGGAGGTAATAAGATAATTGCATGCACAAAAAGCAGCTGAAGTACACAGTGCCATAAGATCATTGCAACTCGATCGCTCCATGTTTTTAATTGACTTCAGTGAGAAAATGGAGGACAATTTCTAGGACTGGGAAGGATTAGGCAGCTGGGACACCCAAATGTACCCTATGTGGTGTTAGGTTGACATTGTGTATTACAATGAAATGCTTACCGGAATGTTTCTATCCACGTTTGGTATGTATTGTTTTATTGTTTGTTGTATATTTTATGCATTGTGAGACACTTTGGACACACATTCTTGTGGAAAAGCAGGAGATAAATCCAGATGAGGAAGAAGAAGGAGTACTAAGAATCTTTCCCATAGGAATAGCCTTTCAACCTCTCTACACAAACACTTCATATGTGGACAACAAATATTATATTTCCCTCTGATATTATTTCCTTGAAGCAAAACCATGGCAATTCTCATTGCAATGGTAATAACTCTGGCTTAATTCATTCACTACCAAAGCAATATTCTTATTGCTTTCTCATGGTTAGCATCCTACATAGCATCTGTATTTGTAACCTTCAATGTTTTTGAGGTAGTAATAAACAATAACACAGTCACATGGGTTCACCAAGATCATGTAGGGTTGGTTCTAAGTTGCTCTGGGTTGCCCTGAGCAAGATAAAGTGACTAACAAATTCAATAAATAATACAGTGGATCTGCAACTTACACACATTTAACTTATGCACATTCAGCTTACACTTGGCCATTAAAAATACAGCTTGATAGTATGCATGCCAACATATACACTGTGCTACTGTATTTAAAAAATCTTGCCAGGATAATAGGCTTTGAGGAAATAAATTAAATAAGAGATAGGGATTTATTATTGCAAAATTGTGCCAAAAGTAACTATAAATGAGACAATTGCAGGCAATGCTAAAGGGGGGGGGGGGGTCCACTTTCAAATATTTCATCGTTTGTTGGTAACATCTCCTATTGGTAAAAATGATTACCTGTTAGCAACTCAGTTTATCATTAGTGTTTCTGCTAATGAGAACACAAAGGAAATGTAAATGGAAACACATAAATATGCCAGGAGTAATATTTGGCTACTGGAATATGGTACAAACCATGTAAATACAGCTGAAAAGTTCTAGGGAGCCTTTGAAAACCTTGTAAGGTGCCTTTGTAACCTCAGCATCAAACTTTGGCCACACTTTGACTTACAACAACATTTAATTCAACAGGCATAAAATTATGACATAAAATAATATAAATTAATTCACAGAGAATGGGTAGAAGAGGAGGAAAAGATGCAAAAGAAAGGAAGAATAAAGAATACGAATGAGTGGGCATGGGAGAAAGAGTTCCTACCCTTTTTAGTTTCAAAAACAGACTCATTCCCTCAGGTGGGACCAGGGACTGAGACCGGAAACTCAGATCTAGAGGTTGAATTCAACTCCATCACTGCATGAGCAGAACAACTTACACTTGCACAAAAGAATTTCCCTTCTCTCTACACCAGGGGTAGGCAACCTAAGGCCCAGGGACCGGATGCGGCCCAATCGCCTTTTCAATCCAGCCCATGGACAGTCAGGGAATCAGCGTGTTTTTACATGTGTGCTTTTATTTAAAATGCATCTCTGGGTTATTTGTGGCGCATAGGAATTAGCTCATCCCCCTCCCCCCAAAAAATATATAGTCCCACCACATGGTCTTAGGGACGGTGGACTGGCCCATGGCTGAAAAAGGTTGCTACACCCTCCACACCACCACCAAATCTCCTCCAAAGGGTTGGTGTAACCTCTGGAATGTAGGGGGAGGGAGGGGAAATTTGATCTTGTGAGTGGTAGTTATCAATCTCACACAATGACTAAGTTGACTAGAATCCTAGAACAGAACCTGGCCGGTCACAGGAAATGCCCAGAAGAATCTGGAAGGTCAGAGGAGCAGTATTTGGCAGACTAGGGTGAGTTGGGTTGGGCAAGAGGCTGGCTAAATAGTGGTCAAATATTTCAGAAGCACTAACATTAAACCAACAAAGACAACCAATAGTTTGTTATTTACACTAACTGGTCGCACAGTGAACACTAGAAAGCCAGCAACAAGATGCAGTACACTGTAAAGCAAATCACAGTGCCAGCTGAGGATCCAACTACCTGCCATCTTTACCCTGGCTTTTGACAACTGAAATATGTATTTTCAAGACCCATCCTATTCCTTTGACTGTAATCGGTTTTAACTGTTTTTAATTCTTAATTGTAAGCTACACTGGGACCTGCTGGTGAAGGTGATTAATAAATGTAATCATCATCACCTTCATTTCCCTAGAATACATCAGGACGCACATGGATTTTTTGAGCCTTTGCTACTTTAGCCAGGGATGAAACCAGGGACCTGATACATGGCAAAGGTGGCATTCAATCATTCCTCCAACATAGTGGAAAATATTGTATGAGACATTGTACACCTGTGCAGATGTCTCATATTACATAACATACATGCTGACTATGCTATGGGCTCCAAGGGACATTCTTCCATCTTGATGGGAATGCCTTTAGGCTTCATAATTCTGGTCCCAGCTATATCAATAAATATCCAAAATAATGAAATCCCCACAACTATCATTACTGAGTATGTGGATGGACAACATGAAAGCTTGTCACTCTAAAGAGCTTTTGACATTGATATTAGCTGCAGCTAGGATTTCAATAGCCCAGCGATGGTTAACTTTGAAAAATCTGAATTTAGCTGTGCAGCATAATAACTTACGGACTGTGGCTATTGCTAAAAAGAATTACACATTAGCTGCATGCTTTCAGGGGGATGGAGGATTCAGAACATTTTTGTGTCATCTGGTGGGATTTTATTTCCTATGCTTTGGGCTTAGGTCAGCATCTAAGCCAACTCAGGAAATACGGATGTTTCGATTTATACAGGTATGTCGCCATATCTTTTTCCTAATTATTTAGTGTTTCCTGGTTTTGGATATGGTGTGATTTAACACCCTGCTACTGCACTTTGGGGTTGTTATTAGTGCTAACAACAACAACAACAACAACAACAACAACAACATGTTGCATGAGCACAGCTTGAAGACCCCACCTTTACCAAAAGCAGGAACCTCTCCAGACCTTGGTTTCAAGGGATATTGAGGGAGAATGAGCAGTCATGTGCAGCAGTGAGGAAACTCTGGCTTTATTATGGTTCTGTGACCCTGAGGCACTTTGCCTTCGCTCTAGCCCCATGAAGCAGAGACTACGCAACAGCAAAGCACAGCAAGGACAGATACGGCCATAAAATTCTATGTTTGGGAATCAGCTTTTCTACATTTTGCCCTACTGAATTATTATGCTGCTGTTATGGGTGCTGCCCCTCTTGTGCTTCAAATTTGTTTTCAGACAAGGGAAATATCTGTATTTCCCCCTCAGAGGCCCTATGACACCCCACAGCATTGTTTGTGTGAAAGTGTGTGTGTGTGTGTGTGTGTGTGTGTGTGTGTGTTGGTGTTCTGATTCATGAAAGAGAGAATCATTCATCACAAGGATGTCATATAACCCAGAAAGTTTTCCTCTCTAGTGATTTGTTATAATAAATCCTGCTAGGAGTAAAAGCATGAGATTCATGCTACGGCGAAGACCTGCGGTCACACTTCCACACAGGTTGTCATCTTACAAGTCAGAGATTTGTTATTAAGCTGATTTGCGATTTGTCTCCCTGGAAAGCACATTCTGTGAACTTCAGGGCTCCGTTTGCATAGCAATTCCACTTCTCCAGTAATGGAGCATTGCAGGCCTCAGCTTCCTTTCATATGTTTAACATTTAAAATAATCTAAATTAGCAGTTTGACTGGCAGCATACTAGGGAATTTTCAAAAAAAGAAAGAAATGAAGGCTACTTTCATAAATATGAAATAGAGCAAGCCGTACAAAACTGACTATGAAGGCATATGCTATTCCATTAGAGCTATTTATTTGATAAGGAGATGGATGCTGCCGGTCTTTAATTCTATTAAAATGGACTGTTTCTGTTTGCTTCTGATTCTGTATGTTCCAGAGGTTTCAATACACATTAGCATTCTGACTCCTTTTTTCCTCTGCTCACATAAATCTACAGCAACAAATTCAAGTTCCCCATCCAAGGTCAGAACTCAACCAAGCCATCAAATTCATGTGTAGACAAAATATGATGGATGGAGGAGAAATCAGGCTTGCTGTATGTTACAGATTAAAAAGCCTCTCAACACCTAACGCAAGCAGACAACCAACATGCCTCTTTCTTTCTTCTCTCCTAATCAGTTCTTCACACAGCACTTTTTATTTTGCCATGAGACTGCCACCAGAGTGACACCCAGAGATCTATCTATTTATCATTCCCGCTACCTAGTATTTCACATTTCAAAGTCTGCCTCTGGCCCCTGTCCACTTTCTTATCTGGAATCAGTTCCCCAGCTTGGATAAGAAGAACCTCCAAGATGCTCAAGGGGTGGGGATTTAATAGTTTGAGCTAGATCTGCCTGCAACCTGCTTCGTTTGAGAAACTCCCTCTTGCCTCAAGGAACTATAGAAATACTGCTCAGGTGTCCATATTATTCAGGTAGCAGCTATTATATCAATCCCCACCTTGTCTTTAGCAACTCTTTTATACCCACTTCCCAGGTGGGAAAATGCCCCCTTAAAGGAAATAAATCAGATTCAACCAGGAAAAACACATGTTGGCACATTAAGAAGAGACATCTCCCTACCTCAAGAGATTGTGAAGCAAAAATGTAGGGTCAACTCTAGAGTGAAATCACCAGTGCATTAGCACTGAAGGAGGTAGAGATTTTCAACGAGATGCCTGACCCTTGTATAAAGGCCACCAATCTTCTTCAGTTCCCAGCTTGGGATATAAAATTTTGTAGACTTGCAATGTTCATCTTCACAAATACAAAGCAAGCACCACCACCACCACACTCAACCATCTTATCTGGCTCAGATTTTAATCTGAGCTGGAGAAGAAACCAACTCCTCCCATCCACTCCTGAGTTCAAACACACATTGTTGCTGGTGGTAGCACTGGGAGAGAGGGTAGACTGGAGACCATCTCATTCCTGCCCTTAGCTAGTAATGAGCTGTGCAGCTAATTCTGCCCAATTCTAGCCTCACTAGTATTCAATCATTAGTCCATTCCATCTGTTTGGATTCTGCTCCATCCTGTTGCATACATTTTGTGTGCACTTTTTATGTTAAACACCCACTTTTCAGTGCTTTTTAATGCATGGTGCTTTTTGTGGTTTGCCACATTTTCTGTGCACCAAAAAAATGTATAACAAAATCTGGAAAAGTGTACACTTTGGGAGTTGCGTTCTGACCTGTAAACAAGCTTGGGAGTGCCAGATTGGGTGAGTCCACTGTGAAAAATGGAATGAAGAACTCCCCCCCCCCAAATCCCTGCATCCGTATCAGCAGCAAATGACCAGGGGAAGAGTACAGAAAGGCCTCCTTCCTTTCTATGACCACATTGGAAACCTCATGGATGACAGAGAGGCTTGGAGGCTAAAGAGGCAGTACAAAAGGCTCCTCTGAGTTTTGGAGGGGGGGAGTAAATTTTTCATGCCTCCAAGACTAAGGAGCCCAACCAAGTTAAAATTTAGTTAAATTGACTAGGAATAAGCAGATACAGTGGTACCTCAGGTTACAGACGCTTCAGGTTACAGACTTCGCTAACCCAAAAATAGTACCTCGGATTAAGAACTTTGCTTCAGGATGAGAACGAAAATCGCACAGCGGCAGCAGGAGGCCCCATTAGCTAAAGTGGTACCTCAGGTTAAGAATATTTTCAGGTTAAGAAAGGACCTCCGGATTGAATTAAGTTCTTAACCTGAGGTACCACTGTATATCCGGGGGGGGGGGATCATTCCAAGTCATTTTGAGAGGGGTGCCCATCAACAAACCCTTATGCAACCACACTAGGACTCTTGGGATAGTAGCAGACTTCATATATATTAACTGAACAATAGTTTAGTATATACTACTGACATAAACAGGGCTTATGATTGCAGTTCATACCTTCTTTTCAGTTCCTTTAGAACAATCCTTCCTTAAAAATATGGTGTCTTTAAAAGCTGGGTGTAGGAAACAATTCACATTTTCCCTTAGGCTTTGTGAAATTAAACACATCTGGGTATTTTGTGCTGCCCTTCTTCCTTCCAGCTGTTTAAGCAGGACAGCTTCAGAGAGTTATCTATTCTCATATTAACAAAATTCCTCTCCCTCTTAGCTACATCATCATTATTTATTTGGCTGGAAATAGGGAGTCCCAATCCAAGGCATACTTGCTGCACTTTATATAGCTTTATGGCTCAATTTCTATTTTTTCCACCAATTCTGCTGTGTAAACAAACTGTGCTCCAAGAAGACGCAGGCAGCAAGCTCCTGATAAAGTGCTGAACTGGTGCCTGCTTGTGCTAAACCGGTTAGCCCCGAATAAGAAGCGCTCGAAATGATTCTGAAAACTCAGCTCAAAAGGCATCTCAGTGCTGATCCCCCATCCGATTGCAGAGGATTACTCCTCGACTAAAGGGTTTCAGAAAGCAATGCTGCCAGACACCATTAAGAGCCTATTGTAGACACCACAGATAATCGCATGAGGAGTACGTGGACCTTAAATACATCCCCCAGTTTACAAGTTTCCCAGCAGCTTGATAAAAAATTGTATTTCATGCCAGGGATGCTAATAATACGTTTTATATAAATATATATAATCCCCTTAAAACAAACTGTCCCCCATCCCTCTTTTCAGATGCCTCAATAAGTATATGCTGCTCCACTGTCTGTTGAATGCAAATACACTGGGGGTATGTCTAGACCACATCTGCAAAGGGTCACATTCGCACCATTAATTACCTTCAATTCAGACATGCAGATGAGGTGCTAGTCTGTATTTCTGGGCCAGTATTAAAGAATTTGACCATGTGGAGAACAGTGGAGGAGGAGTCACAAGGAGTGGCCTGGCACCTTTGTGATCTTTCAAGCAGTTGCAGTCATGGATATGGCCGAAGGCTCACAACACATACAGCCCAGAGCCAGCAAGAGTCTATGTGCCAAAGAAGATAGAATGATGGACTTGGAGCAAGGGGGAACCTGGCTTCCAATCCCAACTTAGACATAAATCTTGCTCTGTGGCACTGGGCAAATCACTGTCCTATTAGGATACTCTTTCCCCCAGAGGTTACTGGTGATAAAAGGGGAAAACACTATGTGTGTCACTCTGGTCACTTTGGAGGAATGGAAGAAAACAAATGAGATTAATGGAAGATACATAAATTCAAGGTGAAACATTATGCTGGTACTGGGGATCTAGGCGAATATGATTTGGGTCCAACTAATGGGCCACCCATGGGTGGGATGCACCATCGAATCTGCTTGTAGCCTGTGACTGGGCTTGTTATCTGGATATATCTGCCTTGAGGTCACTTCTTTATTGGGATACGCCTTCTCTTTGACTAGGAACCATGGTGGTCTGGTCAGGCTAAATCACTGCTTCTGAAGCCACAAAATGAGGGGGTAATAGGAAGGCCATTCAGTCAGTGTTGGAAAGGACTGAAGGTCTATTTCATTCTACTGAACATGAAGGATTTCACATAAGGGGAAATCAGATCATCTGGCCCAGTGTTGGTTACTCCTACAACTGCTCTTCAGGGTCTTAGGCACAGGTATTTTCCTAAACTTTTGTCTTAAATGGAGATTTGAACCTAAGGGATTACTTTAAACTTGTAAAGCATGAACTCTGGTAGCATGAACGAATGCTGGGGCAGGAGTTAGAGCCTTGTGGGCAGTGTAAGCATGAGTGACTTAGTTATGACCACAGAAGCTTCTAGGCGAAAGATGCAAAGGAGGTGGCACAAGCTGATCACAGAGAGATACGTTAATTAATTCTTTTAGGGAATTTATCCCAAGAATAACTCAAGGCTGGCCTCAAATATATAACAAATTTGACAGAAAAAGGCAGGGGGAAGAGATCAATATTTCCAGACAAATGGGTGGATTTGGGCATAAATGCCAGTTCAGCTGTGGTCTTCAGGCAGGTTACTATCCTCTATTTTTTGTCCCTTGCATGTAAAAGAATTACATTAAAAATTGGATTAAAGAAAGGATAAATAAATTTATATTATAAATCATGATCTTAAGCACTACATTTAATTATGTAAGTCTTCTGCCATCAGGCACGATATCCACTCTGGGCATAAGGCGAAAAAAGACATGAGGATGGGTCATTAACATCTCACTGTGCCTTGAACAGTTTCAAGAATTAAACATTCTTTTACTCATCCAGACTTCAGAAGTGTCACTTTTTTTATACAGATAAATGCATTTCAAGCATGCTCTAATTTTGCTAGATGTCAAACCAATGAACACTCTAGAGCTCAGGAAGACCTTGTTTTAAAACTTAACTGGACCAGAGGCCTCTCTTACAGTCCTTCCTGTCGTGGGGGACCCAATAACCTGGGAAGGCGGAGTCAGTCTAGGACCTAAGGATGCTAAAGTGCATAGCCCAGGCATAGGCAAACTTGGCCCTCCAGATGTTTAGGACTACAACTCCCATCATCTCTGACCACTGGTCCTGTTAGCTAGGGATGATGGGAGTTGTAGTCCTAAAACATCTGTAGGGCTGAGTTTGCCTATGCTTGGCATAGCCAGATATTAGGTCTTTATGTGGGTCATACACTAAGGGCTCTCTGTGCAAGCAAGCCACAGCAATTCCTGACACTCTGCTTACATGGCAATTAGAAACTTCCAGTCCTGGTTAGGAGTGAGCTACAGTTTGTTGATTCATCAGAGCCAACTACAATTTGTGACTGTCTGCAAACCAGTTTGTCTACTCAGATGTAGTGGCGAACTACAATTTGTAACAATATGGGATTGGAAGTTTCTGATTCCACACAAGGGGTGGATCAATGAATCAAGTGAAAGCTTCAGATCTCTCTTCTGCCCTGGAGGAGCAGAAAGCAGGGGTAGCTGGCAAGCATGTCTCAATTAAGTTATAGCTTACAATTTAGTCTGAGCTTATGAATATAGTATTCATTTTGTCTGCTTCACACTCTTCTAGCCTGCAGGTACAATGTTCTCCTTAGGTGCAGCAGCAGCCATCACTATTGTATGTCTATTTAGATACAGCACCAAGTGTAATATGCAAAACCACTTTAAACTATGGTTTAAAATTCTGGTTTGTTGGTTAATAACAAACTATAGTTCATTAATTCAGTCAAGGAACAAAATGGCAGCTAAGTTTCCTTTACCACAATTTTGTGTGATGTCTAAATCAAGTACAGTGCTTTACATGTGGCGATGCTATAACGGAACTGTATTTTGGGAGGCAATGAGATTATCTCAACATTGATCATCCTGGGCCTTTAAGAAATTAAATATGCATCTGACCCAAATGCTGTTGCAAAAGGATGTTTTAATTGATGGTATGGTCCAGGCTGTATTTATCTTGCAGTTCCTGAAAGAGCTGTAGTGGATCTTGAAGATTTAATTAATGAAAAAGGCTTAAGGATGTCTATAACTGAAATTAAAACTCTGCTTTACAAATATCAACAAAATAACTACACTGTAAAAAGAATGAAAAGCCAGAAAGAAGCAGTTGTTAAATAAACGGTTCTCAAAATGAGCTTTAATAAGAGGTTCTAAGGGAGACTATATAGACTCACAGAATCGTAGAGTTGGAAGGCATCCAACTAGTCATCTAGTCCAGCCCCTGCTTAGCTTTGCAAATGTGCTAGCAGTTTTATTGCTGCACCAGCTCAACTCCCTTCCAATGTCACAGCGGCCTGGTGGCCTTAACTCTCAACCTCTTGCTATAAAATAAAAACTGTAGCAACTGTTTTAATTTTGTGCAACTAATCCCTGTAGCATAGCCACCAATATGGTGAACTACACATCCGACATGATGCTCTTATGATCATGATCAACATTTGTCACTGCCATTCAGATCAGTAATTCTGAAAATCCCTGCTTTCTATTTCATGTGTAGTTGTTTAGTTTCAATATCAGGGATAGACAATACGGTGCATTCCTAATGTTGCTAGACTACAGCTCCCATGATCCCTGTCCATTGGCCATGCTAGTCAATTCCTCCTTGGACAGCAAGGACTTGCTAGAATTTCCAAATGTTCAATTATAGTATTTCCCAAAAACATTAGCAAACATGTGCATAATGAACTGTGAACTGCCACATACACTCTATACTGTCAATACGGCTCATTCAAGTTTCTCAGCCTTAGCTATATAACTCTTATATAACTGGGGACAATCTAAGAATTATCTGTCAAGGCCACACTTGATGACAGATTAAAGGAGTATCATTCAGTCCAACCTCATCTCTGTTATAGAAGGATATGGGTAGAACTGTTTTCTGTGTTTCTGAAGCTGGAAGAGAATTTGGTCTGGGCTTCCACTCTGCAATTGCCAAACTTTTTAGGAGGGGCTGGCAGGGGGAAGAAGTTTCCGTTTCATTTTTTTCCCGCAGATGCAAACGCATCTTTGTCGCACGGCAGCAAACCTTGCCGTTGTTTGTTCTTTGCTACTCAAAGTCTTTTCATGATTTCAGAGAAGGGCTTCCATCAAGGGACAGGCATTGTCTCCAGTTGTCAATATGTTTTGGCTCTAGCTGTGGAAGTGACCCCTGCTTCTACTCATCCTCTTCCCTACATTATCAGGGGAATTAGCTGCTGGTAGAGAAGAATAAAAAGCTAAAAGGAAAAGAGGGAAGTTGGCTTGCACAGCCTGGGATAAAGTAATTTTGTGTCTCCCTCCCTCTCTCACTCAGGATCTGGAAGCTGAATGCAACTCAGGGCTAGGAAACAGAATAAGCTCTTTGTTAGGAAAAGAATAACTAACTCCTCAATCTTTCCTGTTGGGAGATGCTTCTAAGGAGGAATGAACCTCTGCAGGGAGTTTATTATGTGTACATGAGAAGTGTGCCTCCTACTGAATAACAGTAGGGAACAGCTTTCTTCCTCTTACTCTGTTTCCCGCCCTTCCACTACCTATTTCTTCGTTCCCCCAGGTCTGCCACCCCCACCCCCAGTGAAAAGCCTTACAATACAAAGGAACATTCAGGTAATTCGACTCAGAGTCACACAAAATTACACCCCACCCCCTTCTCTATAAACTAACAGTGTGTGGCCTGTGTTTCATTTGCAACTGTAAATGAAACAGGCCTACAACTGTGTTTATAATCCCCCTTAATTGAATTTCTGTGACAAAACCCAGAGACGGTGTTATTACCCTCAAGTTAGTACTAGCCATGGTCTCCTGGGCAGTTAAAAAACAAAACAAAACAAAAATGCAGGGCAGTATTGACTATAATGAAGTTTTATTTTTGTATTAGTAAAAGGAATCTTACACACACACACACACACACACACAGAGAGAGAGAGAGAGAGAGAGAGAGAGTGAGTCTTGAAATATCAGTACCATATTTGTAGGATACAGAAAATAAGAAAGAAGGGAAATGAGAGCAAGTAGTTCATGCATGTGTCTGCAATAATATCTCATTCTGTGTCTTCCCACACTGGGCCAATTCGCATTATAACTTTTACACGGCATACATTATGAAACCACAACATTTCATTTCATTTTTGCCACGTTCAACTGTCTTGTGCGTTTTCGCATGTCCCATACTTCAGAAAATTGTCCACACAGGAGGAGGTAACCCATGACCTTGAGACATCATCACTCCCCCCCCCATCAACATGTGCTGCTTCACCATGTAACCATCACACAATATGCATTGTGTCAATAAGCACTTGGTTCAGTAACACATTACCATTCCCTTAATCCATTTAATTCAGTGGGAGAAGAAAAGGTCGTTAAAGTGCAAAGTACAGAAAGCTAGTAATTCCCTAACAGGGGGTGGTCAAGCCACCAAAGTACAGAAAGCTAGTAATTCCCTAACAGGGGGTGGTCAAGCCACCAACAGCAGATATTAGAGTCCACAGCAAAAATAGTAATTAACACAGAATCTCTTTCTGGGTCAGAGCAGCATATTAACATTGCATCACGAGAAAGAGAAAAAGCAAACTTTTTAAGGTAGGCCCCCATAATACAGTGGTACCTCGGGTTACATACGCTTCAGGTTACATACGCTTCAGGTTACACGCTAACCCGATATAGTGCTTCAGGTTAAGAAATCTGCTTCAGGATAAGAACAGAAATCGTGCAGTGGCGGCGCGGCGGCAGCAGGAGGCCCCATTAGCTAAAGTGGTGCTTCAGATTAAGAACAGTTTCAGGTTAAGAACGGACCTCCAGAACGAATTAAGTACTTAACCCGAGGTACCACTGTATGGTATTTGGTGTATTTTAATAGCACCATCTGTACAAGATGGAAAGGCTTGGCAGAGGCAATCTCAAGGCAAACTCAAAACAGTAAACTTGGATAGGCTTCTGTTTTGATTTAGGCTGCACACACAGCATACATCTGAAGCATATGGCTTCCCTAAAATAATTCTGGGAACTGTAGTTTGCCGCCTCACAGAACTATAATTCCCAGCACCCATAACAAGCTACAGCTCCTAGGATTCTTTTGGGAAAGCCATGTGCTTGCTGTATGTATGCTGTGTATACGCAGACAAAGTTGGTTCAGTGTAAGTTTTCAGGAGAAGCAGAGTAGAATATTCTGAAACTTTCATAAAGATGTATCTGCTGAAAATGTGCATTCCTGGACTTACAAACCCACAGCTGCTTAACACTCACGGGGCTCTTCTTAAATCCAACTCCCTTATGTGGAGGAGGAATGGTAATATATTCATAAACTACGTCAAGCTGACTCACAATGCAGCAGAGTTTTAATGTCAGTACTGTGCCACAGCAGAAATAGCCTACTTTTACTTGTACAAGGAAGAACTATTCCTATTGTTTATGGCATTGCTCTAAGAAAAGATCACATCATTTGAAACAGCGTCTGAAAACCGGAGCATTAAAAGAAGCCCTTTATATTATGGAAATATAAAACACACTTTTGCAAGCTGATGAAAATATGTCCATAGAATTACTGAAAACATGTCCATAGAATTACATCATCTTAGATTATGGGATGCAATTGGAGTCTTAAACAGCAGTACCCAGGCCAATGGAGGAGTTACTGGCCAAAGCTTGTTAATTATAGGATTTGAAGTCCAAACAGCCTCTCCATCAAAGCTACACTATCAGGGGCCAGCCCCAAGTTGTTTACCCACATTCATGTTGATTTTGGTCAATTACAAAATGGGTGGGTGGGTGGCAAGAGGTTTTCCAATTTGTTTCAAATTAGTGCATGCAACCCAGTGGTGTAATCATCTGCACATTCCCTGATTTGCCGTCCTGGCCCATGCTACATCGCTTGCCACATGTCCGTGATGTAATTAAGCCATGCACCAGTAATTAACATCACAACGTTTCAACTGTGGGATCTCACTGGATACATAACATCACCCTAAATTATTTATGGAAGTCCCTGCCAGCTGCAGATTCTGCAGAGCAGCTGTATCTCCTCAAAGCCAAGCAGCTAGTCTGTGTGTACATTCGCTAGCATGAAAGGGAAGAACTGAAACACCTTGGCGAACCTTTAAACAGAGTAGTTTCTTTTGAGATTCTCCTCACAGGAACATGGGACACTGCAATCTCTTGGGGGAGGGCCATAGCTCAGTGGTAGAGCATCTGATTTGCATGCAGAAGGTCTAAGGTTCAATCCCCAGCATCTCCAATTAAGGCTGGAAAATAGTCCCTGCCTGTCAGTGTTGACAATAATGAGCTAAGTGCACCAATGGTCTGCCTTGATATAAAGCAGCTTCCTCTATTTCTAATACTGTATTAAGAATCTCTAGCAGAAACTATAGCATTTTTTAAAAAAATATATGAAAACATTCAACCAAAATATCTCATCTTTTTCTCAAATAAGAGCACAGTATGTTTATGGAAAAATTCAGCTGGGGGGGGGGTTCCAGGGGAGGGGGTGTGGAAGTACTATACCTCTATATTTCTTCCCTTTACACTCACTCCATGGTTCCAGCCGAAACTTCCAATTCAACAAAATGCATGTGGATCAGCCAGGGTTTTGCACGAGCAGCAATATTCATCATCAGCATTTTGGGCAGCCCCCTTCTGTCTTTCACTCAGCGCTCTCTATTGGCTTAATTTACCCTCACTGAACTCAGCACAAACAAACATGAATGGTTGCACAGCATCATGTTGTCATCCCATTTACTGCATGAGTCCTAATTTCACAGGGAGCACCCGCATGACTAATCCAGGAAGAGAACGTAGTCATTAGAAGGGAAAACCAACGGAGAAGCAGCAACAGTTAGTGCAAATATAGAAGTCAGCAGGATTTAAAAAGGTAAACCCTCTCACAATTAAAGGTTTCGTTTCTTCATTGTTGTTTTAAACTACTACTACTGGTTCCCCCTCGAACATGAATTAAGACCAAAAAATAGGAACAGGAGAGCATTCAGGGAACTCTGGAGGATAGCTTTCTAAGGCTAGAAACCCTCAACCAGCTGTTGAGCACACACAACACACCCTTCCAAAGAGCCAATTGGCAGGAGTTCCACTTCTCAAATTGGGCTGTGTGTACAACCCTTGCCGCTGGGCTGGGTTGGGGAATCACACATGGTGCAACCAATTCCCCATCCAGCTTTGGGGTACGCAAGCAGGAGCCTGCATTCACATGCATATGGCCCACAGCCAGATCAGGGAGCATTCAGCTATCTTTTCTGAGAAGCCTTCAATTGTCACTAAACTACTCAAAACTTTCTCCTACTTAGATCTTTTTGCAGTGATTGCTTGCTCACACCTGTATGTGTGACATTGCTGATTAACTCGGAAAGCCTTCTCTTGCCAATTTCTCCATGAAATCACTCAGGGCTCACAGGTGATGGGCTGAGTTATCACTTTTCACCCAGCAGTTCTCAAAACATCTGCAGCTAAAGTGGGGGGGGGGGGAGAGACCACATTTCTTTTAGCTCATGGATGGAGACCAATATCCCAGGATATTGAAAAACTATTTGTAAAATGCAGCAACACTTTCCAGGGCTGGGCCAGCCCCTAAGCACAAAGCTAAGGTGGCTATTTACAGGGCCATGAAAATAAACAACTAGCTACCAAGGGGGTGGGAGACGACATCTAGAAATTAAAAGAATGCTTAGTTCATATAAACATTTCTCCCAAAATGTCTGGCAAATGCATTTCCCAATGGAAATATCATCAATAAAACAAATATACTGTGTGTGTGTGAGAGAGAGAGGGGGGGGGCATGCCTGCACACACTCACAGGAATAAGTGGAGACTTTAGTCATCAGTTCTCTGATATCTTCCTTTGCACTTGTCACATTTAATTTCTTTTCCCACATTAAGTCACTTTCCCTTTCATTTAACAGTCTGTGCAACTTGCCAAAGAACTGCCAATGGACACCTCATTTTACAGAAGAATAGGCCAATTTTACCAATGAGGAAAGGCTTTTAATGTACCATGGAGACAGTACAATGAAGTGTGGTAATTTGCCTGTGTTAATGATGTTACTACGCACGGATCAGGAAAAACAAAATCTTGAGTGGTTTAATGGTACACAAACCTTATATGGCCTGTTGCATCTGAAAACAGACAGCAGGAAAAATCTGTGTCCTGGGATGGTGCATAAAAGTGACTAAAAATAAGAATTTAATAGCAGAGTCACAGAGTAACAAGGCTACTAAAAGCTGATTCACACATTCATGTACATAATTCAACTTGCATCTGAAGTGTGAATTTTCTCCACAGAAAAGCATTATGCTGTCTGTGCTGATGTCAAGTGATATAGAAGCTCTAGCTGGGTTTGCTCAGCAACCGTAGTTGAAGAGAAAGAAAAATCAGCATTTGATGTAGCAGTCATCAAAGACTAAACATGCAGGTGTGAATTCACTGTACTCTAATGATCAAATATCACATAATGGCAGACCACAACATAATTAAAACTTAGGACTTTATATAAAAGTACTCCAGATGTGAAAATTTTCACTTATTTGTGTGATCCCTAAAAGATTACCAAAATGAGGGAAAGTGTTTTTCTGGGGAGTGGATAGATAGATAGATAGATAGATAGATAGATAGATAGATAGATTACACATATGGGGTAATTAATAAAAGAATTGGCTGGATCCCTAGAGCGAAAGTGTGGGGCTAAATACACTCTCCAGCAAGGGAGAACCCCCAGCAGAGTTAAAA
The DNA here is from genome assembly GCF_965113315.1 of Podarcis vaucheri. Classification (NCBI taxonomy): domain Eukaryota; kingdom Metazoa; phylum Chordata; class Lepidosauria; order Squamata; family Lacertidae; genus Podarcis; species Podarcis vaucheri. The sequence goes on from NC_138759.1 coordinate 94,246,453, forward strand.
AGTCACAAAAGCAGGGAGCAGTGTGATTTAGGCTGTTAAAGCTTTTAATATCACATTTAGCCCATTACCAGAGCTTCCCTGATCCTACCCTTCTTAGCATTGAACAGACCACACACCTTAGTAAGTTTAAAATGTTTTACTTACAATGTTCCAAAAGTCAGCTTCATGCATTTATCCATGCAACAGAAAGTAAACACAGGCAAAAAACTTGGGATACAAAATATAGTGAAATACCTCCAAGTATGCAGTCTGAGCTAAAAGTAAGCAAGCACATTACATGGTGAAAGAAAATAAACAAAGGAGGAAACTTAACTTCCTTTCTTCTAGGTGAGCGGTATGACCTAGCTGAGTCTAGGAATACAATTCTATGCTCTTAACCCCCTCATGCATTAACTAGCCCTAAGCTTGCTACTTGTGTTTCACGACAACTTCCCAGTTTCCTCACAAAGGGCGAAGTATTTTTTTTTTTTTAAAGTAACCCCCCAGTTTTGGCTCAGCCCTCAGCTGAGGCGGGGAGGGGGAAGAATACTTGATGTCACCTACATCCCTGTTTAGTTCAAGAGCCTATTACTGACTTTTGTCCACAACAGCCAGCAACATCTGCACTGCAGACTGCTTTACTTTATCTTGTGTAGTTCTGACTGCAGTGATTGCCAGATCCTTCTAAAGCTTCATCAATATCAGAAAAAGTCATTTTTTTACAACTTTTATTCTTCTGAGACAATAGGACAGTGCCTAAAAATACAGGGATGTGATTTGGCTCCAGCAATTGCCTCTCTCTCAAAAAAAAGCTTCCTTAAAAACTAACATCTGTGAATTGCAACAGCATTTTCTTTCCAATAAGCAAGTTTTGCACTATTTCTTTTAAAAAAAATCATTTATCATCAGGGTTTATCATCTACTCCCATTGTGTGTGTGTAAATGTATAGCTACACAACTCACTGAAGATGTAGTTCAAACCCATGTACGACACATCTCAAATAAACACTGACATGTTTAGGATAGGATAGGATTTCCTTGATTCTTGCTTTAAAAATACATCTTGGAAAATAATGAGTAGTCTTCAATTCCTCCAAATCTTTAGAACCTCATAAAATATTATCCAATGAATACTCTTCTAGTAAATGGCATAGAGTTGACCTTTCAAGTAAATATATTTTAAGAATTCTTACTGGTAGTAAAAAGTGTTCTGATGGGCTGTTATAGGTCAGTTACAACTCAGCAGATGTTAGTGAACTAACGGCCAATTCACACATTCAATTTATAGGATGGGGACATTATGACACAAAAAGACCCTCAAAATAGCTGCTCTACAGTTCCAAGGATCAACTAGAGTTATCTGTATGGCACTGGTTCCCATATAGTTCTATATTAGCCATATGGGACACGGGTGGCGCTGTGGTGTAAACCAATGAGCCTTGGGCTTGCTGATCAGAAGGTTGGCGGTTCGAATCCCTGCGACGGGGTGAGCTCCTTTTGTTCGGTCCCAGCTCCTGCCAACCTAGCAGTTCAAAAGCACGTCAGAGTGCAAGTAGATAAATAGGTACTGCTCCGGCAGGAAGGTAAACGGCGTTTCCGTGCGCTGCTCTGGTTCGCCAGAAGTGGCTTAGTCATGCTGGCCAAATGACCCAGAAGCTGTACGCTGGCTCCCTCAGCCAATAAAGCGAGATGAGAACTGCAACCCCAAAGTCGTTTGCAACTGAACTTAACTGTCAGGGGTCCTTTACCTTTAGATTTTTGTTAGCCATGCCAATGTAATTCCGATCTAATCTGTAGTTTCTGGTACAAATTTACCTGAAGGAGGAAAACATACTTTCCAAAAACAGCAACATGTGATATTGTGATCCCAACCATTTCATTCCTCTTCCTCCTTTACCATGAATAGCACAACCAAGTCTACTATTTTATTAATAATTTTTTCCCATACAATGTGGTACTGAAAACCAGAAATGGGTTTCTGCAAGAAAAAGGCCCAAACTTTAGTTATTTTGATTCCACAGGGCAAGTAATTTTTGTGCTTTTAAAAATGTTTTGAGTGCATAATCTTTAAAATACCCATCAGGGAAATGAGCCATAGGGTGTGTTTAATGAACATTCATTTAGAAGCTTGTATTTTGTTTAAGTAATCACACATACAGATTAAAAGATAATTGTGATACAGATGGAACAGTAGATATCAATTTAGCAAATGTTGTAATTGCCTCAGTTGTTATTTATTTAGGAAGTAGGTGTCAGAGAATGATGATTGTGGAGCAAATTCTGTGCATATACGATGAGTTGTATTCAGTGGTGTCCTTCTGCTGGTGAAAAACTCTTTGATCTAGCAGAGGCTCCCATCAGCAGAACCGGTAGGGAGACTATTTTAGCCAATTCACTTCCGCATTGGAAGCCTACCACACCACTTTCCATGCTGTGCCACAACCCTCAAGTACAGGCTGAAGGTGGGGAGGTGCAGGTATAGAATGAATATGCAAAACGTCACCTTCCTTCCTGGATCCAATGATGGAAGTCAGATTGGACTGAAGGGTTTTTCATCACTAGACAAATACCATTGGATAAAACCCTAAATTCTTACCTCCTTCTGCTATTCCATTATACAGCAGAGTTTTCTATATCTCAGTGTTCTGCGAAACATTCAAAACACTCCAACCACCTCTGTTTATAAAACAAAAACAAAAACCCAACCCTGTATTTTATGTGTTTCCATGGACTTGGAGATATGTGGGGCATAAATATGGATAACTAATGTCCAGAAAGTTTGGGAGTACTATCATCACAACATTTTAAAATGTCACTGTAAGCTTGACTTGCAAAATCCTGCCCTTGTTGGCCACAGACTCATGTCCATGCCAACATGAAGTTGCTTTTAGCCCCACCACTGAAAATGTTCTACATGTTTATATTTCTGGCTTTTACCTCACAAAAACTGAAAGTAATTGTGTTATTCCTTATATCTCATCATTACTCTCAGGAGAACCCAGAACAGCTAACAGCAAAGACTCAGTATTAAAAACAAAATAAAAGTACATCAGAAGTGAGCATTAAATACAAGTCCAAAGAAAAAGACAAATGATGTCACTCTTATTGTGCTCCATAGGCCTGTTTGAACAAATAGTACTGAGTTGCCATCTGGACAGATATAATGTGGGGGATAGCCTGATCTCAGTAGTGAAGGATTTCCACAGCTGCGACACTGTCATTGAGAATTACTCTTTTTCTTCTTTCAAAATTATTGTAATCTCCAATAACTGAAGAAACTGAGTATCCAACTAAGTAATACTCAGGATAGATGCACTGAACTCAAAGGACATAACTTCATTGATTTCAATGAGTGGGTATAATTAACATTGAATATCATAGAGTCAAGATGAATGTGCGTCATATGGTGTAAGATACTGATTCAGACAGGAGCAGCCAAATTACTGTGCGCTGAGAGTGACTACAAAATAAGCCCAATCTTCCCACGCACATGGCTTCTGAAGCGATCAAGACCTAAAAAATCACTTCTTCCCTGGATGTACACAATAGGCACTCTTACAAGTGAAGCATCTGCAAGTTCATGACTTCAGTTTCTACTTAAACTGTGGAAGTGGCTGAGGAATTAGTGTATTACTCTGGGGAGACAATAAAAATCAACACAAGGTCTGAAATGCTGGCAAAAGGATTCAATTACAGCATTATTTGTATTTCCAGTTCCCCCCCTATTGTGTTCTTTCCTTGTGACTTTTCCCAAGGTCTCCCTTAAGCAAAATGGTCTCACCCATTGATTAAAACACAATTTTCAATGGGCCAGTGATTGAGTTATCTGATAGCTCCTGATGAAAGCCATCAACTGGGACTAAAATAAAAGGTGGAATCGATGGGTTTTTCATTACAAGATATTGACTGTACTGAGTTCCTGAGTGAAGTAAATAGAGATCCAATGAGTACATTAAGTAAGCAGCACAGTAAAACACACTGGGGGATAAACTGACTAAAATATATAATCAACCACTTAATTCATGCATATTAATTGGCGAGGTGGTGATTTATTAATTGGTTATCTAAACGGATAGCCCCACCTACATTCCAAAAGCCAAGAGTAGGTAATGACAAATTAAACATGTCACATTCAATTAAAATTTAACAAACCAATGAGAAACCCAAACTACATTCAAAACCAAACCAAATATCAAAGTCTTAATATATATCCAAGCTTTGGATTACAGAAAACTCCAAGGACAGTCCATAAGATATCACTGAGCAGCCATGTACGGTAAGTATTCTTGACCCTACCTGACTTAATGAGGCACTTGCTATAAATGGCAGCATTAATTAAATCCTACTCGATTTCTATAATGTAGTGGTGAGGCATCTTGCTGCAACTCAGTTGTTCTGAAATCACAAAAAAACCTGGGCAGGTGGGTGGGAATGCATCCCATTGTAGCCACTGGTTTACACTGGTGTCAAAGAACCAGAAGAGGTGAATATCATTGGTTCTAATCCTCTGGCTCTGCTGCCTTGGTAACATGTGGAAAGAAAGAAAGAGTGAGCAGAAAAACAAGTGGAATAAGAGGAATGTCAGGGACAGAGAATATTGAAGGCAGCTGAGAAATGAGTGGAGTCAGAGATGAGATGATGATGATGATGATGATTTATTATTTATACCCCTAATAATAATAATAATAATAATAATAATTTATTCCCCGCCCATCTGGCTGGGTTTCCCCAGCCACTCTGGGTGGCTCCCAATAGAATACTAAAACCACGATAAATACATCAAACATTAAAAACTTAGGTCTTTCAGGACCGGTGTTATATGGTCTCGGTGGCCACTCCCACTCACCAGTCTAGCTGCCGCATTATGGATGAGTTGTAGTTTCCGAGTCACCTTCAAAGGTAGCATTGCAGGACTCCAAGTGGGAGATAACTAGGGCATGCGCCACTCTGGCGAGACAGTCCACGGGCAGGTTGGGTCTCAGCCTGCATACCAGATGAAGCTGGTAGACAGCTGCCCTGGAAACAAAACTGACCTGTGTCTCCATGGACAGCTGTGAGTCCAAAATTACTCCCAAGCTGCACACCTGGTCCTTTAGGGACACAGTTACCCCATTCAGGACCAGGGAGTTTTCCACACCTGCCCACCCACTGTCCCCCCAAAACAGTATTTCTGTCTTGTCAGGATTCAACCTTAATCTGTTAGCCACCATCCATCCTCCAACCCCCTCCAGACACCCACACAGGACCTTCACTGCCTTCACTGGTTCCGATTTAAAAGGGATGAAACTGAAGAAAGAACATGTCTGATACTCTGTTCACATACAATCCATGATTTGGGTCCTCAGCATCCATTTAATAACTGTGCATGAACCTTAGTCATTTGGATACATTGATCACATGACTATGCCCTTTACTGGTAGATATCATGTGGTCATCCAAAAATTCCACTGCCTATCACTGGTTCCAAACAGAGCCTTTTAAATGTATGCAAGATTGCGCCAGAGTGTAAGTAGGAAGGTGTGAGACACAATGAACAGGGCCAGCCCTACAATTAAGCAATAAGGAGACTGCTTCAGGTGGCAAATGCTGAGAGATGGCATGTGTTCCTTTCTTTGGGAGGATACAGCTATATGTACAACACAACCTGATCTACACTCCCATAACAAACCTGCTGTCCTCAGATACAATAGCCAATCTAAGCAACTTCTATATGTGGAATATTAGGGCAGTGGGGGTGGAGAGAGCATATGAGACATCTACAGCTAAATTGAAACCAAAGAGATTTCTGTGCTAATCCTTCCCAGTTCACACAATAGCAGACCTAGGATGTGTTTATGAATGACACAATACAAAAGCACAAATTTTACTCCCCCCCCCAGCCCCCCAGCCCCATGAATGAGACGCTCTTATTTGGGTTCTTCTTCACTGCTTCAGGTTTCTTGCTGTAACAGCAAACCATCTGTGGAAGAAACTACCATCTAGACAGAGCCTATGTCAAAGGATTGGGAAACAAAAGTCGAAATCTAGAAAGGGTGTCATTACAGTTTTAAAAATAGAAAACTGGTTTTCTCAAAATACTCACTGCCTTTGCATCACTAGCATGTCATTTCGAGGTCCGTGCTCTCTTGTAATCCTGTTGCAACCTGCAAGAAAAGAAAAGCACAACGAAAATAAAGAATGCTAAAAATAGCAGAACAGAGTAAAAATGTAATGGATGTTATGTCATTCTCCTCCAACATTTAGCAAATGGAAACAGAGACACAATTCTATTCTGAAAGCTTAGCCATTCTTCAATCAACTGTCTCTTCCTGATGGTGTGTTGCATGGTGTCTTGGCGCTGAAGCATGCCAAACCGTCTACAGCCAAGATGTCTCCACCTTTGACGCACAAGTTTAATCTCAGAGCAGATGAAGCTGGAACTTGGGAAAATGACAACTCCACTGCAAAAAAAGTATTGGAAAATACTAGGTTCCTGGTAAACAGGGGGAATGTAATGGAATTTATAAATCACAGATACACAATAAAAGGCAGTTATTTGTGAGTTTCTAGGAAGTTTCCCTTTCTCCAGTAAAGTATTTCCAGACACTCATTTCCAATCCTACATTAATTTTGCTTTGATTTCAGACACATCCAACACTAGGCAACTTCACAGACTAGGGAAAACACAGTAGAACTTCCTCTATCACTGTGTCTATGTTCTTCCTTCTCCTCTCTAAGGGTTCAACAGAGATAACTACCATGAGATAATGATCCCTGCCTATAAGAACTCTTGCAGACCTTGGGTCACTGTGTTCCTGTATGGAACTATAAAATCCACAACCCTACATACTAAATTTCCTAGGATGCAAGAGACTTTATATCACACACTGCAGACTGTTGTTTAAACAAATAAATCAAAGGTGGGGACCCTGTGGCTTTCCAGATGTTGCGGAGTGGTAACAGCTCAAACCACCCCCATTTTATGGCCATTGTTGGTGGGGCTAAAGGGAGTTCATAGGCCAACATCATATAGAGGGCCACTGGCTCCCCCAGCCCAGATAAAATGTGAGTTCTGGGATTCTTATCTGAAGGACTGTGCAGAACAGACTGTAAGAGATAAGCTCAATTCATTTGGAAGCTTGCTGTTCTAGCTTTTGGCCAACATGTTACTTGCTGGAAAGTTTCTAGCACACATCAAACTGTGGTTACATGCCGTGGTTTGTTCTGCAGAAAAATACAAATTAGTTAACATGCACATTCATTCTCAACATCTAATTCTTAGAGAGTTATCTTCCTCCACACAGGAAACAGAAACATATGTGACCTTTGTATTGTATCCAACTCAACCAAACACAGCTCATTTAGAATTTCATTGCGTTCTCAACGGTGATTCAAAGCACTTGGCAAATAATCTTAAGGAATAAACAAATCTGAGAAAAATGTGAAACTCTCTGATGACCATTCAAGGAGCAAACACAGCCTGCATTGCAGCTCAGCTTACCAAGGGCCTCCAATTTTTCAAATGAGATTGTACTTGGAGAACAGAGTATTAGAATCCAGGTTGGGGTGGGATAGTACATCTGAATGTTGCCCCACACCTAAAATTCCCTGCCCACAGAAAGCTTGCTTTAGGAAAAGAAAGGTTCTAGCCTAGGCTGGTCCCCAGTGTGCTATTTTGTTTTGGTTTTCTTTACACAGGGGAACTTTTAAAATGTAAAATTTTCCACCTGCACTTTAAGCATCACATGATTCTGCTGACTCTTTGATATGGATACAAGCCTGAAGTGCAGAGAAGCTGCTGTAATTTTCTGTGAGTCTATAATTGTGCTTGATCTCTCAGGCAGTTTACCTACCACAAGGTGCTCACATCAATAGAACTGTACAATGTGAACACAACAAACTTGCAGTTAAAATAATTCATATACAAAGCAGATGAAACAGAGTAGGATTCATCACTGTCCAAAGGGCAATTTAAATAAAATGTCTTAGTTGATGTCTAGTAGCACCTAGATATGGGCGTATGTAAGCTTCCTGAGAACAAAACTGCAGAATTAGGATAGCAAATGTATCTTGGGCGACTCCTCCATCCACAGATCTCCCAAAGCAGGGAGAAGGCCCACTTTGTAAACAGGCAATTTGAACTTTAATCACCTTGAATTATGCTTGACAGCAAAAATGTGTCTATTAATGAGCATTACTTTTGTGGACCATTATTCTCCCAAAAAATGTTTCTTGTTCATTTCTGCAGCAGTTTAAGCTTCACATCAGTTTTCAAACATAGCCCTGTGTGGAATACAAGACATTAATAAATCCTGGAGCCTTCAGTCTTTGCAGAGTCAATGTCTACCTTCCAACCAGAGTCTGCAACATACAACCTACTTTTAATTTTGGAACCATACACCTCCTTCTAGCAACTCCTGCAGCCAAGCCGCTGCCAAATGAATTCCTCTGCTTTACTTTGGATCATATCAACGAAGCCAAGAGGGAGATCTTGTCCTCTGAGCAGCCCAGGGCCTCCATATACACACCCCAGGTTTGCACCCCAGAGACCTCCCTTTGGTGTTGCTAACTCAGCAAAAACAATGTGGGAGGCAGCAGTATGAGTTACCAGACACTGGATCCACAGCAGGTCCGTTGTCTCTTGAGGCACACAGATGCTAACAGCAACCAACAACAACATGCCCACTTTCAGCATTTTTCTAGGGTGTCTTCAGGAAAGCTGGGATTACTGAAGGTCCTCCTCTGCACTAGGTTAGCCCAGGGCAAAGCAGCCAGAGGAACATAGCGTAATCCAAGGCAGGCAGAAAGTAAGGTTCCAAAAGCAGTGATCGAAGTTCAAGAAGTCCGGAAGAAGCAGGTAGAGGAATCCAAGATGAACATGAGGTCAAATAATAATAATAATAATAATAATAATAATAATAATAATAATAATAATTTATTATTTATACCCCGCCCATCTGGCTGGGTTTCCCCAGCCACTCTGGGCGGCTTCCAAAATAATATTAAAATACTATGATACATCAAACATTAAAAGCTTCCCTAAACAGGGCTGCCTTCAGATGTCTTCCAAATGTGCATGGAAAGAGGGCAGAAGATTACTCTGGCAGGAACCTCTCACATTAAGAGAAGTTGCTCATAAAATAGGCTACAAGGTGACCCTCATATATTGTTTACTTGTGGCCCTCCAGATATCACATAAGTGTAACTCCTGCCATCCTTGCCTGGGACAGATGAGGGATAAAGTCCAGAACATCTGGAGACCACAAATTTTCCTCCTCTGCTTAGGGCCTGGTGGAATTAATTGGCCCATGGACCCATGAGTAGCTCAGTCAAACGACAATGCTTGGATTACAGCCAAGCAGAACCTTTGAGAACTGTAGCTCAGTGTGTCAGGTGATACACAAAGTGTTGCAGTTAGGCGCTGAAAGCCCCAGTTGAAACACACATGTGCACCAGAGCCTTCCATAGGTTCTGGGTCTTTTCTTTTGAAAGCTCTACAAACTAACAGCTATAGAAGACAGACAGACAAGAGACACTGAGACTCTGATGTATTATTATTAAACATTTATAATATGGAAATTCCCCAACAGTCATACATCCTACTCCTACTGCTCCTAGTACTATGCCAACTAAGTAAATTATTTTACTTAAATGTGACAGTTTCTGGCTCGAAACATCAAAAGACATACCAGATAAGAAAAGGATAAGTAGAGGATGAGAAAGAAACAAGGGATGAATTCAGGGAAATTATTCAGTGGTTTAGTATTAATTGGTTTGGGACACAACATTTAGGCGAACAGCAATGAACTATTTCCAAAGTGACAGATTGTAACACTCCTACTAAAGTAGAATAATCCCTTACCCCACGCACAGCTTCTCACTGTTACTATTTGAATACTGAATAATCGTGAAGTGCCACTGAATGCAAGAACATCATCTGGCTTGGTGACTTTTTGCTTTCTGGTTAGAGAAAAGGAGAAGCTTCAAGCAAAAAACAAGTAAAAAAAACTATGGCAACATATGGCTCTGAACATCTCAGTCGTGATCTCTGCCCACCCCTAAAGCAAACTAAGGCCTCAGAAACAGGAAAAAGTGCAAACGTGGTTTTATATGTCTGGTTTTGATGTCCATCTCAAAGACGACACTTGTGCAGAGAAAGACCATGGCTATTTTGGCAACATAGCTCTAGCTAGAGCACTCTCCCTAATGGGTATGTTTTGCAGCCATACATTCATCTCATTTCTTTTCTTCATAGATCAACGGAATCCCTGCACATAGTGTATCTTGATTTCAGTAAGGCTTTTGACCAAGTCCCCCAATATATTCTTGCAGAGAAGCTAGTAAAATGTGGGCTGGACAAAGTCACTTAGGTGGATTTGTAGTTGGTTGACTGAACCAGCTGAGAATGCCAGTGAGAACCAGTGAGAATGCTTACTAACAGTTCCTCATGGAACTGACACATGGGGGACCACAGAGTTCTGACCTGGGCCAGCAGTTGTTCAACATCTTTATAAATGACTTAATTGAAGGTATTGAGGGGATGTTCTTCAAATTTGCAGATGACACCAAACTGGGAAGGGTGGCCAATGTAATCGAAGACAGAATTGTAATTCAAGATGACTTTAACAGATTGGAGAACTGGGCCCAAACTCCCAAAATAATATAGGGACTAATGTAAGGTTCTGCACCTAGGCAAGAATAACCAGGTGCACAGATATAAGATGGGAGGGGGCACCTGGCTTGCCAGTAGTATATGTGAAAAAGATCCAGGGGTCTTAGTAGACCACAAGTTTAACATCAGCCAACAGTGTGATGCCGCTGCAAAAAAGCTAATGATATTTTAGGCTGCATCAACAGAAGTGTAGAGTCCAGATCAAGGGAAGGAATAGTACCACTCTATTTTGCCTTGGTGACACCACACCTGAGTCCTGTGTCCAGTTCTAGATGCCACAATTTAAGGATGATATTGACAAGCTGGAATGTGTGCAGACGAGGGCAACCAAGACGACCAAGGGTCTGGAAACCAAGCCTTATGAGGAATGCTCGAGGGAATTGAGTATGTTTAACCTGGAAAAGAGGAGATATCTAAAGGTCTGTCACATGAAGGGCTGAGCAAGCTTCTTTTCTCCTGTTCCGGAAACTAGGACCCAAACCAATGGCTTCAAGTTACAAGAAAGGAGATTCTGACTAAACATCAGGAAAAACTTTCTGACATGTGCCTTCAACCAGAAAGGTTTCATAGGCCATGTTGTATTAATATTTAAGCAACTGGTAACAACCAGCAAATCCTGGCAAACGTCTGGAAAACCTATTGATTTTTCCTCAGGGACCACCAAAACATTATTGGATCTGTTTTGCTGCTTTTGTGCCATCAATTGTTATAGACGCTTTTCTAATGAGTTGTATATGTTATTTGATCTTTTGAATTTCCTTTTATAGCTTTTTTAGTCACCTCTTTGAAGCTATGTGGTGGGAGAAAAATCACAAAGATAAATAAATATGCAAATGAGTCGGTGTTATTTCCCCTCCCCCTCCCCACCAAAGCAGTAATGTTCCATTTTACACTGGGAGCTAAGTCACCTTCCTTATGAACTCTGCGGCACTTTTCATGAATTGGATGGGCATCTTTGCATAAAACATAAGTTGACACAAGGCCTTGCTTTCTAGCCCGCGTATCTGAGACGGTTCCTTAGATACCAGTGAAAGCCCAAAGACAGGTCTTGGCTCCCCAAACCCCTTTCTTTGTAACACTTTCACACAAAGCAAGAAAGACGCTTTTGCAACAAAAGTGATGAGAAATGGAAAAAATATTGTCATCGTGCTGGGTAACACGCCAAACCATCTGGAGACAAAGTCATATAAGGGGGCCAGGGGGGTGAAGGCGGGGGGAAAGCCTGCTACTTATTAGGCAGCCAGCTTAAAACTGATGATGTGATTGAATGAGATCCAAGGTTGTTGTCTTCCCATAAATCACACTCATGTTATACTTGGCTAGAACGGATGTGGTAAACTTGGGGAGAGCCCTTTTCTTCAGCACACTCAATTACGGGAACAATAAAAATACCACTGAGGCAAACTTATTTGGAGAGCAAATACAATCTGCCAGCAGCTCTGAAATAAATAAATAACTCATCCACAAAAAATAGGAATGCAAGCAGACACCCAGTTCTAAAATGATAATTACTCTCTCTCTCTTTCTCTCTCTTGCTTTGCCTTTTCTTAAATGCATCCTTGGTTAAGTGTTAATTTGTTTCTCCTTGTGGGTGTTTGATGTTGTGAGAATTAAAACCCAAAATATGATTATGCGTAAATTAACTAGTTTGACATGCCAAAGGTGATCAGATGAGGCAGTTGATGTGTAAAGAGTGTGTGTGTGTGTGTGTGTGTGTGTGTGTGTGTGTATTATGAGTAATAACAATAATAGAAAAATTGTCCTGTCAAATCAGGCATAGCCTTAATAACAAGCCAATGCATACGACAGTAAAAACTGTCATTTCCACAGCTATTAATGTAAATTGAACATTGGTAGCAGACACTGGCAAAGGGAGATAAATCACGCTTAGTTATATTTCAAAATATAAGTGTCAGAGAACTCCTTTACCCCCCACCTTCTTCTCTCATTAGAAACCTTCCCCCTGTCAAACAGTTCCACGTTGATTCTGTCACTTCTGCAGTAGAGAACTCCCTGATGAACTGATTAAGTGACAATTTCATACTACTAAACATGGCTAATCTGTGCAAAAGAGCGATGAAAAGGAATCGCACAACCAAAACAATTCTTCTATTTATGTGAAACACAACTGATAAGATTTTTTTGTCCATTTTTGAGGAGCACAGTTTCACAAGGGAGGCTATGCGGCATGTAGCCAAGTTATGCAAGAGGGTGCTGTGTAAAACCAATCCCCCCACATCCAATTAGAAGCAAGGGCACAATAAAAACATCACAGAAGACAATAAATGCTGTGCCTGATCAGAAAACTCACCCCAGTCACTAGTTAAGTTTTTGGTAAGATTTATTTTACCTCACGCTCATAAACCAGGTTCTTTTATTTGTGCCTAGGGCAGAGCTGAAATGGGGAGAGGGCTTGCTCCTCCATCAGACCCACTCACTACAAATATCATCCTAAGACCCTTTTTCCTGTCCTAAAAGGGACAACCTTCATCCATCCAAATCAATATCTTCCATGGGCATTCACTATAATTCCAATAACCTGGTTGCCCTACTCCTCCTTGGAGAAACTAGCAACCAGTCAGCTAGCTGGCTAATCTACTCAAAAAGCTCAGCCAGGGCATATTTTAGAATGCAGAATGATCAACAGTTGAATTAACAACTTTGGTATCTTGGTATCTGAAGAAGTGTGCATGCACACGAAAGCTCATACCAAGAACTAACTTAGTTGGTCTTTAAGGTGCTACTGGAAGGAATTTTTTTAGTTGAATTAACAGTATGTCAGATGCCAAGGTGCTTGGTAGTCATGGTTCCATCTTGCCAGCAGTCTTACCTAAAACCCCCAGTCCTTGAATCATTTCACAGCCAACACATTTACTTTCTTTAAAGGGGGGGGGCAGGACCACGCTCCATTCTACCCACTTAGATATTATGTCTTACTGTGAAGGGAAAGGTGTTTTGGAAAAAACTTACAATAACCAATATTATATTAATTTTTTATGATGAACAACTTTGTTTCATTAATTTTTTTTTATTACAGCTATGGATTGTAGGAAAGTTGTACCGAGTAGCCATCCCCCCCATGTCCAAAAAGCATAACATTTTCATTACAAGGAATAAAAAACCCATAAATTTCATTCTTTGTCGAGAAAGAGCATGTCTTTGCAATAATTATCAACATAAAAAACTTTGGGTTCCATCATACCCAAACGCTGAAAATTTAGGTTTTCTAAGCCTAGGTTTTCCACCCGAAAAAGCACATTTATTTAAAAAAATTAGGCATTTATAAAATCTTTTGAGTGCTGGTGTATTTTTTTCCTGAAATCCTCATCCTTTTATTGAGCTCTGTGTAAAATTTCAAAGAGATCTCATTCTCAGTTATGGAGGGGGGAAAAATAAAATGTACATGTGCCAAGGGTCTTAAGAGGGACAGGCAATACAGATTTCACGAAACTTTGGAGTGCTATAAAATTAAAACCATTTGAGACAGAGGGGAAGAATTTAAGAGGGTTTCTTTCAACCATAAGGGAAGGGTGTACACTAAATTTCATCAAAATCTGAGACAGTGGGTGACATGACCACACTGACATGACATGGAATGACCCACCACTCCCTACCCCAGCACTTGCCTACCCACCATATTGCCACCTTATGTAGCTGCCTTATTTTGCCTATTGGTAGGGCTGAAAATCTGAAGAAGAAAAGGTTAATCAGTGCTACCCATCTTTCAAACAATATAAAGCAGTATAACTTTCAAAAGAAGCAGCTCACCTGATTTTTTTAAAAAAAACAAAAACTGTCTATCAGGAATCAAGAAGTAAGTAAACATTTGGAAAGCATTCCTCAGAGAGCAGAGGTTTTTAGATTTGAGTCACAGGATCCATTGAAAAGAAAAATTGCTTCTGTGCATTGGGACGATGCTTTCCCTTCTGAGAACTTTATAAGAAGAAATGAATGGAGATAATCTCTTTACAAGATGTATCCATATGGTAATTCATTACTAGGGATGAATGTTTGTTAGGCTGTTTTTCTTAAAAAAAAACACTTCAAGGTAGTTCTGAAAGTGAGAATAGGGGTCAATACAAAATAACCTACATGGCAAATTGCTCTCCTTGTGCTTGCATGAAAACAATAGGATTCAAAAGAAAATGAGTCACTTCAAGCATTATATCTCATGGTGTACATTTAGCAACATCAAAGTGTGGATTCAAAAAGAGCAAGCACAAAAACATGTTTTCAATCTTGTGTACCATATAGTTGCACTCATTAGGGAATCAGGACTGGCTACAACTTTCTGTTGAGTGTATACTAGTAGTCAGATTCATATTGGCAGCCATATAATGTATGAAACATCCTGTAGAAATACCAGGCAACGTAAGAATCTGCCTTATACCAAGGCAGAACACTCGGTATTGCCTACTACACTGAATGGCAGCAGCTCTCCAAGCTTTCAGACAGACTTCTCTCCCAGACCTTCTTGGAGATGCCAGGGGCTGAACCAAGGACCACTGCATGCAAACCAGTTACTCTTCCACTAAGCTACCATGAGACCAAATATCAGATCTATCCAGGCCCCAGCAGTTCTGTATATTTAAGTGGAAATACATAACTGTGGAGGGACACAGGTGGTGCTGTGGGTTAAACCACAGAGCCTAGGACTTGCTGATCAGAAGGTCAGCGGTTCGAATCCCCATGACGGGGTGAGCTCCCATTTCTCGGTCCCTGCTCCTGCCAACCTAGCAGTTCGAAAGCACATCAAAGTGCAAGTAGATAAATAGGTACCGCTGTGGCGGGAAGGTAAATGGCGTTTCCGTGCGCTGCTCTGGTTCGCCAGAAGCGGCTTGGTCATACTGGCCACATGACCCGGAAGCTGTACGCCGGCTCCCTCGGCCAGTAAACCGAGATGAGTGCCGCAACCCCAGAGTCGGCCACGACTGAACCTTTACATTTACCTTTATTTATATAACTGTGGAGCAACTTTAGTCATTCACTGCCTGCTTTGAATAATAAGGGGGTGGGGGAAGACACATGAATTATGTCTTCAAAGAGGACTAAGGCTATCCATGGTGCTACACAGTGAGCAAAATAATTATTATGCTCATAAGAGATGAGGCACTAAGACAAAGAACCAAAATCCTAGTTCACAGGCTTACCAAGTCTGGTAGAACAGCAGGCATCTATGCCTCCCTTATAACACACACACAAGGCGTGACTTAGATGCTTCATACAAAGACCGATTTTAACTCCAGGATGGGAGAGTGTAGCTCAGCTGTCGGAAGTTTTAGAAACTCTGCTTTGCACCATGTTTTCCCCAAGATGTCAACTCGTAAGTCAGAGATAGTAATAATAATAAACTGAACTTGACAGGCAAAACGAATCCCTCTCAATAAAGATATTAGTGTATTTGGATAACCATCAAGGAGGGCCCTTACTTTATGCTGAGCAAAGCTAAAGCTTGCTATTCAAAGGGGGGGGGGGAGGAAGAATGATATTTCACACACAAAGTTGTGGAGGAGAAAGAAAATGAAAGCCAAGAAGGTTTGAAGTGTGAGGAATCCTGTGACAATTTCAGTGGGACTATTTAGACAAGACTGAGGATTTGCAGCACTGGACCTACATTTTGTGCTCTTGATAGGTTTACCTTTCAGGACTCCAAGCCAGAATTCTGCAGGGACAGTTGTCTGGCTTCAGATTCTATTGGTTAGATTAATCTGCAATAGAGTTTAAATGCACTGTAACACTAAATCAAGAATTACAAGAAGCCCTCCTCCCTGGAGCCCAAGCTTTTTCATTTCCTTTCCTAAAGCGATCCAAGTTTGTCCAACTTACAAGATAAAGTTGATTCAATTAGATGGAAGAATAGTTTGGGAAGGCAGGAGTTCTGTCATCTCTTGAAAACAGACTTCCTTTTGCACCTTCAATTAATAATACATGCATTTTGCCACAAGCTGTTTGGGATTTGAGTGCTTTATTCTGATTGCAGCATTTGGATTTCTGCAAAATGTGAAATATATATTCTCAAAGGTCAAGCAGCAAAAGAAAAAATGCATTATAGAAAAATGGGACACAACTAGAAACCCCATGAAGGAGAGGCAGCTGTGCAACATAGAGGTTCTGCCTCATAACTACTCATTCCAGTGCCATAAAATAATAAAAGTAAAATCAGACCATATCCGAAGAACTTTTGGAGCCATTGGGAGCACCTAAGGTTTCTCTACTGTTGCAACAAAATATCAGCCTTGGGTCAGTTACTATGAGAGGGACTTTATAAACATGAGCTAAACAATCCACAAATAGCAGTCTTTGTCCTAGCAAATTTCACTTCCCTTGAGCTCAGTTATTTGGAATTCCACTCCTTTGTAAAAAGGACTGAATCATACAGAGAACTCCATTGTGAAGCAAGTGCGTTTTCTGTGGCTGAGAGGCATTTTCCTTTCGGCTCATGGAAGACTAACATTTTTAATGCTAATGAGGGATGGGGATGTGCCCTGGGAGATGAACATACTGTGCATATCCTCCCAAAAGAGTTTTGTCGCTTGGAAGTAGCATGAAAATAAAAGTAATTCCTGCATGATGCGTGTCTTTAGCCAGATTGGTGTCTCTAGCCAAAATGCCCGTCAGAGTACCCGTCAAACTACCAAATACACCCCTGCTCACATTGTTTTCTCTGGGTACCATCAAGAAAGATTATGCAGTATTCTCAGATGCCTGAAGAGAATATAATCAAGATGAGTACAGGAATGACTGACAGCTAGAATAGAAAACAATTTCCAAACAGCTGCTGGAGTAATTTAGAAGTTTAGGATGAAAATTCGGATCCCTGGAGAAAATATGAGGAAGACAGAGCTACTTTGCTTTGACATCAGTAGAGCTGAAAGTGAGAACTACTCTTTCATGTTATTTCAGGTCAAATCCTTTTCTTTCATTCTCTTATTGATATCTCGGCATCAGAGTTACATACCCATAGCCACATCTTTAGATCTGTGATCTTTCAAACGATGCTTATGCTCTAAGAAATCTTGATGCTCTAAGAAAGGCTAATCTCTTTCCAGAAGACAGGCAGCAGAAAGAAACCTTTGAGTTTGTTCCTGGTTTTCCCAATAATTTTTTTTTATCATTCTTAATGTGTTCTCAAGTCAGAGCAGTCATGCAGATTTGCCTTTCTACATCCAGAATGATTAAAAAACGAAATAACACGCCCTCTAATACTGTAAAAATACTGTGAGCAATACACAGTTATTGGAAGTGAGCCAAGAGCCAAGGAACACACAGAAATCCACCAGAACCAGGAGGTGTAATTGCTAAGGCAAGATCCCAGGCCAACAAGCCAATTTTACATAGCCCTTCCTGTCAAGGACACAACAATGCCAGCTTGAGTAGGCAGAAGTCATGCAAAGCTCACTGCTAGGAACACACTCCCAAGTTCAAACAGCTCACCACACAGGGGAGATGCGAAAAAGCCAAAAGTCCCTAGTTCCAATCTTAACAGCTCCTAAGACAAATCCTTTCTAACCCTTACAATGCTCAAGAGACCTGGCATTGAGTTAGACAAGTCTGATAGAGAAATTCTGCTGATGTTCTAACATGGGAAGCATATTGACTGACCAACCCAGGGAGCCACCCATATGATACAATTCCAGTTGCTATCCTTCAGCACAGCTAAACATCATTCTTTTTAAAAATATTGGGAGTCCAACATAATAACCCATTTTCAGCCTATCACTTAACCATAGTTTAGTACTGTGTGATAGGAGTCTTGGGCTGATGTGCTCCCTCCCTCCCTCCCCTGAAGAGAAGTTGAGAAGTGTCTGCATCTCATTTTTCATTATCTCAGTTAACAAGAAGGGTTAAATTACTGTTTAAAGCATGGTGTATATTCCTACCTTGTTATAATTCTACCTTGTTCAAACCATAGCCTGAGCTAGCCACAGTTTGTCCTTTCCAGCTCATACTTGGTCATTCATGTAATGCTAAACCATGGTTCAGGGACTTAAATGGGCCAGTGTGGATGGAGGATCTTCCAGTGGCCGAAAAGATAAGAGGTGTCAAAGAAGGAAGCACTTTCAGAAAAAGGCTTCTTTTTCCTTCAGCATTTTGCAGAAGGCAGGTCGATTGTATTTGAACAAAAAAGACTCCCGACACTTCCTAAAAAGAAATACAGTGGTACCTCGGTTTACAAACTTAATCCATTCCGTAAGTCCGTTCTTAAACTGAAACCATTCTTAAACAGAGGCACGCTTTCCTTAATGAGGCCTCCCGCCGCCGATGCCCTTCCACCATTTGGATTCCGTTCTTAGACCAAGGTAAAGTTTGCAAACCGGGACACTACTTCCGGTTTTGCAGAGTTTATAAATCAAATCATTCTTAAACAGGACTGTTCTTAGACCGAGGTACCACTGTACTGGGAAGAAGACTGCTGGTAGTAAATGGTGGTTGACTGCAGCAGTTAAATGGTATGTTGCAACAGAGTAGGCACTGACTCTGTGCAAGTGTGAATTTTAATTTAGAAATTGGAAATCAACGAGGGTGATATCCAGCTAAGCCATAAGGTTGTTGTTGTTGTTGTTGTTGTTGTTGTTTAGTCGTTTAGTCGTGTCCGACTCTTTGTGACCCCATGGACCAGAGCACGCCAGGCACTCCTGTCTTCCACTGCCTCCCGCAGTTTGGTCAAACTCATGCTGGTAGCTTCAAGAACACTGTCCAACCATCTCGTCCTCTGTCATCGCCTTCTCCTTGTGCCCTCAATCTTTCCCAACATCAGGGTCTTTTCCAGGGAGTCTTCTCCTCTCATGAGTCTTCTCCTTCAAAATGGATAGGTTTGATCTTCTTGCAGTCCATGGGACTCTCAAGAGTCTCCTCCAGCACCATAATTCAAAAGCATCAATTCTTCGGCAATCAGCCTTCTTTATGGTCCAGCTCTCACTTCCATACATCACTTCTGGGAAAACCATAGCTTTAACTATACGGACCCATTAATTTCAGTTGGTCTACTCTAAATGTAACACTGAATGTGGAACGCTGTGGGTTTTTTCTTTTTTACTTCATGTTCTTCACACATTTTCTTTTTGTTTATAACAGGTGCTCAATTTATATACGTAGTGAATGTATTCTGGTTTGTCAAAACAACTCTAATGGAGCAAGGGGAGTGTCGTATAAGATGGTTCCACCAGATGGGCCTTTGTTATGTGAATGCTCTCCACCTTTTAAAGAGATAAAGCCTGTCAGTTAAAGAGTTCCCAAGTGGACCCTGTAGTGATGGAGGTGCCAAACTAACTTCTTTGCATTTAATGCATGGGTGGCATTAGCCCAAAAGAGTGCAGCAATGTTTGGCAATATGCTCTTCTCATGCATTCAAGACTGGTTCTAGACTGGTCCAAGATGGGGTCATAAATGGTGACCATCATGGTGTGCTTCAATTCTGAACAGGGGACACGATGGCAATCAAAAGAGGTGGAGAGGTGAATATCTGCTTAATATTTCCTTACATTTTCCTAGTTTTTAATTGAATTTATGTTTCAGGAAAATTGCCTCAGGTGCTCCCGTGTCAAAACAACGAGAGGCCATTTTCACTATATTTGAAGCTTTGAACTTTGTTTATCATTGTCTACACAGTGATATCAGTGCCCCTCTGAGTCTTTTTGCAGCCATCAGATTAGAATAATGAACACCTATTTTACAGAGCTCATTTTGATTAAATGAAACATACTGAATGATGTATTTCTCTCACAGTAAAGTGACATCTGAGAGTGCAATCCTGCACATGTCTACTCAAAAGAGTTAATATTTCATAAACAATATTTTCCAATCCGAATAAAAGAATGCATTAACTCCTTCAGAAGAAAAAAGAAACATTTGGCAGGCACAGCAGTCCAATTGTATCCTCATGAAATCTCATTAATTGCGTGTGTTGGGAGACTCCTTGTATTTAAAAAGAAGGAAGCAACATAAACTGGATAATTATGCCACAAAGGAATAAATCTGTTTTGCTTTGCTCATGGTTTTGTTAACATCAGTAAAATTATTGGTCCATATCTGCCCTTGTGCAACATCAGTGGCTTTGATATTTACACAATAAAACAGCTAAATTTACACTTGGGATAAAATTCATCCTATAAACTGAACTTGGCCTTAAAGCACACTCCAAATCAGTAAAGGGGAAATTATTCAATTTACACGGACTCAAGAGAAAGTGAAATTCATATACAACTGTGGTTCCCAAAGTCGCCCCCCCCCCGCCTACTTGAAAATTGCTGATGGTCTTGGCAGACCCCTTAATGATTTTTCTGCCTATTGTAGTAATTGTAATGCCCTACAGAAGCTGTATGATTTTAATTGTATTTTTTATTGCTTCTTTTATTTCTTATATTTTTTTAGTCTGCTACAATTTGCATTCCATATACAGTGGTGCCTCGCAAGACGAAATTAATTTGTTCTGCGAGTTTTTTCGTCTTGCGAATTTTTCGTCTTGCGAAGCACAGTCAAGTCGCAACTGCACCTCTTCAAGCAGTTTTAAGAAAAAGGAAACAAACTTGCAAGACGTTTTCGTCTTGCGAAGCAAGCCCATAGGGAAATTCGTCTTGCGAAGCAACTCAAAAAACAAAAAACTCTTTCGTCTTGCGAGTTTTTCGTCTTCCGAGGCATTCGTCTTGCAAGGTACCACTGTAATGCTATTTAAGAAATAAAAGGAGCAACAAAGATACAATTAAAAATCAATATGAATAATCAAATCAGACAGGGCTGTGGACCACCTGTATGAAGTTCATGGACCACTTCTGGTCTATGCATTGAAGCACGTGAAAATATAGTGGTACCCACTTAGGGTGGAACAAGGATCAGACAGACACAGCAATTTTGGAGAAAAAGAAGGTGAGGTTTTATTGCTGAGCAATAACAGACCCAGTTGGAATCTTTCCCAAAAGACTGGGACCCCGAAGCATACAAATCCTGAGGTTATATACCTGAGCAAATCACAGATCATGAGACAATCATGAGACAGCCACGCACACCAGCGAAAAATAACCAATTGGCGCTTCTTGCCATGCCCCTGGCCGTGTACAGAGTTCACTCCCAACTTCTGCTTTCCATTGTCTGCACAATGATGCACAGTCTGACCTTTTCCCTAGTTCTGACAGAACGGGGAAATGAGACTCAGGGAGGGAATCTCCTGGCGCTACCTCCACCTATGCATTCTGCCTCATGTAGGGAGTTTTTGTGGTTTGCCCCTTCCTGTTTCGTGGACCATTTTAGCCTGCATCTGAGGGGGAGTTTTGTACCAGCGCCTTCTGATTCATGGCTTCCCCTTTCCTCTAGGGTACAAGGATGTTTCTAGGTAAAAGGTCGGCTCTGGACTTGCTGTTCCAAGTAGTTTGCAGTTAGCTTAGGCAAAAGCTTTTCTTGATTCAAATGGATATATATGTGAATATATTGATTACTGGTAACCGATTATATGAATAGCATAAGGGTAGCATACGGGTAGCCCCCCTTTTCTTGCTTTAGCATCACAGTTTGGGAACCTCTGGGATACAAAATTGGGGGCAGGAGAGGCAACTAGTCTGTGTACCCAAAGTTGTGTAGAACTAAGAAGATTGGGGAAATGTACTGAATCTTTAAAATAAGACTGCTTTTGTCTTGTTCCATGAAACTTTCACAGAATAAAAATAGTATTCTGTAGCAATGTTACCCAAACTCATAATTACATGCTTCAAAATATGTCTCATATATATATATATATATATATATATATATATATATATATATATATGCTTTCGTAGATTTTCACGGGTACAGGAATGCAGGTTTTGGTGTCTTCGGGTGTCTTCCCGTGTAAGAGTCGGGGTGTCTGTGCGACGTTTCGACGAGGTCTCACTCGTCATCTTCAGGCTGGTGCTTTCGGCTTCTTGTTACTGGAACAGAGCAGAATCTGGTGTTTGAGTTCCTATAAATACTGTTGAGGGGTGTGGTGTATAGCCTCCAACGTTCTGGGCAGAGAGGAAGTTCCTAGATTAGTGTGCCTTTTCTTCTTTTGTTCCTTAATTACTTGAGGGATATCTTGAGTGATTTCATGAGTGATATTCTGAATACCACTGGGTGGGTCATTAAGTGTAGATTAGTTGCTAAAGCTTTCGTGTCTTGACCTCTTGAGCTTGTGAAGAGTTTTTCTGAGAAGATGGCTGTGCTGCATTTAGTTGTGCTCTGGCTTGGCTTCGTGTATAGGGGCGAGCTGTGGTTTTGTGCCTTGTGCCAGCCAGATCTGTGTAGGGATTGCAGGGGGGTGCAGCATCCGGAGGTGCCACTATAGTTTGGCTACTGGATGGAGTCTGTAATATGTCTGTGGAGAGGGTCTGGGTTTGGGTCTGGTGTGGTTGATTGGTGACGGCGTTCTGTGTGCCTCTGGTTCTGGTGTCGGTTTTTGTGGGGAGGGCTAATTTCCAGATGTCTGGCAGGCGGGACGTGTCGTCACGCTTGTTCATGTTGTGAGGGTGTTTCTCTATCTCGATGGCTTCCATGATTATTCTCTTGTGGTGATGTTCCATGTTAAAGAGCAATTTGGAATCTGCAAAATTAATTTCGTGTCCTGTTTCTTTCATGTGTTGGAAAAGAGAGGAAGTTTTTTCTTCTTTTTTGACGGCATTCTTGTGTTCTGCGATACGTGCATTTATTCGTCTGTTTGTTTGTCCAATGTACGTGGCTGGGCAGACTTTGCAGGGTATTTCATAGACCCCTTGGTTTTCCAGCTGGATTTTGTCTTTTGGGTTTCTGAGGATATTGGCTATTTTTTGGTTGGTGCAGAAGGCTGTTTTGATATTGTGTTTATGGAGGATTTTGCTAATTTTGTCTGTAGTGCCCTTGATATAAGGAAGGAGGGCCATGCCATTGTTTTCTTCTGTGTCTTGGTTTTTGGGGGGTGTTTCTTTTTGGATTAGCTTCGTAACCCTGTTTTTCTGGTATCCATTGGCGATTAACACATTTGAGAGATTCTGTAACTCAGTTGTCAAGTGGTCTTTGTCAGCCAGGCGTTTGGTTCTGGAGATGAGAGTCTTGGCTACGGAGTTTATTTGTGCAGGGTGGTGGTGTGATTGTGCATGTAAGTAGCGGTTGGTGTGTGTTTTTTTCCGGTAGATATTGTGTCCTAGGGAGCCATCAGGTTTTTTGTAGATTAGGACGTCAAGAAAGGGGAGTTGGTTGTTGTCTTCTATTTCCATAGTGAATTGTATTTTGGGGTGTAGGCTGTTGAGATGTGTGAGGAAGCTATCTAGTTTTTCTTTCCCGTGTGGCCAAATTACAAAGGTGTCGTCAACATATCTGAGCCAAAGTTTGGGTTTGTGTTCTGACTTGTCTAAAGCATTGGTTTCAAAGTGTTCCATGTACAAATTTGCGATGACCGGTGAGAGGGGTGATCCCATAGGTGCTCCTTCTATCTGTTTGTATCTTTGTCCATTGTGGATGAAGTACGTGTTGGTTAGGCAGTGGTTGGTCAGGTCCAGGATGTATTTGGGGGGGTTGTAACCTGATGGCTCCCTAGGACACACTATCTACCGGAAAAAAACACACACCAACCGCTACTTACACGCACAATCACACCACCACCCTGCACAAATAAACTCCGTAGCCAAGACTCTCATCTCCAGAACCAAACGCCTGGCTGACAAAGACCACTTGACAACTGAGTTACAGATTCTCTCAAATGTGTTAATCGCCAATGGATACCAGAAAAACAGGGTTACGAAGCTAATCCAAAAAGAAACACCCCCCAAAAACCAAGACACAGAAGAAAACAATGGCATGGCCCTCCTTCCTTATATCAAGGGCACTACAGACAAAATTAGCAAAATCCTCCATAAACACAATATCAAAACAGCCTTCTGCACCAACCAAAAAATAGCCAATATCCTCAGAAACCCAAAAGACAAAATCCAGCTGGAAAACCAAGGGGTCTATGAAATACCCTGCAAAGTCTGCCCAGCCACGTACATTGGACAAACAAACAGACGAATAAATGCACGTATCGCAGAACACAAAAATGCCGTCAAAAAAGAAGAAAAAACTTCCTCTCTTTTCCAACACATGAAAGAAACAGGACACGAAATTAATTTTGCAGATTCCAAATTGCTCTTTAACATGGAACATCACCACAAGAGAATAATCATGGAAGCCATCGAGATAGAGAAACACCCTCACAACATGAACAAGCGTGACGACACGTCCCGCCTGCCAGACATCTGGAAATTAGCCCTCCCCACAAAAACCGACACCAGAACCAGAGGCACACAGAACGCCGTCACCAATCAACCACACCAGACCCAAACCCAGACCCTCTCCACAGACATATTACAGACTCCATCCAGTAGCCAAACTATAGTGGCACCTCCGGATGCTGCACCCCCCTGCAATCCCTACACAGATCTGGCTGGCACAAGGCACAAAATCACAGCTCGCCCCTATACACGAAGCCAAGCCAGAGCACAACTAAATGCAGCACAGCCATCTTCTCAGAAAAACTCTTCACAAGCTCAAGAGGTCAAGACACGAAAGCTTTAGCAACTAATCTACACTTAATGACCCACCCAGTGGTATTCAGAATATCACTCATGAAATCACTCAAGATATCCCTCAAGTAATTAAGGAACAAAAGAAGAAAAGGCACACTAATCTAGGAACTTCCTCTCTGCCCAGAACGTTGGAGGCTATACACCACACCCCTCAACAGTATTTATAGGAACTCAAACACCAGATTCTGCTCTGTTCCAGTAACAAGAAGCCGAAAGCACCAGCCTGAAGATGACGAGTGAGACCTCGTCGAAACGTCGCCCAGACACCCCGACTCTTACACGGGAAGACACCCGAAGACACCAAAACCTGCATATATATATATATGTATATATATCTCGCTTGATTGTAAGAATATCTCTAAGCAGTTTACAATAAATATTTGACATCATCAATAAAAAACGGTTTTTAAAAAATTAGCAACATTTTAAAAATAATTAAATTCAGCAGTGAATGTGCCAAGTGCATAACAACTGGGTGTAATATCAATTGATTGTTTATCTCAAATGTAAGGCTCAAAGTACAAACAGAACTAGAGAAATGCACCTAAAGGGGCTCTTTTCCAGTTGGTAAGAGCATGGTGCTGATAACGCCAAGGTTGGAGGTTTGATCCCCATAAAAGGACAGCTGTATATTCCTGCATTGCAGGGCGTAAGACTGGATGAGCCTCAGGTCCCTTTCAATTCTATTATCTGTTTCCACATAGAAAAGAAGGCAGTTCACCCAGCACTATGATTCTGTCATCCTATACTGAATGCATCCTATATTCAAAAAAGGAAAGCTAGAGTAAATATTTTTGTTGACTTTCAACTCAAGCAAAAGGAAGCCTTACTGCACTCACATGGAACTTGCTCCCTGCTTATTAACATGTGTATCATAAGTACTGCCGTCATGAAGACAGCCACACATACTTTGTGAAACCGATCAAATCAGCTGTCATAAAAAAAAAATTCTGGGAAGGTATTTAGTAAATCCTTACAAAATGAATTAACCTACCAACTGGAATTTTGCACACCTCACAATGTAACCATGTTTTGCATAAATACACCCTGTTGGGAGTGTCAAGCTTTTCAAACACCAACCTGAAAAAAACTATTAAGTGCTTTTACTCTGAAACCACAGCACAGTTGTAGTTCAAGGAGTCTCTCTTACAGCTCTTCCTCTTCTGCTTTCAACTGCTGAAGAGAGACAAGATTCTTAACCTTTCACAGCATCCTTAGCAAAATATACACTACTATATGTTCACTAATGAGCACAGAAGGCAGGCATGAGACTTTCACTCAAGAACATAGAAAGCTGCCTTATACTGAATCAGACGATTGCTGACATTGATTGGCAATGGCTCTCCAAAATTTCTAACAGTGGTCTCTGCCAGTCCTACCAGGAAATGCAGGTGTATCCCTGTTTAAGACCTATGCGGCTGAAATTGCTTAATTAAGCAAGGATAAGATAATGTGATTTTGGTTTACTTGTCCGCAGGTTCTGGTCAACTGCCACTTGCTCTATTCTAATTTTCAGTACAGTGGAACCTCGGTTTTTGAATGTAATCTGTTCCGGAAGACCGTTCGACTTCCAAAACATTCAAAAACTGAAAGCGGAAGCCGCAATGCAATAGGGAAACTCAAAACGGAAGCCGTGTTGGGTGTTCAGGTTGCGGAAAACGTTCGAAAACCAGAGCTTCCGTTTACTTCCGGTTTTTTGTTGTTTGGGAGCCAAAACATTCGAAAACCTAGCCATTCAAGAACCGAGGTTTGACTGTAACAAGTTTTCCTGCATTGTAGCCACATTTTACTTGTATTACTCTTAATACCTACTAGACACGGGGGAAACCTTCATCAAAAGTGCATCCTAGCCCCTGGCAGGAGTTGTCACTCATGTTCAAGGCTCCAGCTAGCCTGCAATAGAAGCCTTGTACTGATATTTTGGATTTGTAGGAGAGGACTTGCTTTTCCCTTTCCTTTCCACACCATGGTCAAATGTGGTCAGGTTTGAGAATTGAAAGGGGAAGGTGGTCACATGAGAGATAGCCAGTGTGTGTATTCTCCCCT
The DNA here is from genome assembly GCF_965113315.1 of Podarcis vaucheri. Lineage (NCBI taxonomy): Eukaryota > Metazoa > Chordata > Lepidosauria > Squamata > Lacertidae > Podarcis > Podarcis vaucheri. The sequence goes on from NC_138759.1 coordinate 94,273,675, forward strand.
AACTTTACGTCCTCAAATGTTGCTGGACTACATCATCCCAACACAAAACATACGGAAAGAGGTAGGTTGGAGAAGGTTGCTGTAAAAACCAAGGAGAGAACTTGCAGGTGCTGGAAAGACGCAGCAAAGAGACTGGCATTCAGGCGGGAGAAGTCACAGACAGTTCCAACACAAATACTGAAGTTCCAAAGGAAAAGGATAGGAGATTGAGAGAGAGGAGAAAAGGAAAGTCATGCATCAAAGTCAGACACAAAAGAGGCAGATTTAGTAACCTTTAGGGATCTTCCTCCTTCTGTCCCCTTGTGGAACATTATCCTTGCAACAATTATATTCTTCTTCAGAGAATTGCAGGCAGTCTATTCTGGTTAAAGCAATAATAAAGTTGAAGCTCCTTGTTTGCCCAAGTTCATCACCGTCTCAATTTTATTCATCAACAGGAAATGGTGAAAAGCCTACAGTATATTTTAAGTGAAATCTTAATCAGACTGCTTCATTTTCAGTCTTATTTTTCTCTTTATTTGTTTAAGCATATCTTAGCCAGTATGTTGTTATACTTCTAAGTATTTAAACAACAATAGTTGGTGTCAACTTTGCCACCATCAATCCTATGCACCATCATTTGCCGAATCCTACTGTTTCAATTTTACAGTGCTGGTCTTTTAAACCAGTTCTCTTTTAACACTCTTCCTTCTTTTGCATACCCGGTATCTTCAGGGTGCGGGTGGCGGGAAACAGCAAAAGTCCTCCCACGAACATATTGAATTCTTTCGTTAAGCAAGAGTCTAATTAAGAAAATCATCGTAAGATCTTCAGGGTTTGAACTTCAGAAGGTGTTTTCTTGAAACAAGAGAACTGTGGGTGTTTGATCTTAATGGGAAAGAACATTTCCCTATCTGAGTTCAAGGGAAATGATTCAAATGAATCTGCATTCCCTCCAGAGCCTTCTGAGAGTCACTTTGGCAGCTTATCGTGGAGGGCATCAGCTGGCTCTCAGACAAGCCTTCAGTGAGTACACTTACAAGTCATTGATTCTCACTTCATTCTGCACAAGCTGCACTAGCCTAGCACATCCTCTGGAAAAGATGCACACATTTTGAAAGACTGGAGACAAAGCAAGGCAGCTGTAAATAATGTTACCAAAATAAAGCACAAAAAGTTGGAGGATTTACATGGACTATTCCAAGCCAATGTTAAACTGGTACCAAAGAAAGATGTTAGAAGGTGAAGATAGTGGTTCCAAACTGACATTCCAAGGGGTCACAGGAAGAAACAGATTTACATTTTTAATACAGTGGTACCTCGGGTTACAGACACTTCAGGTTACAGACGCTTCAGGTTACAGACCCTGCTAACCCAGAAATAGTACCTCGGGTTAAGAACTTTGCTTCAGGATGAGAACAGAAATCGTGTGGTGGCGACGCGGCGGCAGCAGGAGGCCCCATTAGCTAAAGTGGTACCTCAGGTTAAGAACAGACCTCCAGAACGAATTAAGTTCTTAACCCAAAGTACCACTGTACTCTCTCCCTCCCACCCTCGTTTCAAAAAATTAAGCAGCTCTCCCAAAGTTTTGGAGGTTTTTCTTGTAAAATGTACAATATATTTATATAATATATTAGACAATCTACTGGAGGTAGATAATGGAGGATGAAAGATGACATTAACTTGAAGAATCAGAGCAATGGCAAACTATCTGAGCCACACCAACCTCCTATTAAGTGACACAATATCAGGATCTTCGGTGGATGCCAAGTAGCTTATCCTTGGAGCAGGTAATCTGGGATGCCTTAGTATGCCTAACAGCTTGTGGTGAGAAAGAAGACAAACAGGGACTTTATATGTACAACACACCATGTCAACACTTGGAAAGTCTACCTGACATTTGTAGCAGAACATTTGTGTTGGAATGGAATGTACATACAAAGTCCCTGTTCGTCTTCTGTCTCACCACAAGCTGTTAGGCATACTAAGGCACCCCAGAAGCATACCAAGGCATCCAGAAAACCTGCTCCAAGGATCTCTCCAATACCCAATCTGAGGTCAAATTTTCTTACCTTCCTTCTCGTCCTAACTTTTGAAAAACAAAAACAGTCCACCAATATTAAGGCATAATCACATGCAATAAAGCAGCAACAAAATTAATCCAAACAAAGACCTTTAAAGTTCAGGCAGAACTGGATGAAGAGATGTATTTGCCAAAATCACTAAAGAAAGGTGCTAAGTGAATGGTCATGGAGAGGAAGTTCCATAAACAGGGCACCACTAACAATAAGGCCCTGACACTGATAATCAGGTCCCTCACTTCAGAAGGCAGGAAAGTTCAGAGCTGGGCCTACAACAAAAGCCTTAATATTATGCAAAAAGTGGTGTAGTGGCTACAGCTTTGGACTACAGCCTGGGAGACCAGGGTTCAAATGCTCAAACATGAAACTCACTGGGTAAACTTAGGCCAATCAATATCTTAGCCTAACCTACTTCACAGGGGTGTTGTGAGGATAAAATTGAGAGGAAGAGAACCAGGTATGTCACCTTGAGCTTCTTAGAGGAAAGGTGGAATATAAATGAGATAGATAGATGATAGATAGATATCCAATTGGAAGATAGTTATGATTTTAGACCTCAAAACCAGCAGTTAGAACTGTGCCTAGTGGGATGCAAGTGGCGCTGTGGTCTAAACCACAGAGTCTAGGGCTTGCCGATCAGAAGGTTGGTGGTTCGAATCTCCGCGATGGGGTGAGCTCTAGTTACTCAGTCCCTGCTCCTGTCAACCTAGCAGTTCGAAAGCACGTCAAAGTGCAAGTAGATAAATAGGTATCGCTCTGGCAGGAAGGTAAATGGTGTTTCCGTGCACTGCTCTGGTTCGCCAGAAGTGGCTTAGTCATGCTGGCCACATGACCTGGAAGCTGTTCGCCGGCTCCCTCAGCCGGTAAAGCAAGATGAGTGCCGCAACCCCAGAGTTGTCCGCAACTGGACCTAATGGCCAGGGGTCCCTTTACCTTAGAACTGTGCCTAGAATAAGCTTGTAGTCAGATATGTTCCCTCCACCCAATACCAGACACCATTTCCAAACAGCATTCATAGGAAGCTCCCAGAAGGCATGGGAGTTGTCAGCCAGAAACATCTTGAGGACCACATGTGAAGACCACATGCAGGTCAGCAGCAGAAGTCATGCAGTCTCCTCACTGCTCCCCTTTCCTCTTCTCTACTCACAACATCACATGGGTGGTGTCACCCTGCCCTCCTCTCTCCCCCATTGCTGTGAGCAGGGAAGCCCCACCCATCAACCAACAGCAGACTTCCACAGAACAGAGGGGTAAGAGATTGAGAAACAGAGAAAGAAGCTGCAAAGATGAGGCACCACAGGAATCACAGAGGAGCCCACAGAAAGTTGAAACCAGCTTGGATACCTTACTGCAGGATGAGTGGTGAATGTCTGGCCCACCAGGTGTTGTTGGACTCTAACTCATGCACCTCAATTAAAGATGCTTCCTCTGCACCTGGTACCATTTCACACAGACTTTTACTACATCCACTCCTGTAGGGACTGCAAATTCATTCAGCCAATACACCTTAATAACTCTGAAGATGATGTTATGCCTTATCCGATTGATGATCTGCATTTTAATATCTCCCTAAACACATATTAACAGCAAAGTCATAAAGCTGTTTAAAATCTATTGTAGCAAACTCTCCTCTTACCTCCAGAGGTTGGTTGATTTATTTATTTATTTATTTATTTATTTATTTATTTATTTATTTATTTATTTATTTGAAAAATATTTGCTAAACAGAATTCCAGCTCTTGCTTCAATTGGGCTTGTGATGAAAAAGTGTAAAAGCAGTGTTGGCTAATATGCTCACTCATATTATAAATGACTCTCCTCCACTTCTTCCTTTTCATTTTCACCATTATAAGATGTAAACATAAACAACACAAGAGAGGTTGAAAGGTGATGTAATCCTTGAGTACAAAAATGCACTACGGAGTACATTGCCAACCCAAAAGTCAAAATTATAAAGGAGACAAATCCCGAAAAGGAATTGAGTATTTATTTTGTGTTGTGCACACTGTAAAGAAGTAAGGCATGTTCAAGGTCACCGCATGTCTCACTAAGGCAATTTTCAAAGCTGTCACTTCCCAAAGGAAGATACTGACAGTGTAGCATTAGCACTGCATCTCTCTGATTAACTGTTTGCATTTCTCAGTCAGTATGATACTGGTATATCGAAGTATACACACCTAAGTAGAGGCTTCTTACAAAATAAAGTGAAGAGGAAGGAGAAGTTGCCCCATTTGTCTTAAAATAAAAAACAAGGTTAAAGGAAAAGGTATCAATAGATATTTGAATCCACTGCCAGCCATTGCAGTTTATATACAGAGTACATTAAACAGGCAAAAATGCAAATCAACAAATAAAAAATAAATTTAAAAAAACCTCAAGAGTGGCCTTACTTTAATGGCATCCACCAGAAATATTGTGGACTTCAGAGACACCAGACTGTCTCAGTCTGCAAGGAGAAAACTAAAAGGAAAGCAGGTCAGATAGTACAGTTTTCTCTCTTCCTGCTCCTTGCCACAGTAATGGCTCATCCACACTACTGCTTGGGCCTGCCGCTTTCCCTCAGGAAAACTCCCTCTTTACTGCTAAATCAAAGCAAACATCAACTGGGTTTCCTCCGGATTAACATTTGCTATGATTCAGCAGGAAAGAGGGAGATTTCCCGGGGAAAGCAGCGGGGCAAACTGAAAACTGTCCACACCCGTGCTTTCTAGACACTGGACAAATGAAAGTGTTGACAAGCCCTAACTTTCAGGTGTACATTATTCTGCCAATATCACATTAAGACAGGCCATGTATATTCTTGCCCTCATTGTACCCCGTAGAAGCTAGCTTATGCATCAATGTGGCTATCAAAAATGAGATAGAACCCACAGAACAGCGTGCTCTTTACCTGGCTAGTCACAATGAGAACCAGCAGTGGAGACATTTCCCCCTCAGAAACCACAGTTTAATTGTTTATTTTCACCTTCACTTAGCTGTATCCTTGAGTGTTTTGCTGCCCTTGAATATGCATCCACTCCTGAAAATGCTGCTACTATGGCAATACATTACTGCCTGACCCAGTTCTACCTGAAATCTAATCAGGGCTTTTAGGCTGGGTTTTGGGTGCTGCAGAATCATATTTGGCAAACTGAGCCAAGAGCTAGTGTAAGACAAAGCAGAATTGTACAAAGACTGTGCAGTCTAAGCATTTCTGCACTGTGCCCAGTTAAATATAGGCTCCAAATACTAGCTAATGAAGGCGGTTTGAGAAATGTCTTTAAGGTTAATAGAAATAATGTCTGACTTGGGTAACTTGACATATTACTCCACTTACTTTCTCAACTCACATGGATAAAAATGAGGTGAACAGGTTTAAAATGGGGCACAAGCTGTTATATCGTAAACCACTCCGTGAACCTCAGGTGAAGGGTAACATAGAAACAAATTTTGGGTCTAATCTCTAAAAATCCATTCCTAATTTGGTCAGCCTAGACTCAAGAGATTAAAGTTTTTTTTGGGGGGGGGGATTTAATGAACTGAAAGTGATTTGAGACAAGTTTAGTTTTTCATGGTGTGCCTATCTATTATCATTTGACCCACTATGGACAATGGTCCTGTGGATTTTGCTTTGAGACAATACAAAAAAATTGAAATGCCTATTAACCTGTCTGATTTGCTAACCAACACTAAGGCCAGGTTTTCCTATTTGTACATAACCAGAAACTCTAGGTGAACGTAAATCAGAATCCGTGAAGTGAAGTCGGCATATGAAGGGGTGGGACGTGGAAGAAGCGCTCAGCACAAGGCTCTTTCATAGCTTCATAAACTGTGGTTGATGGAGCCTGGAATGATCATCTGAGCCAGGCCTATATGAGCAGCAATTTTATTTCAAATCATTTTCAGTTCTCTGAAGAACACCTTTGGGTTTTAAGATGACGCACCTGAAATAGTTAAAAGATGGAGCCACAACATTTGCAGCGAAACTTAGACTCAGTCCTCCAAAGTGGGGGGGGGGGTAAGGAAGGGTGTGTGATTGATTCAAATATTTAAATAAACTAAGCTCTGGCACACTATAGCAAGAGATTTAACATAAAGCACAGAGCAACTCAGGATGTCAATCTGCCATCTCACACTGGCACTTTACCAATGAAAATGAAATATACTATAAACGAGGCTCAAGTAGCAATAATCATGCTTTCATTGGTCTGTAGTACTGAAGATAAAAATTTGCAGAACATTAAACCAGCACACATCCTATCCACTTCTAGGCAATGGGCAATAAATACATATGTTCTACAAACGGGAGGAAATGTTACAAGACGCAACATGTGCTCCATATTTGAATGTGTGTTCCCACAAAATAAAGTAAGCATTGCTGCATAATCCATTCCCCGTTCAGGCAGAATCCTGCCTCCCCCATCCCCAAAAAAGCAGAGAACTTGCATAAAACGCAGACAAGGCTTCTCTCTAAACATGATTGTGACAGGTGCCCTATAAATAACAGCAGAGCCCGACAGAAACAGCACACGCTGCAAGTAGGAAGCCTAAGTGGCAAAGACATTTTCACCGGGCATGCCACCTTAATGAGAGTTGTCACCCAAACTCTTCTGCTTTGCTGCTAACAGGATGCAATAGCAAATGTGTGCAGCTGCTTATGAAGGAGTGGGCAGAGGTAGATGGCTTTTCAGTCAAATGAGATGTGGTGCTTTTAAGTGCAAGCTTCCTGCCAGTGCCAGCACCCAAAAATCTTCTCTGTTTCACAGCTTCTTATTTATTATTACATTTTATTCTCATTTTTGTTGTTACATTTTTACCGTTCCTTTTCTCCAAGAAGTTCCTTTTACCCTTGTAACAACTTTATGTGATAGGCTGTGCTGAGAGATGGGCACTGTGGCCAAGGTTACCCATTGTACTTTGTGGCTGGACAGGTATTTGAATTGGCTGTGCCCCGATTTTAAATCCAACACCCTAAGGTAAAAGGTAAAGGTAAAGGACCCCTGGACGGTTAAGTCCAGTCAAAGGCAACTATGGGGTGCGGCGCTCATCTCACTTTCAGGCCGAGGGAGCCAGTGTTTGTCCACAGACAGTTTTCTGGGTCATGTGGCCAGCATGACTAAACCAAAACACTGTGATGGAAACCAGAGCACAAGGAAACGCCGTTCACCTTCCCATCGCAGTGGTACCTATTAATTTACTTGCACTGGTGTGCTTTCGGACTGCTAGGTTGACAGGAGCTGGGAGAGAGCAACAGGAGTTCACCCCGCCGTAGGGATTCAAACCGCCGACCTTCTGATTGACAAGCCCAAGAAGCTCAGTGGTTTAGACCACAGCACCACCTGCATCCAACACCCTAACCACGACATGACACTGGGCCTCTTAGCATACTTCAGGGAAAGAAATAAAATTCTTAAAACAAATTAACTGACCAAATGCATATAAATATGTGTACTACTTAAAGGGAAATTTATAATTAATATATGCACGCACACACTTTTCTTCTTATTCCCAAGCATGGTTACAAGAAAGAAAATACCTCCAAAACCAATAATATGCAGTATAAGTTTTTAAAGTCAATAGTACTAGTTCAAGCTTACTCTAAGATCTATTTTAGGCCAAGAATACACTCCCATAGAAACAGCAGGAAACTGTGGAGGCTTAAAATCTATTATTTATTTATGACATGAGAAGCCAGGCCACCAATACAGAATTATAATCCCACAGGCTACAAGTGGTATAGCAAAATTTGAGGAATATTTCCTGGAGTCAAAGAGAGGGAATCTGTGGTCCATCTGTGGCAATCATAATGGGATGAGAGTCAAGAGATCAGAATCTAAACCACAACCAAGGGACAATCTGGGATTGAGGCAGCAACACAAAGCATGAAGTCCTAAACTAGACGCATAGGCCTGACAGAAACCCAAAATCAGTGACTGGAAAACTGGAGCAAAGCTTAAAGCCAAGTGATCAGGCAAGATCAATGAATCAATGTAGACACAGGATAAAAGGGCAAAAGCAGGCTTATGGCAGGGTACACAGGAACCTACACTGCTTTAGACTGGAGTCTAAACTGCAATCCTTTCCAAATTTGTTGCAGATAGTTGACACAAAGACCTTTAAGCCCTTTCCTACTGGAGCTACATTAGCCGACAAAGTCAAACTCAGCCGACCAACCATCTCTGATGGCCCAGCAAAGGCACAATAGGCTGTTTTAACTTCCTTTCAAGGGACCGTAAAAATGGAAAGGGCTGCCAAAGACTTTTCAGGTAGCCCAAACGTGGGAGTTTATTGTGCCCCTGGTGGATAGCAATACATGATTGGTGGGCTGTGTTTGATTTGGTGGCCACAAGCTCTACAGATCACATAACTGGTTGGGCAAAGGCTAGCTTAGTAAATTTCAAGTTTCACATCTCCTGGCAGAGATAATTTGATAGCAGCTCCTTTGTAAAGAAAGGGGAAGAAACAAAAACTGCTATGAGCTAACAATAACTCCTCCTTAATTACCATGTCAGAAGGTAGCTATGGTAAAGCAAGAGAGGAGCAGTTGTCAATAGCCTCCTAACCCTGGTGGCACATTTAGTTTTATGACAAATAGGGGATGATGCTCAACAGCTATTTGATGAGCTATCTAACAGCTGCCAGGGACCATGCACTGCTGCTGCACAGCTGGAAGTACACACCACTGCATCATTAAAAGGGCAATAACTGCAAGCTCACAGCACATCAAACACTGCCAACTTTGTTTTGATGAGTTATTTGTGGCCCTAATCAGCTGCGAAGGCTCTTTAGGAAAGAGGCACTGTTGTAAAGAGGGATTAATCTTAGCAGCAACCATGCAGTTATTAAAAATCAGCTGGCACATAAAATCCTGATGGAGAGGTGCAAGTGTATGTCATGGCCGTAGAAAAATGAAAAAAAAAAAACGAAAAAAGCTATCAACTCTATTAAAAAGAAGAAGAAAGGATTGAAAGCTGCACAGCAGTAAATCAATAAACTGTGATAGTAAATATTGCTTGGAGGATGTCAGTAGAGAAAATCAGGCATCTCTAATATCCTCCTTCAACAGGGTTATCTATGGAATAACATCTTATATTATTATAGGTATGGTAGTGTTTTGCAGAGGACAAAAGCAAAACTGTAGGAGAAAATAGCTATTGCTGTTTGGAGGCTGACCTGGTTAATGTGTTGCCATAAAATAAATAAAATGAATACGACAAGGAAGGAGCTAGCAGGGAGAAGGGGAAAGAACATCATAATAGGAAATGGTCAAAATTTACAATTAGGCCTTACAAAAGCAACATTTCACTCAGGCCATAAAGGGTCATTCATTTCGTGCTATGGTCTCTGCCAGATTCTCACACAATCTATCAAAAACACTCTGGCTGGTCCCATTTGCACGCAAAGAGCTGAAACAAAAAATAAACACTGTGTGAGGAAAATTTGTTAATCAGCATTCATGGCAATTTAATAAACACAAATTAAAAATAAATAAATCTAGGCAGATCCCTTCTAATTCTCACTAGCGCTTGTTTATTGTGGTTTCAAAAACAGGAGCTCAAAAGAACCCAATAATTTTACAAGCATGCAGAAGCTTTAGGCAAAAAAGGTTAGAGCAAGCACTCCAGATTTTATTGTTCAGCACCACTCCTGCAAATCAATTCAAAAAACCACACCACCAAATTCACACCCAGATCTAATATTTATGCTTTAGAAGCAAACTGCATCAAAGTGTGTGTTTGTGAGAAAGGCAGAAAGATTGATACACTTCATTTGAACTGTGCTCCTAAGGGGCTTTGATGGCACTTCTTAATGTCTGTGAGACTTTTCCCTCTCACTGTGTGCTCCACTCAGGGTAGCTTCGTGCACAAAGTGCATGTAAATAGCATCATTTATTAAGAAGCAGGTGTGTATAGCCTGCAATATGAGGAAGATACAGTGGTGCCCCGCAAGACGAATGCCTCGCAAGACGGAAAACCCGTTAGACGAAAGGGTTTTCCGTTTTTGAGCTGCTTCGCAAGACGATTTCCCCTATGGGCTTGCTTTGCAAGACGAAAACGTTTTGCGAGTGTTCCGATTTCTTTTTGCTTCCCCCCCTTTTTCTAAGCCGCTAAGCCGCTAACAGCCTTTTAGCCGCTAATCCGCTAAGCCTTTAATAGCCGCTAAGCCTTTAATAGCCGCTAAACCGCTAATATCGCTAATCCGCTAATAGGGTTGCTTCGCAAGACGAAAAAACCGCTAGATGAAGAGACTCGCGGAACGGATTAATTTCGTCTTGCGAGGCACCACTGTATATAGAAGATATAAAGAAAAGTGGACCATAAAGAAGGCTGATCGCCGAAGAATTGATGCTTTTGAATTATGGTTCTGAAGGAGACTCTTGAGAGTCCCATGGACTGCCAGAAGATCAAACCTCTCCATTCTGAAGGAAATCAGCCCTGAGTGATCACTGGAAGGACAGATTGTGAAGCTGAGGCTCCAATACTTTGGCCACCTCATGAGAAGAGAAGACTCCCTGGAAAAGACCCTGATGTTGGGAAAGATGGAGGGCACAAGGAGAAGGGGACGACAGAGGACGAGATGGTTGGATAGTGTTCTTAAAGCTACCAGCATTAGTTTGACCAAACTGTGGGAGGCAATGGAAGACAGGAGTGCCTGGAGTGCTCTGATCCATGGGGTCACGAAGAGTCGGACTGAACAACTAAGCAAAAACAACAAATATAGAAAAGTAATACAAAGCAGTGGATAATGTAACCCTGTAGCCACTTAGGAGTAAGACGTCCCCAGCTTGGCAGCATCCTGATGTTTTGGACTACAATTACCATAATTCCTAACCACCAGACATGCTGGCAGGGGCAGGTGGGAATTAAGAGTCCCAAACACCTGCTGGACAGCAGGCTAGGAAAGTTTGGAATAACTCCTACTGTGGGACTTTTGAGAAAGAACCTAAGAGCAATGCTGCATCACACCAAAGGCCCATATGGTCCAGACTAAAGATGGGAAGGCCTGGAGAAAACAAAAACAAAAAAGGGGGGACAGGATATCCATCTTTCTGATTCTTTTCTAGTCCAGCATCCTGTTCTCATATTCATGAACAAGACGCATGTGGGAAGCCCACAAGCAGGGCACAACTCGAGTGCCATGTTTCTCAGCAAACTGGTTTTCAGAAGCAAGGCTCCTCTGATCTTGGAGCCAATGTGATGTAGTGGTTAAGAGCGGTGGATTTGTAATCTGGTGAACTGGGTTCGATTCCCCACTCCTCCACGTGCAGCTGCTGGGTGACCTTGGGCTAGTCACACTTCTCTGAAGTCTCTCAGCCTCACTCACCTCACAGAATGTTTGTTGTGGGGGAGGAAGGGAAAGGATAATGTTAGCTGCTTTGAGACTCCCTAGGGTAGTGATAAAGTGGGATATCAAATCCAAACTCTTCTAGTATACAGTTACCATAGTATCTGTAGTAGCCATCGATGGCCATATCCTCTAGGAATTTGTCTGATCTGCTTTTAAAGCAGTCCCTGCTGGTGACCATTGCTAAATCCTGTGGGAGTGGAATCCATAGTCGGATTGTGTATTGTGTGAAGGGAGACTACTTTTTGTCTTGTCCTGAGTTTCTGGAGCGTGACTGGATTACCAGTTTTGGCATTATGAGAGAAGGGTCAGACACTGCTTCCTATCTACTTTCTACACACCTTTTATAAGACAATACAACTCTGTCATTATCTCCCTTTAACTCATCCTTTCTCAGATATGTGCAGGATCCACCTTCATGTTCTAATGTGTACTATGAACTGTGGACTCCCTGATACCATCCTACAATCAATAGTCCTAGATTGCTCAAGAGGTAAGTGGATTCATAGAATCATAGAATCATAGAGTTGGAAGAGACCACAAGGGCCATCGAGTCCAACCCCCTAGGGGCCAAGCAGTCTGCAAGCTGAGAACATACAAACAAAAACATTCATGTAACCTGGTCTGGCCTATGTAAGTAGCACCACCGCTGTGCTGCTCCTTCCGCCCTTAACTCATCACTAAGGCAGTTGTGTTGTTCGGTGCTGTCTTGTACATGCAGTACTTGTCTGGGAGATTTAAAAGCATAACAGTGGTGGAATTGTGATGCTAAGAATAGCCATTGTCAGAGGTGCCAAGTTAATCTACGGAAGGTGTGTGTGACACATCCCCCTCAACAACTGTGCATATGCACAGGATGTGAACTGAGTACCAGCCGAAATGTGACGCTTCTTTCATTTCCAGCTGACTTGATCGCTAGCTTTAGTTTTAAACGGTATTTGGTGCTGGTCTCTCTTGTTTAGATGCAAATAGCAGCTGGTGGGATTTCTATGTAGTGAGGGATAAATGGGAGATTCCCCCCCCCAAAAAAAACCCATTTAAAAAATAATAATAATTACATTTCTAGCATAATTTTTAGAAGGACAACAACATCTCATGCCCCTTTAAATGTGTTGTGGAACGGGGGGTTATATATGCTTTTATTTTTATTATATATTTTGTGTTTTTTATATTGTAGTTTTGAGCTGTGAACCACCCTGGGATCTACGGGTACAGGGCAGGGCAGTATGCAAATTTAATTAACAATGAGAATAAGAATAAATAAGAATAAGAAGGCCTTTGCTTCTCTTCTTAAATATACAATAGCCCACAAAAGTACGATGGATAATTCTCTGGATAACAAAAGAAACAATTCAGAAAAAAATGTGTAATCAAGTGATTAAAAAATAGCCAATATTATGTGAAGTGTATTGCTGAAGTAATTCATTTTTTAGATGTCAATCAATTGTCTTTCAGGGGTGATTCAGGGTGTGAACAATTAGGAGTAGAGGCAAGCTGGCTCTTTTTACAGTTATTTTCTATGAAAAAAGATCAAAAATTCCATGGAATTGTGATAACAATTCTTGCAAATGCTAAACACGTCAGCACTGAAATCCAATATGAAGTAATCCACATCATGACTAAAATAATTCTAGAAATTATTATGAAGCAAATTAATTAAAGTACTTGAGTAGAATTGCTAGCTTATAAGACTAGGGACAAACAATGTAAAGTGGTACCTTGGTTCCCAAACAGCTTGGCTCCCGAACAAATCGGCTCCTGGATGTCGAAAAAATAAGTGTTCCGGTTTGCGAACGTTTTTTGGAAGCCAAACATCCATTTTGGCTATCGGTATTGTTTCTGGGGCCAATCAGAAGCCGCATCTTGGTTTGTGAACATTTTGGAAGTCAAATGGACTGAGTTCAGGAACCAAGGTACCACTGTATTGTAAATATAGCGATTGCTCTCTGATTACAGTCAACAACCATTTTGTTCTGTTCCCAACCCCTGAGTGCATTGGCATAGTGCACATAATCACACCCTGGCCCCGTTCTACCCTTTTAGCAGCGTGTTTAGGGATGTTTTCAGTTCACTTCCGGGTTCGGCGCCATGCGCATGTGTGCAATCAAGCGTCATTCGGAGGCATATTTAATTGGCCATTGCTTATATCTTGCAAGCATGAAGCCAACAGAAATATGTGTTGCAATTTACGAGCTTTGTTCACAAAGTGCTTAAAATATAACATCTGAAATTTTGTCAACATTGACTGGCTTACAGTCAAATTATGACAAACTAATTGCCCAATCATATGATGGAGATCTGTCATAAAAGGTTTATCAGCCGGTGTTCAAGCTCTAATCTCTAAAGAACTTATGTGAAAAACTTTGTTCCTGAATTGCTTTAATCACCAACTCTACTTGGTACATGCAATTATCAAAATGTACATGCAATTGAGGCTATACCTGAGATGAAGAAATGTTTTGACTTATTTGAACAGCAGTTATGTGTTGTTTTAAGAAGAAACCTGCTGAAGTTGCTTAGTAAAAACTTTTGACGTTGTAGTATGGCTGTAAAAATGAGAGTTAAATAAAAAGTTTGTGATTTTGTCTTTAAAAGACCTGTGGACTAGATAAACTGCCCCCTACTTTTTGTTGTTGTTGTCATTCCCACAACTTTCTAGAAAGGCTACAGGCCAGGATGGAGACAGACAGAAAATTATTTGAAGCGCACACACATAACCTATATGGGTTTCTTTCTGCTGAGTGATTAATTACAGGTAAAACAACCCCACAGAACTTTTGACGCCCTCCTGCCCATTCCATGGCAGTTCACCCACTGGCAAACAACTTTTGAAATGCTTTCCTATTGAGAGCAGTCAGTCAATCAATGTGGGATGCTGGTCTCTGGAGCGGGGGTTTGGGATAGGGAAGAATCCAGAGTCCCACTGCAGATCTTTGCATCACTGCCAAAATAATTTAAAAATAGGCAATCCCCATAGGGTTCGAAACTAAAACAATCCACAGCACAAGAATTATTGCATGACAGGGATGGGAATTCAACTTCTGGAATGCTAAATGAATGCAGGAAGCAATCTGCCATTTGGCCCTCTGCCCTGGTGAACATAAAGATTGTCAGAAGTCTGTTTAGTTCAGCACTGACTGCAACAGTGATAACTTCAACGCACCAAGAAAGCTGTTGTTCCTCATAAAACAGCTAGGAGCCCTTCCACCAACTTAACATACTGTATTTCCAACTCCCCAAACACTCTTCAGACTGCCCATAGATCTGAAAGAGCAGTTCACAACGGACCTGTGTGGTTGGCTCAGTGCAGTGGCAAAATACTTGTCTAAGGTGAAGTTTGGAGTTGCAGCTTCTACTGGGGCACCCCACGCTGCAGCAGTGGGGGTCTATTCAGACCATCTGCCCTCAGCGACTGAATACTCTGGGAGATTTTCCAGTGGATAGATCCTGTCAATGCTCTAGTCTCACAATGGCAGGATGAAGTGGAATATCAACATAATCACTCCTGAGCACCCTCTCCAACACTTTAGAGCCCGTTCAGCACCCTGGCTTTCCAAAGAATACCTTGGAACATTATTCCTATTGAAATTAGCCAAGCAACTGGAGTGCTGAAGTTTCTCCACCTGTTGAGAAGCATTTTTGTTTCATCAAGCATTCTAGAGAATCCTCTTCATAGTTGGTCAATTTGTCCTGCATTTTATGATGTTTTAATGATTTCCACTGTACTTTTTAGTGCACGCTGCTGCAATGTTTTTTAGTATGATTTAGAAGATTTATAATTACCCTTTAATTACCCCTATTGGCTAGTGGACAGCTGGCTGGGCCAGGAAGGTAATTAATGTCTCCATGTGAAAGAGGGTTCCCTGTCTGCTTAAATGAGGCAGTGGTAAAACCACTCCTCAAGAAACCCTCTCTGGATTAAGAAAATCTAAGCAATTACTGGCCAAATGCCAACCTCCCCTTCTTGAGCAAGATTAGTGAGCTGTGTTCATGGACCAGATCCAGGAGCTCATGGAGGAAACTGAACTTCTATCAGGATTTGGGTGCAGTTTGGGCCCAGAAACTGCTTTGGACACTGTATGATGACCTCTGTTGGGAGAAAGGATGGGTGTGTGTGGGTGTGGGTGTGTGTGTTGTTCCTGTTTTTATTGTGCATTTTGTGCATTTATCTTTGTTTTTATATTTTGAACCGCCCTGAAAGCTACAGATGAAGGGTGGTATGCAAATTTATAAATAAACAAACCCATAATATATGTATATCCAGGGCTGCACAGATGCCTGTAGCTCTCAACCATTTCACTGACACAATTATTATTTGGAAAATCTACATAACCTTGACATCAAACTCATTTGCAGGTCTGACATCTTATTGTGAACTCATCTGGTTGTTAGTATAGAGGCCAGGTCATGAAACTGAACTTAATTGTAGAATACTTCAATGATTAGTCATTTTGTAGTTTTCAACCACACACACACACACACACACACTATCATCCCTCTATTTAGTACTGTTCAGCTTGTGCTCAGAATAGCAGCTTTGCTCTACTGTGAGTATAGTCTACTTTTTCCAAAAGAAACACATAGCTGAAGCTGGGGCATATTTTGGAGATGGTACAGTGAAGCTCCTTCTTACAGCAACATCCTGTGTATGTGGTGCTACCTTTAGCAAATATATTGAAAGACAGACTGCTTACTGTAGCTGATGTTCTTCAAATAGTCATCTTGGAGACACACATATTGGGTCTTGAGCCAAACAAATCTTGGAACCTCCTAGAGCTGAAGAGAAAAGAAGAGAGCATTCATCACTCCATTGGGAAGCCCCTGTGCTGTGTCCATGAAACCGCAGGAATTTCACCCCTACCCTTGCTCTTTAACTCCGGAAGGTTTTGAGATGCTGCTCTGCCCAGATACAGAACTCATACAGAACTCACAAGGGCCTGCAGAAAATGAGCTCATATAATTTGATGCTATTATATTGTTAAAAAGCTTAGCAGGCCTCATGCTTGGTCAACACCTCAATGGGAGACTTACAAGCTACTTCTCATAGCAAAAATGGGAAACCATGGTGCAATAAACAAATGGAACAATGCAGGTTGGGGTCTCAAGAGCTTCCCTGGCCCATTCACCCAGCACTACAACGTTTCCAAGATGGACTATGTTGCCATAGGGGAAAGCGCTTGGTACTGGCTTTGCTAAATGCCAGCTGTGACACAGCAGAACCTCTGAAAAGGAAGTGCCAAAGACCTGTGCCACATTCTAGATTCCTAAATTGTTGGGTGAAGCGGATCTTCTTCCTCTACCATCCACCCAGACAGAAGAGCCAAAGTTCCCTGTCCAAATTTAACAAAGGATGTCATTTTCTCTTAGAGCACCACTTCATGGCTATTCAGTGTTGGGTGAAGGTAACACCTGGAATTATAATTCGCAGGTAGTATCGTAAGGGATAAATATTAGCTATAGCTATATAGAAGAAGTATAGCTCCAGCATTTGTTTAGGGAGATGCAGTACATCAAAGAAATATTAGACTTAATTGGCTGGTGATATCTTGTTTTACCCTTGACAAAATTCCTGGCAAGTCTTTAAAACAATTTGGTCTCATTTTTTTACCCCAGGGTTTGATGAGCAGCATGAAGACGGTTTGCTGCTGTTTACAAAGTCCAAGAATGTCTCTAGGGCATACTCACTGGACAAAATTCTCCTCTAAAAGAACACTTGTTCACACATGGGAGTTCTGAAAATCTGTTGTTTCTCAGTCTACAATTAGTCAACAGCCTATAAAGCTGGAAGCTTTAAAGGACATTCTTGATCAAAGAAATACCCAGCACTTCTGCATAACTTTGGAGAACAGGACAAATGCTGCCCAGGATACCCAAAAATCATCATCATGGGCACAAGATATAACTCAATTTCATAACGTATCAAACAAAATCCATCCTTGATTAAACACTACAGAATAATTGTTTACAAAAACAAAAGGATGAACAAATAGATGCTACCACTGTATTAAATCTCTAGTGGTGATCAATTTAAATACTAAATTAGAAGCAGATGGTTCATGCAAATGAGGGCTGGTGTGTGGTGTGTTTGTACTTCAGAATGGAGTTGTCAAACTGTTCATGATAGTGCCTCCTCTAGGTACATACATGTAAATTTATTCAGCTTTGACTCTTTAAAATACATTCTATTGTGAAAAGGAATGAGCCTGATTCAGATATCTTTTAAAATAACTAAAACCACAAGAGTACAATTACAAATGAAGATGCTCATCCGATTTATTTGTACAGTTAACTCACATCTTGTGCACATTTAACCTGTGTGATTGCAGCTTTACACACTTGACAGCCGGTGGACTGGCACTGCACAAATTAAACACACACACAGAGGAAAGCCTAAAAGCTCTTTTCACTGTGAGGAAACCTGGCACAGAAATACTGTATTTTTCCATATATAAGACACTCCCATGTATAAGATGACCCCTGTTTTGTTTTGATTTGTTTTTAATTAAGAAAACAAATCTCTAAATAAGAAGTGAAAGTCCAGACAATCAGCGGTGGCGGAAAGTTGTTGAGCTTTTTGGGGGGGATCGCTTTCAATGATGCCAAAGCAAAGGCAGCAGCTGGGGCACCACACTTCCCAGAGTCTGATAAGGAAGCAGACAGCTTAAAAGTTCTCTGGCTTGTGTGGGGGTCAAGACCCACCCTGTGCACCAGCTTTGGAAAGGTAGGGGTGCTTGCGTGGGAGCAGGGCTGTTTTGACTATACACAATTTCAGCTTTATATGTCATCCCTTGACCATAACCCTCACGCAAGTTGCGAGTCAACTGTACTCAGGGTTCCTACTCTAAATCTCATTTGGAGCAGGCCTGGCAGGCAATACCAAAGTGTTCGATCCAACACACTTAATAATCAGTGTCGTGGGCTTCCACAAGCACCTATCGCTTCAGCTCCACATAAATGATATCTTGCATAAACTACATTAACTGCATTTCAAATGCCTAAGAAGTCTGCTAGAGGGCTAAACAACATGGCTGGTGGGCTTCCATGAGAATGGTGGGTGATAAGTTGTGTAAGCCTGCCTAATCTGAACAAGATGTTAACTCAAAACCATTCCCAAAACAGCCTCTCTTTAATCAATGTGGTGACAGGAGATTTTAATCTTCGAGAATTCTAGGTAAGATAAGCTGCTCTAGGAAACACAATGACACTGTAGAGTTCCTATTCCCCAAAACACACTTTGCTTGCAACTATTAACTATACTTTTTGACATGGACCACTTGATTGTGAATATAGCTGGATAGGGAGAGAAATCTCTAAAAGGTCATGAAGTTTATTTGTTCCTCTTTCCCGTTCATTTTCCCATTAACATCTAGGGTCTTAAAGGCCCTGTAATTTGCAGCTCCTTCTCAGAAGATCAAAGGTGGTTATAAATCATACTTTCATTATAAAATGTATGTTTTTAAGAGTAAACTTCCTTTTCAGTGACATATAACCCCTGAAAGATATTTAGAAGTGAACTGTTCACTGGGGAGAGTGAGAGATAGAGAAGTGGGATAGAGAAGAGAAGTCCTTAAAAAGCATTTTAGGATCGAATTACTCATGCGAATAGCTGCGAGATTGCCATTCCTTATTATTCCATTGTTATTTCTTGAATACTGTTTTATATTTGTATCTACCGATCTTTAATGTTGATTACATTATATAAAACAATTAACAACTATTTATATTAAGGCAGTTGCATTATAATATACAAGCACCTTCCCATTTGTTTGCGGTCAGCATGCGTGTGACCACTGACATGCATGCCATTTTTGGTGCCGAAAGGGGGTGGGGTGGGGGTGGAAGGGACTGGCATGCATCTTGCTGATGTGCGCTGTGGCTGGGAATGCAACCCCCGCATAAGCGTGGATTCTCCCCTAATCAACTTCTAGATCTGATAAAATTGTATTCAGACTAAGCACTGATTCTTACAAGATTTTGTACAGACACCCAGCTACCTGAAACATTACCATGCTACTCAGTACATAAGAAACTTTTATTTACATCAAGTAGACCAGTACTGCTTACTGTGACAATGAAAAAGTCAAATATAGGTCTACCTGAAAAGTAGAAACTTTAAAATATGCATTTTCTCACATACAGGAGGAAGCATATTTTTGTCTTTAGATATCCTACTTCCGCTGACCTGCAAAATTCAAAACACTTGGTTTCAAGATTTCAAAATTCAGTACTGTCCCAAGGAAAGCAGGCCATTCCAAATAAGCACAAGTGGCACATAAATTCAAAAATCAGGTACATATTCAGTACAAACTAGGAATATGCACATAATGATATAAAAACATGTATTAAAAAGGCACAGTTGGACAGTCTGAAAATGATGTGCTTTTATTGTTCATAATGATACAACTGACAGCAAAAGCTCTTCACATGAGACAGCTTTGAGTAAAATCCAATTAAAAATCCACCTTGGGGAATAGATGTAGCTACTAAACTGGGTCTGAATAATTCTTCTCGTTTAATTTTCTAATTTAATGTTGTTTGTGTATACGTTTTTTATTTTTGTTGCAACATATTCAATGTGAGTTGTTTTGCAAAAGGAACACAATTCAATTATTACTTAAGAATTTCACATGTGAAACCTTAACAACCAATCAGGACTTAATTATAAGGTCAGATCTATCAGTCAACTAATGAAGACTTCCCAACCCCAGTGCCCTCCAGATGTTTTACACTACAGCACCCATCAGCCTCAACCAAGTTAAAGTTGTAGTACCAAACAGCTGGAGGGTACAAGATTTTTGTTGTTGGGGAAAGCTAAATTGATGCTTTCTGTCAAAGTATAGCTCCCCAATGCTGCCATAACATTGAAACTCTTTTTTCAGGCAAACTCACTAGAACAATATAAACAGAATCAGTTTTATCAAAGTTTTTCTCAATCTCCTACTAGCTCTATTCACACCAAACAGTGCAAGTAGTCTGAAGTGCATGAAAATAATATTATGAATGGCTATTGGCCAAGATGGAGAAGATATGAATCCTCACATTTGATGTACTGCTTCAGCCAAGATTCTGGGAAGGTCAAAATGAACAAATATTCCCAGTGAGTAATCTTGTAAACCCTGCATAAAAACACATTCACAGTACGAAGCATTCATGGGAACAGTATACTAGATGTTCTGATCTTGAAAGCCTCTTTTTAAAAAATGAACCGGGTTTGGGGAGATTAACCCTAAATGTAAATAGAAACATTGGTAAAATGTCAAATCCCAGCCAATCTATGCCTCTTTCACTGTCCAGCTGAGACAGCTGCAGGCTCTGAAAATAAATGGGTACTTTTCCAGTGGGAAAACACACTGTCCCAGCATCCTGGAGGCTGGCAGGAAAAATCAGCTTAGCCAAAGACCGAATGATCTTATTCAACAACTATGATTCCCACGGAAATAGAACAAGGTCCCTGATAATGTCAAAATAACAACAAAAATGGAAACTGAAAATATGACAGTGGTCAAACGACACAATACATAAGGTTTCACTTACCACATTACAAAGAAATCTGCTCAGTGAATGTGTATAGCAAGATATTATACTTCATTGCTCATTTAGCAACAGCAGAGTAAACGAAAAGCAGTAGTGCAGGGCTGTCAGCCAACACTATCCCTTTTGAAGTTTGCTCAGCAATCAGACATCAGGATTTGTTATTATGAGTTTACCATTAGGAAGAAAACCATATACTAATTCTGGGAACTGTACACGTATAGTTCTTGACATGTACTATACCGAATTCCACAGGGAGGCAACTTAAATTATCCTACCATAATATGGGAAGAATGCAGCACTTTTAGATCCCACTAATTTAAAGATGAGTATCTTAAATAACAGAGGGCCGTGCTTAAACTTCCTAAGGCACTTAATGGGGCTTGGGAGTGTTTATGTTCTATCTCAACCAGCAGTCCCACCCAGGGGACAAGATTGAAACCCAAAAAGGCAGAGTTATGTATCAGGTCACGTACCAGTTCCAGATCCAGGAATATTACATACCCAGCAGTGCATGAGTCCACACCCACTACTGCTGGTGTAAAATAATCTGTGATGTGGGCAGTAAATATATGCGGAGGTATGCACAGATGCTGCATAAACCTCCTACTCCTATGTTTATATATAAGGATCATGGCAATAGATATAACATGTCACATCACAGGAACAGTGGTGTGATATCTGGGTACCCACTCCATCATGTATATAGAACAATCAGTTTCACTAATGCATAAACCAGCCTATAGAAAAGTCAGTATCCAGGCAAGATGAAGCCTTTCCCCCATAGGAACTGAAATCCAACCCATTTAAGACTTCCAAGTATCTGTTTAAAGCAAGCTTGTATTCCAGTCATGTTTTTCCCTTTGAGAAGATGATGGCATCTGACTCCAAAGCACTAAAGCAGACAAAATCTAGCATGAAGATGCTGCAAGATTTGACATTTTTCATGTAGCAGCAAGTCAATATGACACTTGCAAGCATAGTGTAACTAAGTAAAGCTTTGAGCCCACTGATAATAGGCAATGGGTGGCAATTACATTCAAAGATTCAAAAGGAAGGAAATGAGAAGTACAGAGGCAGTGAATAGTACAGCCTTGATTTTGGTCATTGAATTCCATAGTAGACTCCGCATAACCTTCATATAACCTCCAATGACTCATAAATGAAGCTTGAAAGTCTAGCCCTACCATACCCAAACTCACTCAAAATCCCTTGTTTCCGCAAATAGACTAAAAGGAAAAAGAAAAGAAAGTGACATTTGTGTCTTCACTTACCCACAGCCTTCAATCTAAGAGCATTCAAACATGTTGGTCTACCTTCTCAGCATTCTTGACAATAGATCAAGATTCAGAAAAGACACAGTGGTCTCTCGTGTGCAATTACTGGCCCTCTTACAGTCTCACCTTATCCAACTTTCTGTTACAGTCCATGACTCTCAAGGCAAGTTATTTTCCCCAATAACTTTTCAACACCAGTCACTTGGAACTCATTGAGGGAGACTGTTGTAAGCTCACAATCAGGTTACTATAGTCTTTTAGACAAGCATGCATGCCCACAAATGAATTATTATGGTTCTTAATATATAAATAAGCTGATGTGATAAGCAATTAATGCTCTTGGGCTAAATACAGGGACAATGGATAAAATCATCATGGGTACAGAAAGCCATAAAAAATGTTGCTCAAAATTCTCATCCAACCAAATGTATAGTTCATTCATTTTAATATTATGTATTCCATAAGTTTTTGCTGTGCATTTAGGACTTTGTGGTCCTTGTTACTCTTCCTGGCTTAAATAAAATTGATAAAGCTCTCTGCAGCACTAGAAACATAACAATGCAAAACATCCAACTAAGGGTGGAAGAGCATTTTGTTTGATTCACATTTTTGAGTGAAGTGACCTAATTTGCAGCTCCTGGACTATTACATCCATCTGAATATAATCAGCCTTTGAATTTCCAAGAATTTAGTAATACAGTTCTTGGCTCATAAAACATACCAAATTGTTTTAAAATTTGCATATTTGAGAGTAACATACATTGATACATGCATTCATGGGAACAAAATTCTTATTTTATTGTGATAAAACTTGATGGGTTTTTTTAAAAAGGGATATTAAAGTGAAAACAGGACAGAGAAAACTTATGAATGAGTACATGAGAAAGTGGCACAGTCCAGAAACAGACTGATTTGTCTATCTATGGATACAGGGGGTTAAGACAATGGGCTGGTTCAGTCAACCATATATTGGAGCAATAAGTGAGATGTGAATAACCTTTCCCCCAAGCATACAACCATTATGTCCCTCTCTTCATGAAAGCCTCAACCAAAGCTGGTAGCCACTAATTAACCATTGTTTCAAATTTATTCCAAACTGGGGGGGGGGGGGGGGAGAAAGATTACTGACTTTGGAACATGCCAGGATATTAAAGCAACTTCAAGCTATGTTTTACTATCCTGGCTTGTTTCTAAGCTGTTACCATGCTCCCTTGTTTCGCTCATGATGTTTGCTCACAATTGAGTTGTATGTGCAAGCATGTAATTCAGCTTATCAAGCAGAGATATGATTGCCCAAACACAACTTAATGCTTGGCAACATACAAACTCCTATTGTAGCGACACAGATCACAAGGAAAGAAATGTAGGGAAATGAACCCCTTAAAACCTTTTCCAAACTAACATTTGTAAAGGCTTAGCAAAAAAAGAAAAAATAGGGACACCTCATGTTTCCTAAAGTAGTTGAACCCTATGAATTTATCAGCAGGGGTTTACTCAAGCCTTCCACTAGAGAGTAATCTGGAACTCAAGAATGCTTTGCAACACTCACTTTTAGTGACCTTGCCAAGTCACTTCTGGACTCAAGAGTTCCCACTTGTGAAGCAAAAACAATGACGCCTACTCATTTCCCTAGTGAAGTTGCAAGGATTTTTATACTTGCAAAATCTTCGAAGGTGAAAAGAAATGTCGCTGGTTTTTCTTCTTTTAGCACAGATATTCAGGTATGAGGGGGTGAGAAGAGACACTATAGCACTTAACGGGTGGACCAAGTTAAGACTTCTTATTTAACTGCAATAGTTTTGAGAAATCTTTTTGTAAAAATGTACATACTACATATACTCGAATATAAGCTGACTTTTTCAGCATATTTTTTATGATGAAAAAGCCTGCCTTGGCTTATACTCGAGCGAGGCCTCTCGCAAAGGCAGGTACATAAGCCGTGGCTGGGAGAAGCGCGGCAGAGGTGGCGGCGGAGGGACGAGCGGCTTCTCCTTCCTCCTCCGCCGCCTTTTTCGCTGTCGGGGGCAGCGGAGGGGGAAGCAGCAGCCCTCCTCCTCCACCTCTGCCACTGTCAGCGGAGGAGGAGGAGCGAGCAGCCCGAAAGGAGCCCTTTCGGGCTGCTTGTTCTTCCTCTTCCGCTGCCACCACCACCAGGTTTGTGGTGTGGTGAACCACACTCTAGTCAATAAGTTTTCCCAGTTTTTTGTCCTAAAATTAGGTGCCTCGGCTTATATTTGGGTTGGCTTATACTCGAGTATATATGGTAATATGATGGTTATGAGAAATCATCTTACATCATTCTATGGAGAGATCCCCCCCCCCGCGCCATTAAAATTGGCTATTTTACTGTTTCAGAATGATGGGGTATATTGAGAGCCACAGTTTCCTCCAAGCCTTTAATTTATTAGGAGGTGATGGAACCAGGCCTGGAAAAGGAATAAACAAGCAGAGATATGACAAAACGAAGGTGGTGGAAGACATGACTTTAAAGGCACAGAATATAAATGAAATGCAAAGTGTATGTCTCTTGAGGGGAAGAGGAGGTGTACACATTCCTCCAACTAAAACTCACAGAAGAGGGGAAAATGATCAATTTTTCATATATCAGTATGTGCAGAGACTCCTCAGGGGAGAGGCTTGGAAAAAATGAAGTCAAAACCGGTAGACGTTATGAAGAAGTTGGAAAGAAGAGCTGTGATAAAAGAGCAAATGAAATGGAGATTACTAGATGTTCAGAGAAGTATTTGGTGGGGACAGGTCAGCTCACAGGCTATTTTAATAAGATGACAACTGACTCCTGAGCCAGAGCAAAGGCTGCCATCCTAAGTAGAGCTTTGGACGTTATCACATGCTGTTTACCAACCAACAGATACAAAACGGTGATGCGTAAGTGTTCGTGATCATAGTGGAATAATTCATTTTGTTTTGGGGTCAGACTCACTTCCAGCCTTCTTTTTCTACAGCAAACCACAAAGCACAAGGCAGATTGTTCATCCCTGTCCGCTGGTCATGCTGGTTGGGGCTGATGGGATCTGGAGTCTAACAACATATGGAGGGCAGCAGGTTGGGGGAGTCTACTTTAATTATTTAGATGAATCTGGTTGTTGCACACTCATTTTATGGACAGTGCATTATGGTTAACCAAAAAGATCTCTTTACCCTGGCCTCTGGCATATGAGATAGATAAATAGATAGATAGATAGATAGATAGATAGATAGATAGATAGATAGATATTTAGGACCCACCATATTCTTTTAATTCCGTTTCTTTTACCTGTTATTAATATTGTATTTTTAAATTGCTGTAACCCATCCTGATATCCTGGAGTGAAAGGCAGTTAAGAAATTGAATCCACAATAATGATGACAATGATAATCACACTACTGGCTAGGGGAGAGAAAACAGGACAGTTTATGTGTGTGCCTATTTTGCTATGTGCAAACGTACAGCCAATTAAAGCTTCCCGATGCTTATACCTACAGTAAAACAAGTATGATAGCTATGCACACACATTAATTTCCTATATTGGCATATACCTGTTTAGGAAAATATAATGCAAGAAGTGATTATGCTGTGAATTGAAACTGAAAGATCAGTCAGGCCCTTCTGCAACAGTGGCCATTAATTTCCAAGGTTAAAAACAAGCTTAGCAGTGGTGGTTCTTCATTAGTGGAATTTGCTCCACAGGAGAGAATCCAACTCAATTTTGAGTGACCCCTTTTAAAGGGGGTCATGGGAAACACTTTGGTCCCCCCCCCCACTCCATACCAGGCATTTGATCTGTAGGATGCTGGAAGTCAAAATCGAAAAACTACTCCATTTTATAGTACTTTTGTGTTACTGATTTTAAGATTGAGTTTTTAATGCCCAGTTGGTATTACTGTATTTCATATTCCCCGTAAGCTGCTTTGAGAACATTTCTTGAAAAGCAGGATGCATATTTAATAATAAGATGTCCTAAGGGAACTGACAACATTGCTGGGTTCAGTGTTTTCCCAAATGCACTACACACCAGGGGCATGAACACAGAGAGACAAACTCGGTTTTTTTCACTTACTGAATTAGCTACACACACACACACACACACACACACACACACTTCCACACACACAGAGATGTGTCAAAGGTACTCAGTACATTAAATTATCCAGGATCCAGCAAGGCAGGGTAGATAGGGCAATAAAAAACAATCAAGTAGGTAGAAACTCAGAAGGCAGGCAAAGCAAGCAGGTGAATTGGGAGTGTGTCTGACAGGCACAAAAGAACAATTGCTTCCCTAATCTCAGAGCAGCAGAAGCTCCTTGGATTTGACAAAGGCCATCAGCAAAGGATCCTCAACTAGCTTCATTGCCAAAGGAGAAGAGAACAGGTCCTCTTCCAGAAGACTAACTGGTAAAAATATATACAGCAGAGGGAAAGAATAGAAAAGGAGAAATGAAGTACCGTAAGACTCTGCATTAGGAGCATTGCTCTGTAACAATCTGGAATTTGCAGGTATCAGGATATAGTCTGGAGGCACATGAGGTCAACACCTTGCTGAAGCTAAGGAGGTCGGTTGAGTGTTCAGACCACATGTACCATTCCTTGAGTTCCATGATGGATTTATTTAAAGACATTTGTATGCCACCTTTTGTTTTTTACAACCCTCCCAGGGGAACTAATAACAAATAGCTTGAAAACCCAACAGAGCAACAAAGCTAATAACTTCTATGAACCATATAATAATAAGAATATAATAATAATAATTTTTTATTTATATCCCGCCCATCTGGCTGGATTTCCCCAGCCACTCTGGGAGGCTTCCAACCAAATATTAAAAACAATACAGCATCAAACATTAAAAACTTCCCTAAACAGGGCCGCCTTCAGTTGTCTTTTAAAAGTAAAATAGTTGCTTATTGCCTTGACATTTGCTGGGAGGGTGTTCCACAGGGCAGGCGTCACTACCGAGAAGGCCCTCTGCCTGGTTCCCTGTAACCTCACTTCTCGCAGCGAGGGAACTGCCAGAAGGCCCTCAGCGCTGGACCTCAGTGTCCGGGCTGGATGATGGGGCTGGAGGTGCTCCTTCAGGTATACAGGAATACAGGTATACATGTTGATTAGAACAGTTTAAGCAACATATTGTCATGTTGGACAAACAGAAAAAGACTTCACCTGAAGCTGAAAAGGCATCAAATTCAGCGCCAGTCAGGCATCTGTGGGGGAAAGCCTTCTACATGCAGGGAGCCATGACTGAAGATGCCCTGTCTCCAGTCACCACCTACCCCAGAGCAACGCAAAGAAAAGGCACAACATTTGGACAGTCTCATGTACGATTGAGGGCTTTAAATGGTAAGCATCAGCATAACTGTTTTAGAACTAGTGAGATACAGTCCTTTCAGATGACCTCAACAAGTATCCTAGCAGTGGCACTTTGCATTTACAGTGGTACCTCGGGTTAAGAACTTAATTCATTCTGGAGGTCCATTCTTAACCTGAAACTGTTCTTAACCTGAGGTACCACTTTAGCTAATGGGGCCTTCCGCTGCCGCTGCACCGCTGCCATGCAATTTCTGTTCTCATCCTGAAGCAAAGTTCTTAACCCAAGGTACTATTTCTGGGTTAGCGGAGTCTGTAACCTGAAGCATCTGTAACCCGAGGTACCACTGTACTCAAGTTTCAGAGAAGTCTTCAGGGTCAGCCCAAAGGAACAACCCATTTCAATAATCTGATCTGGAGGCTCCCAGAGCACCTATAACTACAGGTTACAGTTATAGAGGGAGTTGCAGCCAGTGAAACAACCTAAGCCAACGAAAGTCACTGCATGGCATAGTTGCCAACTGGTTCCCCAGTGACAAAGCTGGATCCATGGCATCCACAGAGACTGAACCTGAAACACTTCCATCATGTGAAAAATTAGCTTTAGTTTACTAGCCTTAAACAATCTATTCCTATTCTCAGACACTGATTCAGAACCCAATTTAGAATCCAGTGTAAAAGAGTAACAGAGCCAAGGGTGTCACTGGCCTACTGATACCACCTCTCCAAATCCCTTCTTTTCAGCAATTTTATGGAGCTTTCCATAACATTATCATGGAGATGTGTGAAATTTAAAAAATGATTTCGGCATAACTTGTGGAAAATGTCATAAGGTTGACCTTGGCGAAGGGGGGAAAAAGATATTCCTAAACCAAATGAGAATACATACGGTAACTGGTTAATTACCTTGAAAGAATGAGCTAATTTGCTTTTTCTCCATATTCCCAGA
This sequence comes from Podarcis vaucheri, assembly GCF_965113315.1. Classification (NCBI taxonomy): domain Eukaryota; kingdom Metazoa; phylum Chordata; class Lepidosauria; order Squamata; family Lacertidae; genus Podarcis; species Podarcis vaucheri. The sequence continues at coordinate 94,302,115 of NC_138759.1, forward strand.
ATGACAAAAAGCCAGAATAAAAGATATGTCCCTTGATAAAAATTGAAATATTACTCCATGTCCAACCATGGTTTGATTCTGCTATACATAATCAAATTCAGAAACAGCCTCAGGCCAAGAAATGCCTGTACCTCAGACTGAACTGAGTGCTCTGCTGATAAACATCAGCTTGGAAATAGTAAGCAATTGTTTCCTCTCAAGCAGTTCTGGTGACCTGAAAGTGCTTGAATTTTAGAAGTTACCTTGCTGAATCTCTACAGATTTATTCATCCCATAACCCTCACCATCAAGGCCTAATTTACACAAATAAGCAGACAAACAAGAGCCACTTGCAATCCACACAGACAACCTATTCACTGACAGTTTTCACAGCATTACGGAAAACCAAAGGGAATGATTTCCAAAAGGGACAATAAACCTGGTGGATCTTCATAACCACAAACAACCTGGCATACAGGGAAGCTCCCCCCCCCCCATTTCCAAGTGCACCGTGTTAAAGTCTAAACAAACTCTCAGACCTATGCCTGTTTACCTTGAATTCAATAGGGCTTACTGCCAAGTATGGAGGGCTCCACAAATTCCATGGCAAACATTCCTTCCTTCTCCGGAGAGTATGATGAGGATTAGCACTTCTCCACATCTTGGAGAGGACAGAGATTCAGTCACTCACCCATAGCATGGACAACGCTCCCCACCCCCTTCTTGAGTTTCAGGTCAGAGAAGGGTCATCAGAGATCTTGAATCGGGGTAGCCAGGATGCCCTCCAGATAATTATGGACTACACCTCCCTTCATCCTTGACTATTGGCTATGCTGGCTGGGGCTGGTGGGTGTTGTAGCTGGGGACCGTCACTTTGGCCACCTTGTCTTGCGTTGTACTTTTGAGTCACTCACAATGCTTCTTAAGTATAAAGGTAAAGGGACCCCTGACCATTAGGTCCAGTCATGGCCGACTCTGGGGTTGCGGCGTTCATCTCGCTTTATTGGCCGAGGGAGCCGGCGTACAGCTTCCAGGTTATGAGGCCAGCATGACTAACCTGCTTCTGGCGAACCAGAACAGCGCACGGAAACGCCGTTTGCCTTACCTTTCCTTACCTATTTATCTACTTGCATTTTGACTTGCTTTCGAACTGCTAGGTTGGCAGGAGCAGGGACCGAGTAATGAGAGCTCACCCCGTCGCAGGGATTCGAACCGCCGACCTTCTGATCAGCAAGTCCTAGGCTCTGTGGTTTAACCCACAGCGCCACCCTTTCCGAAGTATAAGACAACAGAAATTGTGTGTGTGCATTACTCACAGGCAGGACAGTGCCACATTCACTCAGAAGAAGTGCCACACTTTTAGCCCTGGCCCAGTCACATGACTCACACCAGAATTTATCTGAGAACTCAGTCACAGCAGATGCACTTTTTTAAAAAAAATAAATGTTATTTTATTGATTTGCAAAACAAATAGAAGTGAACATGAGATAAAGCTAAATATGACAGACTGGACCATTGCTTTGGCCAAGCAAGAGAGGGGAAAGGATGGAGCTGACCACTTTGTAAGTTTTATAGGTCAAAGGAGGAGTTGGGAAACCACAACGGAGCAAGACTGAATGTCCCTGAAATAGCCAATCAGGGGAAAGAGAAAGGCACCCAAAGAAATAAAGTAATAAATGTCAAGTATTTCAAAATAAATTGGTATTTAATCAGAACAAGTGTCTTAAGATTTTGTTTGTCCATGGGCATAACAAAAGTCTACCATATAGATGCAAAGTGCTCTGGTTCAGTATCCCTCCTCAGTACTTTCAGATGGTTGAACAGGAGAGGCGGGCACTTTCAGCACACACAACAGTGTGTGTGTACATATGTCTATCTCCAATTCCCTTGGCAAGAAACTTGAGGCCTATAGTCTCTTATGATTTCTTCTGCACCAAAAGATCCAGCCACTCTCATTTTGAGGGTCAGAAAGTGAAACAGCGAGTGCTTTACACTCCAAATAACCCTCAGACAAATCATTTCCTTATTCTACCTGGCAGCCTCCTGCAGACCTATTGCCAGAGGGCTCACTGGAATCTTATTAGGGGCTTTTGCACATTGCATAAACAGACCTGCACACCCCTCTGCCCTAAAAGCCTTGCAACTTAACACGCAGAGCTGTTCCACCTAGACTAGGCCCCCTTCAGAGCCCATCAGAAGGATATACAAATATTCAGTCAGTCATAAAAGGGGCCCTGAGGAGGAAACTCATCAGGGAGCTGCAAAACATTTAACAGCTGGTTAGTACAGCCTGGTTCAGTATCAGAAAATGTATATTTCTGCTCATGTTAATGGACCTTGTACAATAAACATTTCACTGACCAGGCAAAAAACTCACCTAGCCAAGCCTTTAACTTGAATTCTGCATAGATTCAGCCTACCCTGGACATGCACTGGCCTTCACCACCAATTTCTCTGTCAACTATATGGCCTCATATCTGCAGCTAACCATTGCAAATGTGAACTGTGAAAAGTAGAAGACACCATTCCCTGTATTTAGCATTATTTGTTAGCAACAAACTGCCTAACAGGCTTGAGGGTGATTCCTTTGTGTGGATTTTCTAATCCATTTTAGAGTAGCCTAACTCCACCTCTCATTTAAGAAGGATTACTCCTCCTTCCCAAATCCCTCGCCATTCACCATGCTACTGGGACTGCTGGGAGTCCAACAACATCTGGAAAGCCACATGGTCCCCCATCCCTCTTATGGGTCCTGGGAAAATACACTTCCTCCTCTCCTCCCTGCTGGCTCAGCAACAATGCTTTAAAAAAATGGTTTTGGTCTCCACTAGACTTAAGCCATATTCACTTGCAATTTAAATTGGATTTTAAAATAGCCAGACTAATAGATACAAGCAAAACCTATGTTGCAACTACCTTCCTTTCCCATATGGAATTGACCTGACCAGTGACCATTTACACTTTCCCCCCTTCCACAATATTGTGAATTAATAATAGCGGATTCTCAGCTTTTGCTATGAATCTCCGCGCTGAGCCTGTTTTACAAACCCAGCATTATCTAATTATAGCTCCCTCCATTTAATTGCAATGTACCCCTGCCCTATTTCTCCTGCATCTCTGTGCGGAGGGGGCGGAGAAGGGGGGGAAGGTTGCAATCATCCTTCGTTTGATGAGCCCTCATTTAAAATTCCACGGCTTTGCTGCACGGACTTAACCGTTAAACTGATTTATGTTGCATAAAAGATCAAACCGGATCACACCTTGTGGCCAAATAACCATTAAAAGGTTTCTGTAAAGATCATTAATTCACCTCCCTGGACAGTTAGTTTAGTAGTAAATATGACTGAGATGACTTTATCCAGTTAACCTTAATCAATCTGTTATCATGATTGGTCACCTTACCCTAAATAACATGAGTATGGGAAAGGGGGAGGGCACTACATTTAACGTGCAAGTTAATGAGCAAGTGAACAGCATTATGACTTGGTCTGACCCCCACACCTACCAAAGTCAATGGAGAGATTAAGTGGAATGGGCCCTTAGGTCATGCACCCGGTTAATTACCCTGAAAACTTTCATACTATCACACTAGAGTGAGCTCCCAAAACTCAGATGTGGGAAAGATTACAGCAGGGGCACATCACACCAACTGACACTATTCATCAAGCACACTGCTTGCTTCTGCAAGGGCAGGATAAATTGCTCCATTAAAAACACATCTAAGGACGCAATATTTTACCAACTTTCAATGAGCCTCACTGAAATCCATGGGACTGACTTCCGAGTAGATATGCCAAATGTTGCACCGTCAGAGACTTGCTTTCTCAGTCTTGACGGCAACAACGCTATTTGGAACTGAACTATTTCAAATCTAACCAGTGGTCTGTATTTTCAACAAAATCCGCCTGAACACGCAGCATGATGGATGAGGGAGAAGCCTCAGTGGCAGCTTCAACCCCAGTGATATAGCACCAGTATCAGAAATCCAGTTTTGGTCCAAAAGATTTGAGAACTGGGTTTGGATGTGGAAGAACAGAGTTTGAAGCTCAGGTTAATGATTAATTTTGGTCTCATCTGCAGCATGGAGACACTCATGTCCTCAGCCACAATGTATCCCTGCAATCAGACTGCTGTCATAATGAAACAGATGAGGACTGTAAAGCACTCTGCAGGCTAAAAATGCTGCACAACATTATTACTATATCACCCCTATGTATCATCAGAATGGGCTGATAGTTAATTCCTGTGCGGCCCTACCCTACTTTAACAAAAAAGTGGTAAATACAGCAATGGACACCAGTCCTCTTCCCTGATATATAAGTGTACGTGGGATGGGGGGGTGTTCAAGCAGCACCCATGGATGCCAGTACACATCCCAGGACCTCCCTAGGACGCCCATGAAAGGTCACTGTAAACATCTTCTCAAAAATCCACAATGCACAAGTGACTGTTTGCAATCACTTGGTCTGTCCTACATTTAGTACAATGCCTTACAGATATCCTTGTTTCACTGGTTGTCAACTTTGCACATCTATCCTTCCTTCTGTTCTGAACACATGAGAGATACTAAGAGCTTCTCTCTGTGAGCAACCACAATGGCGGCTGATGTGGTGGCTTTCTCCTCCAGTGAAGGAGGGACAGTTCAGGTGGGGGGAATTTTGCCTTCACCATCTGGTGGTCCTGCCCCCTTTGCTGCCCTTTTGGATGTGACAACCATTTTGGGTTATAACATGCACTCACAGCAGCCATTTTGTGGCTGGCGCACATAGCACTCTCAAAATTCCACATGTATCAACCCCAAAGGGTTGGCAAGCCCTACAGGGCATGTCAGAATACTATGGTTGTTGTTTTTTTACACCTTAACTGCAGCAAAAAAGAAAGAAAACTCCAGGTGATCTACATCAAAGGATTTAGTGAGAAGTTTCAACTCTCTCCAAGTTTAAGAACTGGCCAATTTTGCAGGCTACATTTTATGTTGCTGACTGATAAGGCCTTTCTGTATTGTGCTCTCCCGCTATCACTGAAGCAGTCCTCATGCACTGGCACCGTGTTAGAAATCTAAACAAGCAGATACTTACTTTAAAATGCTCATTACACTCTTTACACCTCTTCTGCTTATTCAAAACTCCAGGAGCCAGTAAATTACAAGCAGTGTTTCAGTGGTGTAAATGAAATGAGACTCTGCCTCAAATGGTACCAAATTATTATTGCTTCCCTCCTGGATCAGTTTCGCTATCGCACCCAGTGGAACAAAGCCTCTTTGCTATCATACTCTTGCATTTGGTATTCAGGCAGTGAATCAGTAAATCACAACTCCCTGCCTGAAAGGATTCACTCTGTCTGGATGCAATTCACCGTTTTGTGTGCTCATTTTGTCCAGGGTGAGAGACACCTCATACTTCTTTTCTATGCTCAACCACAGGTTCCTCCAGCTTCCCCAAATTTTACAGGCAACCCTAAGAATAGGGAATGGAACTTCTCTTATTCTGCAAAAGTATACTCTCTTGACTGTTCCGGAAAATGTAAGGATGGTCCTGCTGGTTCAAAGAACAAAGACCCATCAAGTGCAGCATCCTGTTCTCACAGTGGCCAACCAGATGCCTATGGGAAGCCCACAGGAACCCCCCACATTAAAGGGGGATTTCAAAGTATACACACACACACACACACACACGGCTCAATAAGCATATAGCCATTAGGATTTTAAAAGTATGTTACAAGCTATAGGAGGGAGGAAAACAAGAGCAGGTTTTGTCACCATCAAGCAGATTGATTGATTGATTGATTGAATATGCATACCACCCTATACCCACAGGTCTCAGGGTGGTTCATAGGATAAAACCTCAATATAAATACACAAAATACATAATCAAAATAAAAACAAAGCAAGCCAGTAACAACCCCCCACCCACACATTTTTAAAGTGAATTGGTTAAAGAACGTTTTTGCCCAATGCCTAAAGGTGTACGTATAATGAAGGTATACCTCGTACACCTGGGGAGAGCATTCCACAAACAGGCAGCCACTGCAGAGAAGGCCCCTTCTCATATGCCACCTTCTGGACCTCTTATGGAGGCACACAAAGAAGAGCACCTGTAGTGTCCAGGTAGGTTCATATTGAAAGAGGCGGTCCTTGACGTACTGCAGTCCTGAGCTATTGATGGCTTTATAGCTCAAAACCAGCACTTCGAATTGGGCCCAAAAACTGATTGGTAGCCAGTGCAGTTGGACCAGGATCAACACAGATAACTTACCTTTAGTTTGCTCCTTTCTCTAGCACATGTTGGCCTTCCCTGTTTCAGAACTGGAACAAAATAATGATATCCCCGAACACAACAATTAAGCATTCATTTCTTTTATTGCTCGAAACTGAGGTGGTTTCACCCCAGCGCTTCACGGCAGGATGAGGCAGCTTGCTCCTCCCACCTGGCGCTACTCTGCTGAGGGGTGGGCAGCCGTGTGCCCCTCAACGGAGAAGTGGGATACCTGCCCACATGGGCAGCCAAGGGAGGTATGAGGGCCAGAGTGAGATGACAGTTTCACCCAGCAGTATATCACAAGTGAAACCACCACTGCTCCCAAGTCCCTCTGCTACCAGCGCTTGACTTCAGCTTGTTTCTCCCTTGGCGCACTGGGCACTGGTGGCAGAGGGGCTCAGGAGCAGCAGCGATTTCACTCATGCTATACCTCTAGGTAAAGCTGCCATTGCCCAGGCCTACAGGGGAGGAACTGAATGCGGTAAAAGAATAAAACTTGGGGCTGCTCTATGAGGCTGTTAAACATACGTCTGGTCCTGTTGGCATTTGTTACTGTTTGCTAGAGCAGAGCTTAAGCTGATAAGGCCGCTAAAAATAAAAATGAAAATAAGCAGGTTTGCACATATGTTAAGAATTGCACTGATCGGGAATTATTTATTGAGCCAGGTCTGAAACGCATCAACGATGGAAAGCAAGTTCCTTGAAGTCAATTAATTTTAACAGCCTGCTGTGTTACTCGTCACACAAATAATTAAAATTTGTAAAATTTATAGGATATTAAATCCAAGCCCCATTGGACATGGACTGAGTCAAAAGCGGATTGCTGGTAGTTTTTATGTCAAGTCTCTGAACGCGTAATACAGTTTCCTTTGAGGCAAGTCTGATTCCTCAAGGACATGCTAATTAAACAAGCAACTATCTGAAATCAATCACTGCAAAGTCAAATTGATGTATTTTTTTCAAAGGCTACATTTTCTCCCTCTGTTGCAAAACATCAATTTACAAGAGAGAGTGTGTGCGCATACACACACATATACACGCATAAAAGCTCATGCCTCATACAAGGCCTATCTACAAAGAAAAAAAATGACTCTGGTGATAGCAACTAATTAAAATAATTCTCATCTTTGATATAAAATAACATGCATCTTGTGTGGGCAAGAGTCAGATTCTGGCCTGAAAACGATCCTTCAAATTATAGTCTTGCTACAGAAATGCAACGTGTCAAAACTATTGTTGTTGTAATGTCCGTTGCACACCGCATTTAGTCTATAAATACACCTCATCCCATGATTTAAGTATAACTGGACTGTGCCATGTTTAAATGCTCACTTGATTATGCGTAGTGCATTTTTCTTATTTAAAAAACGAGGATGGCTAGACTAGAAACACTTTCTTATGATATCTACATGAATTGAGTTCCTATACAGAGTGGCAAATTTGGTTGCAAGACATCCCACATGTGTCTCTCAAAACCCCTGGAAAACCTGTATTTTCTATGCTCTGTTGTGGATTTAAATATCAGCAGAAAAAGCCAAGACTTGAACCGAAAGCCTCCTTATCTGCATGCTAGTCCCTTTTGAGGTAAGGCATTCAAAGTTGCATAATATAGGACATGACTTTGTTCATTCCAGTCTTGGTTCCTCTCCTAAACTGGTTCCTCTCTCTCTGCTTGGAACACAGGAAAAGAGGAACATACCACGTTGTGTTATGCTGAGTCAGACCACTGATCCATCTCAGTATTGTCAACAGCAGCCCTCCAAGGTTTCAGACATGAGACATTCCTACCCTTACCTGGAGAAGCCAGGGGGTGAATGTAAAGCAGATGCTCTGCCACTGAGCTACAGCTCTTCCCTTAGCCAGATTCCAGTCTTGCTTATGCCACTCTCATGCCTTGGGCATCCTGTATCCTTTCTGTGTGGTCCCTAGCCTAGCTGCTTCAGAGTCTGCCTGTCTGTCCTTTCAAAGTATAGCCTGCACACCCAGGCTTAAAGACGTGTCTCAGATTCAGAAAGGTTCATCAAAGGTTGGTGGGTATCAGAGACAAGATCCTTCTAGCAGCGGCTCCAGACCTATGGAATTCTCTCCCCAGAGAGAGAGATATGGCCACATCTGTGAAACGCCCTCACATTAGTTGTCAAGGAAATAAACAACTATCTGACTTTTAGAAGACATTTGAAGGCATCTACCTTGGACTGGGTATTAGTCCTGCACTATCAGTCTCTTTTAAAGTTCTAGGGTGGGAGGAAAGAAGAAAAAAGTGACTAAAGTTTATGTGGAAACACTGTCTGACCTGGAAGCCGCCACACCATTCCCCAGCACACAAGGCTTTTCTCTGCAATTACTCAGTCATGATAGAAGAAAATTAATGTATCCTACATCCATTCTGGGGCAATTCATATTTTTAATTGTCCAAGGTCAAGCCCTGGCTTTGAAAACAATGTCAGGGCTCAGCTTCAATGATTTCTGGCAGAAACTAAGATCTGTCTTATGTTCTCCCATCCCCAGCACAAACAAGAAAAGAGGAAATGATGGGTAAACAGATGACATATGGAAAGTGTGGAGCGGGGGCAGGAATAGACAGGAGATGATCATGAGTGGGATAGGCAGAAGAGCTTTATGCCTTTCTGATTACATGTATCAGGTTTTAAATGGAAGCTTCACCCACTGTCTGATAACCAAGGCACAATATCACTTCGAGCCACAGATGTAGAAAGCTGAAACAACAGTCAACTGAGTACTTTCAGGCACTTGCAACCCTTGTTTGTGCAATTCCATCAATGCCACGAATGAATGGAGATGAAGAGATAATTTTTTCCCCAATTAAACAATTACTCCGTTGTCAAACAACAGCAAGGATGTTGGAGGGTCTGTCACTGAACATGAGCAGAATATAATGGCTTGCCAATGAAAATATTGTTGCAAACGAAGAAAATAAAATTCTGTGCAGATAGTCAATGTCGCTAATGGATATGCAATTTTTCTGATTTGCTTTATCAATCTCTCGCACAAGGTGATAGGTTAATCACTCCTTTTACTGGCTTAATAAATGCCAAGGGTGTTTCAAGTTTAACCTTATAACTTAGTTAAAGGCAAAGGGGGGGGGAATTCAGCGTGGGGTCCTTTTGTGTATACCGAAGATAAAAATTTCTGCAGTCGTCTACCGTTTTTCCAAGAGTGCCTTGAAATACCCTGTTTAGAAGGTAGTTTAGGCAATTGCCATGTGGTCTTTTATGTACATAGTATTAACTATCCACTGTATTTTAGAAATCCTCAAGAAATTATTTATTTAGCCATATCATGTTCTTACCCAAGCAACACCTCCCATGGTATGTATTTCAGTATGGTGGACACTCGGGTTGTGAACGTGATCCATGCGGGATGCACGTTCGCAACCTGCAGCGTCCACAACCTGCAGTGGCGCGTCTGCGCAAGTGCGGAGTGTGGGTTGCGATTTGGCACTTCTGCACATGCGCGGCTGACAAAACCCGGAAGTATCCCGTTCCGGTACTTCCGGGTTTTGGTGGTCCGCAACCCAAAAAAATGCAACCTGAAGCATCTGTAACCCAAGGTATAACTGTACTGCTTTATATTCCATACCTCCCAAGTTTGGATCCTCTGTTCCCTTCTCTGAAACTGTGGACAGCATTGTACAAGAATGCATCTGTGGGCAAAATAATTTTCAATGGAAAATCTCACAGGCTACAACCCTGCCCATGGTATCAAAAGTACTTAAACAGGCTTTGCAGGATTACCCACCAAGTTAACTGGTCAAAAAAATTCTACCAAGTCAACTGTGGCAGAGTGATTGAACCCAAACAGAATGAACTGAAAAGGTCATCCAGGCAAAAACATTTGACTAGCACAGGCATGTCCAAAAGGGAGATCACGGGCTGTTCCTAGTAGATCCCGGTCGATCTCTGGCTCAGTGATCTCCTTACAAAAAAACCACACACAAAACCAAAGCTCAACAACTTAAAAGCTTAACAACTTTGGGTAGATCACTGCCAGCTTTTTTATGACAATGGATCAATGCCAGTTTTTTTATACTGTGAGTAGATTGCAGTCTATTGGGAGTTGGATGTCCCTGGACTAGCACAACTAAAGCAGCGCAAGAAGTGGGCAGCTTAAGAATCGTGGAACTCTGGAGGAGGGGCTCTTGTTACCCCATGAAGTGTAGATAGCCAGTGTGTACGGAGGTCCTGGGCTGTCCAAACAGTAAGACCCCCCTCTCAGCCTCACTGATGTGGTTCAAAGGAAATACATTTGGCACCAGCTTGGCTGCAGGTGTCACTGGAAGGAGGCGTATAAGGTGACATCCAACCATCTTAGGGACTCCACTCTGGATTTGTGTGGGGTTCACTCTTTAGTCTCGCAAGGCAGCGGGTAGAATATTTACTGTATAAATAAAATTTTGTCTCAGCTTTGATATTTTAGAAGCAGGAACCTCTACTTCTCAGGAGACCGAAATCACAAAGATAATATTTGATATTTTTTATGAAATAGCAGTATATAAATATTTTAAGAAATAAATACATTTCAACATATGGTAGCAAAAGTTTCACAGGAAACAGTGCCTGCTCCAAATTTCATCACTGGTAGATAACCATTCAATCACCTTAAGAAGAAAAACACACACCAGCAAAAGCAAGCCTCACTATCTTGCCAAGTACCTTTTCCCATTCTTAAATTGTCCTTACTATCAAGAAAAATAATCCTGATGTCCAAATGAAATCCACTCTGATTCATCTTGGCACCACTGACCCTTGTAATTTCTTCAATGATCTTGCCAAATTTGCTGTTCTTTTCCTTCCTTCAAGGCAGCCATTCATCTATTTGCCAACAGTGGCTGGTCCGGATGGGGTGCTGGGGACAGTGGTAAAAAAACTGCACTGATCAACTAGCAGGGGTCCTGACAAGGATTTTTAACATCTCCCTGCAGACTGCTGGTGTACCATCATGGTTGAAAGCAGCCACCATTGTCCCAGTCCCAAAGAAAACAGCAATTAGCTGCCTAAATGACTACAGACCCATTGCATTAACATCTGTAGTGATGAAATGGTTCGAGAGATTGGCTCTTCAACACCTTAGGACATGTTTTCCACTGGATTTTGATGAACATCAGTTCGCTTACAGGATAAATAGGTCAACAGATGATGCCATAGCCACAGCTTTCCACCTTGCAGTGAGTCATCTGGAGAGACCGAGGAATTATGTCAGAATGCTGTTTATTGATTATAGCTCAGCTTTTAATACCATCCTTCCTGACATTCTTATTAAAAAGCTGACCTGGACCTTTCCCCTACCATCTGCGATTGGATTAAAGACTTTCTGAGGGATTGCACACAAATAGTGAGGATTGGGCCTGTTACATCTACCTCTCTGAAGCTCAGCACTGGCACCCCACAGGGATGCGTGCTGAGTCCCTACCGGTACTCGTTGTATACATATGACTGCATTTCATCTGATCCATCCACTCTAATTATTAAGTTTGCAGATGATACCACCATAATGGGTATAATTACAGGTGGAGATGAATCAGCGTACAGGGAGGAGGTTCAAAAAGTCTCCACATGCTGCCTAGAGAACAACTTGCACCTAAATATCAGCAAGACAAAGGAGATGGTGTTGGGACTTTCAGAGGAAGAGAGAGGAACTAGCCCCGTTGTGGAGAGAGTCTCTTCCTTTAAATTCCTGGGAGTTTACCTTAGTGAAGACCTCACTTGGAAAATCAATACAACCCAGGTGGTTAGGAAGGCCCTACAGAGACTCCATTTCCTCAGGGTCTTGCGAAAGAACAATATCAAACAAAAATTGATGATCTCGTTCTACCGGGCCACAATAGAAAGTGTCCTTTCATACTGTATAACAGTGTGGTACACTGGTTTGACAGCCACAGACAGGAAGTCCCTACAGAGGGTGGCGAATATATCACATGACATCATGGGCTGTCCTCGGAGTTCGCAAGATAACATCGTGGGAGACCGCTGCCTCAGGAGAGCAAGAAAAATTCTTAGGGACGACTCAAACCCTGACCAGCACCAACAGGTTAAAGAACAGTTTTTATCCGTGGGCTGTTGGGCTGCTGAATGGAAAAAAATAGTGGTGTAATTGTCTTCTGACAAGCACACAGAGCGCGAACAAGACTGAGTGTATGGGGGGGGGGCTCGTTTAATTTCACTGCACACAGGTGGTGTAGTGACAATAAAGGTTTATTATTATTATTATTATTATTATTATTATTATTAGTCCCCAACTCATATCACCACCTTTAACTATTTTTCTCCTGCTGCTTTATCAGACTTAACTCATTCAACTTTTCCCTGCATCCAAGCCCAAATAGATGTGATATAGCATGGTCATGTATGCATAACCAAAAGGAGGTAAAAGTTTTACATCAAATATGCAGGTGCAATTTCATAGGCATAACGCAATGGATTTGTAATTATAATGTAGATGGAAATGAAATATATTTCACCATAGTAGGAAAGATCATGTGGTACAATGGGTCAGTGCATCTGACTGTTAACCAGAAGGTTGGGGGTTCGAGCCTACCCAGGGGTGGCTGTGAGAAAATTTCTGCATTGTGAGGGGTTGGACTAGATGACCCTTTGAGGTCCCTTCCAACTCTACAATTCTATGATTCCACGTCCAGGTGATCTGTTTGCCTGCTGAGTCTGCTGTCCAGGGTGTTTAACTGCTGGTTTGCCACTTTAGGGTCCTTGCTCTCCATTCCTAGGATTCCTTATCTTTAAAGCAGACTTGGAAGAGGCAATGCTTCAGATAGAGAACGGTCTGCTTTAAAATAGAACGGTGACATTTACTGAAGAGAACATATTGATATAAAACCAAGAGATCCGAGGCCCTTTCCCCAACATCCCAAATAAGTATCTCTGCCATGCATAATCAAAATAAAATAAAAGGCCCGTTTTAAAATGCATCATAGAAAGGAACTAAGATCACCAAGTTTTGTCGCTCTTCAGCTCCTGATTCCATCCGCAGTTATCTCTTTCCTCCTATTGTACATGCAATGAGCAATTTCCAATATACATGCTCATTACGCTCCAGTGGAGCGCACCGTGATAAAGCAAAAGGTAAGCAGCACACATTCACCCTGATTACATAGGAGCCGCCACTGGCAGAGAAACTTATTCTCGGCTTACAAAATCCACTCAGACACTTGCACAAAAATTCACATCAGATATCTGATCTTGCTGAATGGATAATGTAAATACGTCGCACCCAATAATCCAAGTGTTATCTGCGTTCCAGCTACCGAATCATGCAATATAGCTATACACCAGGTGTAATTTTAATAACCTGAATGCACAAAGAGCAAACAAATCACAATAACTACAGCATACAATACAAGGCTGATACCCACCCCTTCCCCCCACCCCACACGTACACACCTTAGGTTGCATCCTGCTGCGGTATCTTGTATCAGGTAGCTTATCTGAAACATAAGGAGACCCAAGCAGAGGACAAGGAGCTCACAGTAAATGCTTTTAGGGCAAAAGGCTGAACCCTAGTTGATATGTCGTTGTCCTCATCTGCTTCAAATAAAGTCTGATGCCATAAGCCAAAAGTTCCTTATTCAAATAAATATCAGCTTTCAAGAAATCAATACTTTAAGTAAAGATATACTAAGAGGTTTTACCAACGAACAGCCAGCAGTTAATCTGCATGATTTAGTTATGTATAGTTAGCACCATCTGCGTATTCTTTTAATGGAGGAGGCATATGGATGTCAAGCTGCAGCTGGCTGACAAGTTGCATCCTCTGTACAGTGTCTTGCAACTGGCACTGTTCATCTCAAAATGCAGGGGGGGGCGTTCAGCAAGCCTTCCTCAAAACAGGCTCAGAAAAGAGAAACAAAATAAATCTCAAGCACATGGTACAATGTCAAGCTTCTTTTTATAGAACATTTCCATCAAGTTTTTCCATGCTCCATGGAGATGCAAGAGCTAGCTAGGGTAAAACTAGGCATGATGTGGGAGCTCCATGTCTAGAACTCCCAACGTCTTTTTCTTTCTGAGAAGGCAGTAACTTGGATTAGGGCTGGGGTGCAGGAGCAATGGCTTAATCAGCCTCCCTTGTTATCATGGCTCAATCCACATCAGAACCTCCGACCCACCATGTCAAAGGGAGAGGGAAGACATTGGGTGCTTCAAACATAGAAGGTGGAAGAAGCACCAAGGGAATCATCTATCTTGGAACTGGTCCTCACCAACAGGGAGGAACTGATCGACGAAGTGGAAGTACAGGGAGCCTTGGGAGGCAGAGATAATGTCCTCTTGGGTTTTGTGATACAGAGGCAGGGGAAAGCTGACTGTAATCAGACACACACTTTAGACTTTAAGAAGTCTGATTTCACAAACCTTAAGGAACTACTGAGTGAGATCCCATGCTCAGAAATACACTCAAAGAGAAGGAAGTCCAAGATGGGTGGGAGTTTCCTAAAGGTGAAATATCTAAGGCACAAATGCAGACAATTCTAACTAGAAAGAAAAGTGGTAAGCTAGAGAAACCAGAAGCTTCAAGATGAGCTGATATTTAAGAAGGACAATGGAAGAAAGGGGATATAACAAAGGAAGAAGAAGAAGAAGAGTTTGGATTTGATATCCCGCCTTTCACTCCCCTTCAGGAGTCTCAAAGCGGCTAACATTCTCCTTTCCCTTCCTCCCCCACAACAAGCACTCTGTGAGGTGAGTGGGGCTGAGAGACTTCACAGAAGTGTGACTGGCCCAAGGTCACCCAGCAGCTGCATGTGGAGGAGCGGAGACGCGAACCCGGTTTCCCAGATTACGTGACTACTGCTCTTAACCACTACACCACACTGGCTCTCACAAGTATACACAAGTAGCCAACAGTTGCAGGGAGGTCAGGAGGGTGAACTTTAAATTAATTCAAATCCTCAGGGTCTGATGAGTTGCACCCAATGGCACTAAAAGAATTTGTGGATGTAATATCAGAGCCTCTGTCTACAATCTTTGAGAATTCTTGGAGAACAGGTGAGATCCCTGCAGACAGGAGGCAGGCAAATGTCCCCATCTTCAAGAAGGGGGGGAAATAAGGCCCAGGTAACTACTAACCGGTGAGCTTGACATCAATACCACGAAAGGTCCTAGAATAGATAATTAAGCAGTTGGTCTGTTAGCACTTGGAAAGTATGCTGTGATTATTAAGATCCAAGTATAGGTTTCTCAAAAACGTGTCATGCCAGACAAATCTCATCTTTTTGTGACTGAGTTACAAGCTTGGTGGATCAGGCGAATGCTGTGGACATACTGAAATCAAGACACACTGAGGCTTTTGACAAAGTCCCCCATGGTGTTCTTGTGGAGAAGCTGGTGAAATGTAGGATGGATAAGGTTACAGTTAGGTGGCTTTGTAGCTGGTTGACTGACATCCATGAGGCTGCTTGAGACAACAAAACTAGGTTTTATCCCATTAGCAAATTCAGGAAATCACATGAAGAGCAGGATGGCAATACAGTATTTTCAAGCAAGCTTTAAAGAGCTCAATTTAGCTTATCGAAGGAGTGGTTAAGTCAGCTTTGTCTAAAAACAAGCCGGCTTCATTACTGCAACTTATCAAACAGAGGGTTAAGAAGTGGCAGTCTAAAGTATGCATGCAAGAAAAAGATATCTCATGGCTTAATCTAGCAGACAAAAGCATTTTTTAAAATGCAACAGCTAAAAGCTGAACATACTTGTAGGCAGCAAAAGCTATTAATTAATATTATGTGCGTCTAAAAAATAGAAGGGGTAGAGGTTGCTTACTGGAGGTTTTTTTATAACTACATTAGTCACTGAAGTTTGGAAATATGCAAGGAAGCATAAAAATGAGACAGCTTTATATTTAGCATTGCAGAGCAACAGAACTCTTGTTTAATAACTGAGCAGCAGATATAATGGTCTACCTGACCAGGCATGCTCCTCTATCAAAAGGAGACCACACGTGTAGTTTATATTACAGGTGTGGTTCAGTGGTGGAAGCAGATTAAAGACATTGAGCTAATTCTGGAGGGTTTTTCAAGACTGTATGGACCTCTGACTTGTGAATCTTTTATGGCTTTTCACTATCAGTTCTACAGAGCTGGTTCCATTAAACCTTTTAATTTGACTCGTACAGACTTACTTTCAAGCTAACGTTGTCTCTGGATTTCAATTACAGAAACACATACCAATAATTTCCTCTTAGATTTACAACTGGGTCTAATCCTTCAGTAACCCAAGTCAATTGAAATGAGCATATTAACCTCAGGGCTTGCTTACATTATCACTTATGCGGCAACGATAAGATCTTAATGGATTTCAACTTTGTGTTTGTTGACACAACCGATGGGCAAATCTGAGCAAAGTGAACATTAAAGGAAAGAGCTCTAGGCATCAAATGTCATCTTAAGCTAACTGTGCACAAAATAATAATACCGCAGACAGTAACTGAGGTGGACAGGGAGCTGGGGAAAGTATTGACTCTCTGCTGAGAGAAATTCAACGCGGGTCTTCCGCTCACTTTATTATACCTCAGGGCTCTGAGCAACAATGTCAAATGAGCCTGAGGAAGAGTAGCCCATTCGGAATAACAAACCTAAACTTTAAAGCATCAGGTCCCTTTACTGGGCACACAAACAGTTTTCAACATATATAAACTATTCAGGAACAGGACGTTTGTGAGGTATTACATCTATATTAGATAGGAGCCCATGTTAGTAAGTGTGACATCAGCTTTCAGACATGGAACAGAAGGGAGCATATTGTACACTGGAAAATTTGAGAAGAACACAAGAAGAGACCTCATCAGATCAAAGACCCATCTAGTCTAGCATCCCGTTTTCACAATGGTCAGTCAACACCCTCAACAGCACTCTCTCCACTTATGATTTCCAGCAGGTGGTATTAAGATATAGGCTGCCTCTGACACTGGAGGTAGCAGTAGCCTGTACAAATTTGTCTAATCCTCTTTTAAAGCTATCCAAGTTGGAGGTGGCCATCACTTACATCTTATAGGAACAAATTCCATAGTTTGACTATGCACTGTGTGAAGTACCTCATCTTATGTGTCCTGAAACTTCCAACATTTGGATAAAGGATTCTTATTAGAAAAGGTCAATGTAACCAAGCTTGAATATATTGCTCTGTCAAAGCCCAGTTTTTTTTATTTGTCTATACCGAAAGGTCCTACAAAGCTCCAAGACAGGAATTTAAATTAAACGTCTGACCCTAGTGGATTCTTTTTCTTTTAAAAAACATGGCATAGCTTTATGTTCCTGGACTTCTAACAATGGGCTTTGCATTGTTCATTCTCTGCCGCTTTAAAACACACACAAACACACAGTTATTCTATAGAACGCTTCCCATCCTAACACTACTGTGGCTTTTTCCATTTCATTCACCCAGCCATCAATGGGGATATTGTTTAATCTCACAAAAGACAAATCATTTGTGGGCGAATGAATTTTGATGTTGTTACATTCCTCCGGATTAAAAAGGAATATGCAGCTCACCAAGAGAGGAGAAGTATAGGGACAAGGATGTGAGAGGGGGTGGGAAGCATTCTTAACTAACACAGTGATTCAAAGAATTGTATTCCACTGACACAGTGAATTCTTGAGACTCCTGAATGTTTGGCAAGAAAGCATCAAGCAAGCCTCTCCAGTTTGCTTACAAAATGCTATTTGTCTCCAATCAAGTGGCAGAAGATTGCGGAAAAGCTTCAACATGTTTCTTTCCTGTCCTTGGACTACAACACAAAAAGTTAAACCTCTCCAGGACCAGTTGGGAGAGTATACAAAGAAGTCTGGTTTTTGTCAAAAGTTGCCTTGGTTTGTGTATACATCTGTATAACCCCCCCCCCCAGGTTTATTATATTTCTTTCTTTCTTTCTTTCCTTTCTTTTTTTGCAAGATCAAACCAACTTCTCCATCTTGAACCAGAGTTTGAAAAGTAAGCAGAGAATGTGCATTTCTTTGTCACAAAATCACAGAACCTCCCCCTGCTCCCAAGAAACACAATTTTACAAAGAGAAAACCAAACTAATTATTCACATAATAAAAAGTTAAAAAGAAAGGTGCAAGATACATTTGAGAACTACATGATGGTTTGTACAGAAAGACAGCCACAACTATGTTCACACTTCAATCTTCAAATCATGTACCCCACAATATTCCCATTTATTTCAGTGGCATGGTTTTCAAAGGGTTTGAGACACTGAGTGTATTTGAGATTGTCATACACAAAGGCGTAAACAACAAACACAATATGCCAACAGAATTCATGGTGTGTTTGAACTGTAATGCAAATGTAAATTCTTTTAGGTAATGAATCTCCCTGTAGCCCAATGAGGGAACAAGAATTTGAACTGAAGTCCAAAGAGCAAGTAAACCGAGGGAAAACGGAGTTTGTGCTTCAGAGCAATGAACTGACTTTAAAAGGCAACCTGCCCAGTGAGTAAGAAAGGAACACAAACCCAATCAGGAACATAGGAAGTTGCCTAATACCAAATCAGACCATGTGGCCATCTAAGCTCAATATTGTCTACACTAACTAGCAGCAACTCTCAAGGGTTTTAGGCAGGGGTCTCTCCCAGGGTATACCTGGAGATACCAGCAATTGAGCCTGGGAGTTTCTTCATACAAAGCACATGCGCTACCAGAGCTACCAGCCTCCACCCCCTTGTAGGTATCAATAGAATCCAGTTGGAGCCCTTGCACTCACAAAGGGCTTTTGATCCAAAAGACAACTCCACTAACAAAGGGGGGGAAGAGACATATTTGGCAATTCACCCTTCTCCCTGCAGTCCCCTGCTTTTTATCCTGTTCTGGAGGGTCCCCCAATTCTCTGAGGCTGACTTTAGGGAATGCTGAGAGAGGAAATTGTACTCCTCCCAAAAAAACTTCTCTTTTCTTCTTTCACAGATGCAAACACATTTGCTGGATTAAAAGCCTTTCCATGAGTTGAAAGGCACCAACTGTATGCCAAATCATTGAACAAAATGCTTCTCATGCTACGGACAGCTTCAAGGTGAAGAGAGAGATCATTGCATCTTGCTCGACATGTTTCAGGTAGTATATGAACTCCCTGTAACCACACCTGGAACACCATAATACACCAAGATCTTCTGTAGAGGTTGTTCTCATGCACCTCTGCCACTGGAGGAGCTATTGGTGGTGTCCAACTGTAGAATGCTTTCGCTCCAGGAAACTTTAAAGGTAAAGGTAAAGGGACCCCTGACCATTAGGTCCAGCCATGACAGACTCTGGGGTTGCGGCGCTCATCTCGCTTTATTGGCCAAGGGAGCTGGCATACAGCTTCCGGGTCATGTGGCCAGCATGACTAAGTCGCTTCTGGCGAACCAGAGCAGCACACGGAAACGCCGTTTACCTTCCCACCGCAGTGGTACCTGTTTATCTACTTGCACTTGGAAGTGCTTTCGAACTGCTAGGTTGGCAGGAGCTGGGACGGAGCAACGGGAGCTCACCCCGTCGCAGGGATTCGAACTACCAACCTTCTGATCAGCAAGTTCTAGGCTCTGTGGTTTAACCCACAGCGCCACCTGTGTCCTTTACCTCTTGCCAATTCTGAGATCGTTTCCATGACTTGTCTATTAATCCAATCTGTTGTATCACTGCTACTGCTTTTACACTGATCTTTTTAGATTTGATGCTTTTAATACTGTGTGGTTTTAAATGTTTTTATTGGGTTGCTTTTTTTTTTTTTGTAAGATGCCATGGAAATTTATTTAAAGGGCTTGGTTGAAATCCCCATCAAACATAAGCATTTACAGAATGTTCTGTTAAAGTCAAACTTTTTCAGGACTTGTCACCTGAATTAAACCATTTGCCTGTGATTGTGCCAAAACTGTTGAAGCAGCATTTAAAGTTATTTCAATAAATAAACCAAGAAACAACTCCATGTTTTCTCACATTCATGTGTGTAAAATATGCTGAGCATTTCACACAGTAGTAACAGGAAAACAAGCTTCCCTCAAGGACTAGATGAGCAAACGTGTGTAAAACTGGTAGCTCTTATCTAATGTTGACAGTGCTTTGCACATTTGTGTCTTGGATCTCCAAGGAGGCCATTAAAATAAAGAGAGCAGGCAACCCTTTAGGGAAGGATTCTATCTGCCTTGGCCATACCGCTGAAATGGGCAAAGGATAAATAAATTCATTGTGGGAAAAGGACGTTCTCAGAGTTTATAGTCATAACTACAAGGGTGCTTACTGAAGTTCATTGTCCTGGCTAGATCCAACAAAGATGGGTATTGAAAAGGCCTTGTTTAAAATCAAGCCACATTTCCTTGAATCAAGAAACATAAAAACCCATCAGAAGCCAGAATTCAATTTACCTCCAAGTATCTGATACACTAGGGACGCGGGTGGCGCTGTGGGTAAAACCTCAGTGCCTAGGACTTGCCGATCGTATGGTCGGCGGTTTGAATCCCTGCGGCGGGGTGAGCTCCTGTCGTTCAGTCCCAGCTCCGGCCCACCTAGCAGTTCGAAAGCACCCCTAAGTGCAAGTAGATAAATAGGTACTGCTTTATAGCGGGAAGGTAAACAGCGTTTCTGTGTGCTGCGCTGGTGCTGGCTCGCCAGAGCAGCTTCGTCACGCTGGCCACGTGACCTGGAGGTGTCTTCGGACAGCGCTGGCTCCCGGCCTCTTAAGTGAGATGAGCGCACAACCCTAGAGTCGGACACGACTGGCCCGTACAGGCAGGGGTACCTTTACCTTTACCTTTATCTGATACACTACAAAACTCTGTGGACTTCACAGGGAGGGGTAAGCTTACAATCTCCTCTCTCTTCTGGCACATCTGATACCTCATTCCCATCAAGGGAGCCTGGCCCAACACTTCGGGATCTAGGCATTAACCCTAAGGTACAGGCACACACCTGGGTAGAGATAAAAACATTGTAAATGGCAAAATGTCAACCAAATGCAGGAGGTACAAATTCACATACAGCTCCTCCTCCATTTCATAATTACTCTGCCCTACTGTTTACAACGTCTGTGGGCTCAGACACAAGTGTATCTGGCAACTTAGGCAATGCCTCTTGTACCTGATGGCATTCTGGAGTCCACAACAAATCTGTCAGTTATTAAGTTTCCACAATATTTGTTTTCCTGTTGTTTTCTTGTTTTTGTGCAAGCAATTAACATGGCTACCCACTCTGGAAAATGTTAGACATTAACCTCTAGCTCCATAGCTCCTATGTAAAGGTAAAGGGACCCCTGACCATTAGGTTCAGTCGTGGCCGCCTCTGGGGTTGCGGCGCTCATCTTGCTTTATTGGCCGAGGGAGCCGGCGTACAGCTTACGGGTCATGTGGCCAGCATGACTAAGCCGCTTCTGGCGAACCAGAGCAGCGCACAAAAACGCCGTTTACCTTCCCACTGGAGTGGTATCTACCATATTTTTCGCCCTATAGGACGCACTTTTTCCCCTCCAAAAATGAAGGGGAAATCTTTGTGCGTCCTATCGGGCGAATACAGGCTTTCACTGAAGCTTGTAGAGCGAGAGGGGTCGAAGCTATCAGCAAGCCTGGGGAGCCCGCAGGAACAGCTGATAGGCGGGTTTTGTGCACACGCGCGACAGCGCAGATCTGGCAGGTGAGTGATCTCCAGACACAGCGCATCCCGCATCACCAGAGACCAGCCTTCGTTGCCGTCTCTGCAGCCAGAGGTGCCCAGCAAGGGTTCGTCGCTTCCCGCAGCCCCGGCATAAGCCATTCCCTCTATGGGGAGCTGAAGGATAATTATAACGAAAAGGAGGAGATGATCTGCACTCACTGCCCTCTTCGTCCTCTGCCTTCGCCGCCTTACTTCACCTCAGCTGCTGCTGCTGCAACTGCCTGTTGCCCGCTGCCTTCATGTTCTTCTCCCTGCACCCCTCCCCAGCCTCCCTCAATAAATAAGACAGCGCATGAGCCGCCCGTCACTGGTGAGGAAGGCAGGCAGGCAGCAACAGCGCCGCCGGCGCCACCACAGAGCGAGTCAGTCCGTGGCTGGAGGGGGAGGAGAGTATGGAGGATGGGAGTTACCTCACAGCAACACAATGGTGTCCCTCCTCCTCCTCCTCGCCTTGGGCTCTGCTGGGTTACATTGCTGCCTGCCTGCGGGAAACAAGGACAGCAAGAAGAGGGGGAATGAACCAGGGGGAGCCATTTTCTTCAGTTTGTATCCCCCAAAATAGGGGTTGTCTAATACACAGGGGCGTGTTATACACGGAAAAATACGGTCTGCACAACTACATTGAAGACAGATAGATATATAAAGGGTCGGATAAGCTTTAAATGAAGAATATGCATCTCAGATCACTGCTTCCAAATACAAGGCAGAGAAGGAAATCAGCACACAGGCACAAAAATCCAATCATTCTAGTCCTGGACACCTGCAAGAAGTTCTGAAACTAGAAGCCTCTGCACTAAACAGCAACTGCAATTATGGGGTTAGCTTCCCTCTTCCCTCTGCGCACACCTGCAGTTTCCATTTATGTTTAAAAGCAACCAGAAAGGCACGAACATACTTTCAGGTGCAAACAGCCTATTTCTTTCCCCACCAACACCCTCAGAAAGAAAATGTGATTTGCTTAGCTTTTCTATCATATTTGCTCTTTATAATATTCATGCAATTGCAGTTCTACCGTGAGGGGGAGGGTAAGACTCCTGTTGGTGACACAAAAATAAATAACATCCTGATAACATGTAAGCTGCGGAACATAAAGGAGGTTCAGAATGATAAAACATCTCTCACCCCCCCCCCTCCGCTACAAGAGAAAGTAATAGGTTTTAAAACACAAATAAGTGAAATGAACGAAGTTATTGATCAGGCTCTAGACTACAGAGGGTGGGGTGGATGGAGGGTGGAAATGACAAGAATGGAAACGCCTCCAAATTGGGGGGGGGGATCGAACCCCACTGGAAGCAAAGCTGCAGATAACAAATGAAATACTTCCTTTTCTTCCAGCATGTGCCTCCCCATAAATTCACCTATGGAATGCAGATACATTACTGTTCCATGACAGACACAATCCCTTCATGTGGCAGAGGTCAAGGTAGGAAGAGCCGAGAGAGCAAAACAGGTTGAAAAAACAATTGAGGGAGAATGACTTTCTAAATGTTCCAAGTGCTCCTGGTTTGCTTATTAGACACCCATTCAGGAAAGTGGATGAATTATGCATCTAATAAACTGCATCCAACACACCTGTTCTGAAGATATGGAAATCTGCCCAAAAGAAGAATTTACTGGCATCACTTCTGTTAAATCCTGAAGAGCACAAGCATGGTCAAGCAGGCAGAATGATGGGCTGGGACACGGGAAACCTGAGTTCAATTTGGGGTTAGTAATGAACCCGGTTGCTGAAGGTGCAACAAGTCACCACAACTTCAGCCATCTAATGAAGCACACCCTTGCCTATGCAAGACATGCTCTTGCCTGCACGCAGCACGCTAACCCCTTTGTCTCTTCTTATGCCCAAGGGGTCATTTACAATCTAAATCAGGATAAACTAAATCCATCCCAGCACAGATGACTGCCAAATCCAATGACTTCTTAGCAGGTAAAATACATAGGAGAAAATTTGCCATATTCGGGTTCCAAACTGACAAAGAATGACGATTCTAAAGATCTAACAGTAATATGGAACAGATAATTTCCCCAAACTGAACGTTTCCAGTACTTTATTTTTCTATTTTATAAGTTAATTAGTAACAATGAACAGACGAGAAATACAATATTCAGCAAGCTTAGCAGTTTTCCATTTTTTAGACTTTACTAAATGCAAGGAAAAGAAACATACTGAATCAGATCCCTCACAGCTTTCCAAACTTTTCATGCTGGTGACACACTTTTTAGACATGCATCATTTCACGACATATTAATTCAGTTTTACTAGCAAACTGAAGGTTAAACTAACCCCTTTGCAGCCCCAGGAGGACTGCGGGGAGCATTCACGCAACACACCTACACACCGCAGGCGAAACACAGTTTGGAAAGCTCTGAACTAGGGCATTAGAAAACTGCCTGATGCAAACTGCCATAGACGCAGGGGGTTGGTAACCAAAATCCATTTTTTTCTGGAAAACCCCACTCACCGAAGTAACTGTGCACAGCTCCCACAGTGCATTCTGTTTAAACCAGAACAACTCCTACTTGTGAAGATACGCAACCAGTCCACACATTGCCTCTGCTTCCATGGCTACACCACACCTAAATGGTCACAGAATCATAAAATCATAGAGTTGTAGAGTTGAAAGGGATCACAAGGATCCTCTGCAATACAGGAATATTTCACCCAACATGGGACTCAAACTCACAGCACTGAAATTAAGAGTTTCATGCTCTACCAACTGAGCTATACTTAGGGCATCAGTCCTGAGAATAAACATTTTCTTTCAAATAAAAATGTTCCCAGTAAGAGTGCTAGCATGCAAAATTCCCAGGCTCTCAAATACCAAGACAGCAATCCTATGCACACTTATCTATGTGTAAGTACCACTGAAATCAGTGGAACTAACTTTGAGCAGACATGAAGGGACTGTACAGAGAGCCAATGTTTGTATGTTTTAACCCAACTCTGCTGTGGTCACTCTTAATGAGAAATTTAATTATAAAATGTATCTTCTTTGGTAGAGTTTGCTTCTTTAGATCTAACAGTCAGTGTAAAATGTGCCTACGAGACAAGATAGATAGAGCAGAGTTTCATTTACGAGGAATTATTTATGGTGTATGATTTCATTTTCAATAAATTTACACTGTGTAGAAGTGTCATTTCCCCCCTCTCAGTTTCATTAGTTTTCTGTTTCTAGTGCCTTCATTCTTGAATCAAGATAGGACAGAAATCAATCGGTGAATAACTAAAACACACAAAAAAACCATCTCCTAAAGTGTGACTTAATGGATGTTAGGCAAAATTCAGTCTATTGGGTTTTTCTTTAGCACAATACTGTACTTGAATCCCAACAACCATGACTTGTCATTTCATTTTCACTGTATATTTAGGAGAAATAAAAGTTGTAACCTTAAAATACATGTCAGCAAATGAGCCTACAGGTGAGCCTACATAGAATTTAACAAAGAGATTAACAAAGAAGCAACTATTGGGTCTGGGAATTGTTTGGGGGTTGTTTATTGGGGAGTTTATTGGCGGGGGGGGGAGTTGTTACTGTTATTGGTACTAATTTTTGTATCTTTGTTTCAGATCTTATTATTTATGTGGAAATGGTTTGATTTGGTTGTACACTTTTTGGTGTTTTGTTATGCTTGTAATTGTGTATCTTTTTTCACATTGTAAGCTGACTTGAGCATACTTTTAATATGGAAAGGCGGCATAGAAATAAAAATACAGTGGTACCTCTAGATATGAATGGGATCCGTTCCGGAGCCCCGTTCACATCTAGAGGTAAACGTAACTAGCGACGGAACGTCTGCGCACGCGTGTATCGCTTTTTGCTGCTTCTGCACATGACGTCATTTTGGGCGTCTGCACATGCGCAAGCGGCAAAACCTGGAAGTAACGCGCTCTGTTACTTCTGGGTTGCCGAGGTGCGCAACTCAAATGCACTCAACCCGAAGCGTATTTAACCCAAGGTATGACTGTATGTATGTATGTTTGATACCACCAGCTTGAGTCCACAAAGTGTCTTGCACAAGCAATGAGCACTCCCCTTCTTGCAAAGTGTGCTCTTTCCAAATCTTGCCAACTCCCTTGTCTTGCTGCCATCCCCACACTACATTCTCTGCCGTTCTAGAAGATCCCTCAATGCTTTTCAGAGGAATGTGATGAGATGTCCTCTTGCTTATTAAGTAGCAAGAGAATTATCTGAACTCAGCCATTCTTTATGTGGGTACACTAGGGTTAAAATCCTGAAAAGCAGGTGCAGCCAGCCACACACAATGCCAAGGAATTCTCCAATTTCAAACACTGTCTCAGTTAGCGAGCAACCATATAAGAGTACCAGCTCACAATTAACATGAATCATACACCAATGGCAATTAATACACCAGGACACCAAAAACTTCCATAGAAGCAAGTTTCCTTTATTACGCCTAATGCATCAGTCTGATGTGATGCAAATGTTAGAAGGTGCTAATATCAGACATGCAGGTGGGTACCTTAAAAAAAAAAAAGAATTCACTCTATTTTAAATCCAGGATGTTTTAAAATTCATCTCCCTCCAAACAGGCTGCAAGACAAGAACAATACTGAGGCCAGGGAGAGAAACCTTCCTCCCAGACACTTTATTGAGGGGCTGCTGTGTGCCTAAACACCAGCATGGAGTACACTTTTATGGCAAGCTTCTAAGCCCCTGAATAAAAGAGGGTCTTAGTTGAAATATTGTCAGAAGTTTAACTACCCTGGGCCAAACTGACATCACCACAAACACAGGAAAAGCCTGCAGACACAGCTGGCTTCACCCCAGAGCTCAAACTGGACCAGAGCCTCCCTCAAAGTTGGCATGGCTGAAATACACAAAGCTAACACAGAAGCAATGGAAGCAGCCAGGTCTCTTGGGGCTCTGGTCCTTTGCCCTGGCATCTGTTGGGTCCCTGCTTCAAGAGGAGGAGAGGCACTGTGCACCTCGTGAATTAGCACCTGCCATCTCACCTGTGAAATCAGCTCCAGAGGAATTCAGTGACACCTTGCTGAGGAACAGCCATTATGAACTACATTCCTGCTAATAATTTGCAAAAGCTCCAGGGAACAACCAACAACAACAACAACAGAAGAGTACCCTTTTGTTAGCAGTTATTTACACCAGCAGGCTATCATTTGTATGGAGAACTGTTGCTTTGTTAGGGTTTTAAAGAAAAAGACCACACAAGAATTTATTTTATTTTATTTATTTATTTATTTATTTATTTATACGCCCTGGAAATAGATCATTCTGACTGGTTACTAACAATACTGGACTTCATGAAGAGGCTTTCTTCATGTGATTGTGAATAGAATAACCTCACTGAAAATTACACATTTTTTTGCCATTGATTTCCAGTGGATCTGGATTTCTCTTAGCATTTCCAAAACAATTTTACACAAAGGACCACATGGCGTTATTCCTAGCCTAGTATTTTCTCCCTCTTCTTACACCAAGGTGCTTCGTTTGAAGCAGCTTAGTTTGAAGTTATGCCCCAGTACTACCAATGTTTGAAGAAAACAAATACATACACAAATCTCACATTATGAAACAAATTCATTATTGCTGTTGAACTCCTGAATTTATTACATCAGATTTTTCGAGTATAAACACCCCAAATCCAAGCCTCCAAAATCCAGATTTGGGCTCAAAGACACCAGATTTAGAATATCTACATGTTCCTTAAACTGGGTATCAATGAAGCAGCTTTTCACTTACTACATTACTACAGTACCAGCTGTAATCTACAGCATCAATAGTTTTTTTAATTGTTCAAATCTAATGGACAGGGGAGGAGCTTCACTGCAGGAGGAAATCCCATTTGTACCATTTTCTTAATTGCAACTGCTTCTCCATCTCCAATCTAAGTCAATGAAGTGGGAGAAACTAACTAGACAAGATTGCAGCTTCTATTTCTAGCCAATTTCAATTCTAAGGAAAATTCTTTTTTTAAATACACAGCCTCATGTTTGCTCTTCAGTAAACATGCTCATGTGCTTTCAACTAAAAAGAAAAATACCCAACAATGCGTGAACTGTGAGAGCACATAAGCCCTGGCATTCATGAAATAGAAGGCAACCTGTCTTCAAAGACAGATTGCCCATTGCTATTGCAATGGTACCTCTGGTTACAGATACCTCGGATTACAGACACTTCAGGTTACAGACTCCACTAACCCAGAAGTAGTACCTCAGGATGAGAATGGAAATCACGTGGCGGCAGCGGGAGACCCCATTAGCTAAAGTGGTACCTCAAGTTAAGAACAGTTTCAGGTTAAGAATGGACCTCCAGAATGAATTAAGTTCTTAACCCGAGGTACCACTGTACTCCTAGCCTGCCAAACGCCTCCACAGAGTCTTGACTGAGTCCTGGAAGACCTGCTTCCTGCCTTGCAAGCCCTTTTTCCACCTGGCCTGGGAGGGTGAGGTTTTAGCCAACTCCAGCTATAAAAACTGAGGCCGCTGAACAGGTGCTGGTGTATTTTATGAGGGCAGGTTGTTGATATTATTGATATAACTTTTTGTATCTTTATTTTAGATCTTACTTTGATTTGTGGAAATGGTTCCATTCCGGATGGAAGGTGCGGGGCTGGGGGGCAGGTCCATGCCGTCCCTACTCCATTGCAAGGCAAGCCTTGCTGGGTGGCTGCACTACTCCCCTTGGCCAGGACTGTCTTCAGAAATGGCTTATGGGACCAAAATTGGCCAGGGGGCGTGTTCCTTCATGGCTCCTCCGGTCTTTCTGGTCCCCCTGATTCTCCTTTTGCAGCTGGTGATGGCGACAGTGGTCTCAGCAGCGCAGGGACCAGCTCAGTAGCTCAGCAGGTGTTGTTTCGCCCTAGGAGCTATCTGTTATTTGTATGAATTTCATCTTATTAATATGAAAAAAAAACCACATACAATGTTTCATTAAAAATACTTGAGAAATCTCCCTTTTACACTGGTGGGTAGGAGAAGATAAAATTTGTGACATCCCATGTGCCAGCCAATCACTGCACACAGCCATGCTCCATTGCAAACTCAAGACACATTTTGGCAAACTTGGTTCTGCAGAGAAAATGTTTCTTTTGAAAAAGCATGCTGAGTGAACTTACAAAGGGGCCTCACTTTTCAAATAATGTTACATTTGTACATTCTATACTCTCATAGTGCTTCTTAACACCATTCGGCATCTGTGTATTTCTACAGGTTGTCAAACTGCTCGACATTACTCCAAAAGCCCCTAATTAGTTTAATGATCTATACTTTCAAACTACCAACTGGCGTTTAGAGTTCAAGCGGGGAGGTGGGGATTAAACTACTTCTGTGAATTAAAAAAAAAAGCACGGCTGAGTAATTGCTGCTTCGTGCCTGCATAGATTTCATTCAGTTCAATTATATTCTAATACGTAAAAAGCGGAGTGGGGGTGAGAATAGACACTTTAAAGAGCTATTTCAAGAAGCTATGTTGAAATCTGTACAAATGGAAAGGAGAAAATAGAACACCACTGTTTAATGAAAGTAATGTGTAGTTATTTTTCCTAGGAGGATAATGTTTATTGTTATTATCATACCACCAATGTGTTTTACATGCTACTTCCACTAAGCCATCATTACATTTTCTGTCAATCAAATACAACCATATTCAAGGTAGATTGCAACAATGGTCTGCAGTATAATCCTCAGATTGCATCTGCTGAGCAAAGATCAGATCACACTTATGCCAGCGCTACAATGATTATATCAGAATGGTGTTACTGTGGCACAGGTGTTATGCAACAACCGTTATGTCAGTAGTACATGGCCAGCACAATTGGTAGCTAGGTTATGGAGCTTAGGTGGATTCCTGTGGTCACTGAGTCTCACTCTTAATGATAGCATGGCATTACTACCCTACACTGGAGGTCACTACAAGTGCCAGCCAACCAAAGCAAGTAACCAGGACTATGGGTGAGTATAGTGTTCATAGCTCAAGATGAGAAGCATGGAGCTACAGCTCTGCCCTGATGTCTAACTGGGGAGAAGACAATTGGGCATGTGGGTTTTGTGTACTTTGCACTAACAGCAGACACAAGGAGGGCATATCGCTTACACTTCTTCCTGACATAGTCCATCTCAACTGGGCATCTTCACCACCATCACTGCCAGGACAAGCACTCCTACAGCGTTCACTACAGAGGAAGAGACCATGCCTCACAGCATGACTCCTGAATCTCCATTGGAGGAAAGCAATGTGTATGCAGAGCCCTCAAATACCTACAGCCACAGAATGTCTATTCATCCCTCCCTCCCACCCACAATATGGAGCAACAGAGTCCTAGCTAAGCAAGCCTCCTTTACTCAACATATCGGAATGGTGTGTGACCACAAACAGCACTGCAACACTCACAGAGGTAAGAATAGTTCCTTCAGTTCTTGGAATTAATGGCCAAACTAAATGAAGCTGCCATTACATGAAAGCAATCAACATGCATGTTTTTTGCTAAGTAAATAAGCAACTGTGGGAAGCCCGAGCAACCTCAGGACCATGGGGTGGGAAGCAGACACAGGGAAGGGGAATATTAAACGTTTTCTCTCCATGTCATGGTCCCAGCAAGTTATCACCTTTCGGTAGCGTGCATCAGTGAAGGCTTCCATTGAAAAAACACAATTTCAGACAAGAGGTGCTTTTTTATTTATCATCACCATCATCATCATCATCATCATCATCACAGACTTTTATTGAGCTAGCCATAGGCCATGGCATCATTCAGAAAAATAACAAAAGGAAAAACAGCAATAACCATAAAAATCATCAGGCACCACACATACAATATAAACCACGGTCACAACTACTAAGATTGTTTGTTGCATAAAATAGAATATCAGAAGATTCTCTAGTAAAATGTGCCAAATTACATATCCAAATCCCTGAGTTGACCGCTATTTTAACTTTTTTATTTTTATTTATGTCAGCAAGTGGTTATTTCCAGTGTTTTCTGTTGCGAGCATGATGTTTAA
Organism: Podarcis vaucheri; assembly: GCF_965113315.1. NCBI lineage: Eukaryota > Metazoa > Chordata > Lepidosauria > Squamata > Lacertidae > Podarcis > Podarcis vaucheri. The sequence goes on from NC_138759.1 coordinate 94,332,971, forward strand.
AGGAGAGGACTATATAATCAATACCTATTTGGAAGCATGGGATAAATTTAGATCCTAACTAGCACCTAACGTCTCACCAATTGGTTCTGTAATCAGGTATGAAAGCTTCAACCCAGGTGGATACCTATGGAAATTCAAATTATGGCAGCAGAAAAATATAGACAGATGCTAAGATTTGGTACGAAACAATAATGTAGTAGCATATGAGCCAGGTGTGTGCGTTAATGCACTAAGACTGCTATCTTTTCAATATACAGAAGTAAAATTGTTTTTGATGAAACAGAATGAAAAAAATGTGTTTAACCAAGAACTAACAGAATTTGAAGTAACAGGAGCAAGTGAGAAAAATAAGTTAAATATATGGGGTATTACTGAATACTCGGAAACTAGATGGGGAAGTGCATGTGAGGAAGTGGGATAGAGATTTAAAGATGGAAGTCCCAGATGAAGCATGGAAGTTATTTATCAGTGGTTTTTGTTTCACAATAACACTGCAATACAGTGGTACCTTGGTTTGCAAACACTCTGGATTACAAACATGTCAAACCTGGAAGTGCGTGTCCCGGTTTGCAAACTTTTTTTGGATTACGAGCTTTTTTTTTTTTTTTTTTTTTTTGAGGCTCCACTGGTGAAAGCTCGCCTTGGGTTAGAACCTGTTTTGGTTTACAAACGGACCTCCGGAACAGATTATGGTTGTAAACCAAGATACCACTGTACTGGGGAAACTGCTTTAAGATTAGTATGCAATGGTACTTACCACCTTGGAAAATGTGGAAGGCCTATAACGAAGAGGAAGGAAGGTGCTGAGTATATTACCATTTGGAGTAAATGTGTGAAGAAGAAAAAAGGCAGCCAGATACAGGAAGACAAAGTTAAAAGTCACTGAGAAAATGTTTCAACCAAAACTAGATCCTGTGGTGAATTATGTTGAAAATTGTGTGTTGGTTGGAAGGCATGTTCCAGTTTTGTATGTTCTCAACATCATAAGTAAAATAGAAGAGAGATGTCTCCAAACAGTCAGGAGGCAGCTATTGCCCACAGAATCTGGTGCATGCCAACAGAATATGTACATTTAAGTCAGGGATGGGGAAGCCGTTGTTGTCCAACTGTTATTGGACTACAACTTCCAACATTCATGTCAATTGACAGTTCTGGCTAGGGCTGATGAGAATTGGATTTCAACATCATCTGCAGTGCCATAGAGGTTTCCCGCCCCTTCTTGAAAGTGTGTACCACAATGAAGCACCAGTTCACCCACAGGAAATGTTGTGGCTGCAGAAGACGACAAATACAGTCTTCAGGTTGCGCTCAGGTTGCGAACGTGATCCGTGCGGGATTTAGCGCTTCTGCGCATGCACGACTGCCGAAACCCAGAAGTAACCCGTTCTAGTACTTCCGGATTTCGGCAGTCCGCAACCTGAAAAAACGCAACCTGAAGCAGACGCAACATGAGGTATGACTGTAGACTTAAAGCCAAATACTCTGTCAACTGCGTTATAGATAGCTGGGAAAGCAACTGGCCAGAGAAGCAGAAGGTTGTAAAGAGATGGACTCATTGTTTCCTGAGAAGTCTACACGAGAAATATTCAGCTGACATGGACAGCAAAAACCCAGATACCAAGGTAATCTTTCATTTTCCAGAATGACATCTTCCAAATGTGCTTGGCTTTTAATAACAGTAAATTATACTAAGAATTGAGTAGTGTGGTGTGAAGAGGAATACATATGGACCGCAAAGTTAATGTTCCAATTACTGTTAATGTTCCTATTACTCTGCAAACCACAAAACGTTTAGCTGAACATCTTTAATTGAAATGTTCTGAACCCTCAAGAAGCAGGCACAGAAGCTCACGAAAAAGCAACAAAATCCATCAGCACAGAACCAAATTAAGTGCACTGAATTGGCATCAAAGTAGTCTACCCACCTGTTTTGCATTCATCATCCAGGTCCATCTTGGCCTTCAAAACCTTAGATGAACATCTCAGGACCCCAATTCTAGCTGATGAAAATTATTCCTCGTAAGCCTAGCTGCTAACCTACACAGAACTGAAAAGGCGCAGTGAACAAGAATCAAACCATGTTTCAGAACACCTCTTCTTGGGCTAAAGATTTCTGCACTGAAGGGGGTTGGACTAGATGACCCTCGTGGTCCCTTCTAACACTACAATTCTATGATTCTACTATTCCTCTGCTACAGCCTGATATAATGTCAGCAACACCAGCCCAGTATGAGGATGGTGGCTGAGAAGATCAAATAGTACTAACACAGCTTCCTTCTAAAACAATCCGGAAATGGGAAATTCAGGGATGCCCTATGATGGTCTCACAAAATTTAGCCAAGTATACTGTATATCTAGTCTTACAAACAGCGGAACCTTGCCTCTAAAAGCTGATCACACCTGATTTCATTTTGTTTTTTGTGAAAGTGGCAATGTTCTGGGTATCACTAGCTAATAGCCTGAGGAAACAGCCTTGGGGACATTGGTCACACCAACTCTGCTCAAGATAATGAGCAATGCTCTCGTTATGCAATCAGGGCACAGGTGGTCCGCAAAAAATCCAGAACCACCCAATTTCCTTTCACTGATAGCTGACAGCGTTCTTTTAAGTCTGAGCAAAGGACATGACAAAATTGTTCAGCCATCTCACCTTGATTTGTGAGACACATTAAAAGAGAGAGAGAGAGAGAGAGAAGAGGGAAAGAAAGAGAGAAAGAGAGATAGAGGAGTGAATGAAGTTGCACTGACAAAAGGTAGGAGCTGACAGCCACCATAAAACTGTGTTAATGCAAGAAGCATAGTCAATTTCTTCAACAGGCACTTCTTTAATCAGAAGTGATTGTGCTCACGATCCTACTTTAAAGAGAGAAGGATGGGCCCCATTTTCACCTGGACTCCTACTCTGTGCCCTCAAGAAAATTAAACTAAGATAAATGCCTTCCCAGCTTCTTTGTAGACTCTGTGAAAGCGATTCTGCCTCAACATGTGAAGTAAGTTTTATCCAGTCAACTTTAGGTCAGTGAAACAAAGAACCGCTGTTCTTTCAACACACAGTGCCCTCCTTTCATACTCAACACATTGGCAGAAGTTCCATTTTTATAAGTGCTGGACTGTACAACTGAATCGATAGTAGCCTTAGGGCTGTGTCCAAGGCTAACATATTTACTTAAAGAACTGCTCCCAAAGTAAAACTATAATGTGGGGAAGATTTATGCACGCATTTATTAGTGCACATTCCAACCTTGCCTTGCACAGAAAAACACCTTTAAAAACTATCTTAAACTATTAAAAAATAACCCATCAGGAGTGTGATTTATCATCTGTTGAACTGCTGAGGTGGCGAACAAGACTTCTGCAATTTTTCTAAATGCATATCTTAGCAGTTAAATAGGTAGGCAAACAACAATCCTTCAGTGGTGTTTCCCAGTGTATGGTCTGAAGGCATATGAGGATATCACTTTGCTGAAACTAAGGAAGCCTGAGTCCAGTTCATGAGTGGTATTCAGAACAAACCCATAGAAGTCAATGGACATTATTAACTTAGCTCCATTAGTTTCTGTGGGTCTACTCTGAGTGATAATTGCTGACTACCACCATGTGTCTGGATGGGTGACCTCTGGGCATGGCGTACACCTCATTGGGCTCCATAACCGAGGAAGTAAGGGATGCAAATGTAGGAAAAATAATATTTGCAAGTATCTTAAAGCATGGGCTTTGTTATACACATATGCAAGAAGAACATTAAGTAAATCCAAGTACATGCCTCGTCTAAACACACTGCAAAATGTTAGAACCTTGAGAAGGCTGAGTGGACTGTACCATATCATATGTGTGAAATTCAGATTATTATTTTTTTGCCTCAATGTACATCATTTTACTCTTGTTTACACTGAATTGTATTTGCCATTTTTACTGCTCATTCATTCTGTTTGGAGAGGCTTTTTGAGCTTCCTCACAATGCCCAGCTATCACTACTCTCTACTTCCTATTCCTTAACCAGTTACTGTTCCATAAGAGGACCTCTGCTTTTATTCCATGACTGTTAAGTTTACTCAAGTACGTAGTGGGCTGACTCAAATAATCCTTAATAGGTTAGCGGGACAAGACTTATTCTTGCAAAAGTCGTGCTGGTTCTGCTGCAGCAAGACATGTTCTATATGCTTGGCAATCCAACCAATAACAATGCCTTTCCATTATTTCCACATATTTCATTCCAGCATTTCCACTTCAGAAAAGTGTCATATCCCACAGTCATTGAATCAGCCATTCACCTGTAGCGAAAAGTAAAATGCACCCACACCATATTTAACTCTTGTTCCCCCCCCCCCCCACTGTGCAGGTTGAATAACTCTGAATCTAGTGAATGCAAACCACTGTCTCTTTGCTCAGCCCCATTTTCCATTCTGGCTTCCCGGCAAGACCAATAATGCTATGTTATATCAAAGCAACAAGTAAACTACAACTGGGGGAAAACAAACACACAAAACCACAACTATCCAGGTTTCAGAAAACAGGAACAGAGAGAAGAACAAGCAAGGTCTTATTGCCAAACAGTGAGTAAAATTAATGAGCCTTTCAAACATCCAACTGGCAGTGCTAGCACGCTGGAGGAATGCAAAAGACACCATCTGCTTGCCAACTCAGAAAGCTCTGAGCTGATGCTAACAGACCACTAGGTTGATGGGCTGAAAATGTACGATCTCTGCTTCTAACGGATGCTTTCAGGACTTGTATAAAATGTACAGTAATTACATCTGAGCATCTTTTTTTGTGTTTTTTTCCACTGGTTCATAATCCATTAGCAGGTAGAAAAATGCAGGCTTCCTTCTGAATGGGGAAATATATCAGTTTCCCACCCAAAGTAAACCACATTCTCACTGTGGCTTTTTCACACTTTATTTTGTGCAGTTTTGAAATCAAGAATGAAGGGAATGAGTTTTACTCTATCTGAAATCAGCTTACTCACTCAGCTGGGACTATGCCCTATTCCATTAAACTGAGTGGAGCTTACTCCTGAGTAGACGTTCATAAGCTTGCAGTGTCAGAGTACTTGCCATTGCCATAGACTGGTCAGCTGCAGTAAACTGGTGGTATAGTCTCAAATATAAAACAACATCACTTGCCATTCCAGTGATGTCATTCAGGCAAGTTACTTAGATGCACTTTTAATAGAACTGCTCCCTAGCAAAGTCCCTTTTGCTCATCAACTGTCAGAGTCCACTTTGCTGGCTTTCTCAGAATGACAGAACAAAATGTTAAATGCAGCTATGCATTTTGCCAAGTCTATCTACTGCTCCTTTTCCTGGAAGACCAGAATTGTAGTTATAAAACATTTAGATTAGAGTGAGAGACATTACTCAATTAATCACTGACTGAATAAGGTGTTTTTAATCAGATTTTAAGTCAAAAGCTGTCTGCCTCGGTACACTGTTCAATGTTAACTAAATTGCTGTAAACAATTCTCTGCATCTAAGGCCAAGGAAGCGAGATGATTTTTCAAAGATTATAAAGTGACTTGTCTGGTATCTATATATTAACTTGCATGTACCGTAATGTTAATCACTTGGTTGACTAATATACAGCAACTTAGCATTTTTTCATTTGTTGATTCCTGTTATTTCAGACTAAAAAAGAAACCACTGGCAAGTTTAAATGAAGTGTGTGCAAATATGATGTGCTAACATCTGGCACCAAGAAAATGAGTGGGGCAGAACGTTCCTGTTTTGTGAGTGCAAGGGACACGTGTTAGAGCACTGGTCTTCAACTGTGGGGCGAGGACCCACTATGGGTCAAAGTCTGATCCCAGGTGAGTCACAACAGTAGCACTACTACCATGCACTACTACCATGCAAATAAATGGTAAAGGATTAGGAAACGGTTCCCCAAATGCATGTTTGGGTTAAAAGGTCCTGAGTTTGAAAATTCAACAGGGACGAAGTGACGCAAGCAGCCAATGGAGTCTGTTTTTACAAAGTTTCTGATTCTGTCATGGCTCCGCTCCAGTTTCTTCACTCAGGTGTCCGTACACAGCTTTTCTTGTACAGCCCCCATCTATCCATTCATCCCTCACTTGAGAGTCTAGACCAGGCACCCCAAAACTTGGCCCTCCAGATGTTTTGGGACTACAACTCCCATCATCTAACAGGACCAGTGGTCAGGGATGATGGGAATTGCAGTCCCAAAACATCTGGAGAGCTGAGTTTGGGGGTGCCTGGTCTAGATTACCAGCCACAAAACTGCTTTGGTTATTTGGTTGAGCGTGCAACAAATATAACCTTGCATTTGGCAACAAGAGGAACTCAAATCTTCATGCACTGGCAGGCTTAAAGTCTTCACTAATTCATAATGAAGACAGGAAGTAGTTCCCTTGCTTTGGCTTTAAGATGCTATCACGTAACACTATGCAGTTGGACTAGTTTAACAGTGCCTCTTTTTGAATAGTTTTATGTGTTTTATCATTGCAATGATTTATTTGTTTTTATAATTGTATGTTTTATTGTTGTAACCTGCCCTGGGGCCTCTAATGAAGGACAGGTAAAAAACAGTATTTTTAAACTGGGGGAAAATAGCTTTAAAAATCATGCTGGTTACATCCCTGATTGGTTGGGACAAACCAATATTATAACAAGGTTGTTAGTTTTCTAATGGTGTCAAAACAGCTAATGAGCGGGGCAGTGAAGAACAGTGAACAGGGTGAGGGGTATTATTGAAGTAAGACGAAACTGTTGACTCTTAAGCACTTGACAAAGTCCTACTTTTTTATTATTATTTGTCGCATTTGTATTCCATATTTCCACCAAACTGTGCAAAAGACAGCTCCCAGATTCAAATCCTCTACTTGGCAGGATAAAGCTCACAGGGTAACCTTGGACCAGCCACGGTCTTTCATCCTAACTTACCTCATGGTGTTAGGAGAGGATAAAATGGGTAAAACTTCACAAGAGGCAGGGGAGGATATAAATGAGAGGATTTTTTAAAGGAATCCTATGTTGGCAAGATGTGATATTATTATTTTTCATATGGAAGAATGCTGCACTACCCTATTGACTTGGTTCCTAAAAGTTATCTTACCCAGTATATCACTTTTAGAGAAAATGGTGTGTGCTGTGCATATAATCTCACTTATGAAAACTGGGCTAAACAGTTTCAGATTAATGCATCCCTGCATCTAATGGCAAACCATCTCATTAGCAGGCGCTACCAAAACTCTCAAAATGTTCAAAAATTAAAAATAGGTCCTTAAATAATACAATGGTTGCTAGCTTAACTCAGGTTTCCCAAGGCATATCTTCTTATTCAATCCTCAACTCCCCCCAAATGCATGTACATCCCTTAATATCTATCTCACCACTTATTAACTCTCAGCTGAATCTGTGATCTACCTCAACTGAACAGTTTTAAATGTGAGGAAATATCAGCCAACATGAAGGCTCTGTATTTGATTCACAATAGGTGTTTCATATTCAAATCAAAAATTAATGATGCAAACCATGAGGGATCAACAGGCATCAGTGAACGTGTACTTACAAGAAGGCCCTAGCACGCAATATAAGAAACAGAACCATATTGGTGCCTACATTCCCCTATAGGGATATTGTACAGTAAGGCATCCTATCTGAACAAGTTCTTGGATAGGAAATCAGTCATACTCCTCCAAGTAAGAAACTGTGCTTTTAGCGTCAAAGCACTAAAAGAAGAAAGGAAATTGATTCAAGACTCCATTATGAGAAGGATGTCAGATATATCAATACTTTACTTAAATTCCCACATTTGCTTTCTTTCTGAAAAAACTCAATCTACTTTCAGCTGAACAGAGTGGATTCCACAGGCACAATTAATATTTTATGTAGCAAAGGTTCACATACGTATTTCTGATGTATGATTTATTTTACAATAAACATGCAAAAAAACTGGGATAACAATGGCTCCTCATGTGGGATGCCAGTTACTGCTACAAAAAGAGAAGTGGCCAATGGGAGCCTACCAACTGGAACAATGCACAAAACACAACATGTGTTTAAGCCTCTTTAAAATGAAAAGAGGCATCTTAGGGAAGGGCCATAGCTCAGCAGCAACAGAATTCATCTTGCTTACATGCTTATGATCCCAGGTCAATTCATTATAAGGCTAATTCCTATGTTATTGTGTTTCCTCTGCTCATTGTAACAGAAGTACATTAAATCACCACAAATGCCAGCCCAAATGTACAGCTTCAGGATAGCATTGGCTATGTCTGTGGTCCTACTCTCAGTTCAAGCAGGAAAACAGTGAGAACCAACAGGAATGGCCAGCACCCAGCATGGACAGAACATGCACCCTAAATAATATGCCCCTCCAAACTATCTGCAAAGAACAACAGTTTTATGGAAGACACTCAGTGACTCTCTGACTACGTTACTTCAAAAAAGATAGAGGGTTGCAAAACCCAGATGTAAAAGGATAAAATGAAACCTAGTGATAACAACTGTGTTGTGATGCCAGCTTTCAAAAACAACACAGGATACAGTACACAGAAGCAGATCTGACAATGCATTAGAACATGGGTAGGCAAACTAAGGCCTGGGGGCCAGATCCAGCCCAACTGCCTTCTAAATCTGGCCCGCGGATGGTCCAGGAATCAGCATGAGTAGAATGTGTCCTTTTATTTAAAATGCACCTCTGGGTTATTTGTGGGGCCTGCCTGGTGTTTTTACATGAGTAGAATGTGTGCTTTTATTTAAAATGCACCTCTGGGTTATTTGTGGCACATAGGAATTCGTTCATTTTTATTTCCCCCCCAAAATATAGTCCAGCCCCCCACAAGGTCTGAGGGACAGTGGACCGCCCCCCTGCTGAAAAAGTTTGCTGACCCCTGCATTAGAAGAACGTGCACATACAAATGTAACAGCATTCAAACCTGATGGGAGACACCTTAAATAAATAAATATATATATATATATATATATATATATATATATATATATATATATATATATATTTGCTTTCGTATATATATATGCCAGAACAGCTGCTCTATCACAGATCATGTATCATGCCAACAAATCCTACACTTTTCACAAAGGTATCAAACAACTCAAGTCCATGTGTTAGCTGGCCTTGTATAGCCAGGCATTCTGCACGGTTATCATGGGCTGTGTCCCACACATCACCCTCAGTCATCTGGCACACACTGGGAAGCCACACAAACACACATATCGTGCAAGTCCAGGCTTGGGATTAAAAGGCCAAGGTCAAACACGTTGTGTTTTGGAGCTTCTATGTGTCTCTGAAGTGCAGTGTGGAGTCAGATGTAGAAAAGGATGATTGCCAGAGGGGAGGGAGGGGGAGTCGCCACGGTGACCGAATTTGTAGACCCTTGATGACTGCCCAATATGCATTTTCCCACTCATTAAGTGAGGTTTAGCGCAGCCAGCCAAAATGTTCATTTGCAGATGGAGAACACCAAAAGCAGCACGCCTACCCCCTGGAGAGAGACAGAGAAAGAGACACATCCTGCCCTTAACCGAGTGTGGTCCAGCTGCTTCAGAGCAGATGGATGGATCCCAGTCAGTTGAATACAGAACCACATTGTTGAAATTGCACACTGAGTGCTACGTCGTGTGATCAATTCCAGATTTAAGCTGTATAATATCTATAATAGAGACCACCTGAAGTTGCAAAACAATCTCAATAGCTGAAGATTCCAAGTACCACAAATGGATAGCAACATGCTGTTTACATGTCACAAGAACATAAAAGTGAAAAGGCTATTCTTATAAGGAAGATTTGTACTGTATACTGTTGCTGTTTCTTCTTCCTCATTCTTATCTTGATTTATATCCTGCTTCCCCTCAAGAATTTGTGTTCCAAAGTGTATTACAATGCATAAAATTTACATAACAATAAAATAATACAAGCCAAAATTAGTTGTGATTCCTAGATGACTCTACAGTTCTACAATTCTAATTACAGTAATGCACTGGCACTTGCATTCATGGCAGAAATGTCTTATTTTCTTTCCTGAAGCAGAATGCAAGTAATAGCCTTAGAACAAAGAGGAAGGCAGCAAACCAAGGGTTTTAAAGCGAGGCAGTGGAATCAATGAAGCGCAATGGTCAAACACATGGAAGGAATTCAAAAATTTGTCTTCATAGGAAGGAATTCCCAACTCCAACTATTATGTTGCCTTATAAAGATTACATACTTAACCTTGTTTCCTCCCTATATTATTTATGTTGCACCACCAATGTGATTTATGTGCTTATTCACTGCAGGATAAGGAACCTTGAGTCCATGGGTCAAATGTGGCCTCCCAGGCCACTGTATCTAGCCATGAGACTCTCCCCAGCCCTCCTCTGCACTCCTCAATGCTTCTGCCTGCCTGGTATATGTCCCTGAACTGTGATAATGCCTTCTGCTGGCCTGGATGGAGAGGGTGGGGGCAAGAAGATAGCAAACCTGTGATTTTTGCATGGCATGACAGTTAGTCTACTGTGCCAAAATCAAGACTTTCATTCCTTGATTTACTCACCTTTGTCTAGTCTTGCCCATCAGCGGCAGGCAGCACCTGAAAGGTTGCAAATTGAGAACTTCAGCCCTTGGATTCAAAGGGGTTCCCTAGTCCCAATTTACAGACAGGCCCCTAACCTGCAGAGTTAATCGTCATAAATTCAATACAGGGGAGGCAACAGAGAGAGCAGAGGGTAAACAAGGTATGCTCATATTGGTTACCTAGGTTTATTTGGAGAAGGAATTTGCACTTTTGCTCGCATTGTACAGGCTAAGAAAAAACGGGGAAGGACCATAGTTCAGCAGATATGCTCTGAACATCTGGGAAATTCCTCTGCCTAAACCCAGATGGGTAACTGCAAGTCAGGGCAGAGAATAAAAGGTTATATTGATCAACCTAAGGCAGCTTCTTATATTCTATGAGGAAATAAGAACATCAAAACTTAGCACAAAGTGTTGCCATGTCAAAAACAAAACAGAAAAAGCAGTAAGCAATGGGGAAAAATCATATTTAAAAACATGGAATTGGGGAGATTGTTCACAACAGCTCTGATAATACAGGTAGCATGCAACTTATGCACGTTTAACACATTCAATTGAAACGTTTTGTGGCTGAAGACAGGCCGGCTGAAATCACACAAATTAAATGGATGCAAGGAAGGCGGAGAGTTTAAAAGCTGTTTTTTTCACCAGGTTTTCCTGGCATGGAAATAGCTTTTAAGTTCTCAGACTTGCTTGCTGGGCTGTGAAAGGCTCTCACAAGATCTTGCAGGAACTTGGACAGCCCCACAAGATCTCGTAAGAACCTCCCAGAGCCCAGTAAGCAAGGCAAAGAGTTTAAAAGCACTCTTCACTGCTTGGAGGGTAAGACACATTTGGAGTGGCAGCTCCAGAAGGTTCGGTTCAAAGGGGTGGTTGACTATACAGTGGTACCTCTGGATGCGAATGGGATCCGTTGCAGAGCCCTGTTCACATCCTGAAGCGAACGTAACATGCAACTGTGCAGGTCGCATTTCACTGCTTCCGCGCATACGTGTGATGTCATTTTGAGCGTCTGCACATGCACAAGCGGCGAAACATGGAAGTAACACATTCCGTTACTTCCAGGTCGCCGCGGAGTGCAACCCGAAAATACTTAACCTGAAGCGTATTCATCCCGAGGTATGACTGTACATGTTTTTGCGTATACACACTATCCCTGGAATGTTACTCACACGCAAGTTGCGAGTTCACCATACAGCAATGTACCATATTTTTCGCCCCATAGGACACAATTTTTCCCCTCAAAAAATGAAGGGGAAATCTGGGTGCGTCCTATGGGGCGAATGCAGGCTTTCGCTGAAGTTTGGAGAGCGAGAGGGGTCGGTGTGCACCGACCCCTCTCACTCTCCAGGCTTCAGGAAGACATCCGCAGCCTAGGCAGCCCTGCGGGAATTCCTGCAGGACTGTCTAGGCTGCGGATAGCAGCTTGCTTCCCGGAGCGCCGGGCGCACTGAAAGCAGAGCACCCGGCGCTTCGGGAACACATCCGCAGCCTAGGCAGCCCTGCGGGAGTTCCCGCAGGGCTCCCCATGCTGCAGACAGAAGCCTGCCGCCGGGCGCGCGGGGCGCGCTGAAGCAGAGCGCCCCGCACGCCCGGCAGACATCCGCAGCATGGGGAGCCCTGCGGGAGTTCTCACAGGGCTCCCCATGCTGCGGATAGCAGACTGCCACCCAGCACGCCCTGAAACAGAGCGCCCCTCGTGTCGGGCAGACATCGGCCAGCCCCACAAGCACGGGGGACAGCGGGGAGGCACAGTGCCGCAATCCTGCTGTTCCCCGACCTGGTTTTGGGGGAGAAATAAAGGAAAACATCCCCCCAAAAAAACTAAGTGCGTCCTATGGGGCGGAGCGTCCTATGGGACAAAAAATATGGTAACTTTTACAAGCTTGTTTTTTAAAAAAATTGAATTAGGGCCCTTTCACTTGTTCTGCTATTGTGAGATCACTCATATCAATCATACATTTTAGCCATATAGATCTGCCTTGAAAACAATCAACAGTCTTGGAGAGAGAGTGGTGGGTGGAGAAAAAACATGAAGCAATTCCAAGGTGAGATGTAGCTTTAATACTGTGAACAAATCTGAGAACAGCTTTCATGTATTTCAATTTTTTATTTTTCATTTGATTTTTAAATTTATTTTTTGCTGGTTTGTTGCTTGGCATCCCAAGTTCCTTTGGGAGGAAGGGTGGGACAGAAATAAAATAAAATAAAATAATAAAATAAAATAGTCTGGTTGCATACCTGTGGTAGCAGAGAGCTAGGACATAGCATTTTAGATCTCCTGGACACATCATGTGTACTGACGGCTACAGTGATTAGCTGTCCACCTCAAAGCAAAGACGGAACTATCAAAAGGTCACAGAACAGTGAAGAGTTTTGTGGCGAGTGCTTGTAAAACAGTGAATGGGAGACGTCACTGTGGTGAGTGACTTCAATGCTAAGACAGATTCAGGGAATCAGAGTTACATGGAGCCATTGAAAACCGAAGACTTGGCAAGACTTTTATAGTCCCTTGGATCTGGGAAATGGTACAGCACAGGGAGAAGGGACTTGAGAGCTCACACGCTCCCGGTTTCAATAGCTGTGAGCTTGAGGCCTGTGGCCAGCAGTAGCTACAGAAGTCGACCACTTGTTTCTGGTTCACAAAGATACACATGGCAAGCCACATCAACCATTTTTGGGAGGGACGTTGTGCACATTATCCCGCTGTCAGGCTTCTGTTATACTGACTTTTCCCTTTCCCACTCCGCATAAACTCAAAAACGTACATAGGATTCACAGTAACCTCCCAGACAGGTGCAGACATAGACCCCCTTACCTTTGGCAAGGTTGCAATGTGAGTCTGTCAAAGCTGTGTGCAAAAGCAATTGATCTTCAGACTGAAGGCATCCATAAAATGTTCAATTGCTAGAAACAAGCGTTAGGAAAGTGCTGGTATTGGTGGCTTTTGTTCAGCTTGGAAGAGTGGGCCCGAGGTAGCCAAAGATATGTGAAGTTGCCAATGGTTCTGGTCGTCACTCTCATATGGGAAATGCAGGTGTCACTCTGATTTTTAACCTTAAGGACTAGGAGGATTGGAATGGCCACATACGTGCAAATCACAGAACAGCAAAGCTGGAATGCTTATCAATAGCCCTTCCAATTTTGCTGTCTCTTATTGTACATAGCACCACAGGGCAACAATCAGAAAAAAGTATAGCCAAATCTAGAGAGGTTTTTCTAATGGAGCGTCACCCAGAAAAAGGTAAACGTGAAAAAGGAGCAGTGCATGCTGGGTAGCATCCAAGGTAGCCCTTTCCAGTTTGCAACGCAGAGAGACGTCAAATGCATTTCAATTTAATTTGGTGCTATGTTAAAAACAAGGTATGAAAAGCTCATTCCGCCCACAGTCCTGTCATCTATTATCCCCCTTCAGTCGCTGCACATTGCACCACAGCAGACAAGGGATAGGACAGGAAACAGACAAGGTGACTCCTGACTATCTGGTCTGAGTGTATCAGGGTATTTCAAAGTGCGCATTCCAGTGTCCAGGTTGCAGGGCAGCAGCACTAACCCACTATGGGAATTACCGGTAACGTCTGTGAATACCACAGTACACTATTTGACAGCCAATATTTAACTGGAACTGCGCTGAAAATGCCAAGCGACAGAACATAACTGCTCATAGTTGGCTAGGTGTCAGGGGTCACACAGTCCAGCCCCTGAACCGAGACAGCGTCACCAAACATCTCTAATACATCAGCCAGGTCCTCTGCTCCTGCGACTCATTCCAAAAAGATTATTACAGACAGTTCCTTTTGTTCTTCTAGCCTACTCCCATTTGTTGGCCATGTCCGGCTTTAACAAGCAAAGCATTTAACCTTTTTAACATTGCTAGTAACAGGTGCCAATGAGCTCAATAAAGCCACACTGGAATCATTCTTACCTAACTGCAAAATCAATTCCACCTGTCACAAAGTGGTAATAGCCGCTTCTGCAAATGTGCAGCATGCTCTGTTACTCTTTACCCTGACCCAGAATCTCTTATAACACACACACACACACACACACACACACACACACACACACAGAGAGAGAGAGAGAGAGAGAGAGAGAATTTGCTGTAATGGAACACTTTCTGTGTAAGTGCATTCCAGTTCACTGTTGTTATTGCTTCAAAGGCTTTTGTATGCATTTCTTTTATACAAAGAAATAGCCGCTGCAGTGATGTATACTCTGGATGCGCCTCTAAAGCACAGACTGCATCTCAGAACCTCGCAAGCCCTAAATGTGAAGTGTAAGTGGATAAGGAAGGGTGACATTTGTTTCCTCTTCTCCCACCCCCACCCCTGGGCCCAAGATCAGTCTGCCTAGCTTGCTGCAATTTCTTGCCTAGTAGCATTGCCAATGTTTGACCCAACACATGCAACACTGCTTCAGCACTGTTATTCTTTGTTAAAATATTACTATAATATAATACAATTTCAAAGAAAAAGTGGTTTACAACAAAATTACATAAAACCAGACAGTAAAAATCCTATGTAAAAAGTTGAAAACAGGCATCAAATAACTATTGTGGAAAGATGTATTCTTAACCACAGCTTTCTGCCTGCAGATCACTGCAGAACTGGGTGATGCTGAAGGCCAAAGAGGAGGTCTGTTAGCAGCCCTACTAACTTGATTATAGTAAGTGGATTGGAGAAAAGAGCTACGGCTACCACTGTACTTTGAAGCACAGCACTGGACATCTTAGTAGCATTTTGGTTTCTACCTTTTACTTATGAGAAAGGAAGCGGCACAATTCACAGTGACAAAGAGTACCGCCTCTGCAATTCGCATTGCTCAGTTATGACTTCCATATGAAATCCTTGGATGCCAAATGTCAAAGTTTCCAGAATTATGTACAGTTGTTCAAAAATCACACCAAAAAAAATGCACCCTCCATTTAAGAAACTGTTCACAGATGGGTGAAAAGGTCTATCCATTCAAATTAGGGTAAGGATCGCTCGCACACCAATTTGGTTCTCTGACACCACAATGCAACCAAATTTTGACAGCTTCCTTACAATAGTGTGCAGCCAATTCTGTCTTTACCCTGGATCCAGCTTTGTCTCATAACCAATAAAGTGGTGCTGTTTTTATTGTTTATTAAACACATTTGTTATATGCATATAGCTTTAATTATATTAATGTTTAATTGCTTTTTAATTATTATTATTTTCTACATTTTTAGTTACTCTTTTTACATTTGTAAGCTGCCTTGAGTCCCATCAGGTAAAAAGGCAGGTTATAAATATATAAAAAATAAATATATAAGTAAATAAAATGTAATGCAGCCAATGTGACTGAATTTCACTGCCTAATTGGAACCCTGATTGGCTGGGATTATGTCAGGGAGCCACCCCTAATTTTTTTCAAAATGGTTCCAAAGTAGACAATGAACACATGGCAAACCACAGAAAAGGTATAAGCGAGGGGGTGCATGAGAAGAGAAATATATTGCATCATTCATTCATTCATTCCATTTACCGTATATCCCACCCTTCATCCTGAAAGAGCCCAGGGAGGCAATGAACACTCAGGCAGCACAAAAAAGCCTCAGGAGGCCCATGATGTGAATTGTGCTTCCTCATCAGTTTATAGGATGCTATTGTCCCTCTTTGAATAACAACTTAAAGTGTTTTTAAACACTGCTTGGAGATCCTCAGACTGTGAATGCATTAGTGCAGTCCATTATTTGGCAACAAGAGGAAAAAATGACAGCCTTCACTCTGTGTGCTTATTATCTAACCCTCAAAGAAGACAACAAACCCTAACAACTGCTGCTCCCCACCAACTTGTTTATTCTGCTGTTTATTAAACAAACAAATACTAGGAAATCAGGTTACACCAGAGGAATCGACTGACTCTGAGAACAAATATGAATTATGGATCAACACGAATGCTACATATTCAGTAGATTACATTGCACTTGCTGAATGATATACGTGTGCTAAAGAAAACTAGTTCTAAGCAGGGTTTTAAACTAGTGGCAAGGTCAGGAAGGAGCTGCAGTGGAAATTTCTATTATCCAAGCAACTAGTCAGGTATGATACTGGAGGAAGGGAGCATCTACATTCATTCATTTGTTTTATTTAGCTCCCACCTTTACTCCAGGAGCTCAATGTAGCAAATATAGTCCGTCCGTCCCGCCACCCATTTTATCCTCACAACAACCCTGTGAAGTAGGCCTCGCTAAGAGGCAGTGACTGGCTCAAGGTCACCCAATGAGCTTCATTATGAACTCTGGTCTCCCAGGTCCTAATCCAACACTATCACCACTACACCACAAACGTCAGGATGAACATGCTCTCAACAAATAGACAGAGAGGGCAACTAATGTAAACAGAACCTGACCACTCCAGGTACAGTGCAACAAATAAAACAGGCAGGGGGGCTACCTTTTCAGTAATGCAAGTTTTGCAACTTAAAATACCTGCACGGCACATATTCAGCAGGAAAACCTTCCCTATCTCAGCACTATATCTCCACACTGGCGGAGCGCCCCCGGCAGCGCGATTCCGGCAGGGTGCCATTGCAGCTGCCACACACACACACACACTGGGCGGCATGCCCTCAAAGGCAGCATGCTGCGCCCTAGGACGCGCCCCACTCCCCTGCGGGCACCGTGCCCTGCCCCTCCTGCTCTCTGCCCCCCCCCCCCGGTGCCGAAGCATGAAGCTCCGCCACTGTATCTCCATGTTTTCAGAAGCATGTGATAAAGATGAGGTCGAGTCTTTCACAACAAGTTGTTTTAAGGAAAGAACTGACCACAGCTTCAGCTTTTTTACAAAAGCAACATTAAGATTTCTTAGCAGCCTGGGTTAAGTGTGGAGGGTGTGATAGCTAGCGGATGTTCCTTAAAGTAAACTTTGCTAAGGAGATGGTTTCTCGGTATACAGAATTTCTCCAGAATGGGAAACTCACCAGAACTTGGAACCTTCTCTTCAATCTCCAAATCCCCTACCCCAAAGCTAATGGAAGAGGAGTTGATGTAAGCTATCTGTGGGTGCGCAGCAGCGTTCTCCAACTGAGTGATTCCAACTCCCATCAGCCCCTGCCAGCATGGCCAGAGGTCAGGAGCTGTAGTCCAGCAACAACAGGAGGGCACTAATTTGGGGAAGTGTGAAGCCTGGAAAGAGCAGCTTGATGAAACATCACAATTTTATCTAACATTACTATGGGAGACAGGCTATAAACACCACATAAACAGGTTTATCGAAAGGTGGCTTTCATTTACCATGTCTTGCAACAGCTATTACCAGTGTAATATTCAAACATAAACTTCCGCCTCTCCATTACGAATTCACTCTCTCCCCTCTTTTTCCCTTTTATTAGCCTGCTAGCTTACTTTTTACATAAATGTACATGTCTGTACAAGTTTACAGAGAGGTATATATGAATGTACAATTAGATTTTCAGTAGAATAATAAAAACAGAAGCAGCAATTTGAGGTAGAAGTAAAAGCGAGCTTGGAGTCAAGGGCTGAGAGCGGCTTAGGGGGCCAAGTGCCTCTCTACGAAGAGCCAATCTGAGGCAGGAGATCTGCTACCCTGTGGAAGTGTTTTGCCTCTCCCTCAATAAGCAACTTGTGCTTGTATATGTGAAGAAACCAAGTAGAACAAAACTGGTCCTGCTAGCTAGGGATGATGGGAGTTGTAGTCCAACAACAGCTGGAGACCAATGTTTGAGAAACCTTCGGCTGATGGCTATTTGGAGGCAGTAGAACAAGAGAAAGCAGTTTGAAACACCAAAGGCGTATCTACACTACAAATTTAGATTGGTCTGATACCAGTCTAGTTGTCATGATTTCTCCCAAAGCATCCTGGAATATGAATAGTAAGAAGTCCCTGATGAAGTTGTCCAAACCAGTCAGCCCCTCTCCCCCACTACTGTATAAGCAGAAGCACCCTTGGAAAAGAAGTAAGGAATTAAATCTGTTTAAGTATGTGACATACAACAATAGGGCATTGGGCTAGTTGGCCCTTGTGGTCCCTTTCAACTCTATGATTCTATGATAGGATGCAGCCATATGGGAACAGAAATAGCAATGGTACACTATTAGTTGAAGTGAAATAAATCAACCACTAGGGGTCTCTCGGCTGTACAGAAGAGCACAGCATGGTTATTAATCATCAAGGCAGAGCCTACTGTGCAGAAGCATGCGCAGTAAATGTTAAAGTAATTAACTTGTGGAAAAAATTAATATTTGTAGCTTGGTTTTAAAAAGAACTAAGAGTGATTTACCAGCATGACATGCAACTGAACAAAACTGCAACTTTTTAAAGAGACAATTAAAGGCCTTATTCATATATTTTTTAAAATTACCAAAGCATATGATAGCTCGTCTATCTAGTAACGAGGCACATTACTACCGTTCTTTGGAGATAGGTAGGTAGGTAGGTAGGTCGATGGATGGATATATTTCTATGCTGAATTAACAATGCATTTGCTATCATAAACAACACAGATTCACCTGAACAGAAAATAACTCCAGTTATATTGTTCCACCAAACTAAAAAGGCATGATTCCTTTCCACAGTTGACTGAAACCAGGCCTCTGTTAATCCTCCGCCACTGATCCATGGGCAGCCTTGAGCAAATCACTTAAGCTGCTATTACTTCCCCTACTTTTCCCATCTGTAAACATTAGTCCTAGGGGGATTTAACTAATGTCAGCAAACAGCTTGAGCAAAAACAGCCGAAAGCATATTTCATTTAGGCAAAAGAACTCAGACATGGCACCGCAGGAATTTGTATATATAAAATGTTTCTGTCATCCTCGCTTTGAACACTGCAACAGAAAGTTAGTTTGGGACTGAGATGAACCACCAGCCACCTTTAAAGAAGCTTACATCTCTGCTCTTTGCACTTGCCTTACTTTCCTTGGCAAAGGTTGCAGCAGCCAAGTCAAGCATTCCTCACTGGTTATTTACCAGCAGACACCAGTATCCTGCACAACCCAACACAGCCTGGCTTTGTGTCTATAGCAAACCCACATTTTCCTTTTGATGTGTAGAGCAGAAATTGAGCTCCTTCATTTTTTGGCTCCCAGGCCCTTTTTAAAGTGGCAAAACTACTAACCGGACAAATAGCCTTTCCCCCAACATGCTCACTTTCTAGGTGTTGGGGAGATAATTCACATGGAGGAACTTTCACTCATATGATCCCAACTTCAACTGTGAAATGGCACAATCCAGACCTAGTCAGGGACTGGAAGTTGGAGTCCTCTTCTTCAGATAGAGATGAGGACTCCAAACCTGAAGGGCATGCAGGGCCAGCCTATAGGTGCTGCTAACCCACAGAACATGTGGGGTTAGTACCCCCTGCCTTGCCTGATGATGAGGCACTGCCATCCTCAGACTCCACTGTAGCATACCCTGGAAGACCTGAGCCTCCACTGCAGTAGGAGACTACTAGCGAAGGCTGGGCCCAGTGTCTAAAACTCCCATTGTTCTAGGTGCACATTCCTAGAACAATGAAGGAGCGTCTCCACCCCCATCGTTCTGCCAGACACTGAGATCCAGCGCCGAGGGCCTTCTGGCGGTTCCCTCATTGCGTGAAGTGAGGTTACAGGGAACCAGACATAGGGCCTTCTCGGTAGTGGCGCCCACCCTGTGGAACACCCTCCCTTCAGATGTGAAGGAAATAAGCAGCTTTCCTATCTTTAAAAGACATCTGAAGGCAGCCCTGTTCAGGGAAGTTTTTAATATTTAACGCTGTACTGTTTTTAATACTGATTGGGAGCTGCCCAGAGTGGCTGGGGAGACTCAGCCAGATGGGCGGGGTATAAATAATAAATTATTGTTATTGTTATTGTTGTTACGACAGGGAATCTCATGAGCACAAGCAGTTTCTGAGCTCTAGGCGCAGTACTACGCCTAAGATTTCCAATTAAAACTGTAGAGTAGAAGGAAAGGACCTTTTTCTGCCTCCTCACTTCCGGTTACTCTCTGAAGACTGGAGAAGAGACCGTCTTAAGAATATTAGGGGGGTTGGGAAGGGAAGGACTAGACCATGTGAAAAATGAACATTATATTTTAGCTGCAGTTTACTTATTTTCAGCTTTGTATTCTTGCTATAAAAAAATGTGCCAAGACATTCTGCTGTTGCACCCACAACCTAGGTTTAAGGTGCCATTTAGCTCCTAGTTTCACATCTCAGTTTCTAACGCTGGCTGGGCCGAATCTTGCAGCACAATTTGCGCTGACCATCAGGCTGCACCTATTGCCATTACTATACGAGAGCTCAGTTTCAACTTGTTCCTTTAAGAGCGATTTCTGCCTCTCCCAGAGTCCTGCCTAGACTCTACCTGGTGTCCTGCCTGAACCTTCCCTTGCCTTACATCATGGTTGCACCACGCCACACCGCAGAGCAGCACAGGCACAAGTTAAGCACAAACTCAACAACAACTAGACTTGGGCAACACTAGCCCTCCCACCAGAGGGAGGAACTGTAGCTCAGTGGCATTTGTTCAAATGCCTTGCAAGCAGAAGGTGCCATGCTCAATCGTATGGAGTTAAAAGGTCCAAATGGCTGGTATTATGAAAGGCCTATGTCCAAACCCCTGAAGAGAATAGGGCAAATAGACCAACCTCATATTCTAAGACAGCTTCTTCTCTTCCTTCCTGGCAAATCTAAAATTATGTTTTGCATAGTGTGAACCTGCAGTGGTCCTTTTTAAAAAAACACAAATAAGTGTTGTTATTGGACCTGTGCAGCTTGCGAATACATCTGCAGTTTCTGTTCTGTGAAAGGCAAAGTTTTGTGTAAAATATCCTACCACATCAATTTGCTTTGAAGTGCTTCCTACAATCATGATAATCTGTTCCAGAAGCTGGTCATGAGGAAAGCACCATTTCGAAGCGGCATATGAAGCGTTCTTCCAAATGCACTTTCTGCTACACCTCAATGGCAAACATGCCATGGCTCCACTTGCTTTTCATCTGGCTCGGCTGCTCCGATAAGCCTGCAATTTTTCACGATCTATTGGCTTTTAATTATGTCTCTCAACCCAGCATAACCAAGCGGTGTGTTAGCTTTGCCATTGGAAATAAACAGAAGATGCCTAAATTACTTCAGTACATTTTAAACAGATGCTGGCTGGCTGCACACTTAGATGTAAAAATGGAAATTATATCTAAAGTGGCCAGCTCGCTAGTATTTGTTTATTAGTCCACCAGAACCAAGTATGGATCCAATATAGCTCAGGTTAGGCTGCAGAGACAGACAGTAGTTTTTCAGAGAATTAAAGATAGTTTAAAAATAAGAAGCCTCTAATAATTAGGTTTGGCAGGTTTTCGGCTAATCCAAAAACCTGCAAAACCAGGTTCAACAGACACAACAATGGGCCAATTAAATGTGTATTGGTCATATTGTAAGTGATGCCTCAGTCAAACCACTTACATCTTTTTAAAGTAAGCTACTTTTCCATCCTCTCATCACCAAGTGCATAGGGAAGTACAGTGAACATGAAAATTGCACAGGATTATATTTTAAAATTATGAATATATAATATAATAATTTACAATACCAGGTGGCAAATGTCACCCTCATTTATAAATTATACTTGCTTATTTTATCCACCCTTCTGCTAAAATAAAAACCTTTCCAACAATATGAAGAATAAGATAGTTATCTTTACAGTAGCAGTAATTATCACCCATCCTTCACCAGGGAAACTTGCAACAATATAAAATATAGTGCTTTAATAGCACTTCCATACATCAGAAGACTACATCCAGGACCGGGCAGTGCATATTCAATAAAATGGCGGAAAATTATGTGTAAAGAGCAGTCCCTTGGGTTCAAGCTTTTCGTCCTCTATTCAGAACTTAGCCATTGTTGGCAGCAGCAGATACCCTTTGCTCCTGATGCATAGTCCTGCTGGTTACGATCATCTTGTTCTGTAGAGATTTAATTTGGATGATAATACAACCTGACAGCGCCAATACATGAGATGGGATAGGACTTTTACAGACCCTGGTGTCCCATAATACACTGCAGGCTTGTGAGGAAGCATCAGTACATTGAGTTCCACTTCTTTCTCTGCTGGGCTTTTAGAACGGGTCCCACACACGTGGCAGGCTCTAGGTGAACAAGATGGCGGCTCATCACCAAGAGAAACATGGCAGAGTAGTGGGAAGTGCAGTGGAAGGCAATGAAGTGCAGGGAGAGAGAGAGGCTGGCTGAAGGGTGGAGAAGGAGAGCATGGAAATCCATGACCCCACAGAACTGAGAAGGAAAATGACCGTGAATGTGTATGCAGCGGAGTGCTATGAGGAAAGGATCAGGTTGGAGGAAGCACAGGAAGAGTGAAAATGGAGCCCTAATAATATGCTCCAAGAACCAAAAGGGCAACCTGACTTTTTTGTCCTATTGTTCTTTGGAGTATTTTAGAGTTCTGGGTGCCTCTGAATTTGAACTCTACCACCGTAATTGTTCTCAGACAGAAACGGAAGGCAGCACACTATTGCCGGGCCTCTACAAATTAACTTGCTCCATCTATTCAGTGCTATCATTACCTGGGAAATTGTGTCCAAATGAAGAATCAATAAATAAATATGAAGAAGAAATTTAAAGAAAACAAAGTGCCATTAACATTGCAGTAGTATAATGAACTCATAATTCTCAAAGGCAATGCAGCGAAGCCTAGCCGTACAAGGCAACTCCAAGATAAGTAGGTTTGAACTGCTCATTCCAAATCTAAGACGTTTCAGTATTTCAAAGACATATTAGAGAAAGCAAACACCATTTAAAATACTATGTTGTATTTTCCTGCTGCTGAACCACACCATACAGCTAGCAAGTTACTCTTCAAGGGAAAATACTATATTTGTTATGAGCCCAAATGCTGGAATGTAATAATATACAGTGGTACCTCGGGTTACAGACGCTTCAGGTTACAGACTCTGCTAACCCAAGAAATAGTACCTCAGGTTAAGAACTTTGCTTCAGGATGAGAACAGAAATCGCGTGACGGCGTCACAGCAGCAGCAGGAGGCCCCATTAGCTAAAGTGGTACCTCAGGTTAAGAACAGTTTGTCAAGAACGGACCTCCAGAATGAATTAAGTTCTTAACCCAAGGTACCACTGTATCAGCCACTTTTATACAGATCAAGAACCACCCAAGCCATCTGTAAAATGAATTTGCCAACTTTTGCAAAGCCTTTTGGGAACTATGAAAAAAAATGCCACAATAAAATTATCCCACGTTACCACTTTAAACCCTACCTTCTAATTTTATTCAGTAACATAAGCCAAAAGGCACACCATGTCTCATCACTAAATTAAGTGTTAATTCAAGTATGTACCTAAGTAAATCTGGAGATCAGAACTTGCCAGCAACTGCATAAGCCAAGCCATATCTGATCAGATATAACCACAAGGAAGGGAAAGATAAAGAGGAAGCACAACTTGCTCTTCTACTTCCGTGGCCCACTGTATATGAACAGATGATCATGTGGGACAACTACCGGTACATCTCTTTAGATTGTAAATGGAAGGTTACTTAACTGAATGGTTCTCACCTCCCCTGTACATCAAACAAGGACACCCTGTCAGGTGACTGCTTATCATTGCATATCTGCAGACAAAGCAAAGGAAAATATCTATATGCAAGATAGACTACCTATGGCCCTCCAGTTGTTGGACTCCCATAAGCCCAGCATAGTCAGTATCAAGAATGATGGGTGTTGCTCCCCATCCTTGAGATAGTGGCATAGTAAAGCAGCAATCGAAGGACAAGAGAATTTAAGCAATGCAAAAGCACATGTGTTGCTGATTACCTTTTCGCCCAACAGCTGCAGCTGGTTATTGCATTTTCATGGTTATGATATTTTATAGATATTTATGTGTTTTATTTATTGGATGTACTTTGCTGTTCTATTATACTGTGCATCACCCTAGGCTCCACTGGGAGGAAGGGTGATTCAGAAATGAAATATATGCATTGATAAATGAAAATATGAATGGGGAAATCCTGAAGTTCATACAACTGCTTACAACTCCCCCACCACCACCACAAGAAACCAGGGGAGATGCAGAGTACATGCGAACTAGATAAATATAATAAAAACTAACTTTTGCCGCAGCTACCTTTGCAGTGCATTTAGGGAATAGTCAATTGTAGAAAGCAAAAAGGCTGGAAACTAAGCTGGAATATTGTTGTAAGGTGTTGTTTATAATAATTATCTATACACTGTGAAGCAGAGTACAATTCTTGGAAAGGAAGGAATGCTGAGCCTCTTGCATTCCAGCAGTAAAGCTTGCACTGACTCTGCTTTTTGCAGAGTTGATCCCTCTCTGCTTACTTAGAAGGACGGGAAACAAATTAACAACAGGTACGTACTGTGTTTGAAATTCCAGCTAGACATTGCAAGAGCAGAGTGCAACCCTTGCAGGCATGATAAATGATAAGCGCAAGGGCAGCTGTACCACACTGCAATACCTTTGAGAGGCACTCAGGTAGTAAATCAGGATAATGAAAATTAGACGGCTGCAGCTTCTGACCCATGCATGGGCAGAGCCCATGTGTGCTGCTGAAGTCCTCCCCCCCCCCCACTACCTCCCACAAGCCAGAACAGGCAGACTCCAGCTGTTCAGTAAAAATGCACACTTAAGATATCCAGGTAGTAGCTTGCTTTATCACCATTCCTTGACAAGGAGGTCTATCAAGGGATAGCACATTCTGTTGGGCTGAAAGGTAGACACAGGAAGACCAGATTCAAACCCCAGTTTGGCTCATTGTTTCACATTGGGCAAGTCCTTCCCTCTCAAGTCTTGGCTGCCCATCTGCAAAACAATAATATTCATAGATGTCACCCCGAGAAATCAAGCATAGAGACTGTAAGTCACTTTGCTCTGTGAAGTTGCTATAAAGGCTATGAATGATAACAGGAGGCCACTGCTTATCTATGTCATGTGAAAGCAGTGACAGGGGTTGTGCAAATGACACAAACATCCTCTTTCCATGCCTCTAGGTCCCACGCAAAAGGGGGAAAATTCACACATTTCCATGGAAGAAGCTTAAGCTCCATCAGCAGGGGGAGAAAACAACTGAGAACTCTAAATTGAAACTTACTGGAAGGATGCTAGTGTGATGCAAAATATGTGGCTTGGTGAGAAAGCAATCTACAGCCAGCAGTCCTGAGAATTCAGGCTAGTGTGAAAACAGTTGTTTTCTTTCCTGTATGTCGCCTTGGGTGTTACAAGGTCATAAATATGAAAAATGAACGCATGAATTAATAATTACATACAAGCTCAGTGACTTCAGATGTTCTATTTTGTAGAAATAGAAAGCATGAGTCTATGAAATTCCTGTTCCTCTGCGGCAAGAGAACTATTGTGCTTCTGGGTTTCCCATGGGCACCTAACCTGGCCGTAGCGGGAACAAAGGCAAAAAGCTGGACACCATGTTGTGACAGTCTGATAGCAACTTATTAAATTTCCCCTGTAATGTCATCAAGATAGTTCTAACTTCAATTACATTCATGATGTAATTTTTGCTGAAAATGCCAAAATGAGCTTTGAATATATGGAGAATTCCAAGTTCTCAGTTTGGTATATTAAAATTAAATCCGACTATAAAAAGGCTGCTTATCTCTGGGAAATAACTTTTATTTCCTGTTAGACATATGTTTACTCAGCTCAAATTTCAAACGTCTGACCAGTAAATTCTTTGAAATTACAGTCTCTGTGTATGTAGATCAACCCAAGTCGAAGACAATGTGCACTATATTCTTTATTACCCTTTATGCATTCACCTAAGAGTAGGTTTCTCCATTCATTCCAGAATTTTTAAAGTGGAGTCACTGGATTCTGCATCAGGATATTTCCAGATCCTGTTTCAGTCTCTCACACTGTTCACTGCTAGTCCATGGCATGCTCTATGCATGAGTCACCAACACAGAACCCAGGGGCACCATGGCATATGGGATAGCCTTCACTGGCACACCAGGCAGAGACTCCAGACTTCAAGCTTTCATCTTCCTTTTTTAAAAAGTCTCTACCCCCCCCCCCATAGCAAGTTATGAAGAAATGTGTGCAGGAAACTTTCTAAGAGTGGCATCAGAGCTATGATTGATAAGTGAGTTGCTTGGACACCAAGCGACAGGAATCCCCGGAGTCCTAAAGATCTGCAGTTTCCTCTTTGCCTTTACTGCACTTTTCCTGCTTCTTTCTTATCATCTAGTCCTTGGGATCTCCATAGTTTGTCCTCTCTTCTCCCCTAGCAACCAGGATGCATCTTTTCTGTGGTGGGTTTGCTTATAAGTTTTTTTTTTCCAATACAGCTCCACAATCAGTATTCCCTCAAAAAGGCTAATGCGAAACACAGGGAGTATAGAATGGCAGCCTAGGTTTTGGTTTAGGGTTGGCATTGGGCAAAACTGGGCTCTTTTGCCCTTAACAGATGGCAGGCAGAAATTAAACAGGCTTAGTGTTTTCTAATATGGAAAGGTTTCACCATGATTGTAGTCTCTAATTTTGTTTTATGCCATGCTCCACACAGCAGTCATGTTGTGTTATGCTGTGCCCTCATAGCAACCATTTTGTGACTGGCTCCCACAGTACTCTCTCATAATTCAGTACTGTATATGCCTACTGGTCCAAAAAGATGTTGACCCCTAGCTTAGCAAAGAGAACAGAGACCCAGGAGGAGGAATGAGACAGCCACTAAGCCTTCTAGAACAAATGAACGAGTAAAACCAACCTGAAGCAAAATCAGAATCAACAGGGGCCACCATTACAAAACCCAAGAAACAGAGGAGGCCTTCTTTATGCATATGTCCTTACGGTCTGATCATAAATCCTGTGGGGAGAAACAATGAGGATACCTTCCCTGACTTCAATGCACTTTGGATCAGGCTTGTGTAGAGCATCTCAGAGTAAATATTATAGAAAAGCTGAAAATACACAAAAAGTAAACAATGAAAGCAGTCCCAATGTTTTGACAAGGCCCTCTCAGGATGTGAAATCCAAAAACTAATCCTGTAAAGCTGGACAAGTGAATTGCATTTAATAAAACACCGTCTGATGAAGAAAGCCCGGAGTTTCCCAAAGTTCAGCATTCAAAATAAGACTAGCAAACAGATTTATTTTTACACACACATACACCAATACACTTTCAATTTTCCAAGCTATTTGCACCACAGATTTGTGAAATATTTCCTTGCATAATAAGAATAATTGTTATTGTTACTCTGTTGGTAAAGAAGGAGTTAAACATTTAAATGCACTTTAAGGTTTGTAGGGGATGGAGATAGATCAGTAGTGCTTGATCAATAACATCCTGCTAGGCTGAAATTAAATGAGTTCTCAAAAGATGCTAAGGACAAAAGAACAAAACATTCATTTCTCCTTCTAATGTGAAAAGAAATGATAGAAATTATGTGGAAGATAATTTATGAACAGACTAAATTGAGGGCTTTGTTCTGCGTTCTTGCAACCCAGTCCACACAGCATTTTAACCAGGGATATAAATGAGTTTATCGTGAATTTTTAATGCATATTTACTCAGACACAAACCCTCTTGCCTTCAGTGGTGTTTACTCCCAGATAAGTGATGTTGGATTGCAGTCTAAGTCCATGACTACCTAATAAAAATACTTTTTCTATGGTGGCAACTCATACTGTATGTGGAAAACTCTCTACCCCCAGTGCTTAGGTTATCTTCCCTTTTATTTAACAAAATGTATCTACTGCTTACTCAACAGAAAAACTCTAAGCATTTGATTAAAACATGAGTAGGCAAACTAAGGCCCGGGGGCCGGATCCGGCCCAATCACATTCTAAATCCGGCATGCGGATGGTCCGGGAATCAGCGTGTTTTTACATGAGTAGAATGTGTGGTTTTATTTAAAATACATCTCTGGGTTATTTGTGGGGCATAGGAATTCATTCATTCCCCCCCCCATGTAGTCCAGCCCCCCACAAGGTCTGAGGGACAGTGGACCAGCCCCCTGCTGAAAAAGTTTGCTGACCCCTAGATTAAAATGATTAAAAATACCAATAAAAGCAAACATTAAAAACAACCTGATGTATTTTTTGTCAAAATATAAATAAAACCAGCAGTTTTAAAACAGCCATATGTAATAAAAACTGCCTCTTAAAGTTACATGTCTAGGTAGACTTACCTAAACAAAAAGGTTTTTAGCAGGTATCAAGATGAATATAGTGATGGTGCCTGCCTATTGCCTAATGTCAATAGGCAGGGGGCTACCGCACTAAAAGATCAATTCCTTGCATGTGCATAATGGACATCGCATGGCACTTGTAGAAGTGTCTGTTCCACAGACTGAAAGGATCAAGTGGGAACATAAAGAGTGAGATTCACTAGCAAAAATCCCTTTTTTAAACAAGCTTTTGATTCTGCTGCTGCTGAACATATTGATTTTATTTGCTGCTGTTTTTAGCTTTTTCCATTTCTGTAATCAGCAGTAATTTCTCCCATGCAAAACAAACTAATGTCTTCATTGTATAACTTTTTACACAGATGAGCAGTACTATTAAAATAAAAAACATGGGCCAAGTGAGATCATCCAAAAATCATAAGCCAATAATAGGATCTGCACGTGTTATTCAATGTTTAAGATGGAATACATACACAGACACTCAAAAGATGGTAAAGGTGCTGTTTGATGCTGCCCCCTTTTGCCAAGCAAAGTCAACAACCTAGATTTCAGCTAAAACTTTTCACAGTCGGTACATCTTTTTCACAGCAAAACGTGTTCAAGGAAAATGATGAAACCCCAACAGATCTCCAGACAAAGTTTGTCACGCATTTATCAAGCTTTACAGAAGTGCAAGCTGGTGATGCACTCATAATACACACACCTGACGACAGATGGTAGCAGAAATTCAAGGATATGGGACTCCACAGTGTTCATTCTGCTTGAGTGCCAAAGACCACAGTAACTCTGAAAAACAAGGCCACACCTTATGTTCTAGGATCAGCAGCCTGTTATATATGGGAAGAAGGAGCAATCCCTTAACACAACAGTGTGCTAAGTATGAGCAGCCTGGCAATTCTTAACGCAAACTTCAACAACGGAATAAATTGTTCTCGAAACTAATGCCACCAGAACTCGTTTAAAGCATTTTTGCACAACATCTGATGGTACTACCAAGTTATACCCCAACCCAACAAGGAATGTCAGGACAACAAACAACAAATACATCTGGAATGATTAACATAATAATAATAATAATACCACCCCTGCTGACTGATCCAACACTCAAGGCTTTAAACGCATAAGCTCCCCTGCCTGATCTGTTTTACAGTGGTACCTCGGGTTACATACGCTTCAGGTTACATACGCTTCAGGTTACAGACTCCACTAACCCAGAAATAGTGCTTCAGGTTAAGAACTTTGCTTCAGGATGAGAACAGAAATTGTGCTCCGGCGGCGCAGCAGCAGCAGGAAGCCCCATTAGCTAAAGTGGTGCTTCAGGTTAAGAACAGTTTCAGGTTAAGAACAGACCTCCAGAACGAATTAAGTACTTAACCCGAGGTACCACTGTACTCTGCAGAGTCTATTAATCATACAATCCAATCTGAAAGAGGAGGGGAAAGTTTCAGTCAGAAGGAAAGAAACATGTGATTCAAGAGGAGGTTGAAAAAAGAAGAAGCTATTTAAAAACCCTGAGTAACTTGCTTAAATATCAGCAGAATTATTCACCTCCCACCCCAGTCTCTCTGCAGTTGCCAACTAGAATACTCTTCTTCGCTTGCCTTGTAGATCAGACATATGAAGGAAGTTTAACTCCTCCACAAGCAGTTCTGTGATGGGCACAACTCACCAATTCTATAGATTCCCTTCCCCTAAAATATCAAGAACTAGCTAGAACCCTTTTTCTTCCAAGGCACCCCACACCCTTCCATTCAATAACCAAATATTTAGAAAGAGATGGGGAGGGAGGGAAAGACATGATAGCCAGACTTCAAATTCATTCAGCTGGATGCCTTTTCTGCCTGCAGTTCAATCAATGCCATGAAAAAGAGGAATTAATTGAGGGAGGGGGGCAGAAACAAACTTTGCCTTCCAGTCAGAACATGAACTTGTGGGGAAATGTTTTGGGTTTTTTTTTAAAAAAAGCATGATTTTGGAACGGAGGCTTCATTACACCATTTTGTCCTGTCCTGTGTCCCCCCCCCAACAAAATCCATACAGAAACCAAGTGCTGAAAGTCCACATGCCTGGAAACTGAGCAGAGTGAGGATGGGATGGATTTTGTTTTAAAGTGCAAGGATGGATTTCTAAATTCAAAGTTGAATGGTGTAAACCTGTGCAGATATGGATCTTCACACTTTGCCTCCCTCCCACCTCCACTCCTGTCCCAAACAAGCAGGCGTCAAGAATTTGCTGCAGGAGAGAGCTGTCAGGCTCTTAAATGTTCTCTTACAACTCACCCCCTCCTGCTTTTTAGTAGAAACATTCTGAATGAAGTAGCACACCAATGCAGCAAGTGGAAGGAACAGTTAAGAGATCTAAATCAGCAACTTTAAATAAAAATAAAAGTGACATGGGAAAGAGTGTGCATGCCTTGCATCTACTAAGATCTGTTTGGACTTAGGATTTTTCCCTCCTTCTATCCGCTCCCCTTCCTCTTATTTCCAACAATGCATAAAACCAGAGAGCCCTGCAAGCTTCTCTGCTTCCCTCTCTCCCCTCCGCTTTTGATCTTCATCAGGACGTGAGCAGAAAGTTAATGGGCCACCCCTACCACAAAGGCAAATTACCACGTGAACAAAAAAGAAAGAAAAGAAAAAAATAATATATTTTGCTTCTCTACAGACCCTTCGCTCCCAGGCATCCCACCCTGCCGTGTAACCCCCAAGCTATCTTATTGCTTACAACCCACACGAATGGAATGGGAAAGGGGGAGAGAGAGAGAGATTTATACGGAATCAGGCAACACTAACCGAGCTTTTAGTTAATTTCCTCTTCAGCGTCTCAACTGCTTGGAGACCACCCCTGGTTTCCACAACCGCCGCTAAAGC
Source organism: Podarcis vaucheri (assembly GCF_965113315.1). Lineage (NCBI taxonomy): Eukaryota > Metazoa > Chordata > Lepidosauria > Squamata > Lacertidae > Podarcis > Podarcis vaucheri. Next base: position 94,364,520 of record NC_138759.1, read on the forward strand.
CGGGGGGGGGGGTAGTGCGCGGAGAACAGAGGGACGTCAGGGGACCCCTTAACCTGGTACACTGCACGTTCAAGACTACAATGCATCCCAGAAGCCATTAAGACAACAAGCAACAGACCACCACGGCCAGCCCGGCTCCATTCCCCTTGTGCTTTTGCTGCTAAGGGGGACTAAAACAGACGAGGCCACGCAATGAAGCAAAGCTTTTCTTTCAAACTCGCTCTTCAAACAAAAAGGCTTTGCGTCTCCATCCTTCTGCCGAGGCAACTACACCTCCCTCCCTCTCCGGACTCCTCCCCCCTACCCCCCACAACTCCAAGTTCTTAAACTTTGCAACTTCTTCATGCACGTCGAATGCGGAGGGTGGGTAGCATGTTTTAAAATATTCTCCCCCCTCGCATGCATGCCACCACTCATACAGTGGACGCGGTTCGACTTACCCTTTGTTTGAGGTCTCCAGGGCGATAGAGCTTTTGCAAGCGTTCACACGCACATCTTTACACTGAAGGAAATTACCGCGGCTGCAGACGTAATACGGTGGGGGGGGGAGGTCGCGCAGAAGATCCCAGGAAAACAACAGCCCTCGAGAAAGCCCAGCGAATCCTACAAGCTGCCGTGGGGGCCTCCTGAGTCCCGATGACCGCCAAGCAAGCAGGGTCCGCTGCGAACTGCAGCCGCCTCGGAGTTTCGGCTGGAGTCCACCCTCCTTGTTTCCCTTCTCTCTTTCTGTTCCCCTCTCCCTTCCAGCCAGGAGCAGTCCAGGCTCCTATCAGAAACGCTTCAACCCTTTTCCATCAGGAGGGGAGGAGACGGAGACGCTGGGGGGGGGGCGGAGGAGGGAGGGAGCAAAAGGGGCTGCCAGCTCTCACTCTGCGCTGATGTCAACTAACCAATTCAAGAGTTAACAGGGCACTTATTTACGCGCAGCTCCCCACCAACAACCCTGGTCGTGGGAATTAAGATATATGCCGAAGCTTGATAATGGCTCTTAAAGAAATCCGGCCAGCGCCTCTTTGGGAAATAACGTTTTGGGGATCTTTTTCAACTCTGTTTTGAGTGCATGAGATTTTCATCAGTTTTTCTCACCCCGTTTACATCCCGGAACGATCGCTTATACCGAATCTGATTTACCGACCGCGTGGTTTGCCGCTGTTACTACCCCACCCCCGTTCCCGCGCCTGCCTTGTCTGTATGGCAAGCCCGACAGTACGAGTTGCCTTGCAAATGCATGGATGTTCTGTGCTGGGTGATTTACAAAAGGCCAAATGACCAAGGACAGAAATGCAAAGGGAAGCGGGGGAGGGGCGGGCGGCGGGAAGAAGCAGGCTACGAAATGTGCATTTTCTTTTAATTCCTTAAGCGTGGGGTATTATTCGAAATCAGAACTGATAGCTAGGGAGAGAACTGCTGCTGCTGCTTCCCGGGGAGAAACCGGACTGAGCTGGCGGGGGAGAAGCGTTTGGAGACAGTGAGAAGGCGGCTTGAAAGAGCAAGGAACTTCCAGCGAGTGGAAACTTGAGCCCTTGTAAAATAAACAGAAGATCTTTGCCCTGTGATCGCCTTAAAAGCAACAGCAAAACGCTGCCCCCGTACTATCCACACTCTTTCCCCCACCCTTCAGTGTATGGGCAGGTGGGGCAGTGTTGCAATCCCACGGATAGCAGAAAGCGCTGTAGAGCTCGGCTTGCAGCAGAAACGTGGACCGTAGAGGGCAGTAAGGGGCTAATTAAAGAGACGCCTCAGCCCACCCCTACCCCTTAGGTCAGATTTGGAGGTGCGGTATTAGAGAGACGAGTCAACCCCTTTAATGGAACGATTAGAAAATCCATAGGAAGAACACCCAAGCGCGCGCACACAAAAAGCATCGATAAGTAAAACAAAAAAACCGCCCATTTGCAACGGAGAAAATATATATTTGCAGCACAGAGAAAACTGTGTACCTTGCTCTGGGCATCGTGCCTAGGGGGCGCTTGGGAAGCAGCGAAGAAAACAGGCTCCTGTCGCCGCCCGCCGCTTTGCCCGGACTATGTGCGAACGGATCCCGAAATCGTTTCCACTTGGAAGTCGATTGTGTTGGTTTCAGAGAAACTCGCTTCCAATTTTTTTACGTGTTTTGATGGCTACAATTCTGCGAACACTTACGCGAGAGTAAGCCCACCCACCCGCCAGGGAACTCAACGGGGTTTTACTTCCGAACAGTATTGTAGAGTTGGAAGGGACCCCGAGGCTCATCTAGGGCAACGCTGCCCACCTGAGTCTCACCGTTGTGCACATTTTTAAAGCTGTAATCCCAGGCACGCTTGATTTAGCTTGCAAATCCTCTGCCGCCGTTTCAGCCTTTGGTGCTACATAAACCTGCATTGCTTGCATACGGACCCATCCGAATATAACGCGTCTCTGAGGTAGCCTTGAGGAGCAAAGCCAGCTTCTCTGCTGCTGCTGCCACCTTTTGAAAACAAGCCGCCCTACAGCGCATAGAAGAGAATGGAGGAGTACAGTTTGTTGCGCCCCACACATTCCAGAGATATCGAATGGAAAACATTCGCATTATAAAGGTCCATTTGCGGGAGGGGGGACCCTACTCACAGTAAAATGGTCCATTGTTTAAACTGGGGGGGAGGAGGGGGGGAAAGACCTTTTCCAGCCGGAGATCAGCCTCCCCTTCCGAGGAACCACCGAGGGCGCCATGCTTGCGGTGGGCGGAGCCAAAGGCAAAAGTGGCGGGAACAGCAAACGTAAATCTCACCTCTTTTGCTTCTACTCACATACTGCTCTCAGTTCTCCATCTAGTAGAAGCAAGAGACAGAGTGAGAGTTCAAAGACACCTTCCAGCCAGACAAAAAACATTCAGGGTGCAGAAGCAAGGGGAGACTTCTGGCGACCAAATAGAGATGCCTGGAAGACACATTTCTTCCTCAGGCGTACAGTTTCCCACCCCTGGGAAGGAAAGCTGAATGCCACTCTTATTTGGTTTTTCCTCAGAGGTGTTTTGGGGGTACACTTCTTTCTCACCCACTTGTTTGCAAATGCCACTGCCTCAGTTTCTCCATAAGTTTGGAATAATATTGACCTTCATGTGGTGCCTTGGCTATGAAGTTTATATATGACCCCTGGCTCCAATCCAGCAGAGAGTTATGTGCATTTAAGCCATTTAGGTTACAATCCTAAACACACTTAACTAGGAAGTGAGACCCTTTGAATTTGCTTCAAAGAAAGCATGCATAGGATTGTTTCATGGTACAATCTTGGGCAGGCATGGCCAAACTCAGCCCTCCAGATGTTTTGGGACTGCAATTCCCATCATCCCTGACCACTGATCCTGTTAGCTAGGGATGATGGGAGTTGCAGTTCCAAAACATCTGGAGGGCCGAGTTTGGGGGTGCCTGATCTTGGGCATGCCTACCATGGGCGTAGCCAGGAATTTTGTTATGGGTGCAGGCCTTTTGTTGGGGGGGACAGAACCTCAACAGAGGTTTCCTGAATTTTATTGATTGGGGGGCAGTTGCCCCTCCCTGCCCCCCTAGCTACGCCCATGATGCCTACTCAGAAGTAATCCATAATAGGTTCAATGGTGCTTACTTTCATGTATGTGGGTAAAGGACTGCAGTCTCGGTGAGCTTTCCCATCCTCTGTGCTAGAATGCGGCCTACAAGTACATTTTTTAAAAGTCTCTCACCCATTTTTATTCTTTATTGACTTATATTTATGTGTCCAGGAATCAAAATGTTTAAAAATAATCCATTTAAGTTTAATAATTACAAAACTTTAAACATGCTGAATTGGGGGATTTCACCCATAATTTTGCTTATTGATCACTTTGCCCCAGTTAATTCTGCACAATAAAACAATCAACTCAGCTTCATTAACTTTGCACCCTCAAATCAGTGAAGTATATTTTTGCTGTGTTCTTAAGCTGTTATCTGTACCTTCCTAATGCTGCTTGAAGCAGCCAATTAAAAACCCTATTACAACCTGGATAACAAGTGCAAATAATAAAGCAAAATGAGTGCACTGTGCTGTAATCAATTTGCTATGTGTTATTTTTAACAGTTTATTCAAGCGTTGCCATTTAAAAGGCACTAATATTAATTCAGGATTCTTATGCATTTGTTTTTTGGCTATTTAACTCACTGGTATTTGGCAGGGCTTTTTCTTGAAGCCATGAAAAATTAAAGGTTATTTCACAAGCAAATATCCTAAAATAGCACACCTTCTCTCAAATAGTAGTAATAAAGCTTAATGTCTTATGCAGGATGGCTAAACTGTGGTGATCCAGATGTTGCTCCAGATGTTGCCACAGTTCCCATAACCTTTGGCTGCGCTGCTTGGGGCTGGTGGTCCAGCAACATCTGGAGAGCCATAGGTTCCCCATTCTTGTTCTAAACATGGATGGGTGATACACCATGTGAAATGTTAGAGGGATTGTTAGAGGGACTGTGATACACCAGTCCCTCTAACAAATGCCACATTTATGCAGCTCTTGGGCATCAAACATGATCTGTCATGGTTCCAGATACTAATCTGATCCCATAAGCACACTCCCAGACACTTTGAATACACTGCTGATGCCACCCCAGTCAGAGACTCTGCTAGCAAGGACAGCTATGTTCTCACACACAGAGGAAGTCAAATCATGTAGGCTAAACCAGGAAATCTCTGTTGCAACATCACACTCCCCAACTCAGAAGAAGCACAGAACCAAACAGTGACCCCAGGCATATCCAGGGGAACTATGAGATGCTCTCTGCTGAAAGCACAAACATGCTCAAGAGTTTTCAGGTTCAAATATCCCTGCGGGGGGGGGGGGTTACCTCCACATCCAATGGGGGGGGGGAACACATATCACCAGGCAGCAACAAGAAGCAAATAATTATTCAATGGTGCAGAGAGGGAGAAAGAGAGCAGGGAGAGCAGCCATGGGCATTCAGACACTAGGCCAAAGTGTGCAGGCATGTTGGGGAGGCTGTGTCATGCCAACCAGAGATGCATGTTTGCAGGCAAGGAGATAGAAGCTATGTCAGTGCCAGGCATGCCACCATTACTGGAGGATTGAGATAGCCCAGAATATTGCTGGATGACACTTCAAAGAACTAGCAATAGAGATGCCTGTTGCTCAACAATGCTGGATAGGGGGCACATCCCAAATATATTCTCAAAGATATGGAGGCCTGGAGAGGCACGACTAAACACTTCACTATGGGGGTGTCCTCAGGAAGCCACAGAACATGCCTGGCAATGGCAGGAACCCATTGCCTGTTCCACTACTCAGAGGCTGTGGGAGCCCCTGTGAAGTCATTACACCACAGACCCAGAATCACACATGCCAACCCTGATCCGGAGCGCCACAGCCCCCAGCTACAAGGCCTTAAAGTAGGACCTGTGCCAGGATGGCATAGAGGAACCAAGAGTACTCAATGGGCCAGTTCTTCTCCCAGTGGTAGGCTGAGATATCAACTTTCTAACAGGAGAATGAACACCGGAGTTCACCATAAGGTTCCCGTTCATGACACACCCAGCTCCTACAACTCCATGCATGTGGAAGAACATGCAGGGATGCCCACTTTCCAGGACCAGGCAGCAGCATAAAGATGGGGCCAGGGGGGACTGTGAGGCATGGCCTGGCAGGGGTGGACCAGTTGGAGTGAACTCCACAGCTATGCCACGAAAGAGCACTCAATAATGCCATTTCTTACCATATTCCACACAGCTGCTTTGGCACCTGCAGCCATGCATCTCATCACCATCACAGCAATTACACCAGAGGAGGTCTTCTGTCACCGACATGACTGGCATTTGGGCATTGGACTGGATTTCACTGGCTTCTCGGTCAATTCTAGCTCAATTTCATTAACTGGGCAAAGCAAAACACAGTTGTTCCTAATAACTAGACTCACCAACCCTTGATCATGTAATATACATGAGCCGTGACAAATGAAATTCACAATTTTACAAATTAAAATATGCAACAGTATTCTAAGAACCATGCAACTTGATTCAATCTGATAAACTGCAGGGGTCTGTACTTATTTGGGGGGAAACCACCAGATTTAGGGCGGTGCAGGCAGTTCCTCTGCCCAGGGCACTGAGCCAAGGCAGCATCATTGAAAAGATCCATTTGGGAACGCCAAATTTTGGCCTTGCTCAGGGCACCATATTACCAAAGTTTGCCCCTGCATATATTTCATTATCTGCTGTGAACATGGCACCTGAATTGGTGCACAACACAATAAAATTGCTAAACCAGTTTGCTTGGCAAGCACAAGGTCCCAGGTATAATCTCCAGGCAGAGCTGGGGCAGATCTCTGACCAGAAACATGAAGTTCTGCTGCCAGTCAGTGTTGACAGTACTGCGCTAGATGGACCAAGAGTCTGACTCAGTATAAGGCACCTTACTGTATGTCCCCCCCCCATACACAAATTTTCAGAGACATTTGCAGAACCATTTGCTTCCTAAGCATTTCCTTTGCAGAAGCAATTTAAAAATATTAACAACTTGTATTTTCACCACATAATGGGCAATCCCGTAACACATTCAGTGCTTGGTTGCCAGTGGTTTGGAAGAAATTGCTTTGTTGACTGTATCATATGCTGAACAGGTTGTAGGAATGCTAATTGCACATATCACAGTCAACATGGATCTGCTTTTGCATCCCTTAGTTTCACTTCAGAATAGATTTTGACGCATTCATTTTTCGTTTGAATTCCAACCATTCCATTGCTTTTTGGGGGGTTAATTTCTCCACTATTCTTTCTTTTTTAAATTACACGGTTTCCTCGACAACATGTCCTATATTTTGTGAGATTCATTGCACTGTATCCTTATTTCCAACAGCCCAAACAAGACAATGCTCTGCAAACAGGTCTGTCTGCTAGAGCCCAAATTCCTGCAGAGTTCATGCAAGCACAAATAAATGTTAGATTCGTTTTTTAACCACTAGGTGGAGTACATGTGTTCTTATGCAGCCTTTCAATGCAGGGCGGGGGAGGGAGACTACTTTGTTATGGATGCTACTGGCTTGCCTTCCGCACGGTCAGAGAAGCACAATGAATCTGTTGGATCCCCCATATAATGGGCATATAAACATTATATATTTGAAAGCCTTACTTTTATATGGTGCTTACATTCTACAGGCCACACTACAAGTAATATAGCAGCTTAAAGTCGTCAAGTTGTGATAGTTTCCTCACCCACAGAAAAAACTTTAAACCTGCATTCCAACTTTTAAAAAATCCTTGTTTCAGGTAGGATGCATTTCCGTGGAAGTTACTGTTCTCAGTACTTCATATACAATGTAGTTAAAAAATTTTATTTAATAGTCAGAAGTTCAACACATAGATTTGGGGTTAACAGCATCAATATGGCAGCCTCCATGAGCTCAGTAAGAGAATAATAAATAATAAGAAGAACAACAGCAAGGCCATTTGTGTTGCCACTGCACTGTCGCTGCTGCGAAACCAGGAGAGCTGGAGGAACTGTGTGACAACACATCTTTTTATGCAGGATCAGCTTCAAGACTGATTTTGCTGGCAGCCTGCTGGGACTAGAAGCCCCAGGGAACCGGGCAGCTGTGCATTGAGGCTCAGCCAATGGCTTGGCGCATGTTGCGCAAACTTCTTCCTCCACCAGCAAGTGGGCACTGGTCATGAGTGGAGGCTCAACAGTCCACATATTCAAAAAACAGCCACTGAAGAAGAAGATGGCAGTGCCCAGGAGTAGGGAAGCCTGATTTGCCCCTGTTTCCCATTGGCTTCTCCCTGAGGCACTCTTCTCCCACCGGCCTTCAAGTCCCACAGGTCTTCTGACGCAGTTTAAACCACTGCACAGGTGAGCAGCAGCTCTATCTTTGGTTTTGTTCATTCCTTCTGTTTTTAAAAGAGACTTCTTCTTTTAAATATTTTGTTTTATTTAAAAGTAAAATAGAATCACAAGCTCGCTCCAGGCACTGCAAACTCCCCAGCTGTCACTTGCGGAAACAGAGAGGAGTCAGGTAGCATGAAGCTGCTGAACTTTCACACACACTTCAGGAAGGAAGGGGGGAACAAGAGAGAGAAGGGGAAAGGGAGAGGCAGGTAGGCAGACAAAGCAAAGAAAGAAAGAAAGAAGGAGGGGGAGCGGGAAACCAACAACAACAAGGATGCAGGATTTAAAATAATTTGTGATGGTGGTCTCCCGTCTCCCCCCCCCCAACTTTTTACTGCTGTTCTTCAAGAGAGGCTCTTAAACCAGCCAGCCTAGGGAGTTCTAGGGAGATCGGCTATCTTTGGAGGTGCTCAGATAAAGCAGAAATCAGAGAGAAGAGAGGCTAGTTAAAACTAATATCAGCAAATAAAAAGTATTGTACTTCCGGCTCAAACATGACAATCATGGTCGCTTGACCCCAGAGTTTTGAGAACCCCACTGAAACACCCAGCCCCTCAGGGGAATGAAAGGGGAACCCAAGATGCAAAGTGAAAGAGACCAACAATATACCCCTAACCCCAAAGCAAAACCACACAAGGTCAAGTTCAGGGACAACGAAGAAGTCAAAATGGCAATGATCAAGGAGAAAGGTGGAAACGACAGTCACTTCGCACAGCAAGCACACACCACCACAACTAGACCTGAAGGAACTTGAGCAGAAAATAACAGAAGCCATCCAAACCTCCGTAACGGACTCGCTGTGCCAAGCCTGGAGGGACTTAACAACCGCACTGGAGCAGCAGATCTAATAACTGAACTCCAAATTTGAGACTCTACCAGCACCTTTGCCACCTTGGAGAAGAAGACTCAGATACAAGAGAAACAAATTCACTACTGTCAGAAGGAAAACACAGACATGAGAAACAAACTAGCTTACGTCAAAAATCTCAATGGATGCTGCAACATTCACATTCACAACTTTCTTGAAAAAGTGGAGAAAATAGACCAAACAAGTTTTGTCGTGCAATGGCTGAAAACCCCGTTCCCAGACCTGCCACTCAATGTGGAGAACCTGGAAAGGGCACACAGGGCTCTGAAACCCATCCTGAAAGCTGGCACATACACACCCCATGGGACATCATTGTATGCTTTGTCTTCTACAGGGGGGAAAAATCTGAAACAGACACAATAAATTAACCTCCCTGCGACACGAGGACAACCACATCATGGCCTTACAGCAGGGCTAGGCAACCTAAGGCCCGGGGGCCAGATGTGGCCCAATCACCTTCTCAATCTGGCCCATGGACAGTCCAGAAATCAGCGTGTTTTTACATGAGAAGAATGTGTCCTTTTATTTAAAATGCATCTCTAGGTTATTTGTGGGGCATAGGAATTCGTTCTCCCCCCCCCCTTCAAAATATAGTCCGGCCCACCACATGGTCTCAGGGACAGTGGACCAGCCCACGGCTGAAAAAGGTTGCTGACCCCTGCCTTACAAGATCTTTCACAGGAGACTCTGAACCAAAGGAAAAAAATCTGCATCCTTGCACATCAACTCTCCAACAAGCAGGAATAAAAGACTAATGGGGCTTCCCCCCTGCACCTAATCTCAGACTGGGGACAGAGGGTAGGGAGCAAGATGTTGCAAAATGCTCCATTTGATTAACTGAAATCATCCCAGGTTTGTGAGAACCTGCAAATCACTTGTAGTTGGTAAAGCCAGTGCTTCTCCCCACCAGACCAAAATCTATAATTCACTAGCCTTCAGTAGTTGGATCCATTGGATCCACACAGTGATAAGAAGAGAAATGCTTTCTCCTGCAACCAGCTGTAGCATTACACACAGGTTTGATGGAAGAAAAAGAAAGGAGAACATTCCTTGAGAGGGGAGTCTCTACATTTAGACAATTACAAATCTATAAAGGTAAAGGTAAAGGTACCCCTGCCCGAACGGGCCAGTCTTGACAGACTGTGGGGTTTGTGCGCCCATCTCACATTTATTGGCCGGGGGCCAGCGCTGTCCGGGGACACTTCCGGGTCACGTGGCCAGTGTGACATCGCTGCTCTGGCGAGCCAGAGCCGCACACGGAACGCCGTTTACCTTCCCGCTGGTAAGCGGTACCTATTTATCTACTTGCACCCGGAGGTGCTTTCGAACTGCTAGGTGGGCAGGCGCTGGGACCGAACAGCGGGAGCGCACCCCGCCGCGGGGATTCGAACCGCCGACCTTTCGATCGGCAAGCCCTAGGCGTTGAGGCTTTAGCCCACAGCGCCACCCGCGTCTATAGGGATTGACAATTGGTGCCATTTTAACTAAGCTCTTCCCCTCTCCAGGTGTCATGTACAATCATTCCAATAGACCCCCTCAGTTCTTCAGTGCTAGAAGATGAAAATTAACAAAGTAAACATAAATATTTATTTAGAAAGCATTGTTCATTACCCGATGCCACTACTGTAAGTGGCTGAAGCATGGTTACTTTGTACCTGCTTAGTGCTGGAATAATCTACTCATTCACTGAAATCGAAATATATCTATATCACAGCACTGAGGATCTATTGGCAGTCACTGTGCTGCATATGTCCACCCTACAGGGATGCAGGTTGGATTTGGCTGTCCACTCTTGTCATTTTCAGCCAGTTAGTTAAAATTTTGAGGTGATGCCCATTCACAACATGCAACCCCAGGACCATCACCTGTTTCACACACCTGCTGCTCCTGGTGGCTGCCAGCGTTTCAGCTATGGACTCCATGCTACCTTCACAAAAGTTCCCTTTCCTCAGAGATCTTCAGGTAAGTCTTTGCTTAGGGAGGCATCTTAACTCAAAAAGCAACATCAATGAGGACATATGACAGTCTTTTCGGGTAAATACCCCAACCTGGAGGCATTGAGTAAACACCATACTCTTAAAAAAAAAAAATAGTGTTGTGCAACATGGTTAACATTTTAGCAAGCTGCATATCAAGTGGGAGTCTGTTGACCCTGGGGCGAAGCTGTCCTCCTATCTAGTCATAGACAGTGAATACTGGTATGGCTTCCAATGGAAGCAAGAGAGAAACAAGATAAACAGAGAGTTTGGCAAATAAGCAGCTGTGGACAAGGAATGTCACCACCAGAAGGATGTGATAGATTAGCCAAAAGGAATCAAGTGTGCTACACATAGAATCACTACAAACTTCCCTCAGTGACCTATGAATTTCCTGGAACTGCCTGTGCTCAGGCCATACAACCTTCTTGAGGCACAAAAGGGAATGCAACTACAGCAGGCTGTAAGAAGCCTCCGGACTAGCATAAATAGGAGGAGTCTGGCTTTCTTATCTTTCCCTGTTAATGAAGCAGTACTTCATTGCTCACCAAAAATAGCTTTAGGTGCTGCATTTAGATGTTCACTCAAAATATGTTCAGGGTAAGCTCTCCCGAGTGATCAGGTGGGCCGCTAATTCTATTTTCTATGTCCCTATCTGGATATCATACAGAATAGGCATCATCTTAAAGGTTTGTGATAGGTTTGGATCTCAGAATTAAAATGCTGGTGATATAGTGGAAAAATGTGAGCCCTAGGGGCACTATTCTATAAAACATCCATTAGTATGCAGGGAATTGTTTTTAGACAACCATAACAGCAATAAGATTTAATTATAATTTTGCCACAGAGGAGGAGAACTGGTGCTTGAAAACAAGAGCAACCCACTTTTCTTATGAGACAAACAAATTGAAAGTGTTTACCCAAAATGCCCAGGGACAAGTTACCTAATTTATTTATTTATTTATATTTTCTTGCCCATCATCTTAAAGCTATTCATGTGGCAAAAGAGTAGCAGAGGTCATTTTAGGCTAAACTAGCACAACTTATGCAACTGCATTGGTTTCCAAGACAACAAGTACGGTAAGTTGCTGCTCTTGTCTGGATCACTTTTCTCAAAAGTAAAAGCTCAGGGTTTACAGGCCTTAGGCTCTAACTTTACTTGGAAATACTGAAGGACAAGCATAACTTCTGGCAGGTAGATGTTATGAAATACATCTTCTGGATAGAAAAAAGATGTAGAATTCTCTTATTGAAAAGGAGGATAACGTATAATAAGAACAGCTTTACTGACAGCTGACACTGCTTGTGGTGTGTCATCTCCCTGTGTCTTATATCTCAGCTGTCGCAATTGGTTAAAAAGAAAAATATGCAAGGAGACTGGGCCACATACAGAGTGCTAATAGAAGAAATTAATGATAACTTCAAACTGAAATAATTTGAAGAAATTAGAAGGCATTTGACAGACTGGCTACAATATTTTCAGATAAATGAAAGATTGAGCTTAGATAAAAAGTAAGGTCTTGCACAAGAAACATCTAGATTTGAAAAAGAATTAATTCAATATAAAGGAAAATAAATTTCAAGAATATATAATCTCCTCTTAGAATGGGAGATGAAAGAAGAATTGGTGAAAGGGACAATGGTGAAATGGGTGCAAGACCTAGGGTATAACATCTATATGGATCAATGGGAGAAATTATGGAGAGAGGGTATTAAATTTACGGCATGCTACAATCTCAGAGAAAATATTATGAAAATGCAATACAGATGACACCACACTCCAGCAAAACTTGTGAAGATGTATAAAAATAGATCACCAACTTGCTGGAGGTGTAAAGACGGTATAGGGTCATATACGCACATGTGGTGGGAATGCACAGCCATTAAGGAATTTTGGAATAACATCTATAATGAATTTAAAAAGTTATTTAAGTTCTCATTTAAGAAAAAAACTGAAACCTTCCTCCTAGGTATAATGTCGCCAGAAATTTAAAAAAGATGTTAGACCACTTTTTATGTACATGACAGTAGCAGCCAGGATCTTAATTGCAAGAAACTGGAAAAGTGATAAAACACCTACAATAAATGAGTGGCAGGTCCAAATGATAGAATATCTGCAGTTGGCCATGATGACAGGGAGAGTCAGAGGTTAACCAAAACAGAAAGTACAGAAAGAATGGGAAATCTTTGAAGAATATCTGGAAAACTATTGTAATAATAAACATCTCCTGGCAGAACTAGAATGATTCTTGTAAAATAAGAAACATAATGTTTTTGGTATCTGATAAAAATAAAGAAAGTAATACAGTATTTTGGAACTGTGTATGACAGAACAATAGAAATAATAATACAATGAGTCTAATTGGAAGTTAAATGTGTTTATTCTTTCTGTATTTTTTTAAAAATTAATTTCCTCCCCTTCTTTTTCTTTTTTTTCTCTCCCCCCCCCCTTTCTCTCTCCCCTTTTTCCTCCTTTGGTTTTTTTCTTTCTTCTCGCTTTCTTCTTTTGGTCTCCATTCTGATTTGCTAAGAAAGAGATAAAGTTAAATATGAAAAGTTGACTAACTCAAAGTGATGTTTTGTAGATTGTTAACTATTGTTAAAGATGGTCAACTGTAATGAATTGATGTATTAGTTATTATTGATTTATTGTTATTGTTGAATCTTAAATAAAATTTATTTTGGATTGTGGGGAAAAAAAATATTATGACATAAGATTTAATGGATTGCAGCCCACTTCATCAGATGCATGAAGTGCTATTCCTAGTTGCAGATAGGTGCCTTGATGCAGTGGCGTAGCGTGGGGGGCGCAGGGGGGGCCGGCTGCACCGGGCGCAACATCTGGGGGGGGCCCTCGCACTCGAGTGCTAAATTCCACAGGTTAGGGGGTGCAAATTACTTGCCTTGCCCCGGGTGCTGACAACCCACGCTACGCCACTGCCTTGATGGGAGCCAGCATAGTGTAGTGGTTAAGAGCGGTGGACTCATAATCTGGTGAACCGGGTTCACTTCCCCACTCCTCCACTTGCAGCTGCTGGGTGACCTTGGGCTAGTCACACTTCTCTGAAGTCTCTCAGCCCCACTCACCTCATAGTGTTTGTGTTGTGGGGGAGGAAGGGAAAAGAGAATGTTAGCCGCTTTGAGACTCCTTAGGGTAGTGATAAAGTGGGATATCAAATCCAAACTCTTCTTCTTTTTCTAAATATGTGTGGGGAAGGATTGTTCTACAAAACCTCTGTGGTGTTTAATTTGTCATGCCAATTTCATAAAGGCAGCTCATCACTTGATGTTGAAGTCATCCAATAAGGAATCTGCATTTGCCAAGTCAGATCCAGATATTGTCCAAACCATATCTTGGTCAACGCTAGAGGAGAACATTCAGGAATACTATAGTGCTCCATTCACTGGCATTCATCCTCAGCTTTTGTCAGCCAAGGTGTGTACGAAGGCAATTACAGGAAAGGCCATATGGAAAACTGACCTTTAAAGCTGCAGGGGAAAGTGAGTGTGGTTCAACCATTCTTGTATTTTTTCCTTCATGCCTCCACCATTCTCTCACTCACACAGACACAAACACACAATTATGAGCAGAGAACAACTACAGCTGCACAGGGAAGATGATGGAATCGTTTTATGAAGAAATCTCAGTCTCATTTGTGGAAATGGTAGGGGGGGAAATAAGGGGTTTGATTATTATTCTGTCAGGATAACTCAACAAAACACCTGCATGACACTAGAACCTATTACATTACCTAAAAATGGGGTAGAATGCCATATACTATACATAATCTTAACAAAGTGTCCCAGCTTCCTCCTTGCAGGCAGTATCCTGTGATCTGAGCCACAGATAAAGAAAAATGATTGCAGCAAAGAGTGGAATTCATGCAGGAACAGAGTGGTTTCCTGCTGTAACATTCAGTGATTAATAACATGCAAACCTTCCCAGCACAGCATCATGTTCTCAATTCAGCATAGACATCACAGCACATGGTTTAAAGACAAAAAGGCACTTTATCCTGTCTGTTGGACACCCTATTAAAAAAGGGCAACCTGCAGCTTTCCAGTGGCCTCTTTTTTTCTTTTTTTAAAGTACAATTCAGGAGTTCTGCCTTTCAAGAGCAGGGCATTGTTCCTTAATACACTGCCTTGCAATGTCAATGAACAATCGAACACTCTGAGTGAATTACAGGAATTTTGAGCAAGAAGCACTTTGAACACAATGTAATCAAGATCTCTGTGTTACCAAACTCACTGAAATTGGGAGGTGTTTCTTACACGTTATAAGACTGTACAGCAGTGCAGCTGCAATTTGTCTTCTCAGGTCTCGCTCTAAGCAGCCTAATTCTTTAACTTGTATAATCAATTTCAACCACTTTCTCCAAAGTAGCCCATGACCTTTGCAGCAGTGACCTTTGTATCACCAGAACAGTCTCAGGAGCTATACATCTATTCTAGCCAGAACAAAGATTATGCTTTACTGTTTTGGTGCCAGTTCACAAACTCAGATTTCCATAGTACCAGTACAATCAAAAAAAGTATTCATTATCCCTGAACTAGGGCATCTCCAAAAATCAGAACAGTTGAGTGATTAACAGGAGATAGTCTCATAGATGCATTATTTTGAAACTGTGGTGGCATTTAGGTACACAGCAAATATACACAAATAAATAATTCCCTGAAGTTTACTTCTGCACAGCACATTGGCCCAGGACATGGGCATAACCAGGAATTTTTTCGGGGGGGGGGGAAGCTTTTATTGGGGGGCAGAACCTCAGATTTGCATTGATTTCTGTTTATTTTTATTATTTAGGGGGGCAGCTGCCCCTCTGTCGTCCCCCCCGACTATGCCCATGGCCAAGGACAGTCTTTGGTGTTTAAAATGAAAGATTCTGAGGCTTAAACCAATTCTTTCTTTCACTATCCTTTCTTTCAATTATCTCAGACTATCAAGTTTTTTTTCACATCAACATTGTGAGATTGGTTAGACTGAGTGATAGCAATGGCCACAGTACAGTGGTACCTCGGGTTACATACGCTTCAGGTTACATACGATTCAGGTTACAGACTCCGCTAACCCAAAAATAGTGCTTCAGGTTAAGAACTTTGCTTCAGGATGAGAACAGCTAAAGTGGAGCTTCAGGTTAAGAACGGTTCAGGTTAAGTACGGACCTCCGGAACGAATTAAGTACTGAACCCGAGGTACCATTGTATTCCAGTGAGTTTCACAACTGAATACATTTGTGTGGTGAGGCCCCAGGCCCCGCAGCTCCCTCCGAAATAAATACACAAACCCAAGTATATCGGGTTAATGGGATAAATAAGGCCACAACTTTATTGGTTACAGATGTGAGCAGTTTGGCTTAGGTAATTGGGTGAAGGAAGGCTATATCCTGACACCCGCCTGTCTGCAGGCAGTCTCATAAGGGGCAACCACCAGAAGGAGGAGCCCTATGATATACATCAATCAAGAGCACCCCCAGAGTCACTGATGGGGTCACCCTAACCCATGCCCAGGCTTCAGACAGGAACCACACCCTGGACCCCTTTAACGGGATACCCTTAATGAGGAGGGGCAGGCGGAGGCAACAACCTCCCCTCCCATAATGAGGCTTACCCAATGCCTAACCTTACAAAGTTGTGGCGATTGCTACTAGTTAGGTGAAAACCAAATGGCTAGTGCCAATTTTGCCAAGGGGAAAAATTCCTACCCGGCCCCAACAACCAGGCAACCGACACAGCAAGGCCAAAGTCAATCCACACAACAAAGGAGGGTGGGCGGGCTGGGAGATCCGAAGAATGGAGGAAAAAGGAGGCTGCTTTCCTGGCCGCACCACAATTTAAACAGTCATAGCCACGCCTCCAGGCAAACCTGATTGGCCGGCCCTGGGGAGCGTGACATGGCTGGGCGTCCTCCTGATGTGGGCTGCATTCCTCCACCCACTGCCAGGTTGCTGCAAGGACCTGGATTCCTGCCTGTTAAGCAGCCCCCCCAAAACGGGGAACTGACTTCCCTGCTTCAAGAGCAGCAGTCTGTGGCAGACACTTCATACTGGCTCTTGCAAGTAACATCCTGAGTGACCTGATGACCCAGAAACCTTTCCTCTCTTGCCTAATACATAGAGCCTGATTTCAGTTTATTCAGTGGTGAAAGGCACTCTGCATATGCCAGAAGCCATCCATTATTAGGATTGCTTAAAATTACCAATGGTTGCAATCTAACATATAAAACAGGCCCTGGAGCTAAATTCAGCTGAGACCTGGCTCTTAAGAGCCTGTAAAACACACTCACTGTTGAAATACTGTCTTGTCTTAAAAGCAACTCATCAGGTTTAGATCTTTGATCAGCTAGACACATTCCCTTAATCCTCTGATATTACAGTATATTGCTCCAATGCCAAACCCCAGCAGACTTTCTCAGACTACCACATCCAAATTCTTTTTGTTGGTTTTTTAATGCTAAAAAGGCACAATTGATCCCCTCTCACTGAGAGCTGGCCCAATGTATTTTGCTGACTGAGGTAAAGCAGCACATGATATCCCATACTTTCAAAAGCACCCAAGGCTGGCCAAGTTTTTTTCAGCACCTGAGGCAAAAAAAAAAAATCCCATAAACATTTCTTTCCCACACCCTGCTTATAACAAAAATGCAAAAACAATAAATAGGCTTTAAAGAAACCTGCTGACTTGGTGCCCTTTAATAACACACAAAATCACCTATTGATGCAGTGCCTTGTCTGGTCTGAAAAGAGGCAAACTAGTGGTCAAGCTGGAGGTAAGACTCATTGAGTATAGAGTTCTAGGGCTCTGATATTGCTTTAGAGCAGGCTTCCTCAAGCTCGGCCCTCCAGATGTTTTGGGACTACAATTCCCATCATCCCTGACCACTGGTCCTGCTAGCTAGGGATCATAGGAGTTGTAGGCCATAAACATCTGGAGGGCTGAGGTTGAGGAAGCCTGCTTTAGAGTTCTGGAGATTTGAGTCCTGTGTAGTAAAAGCAGCTAAATCTCAACTGTTAGCCCCACTTGCTCCAGAAGATGCCTTTTAATTAAAGAGGCCCAGCCCACTCAAGTAGTTTCCTATGGTGTCAAAGCCTCTGAATTCACTGGGTCTTGGAGTCCTCCAAGTCTGAGGATGGCAGCGCCATATCCTTGGGTTTCAGGGATGCTGGTCTCACAGGGTCCTCTGGATAAAACAGTTCTGGCTAATCTTATGGAAATGCAGTCTTTTAATGATCTTGTGACCAAATAAATCCAATTCAAAACCTGATCTCAGATAGACAATTGCTGCCCATGGAAGTTCTACTTTTGACAATTTGCTTTTACTGGAAGGGATGTTCATTTCTCCTTTGGTCATACTGTCATAATACTTATTAGGATTCCTTTGTATTCAATGATATATTGTCTACTTTTTATGCCCTTTATGAATACATGTGTTGAGGTGTGCGTAAGTGTTGGTTGGTTGGTATGTATGTATGTATGTATGTATGTGTATATACGCAAACACGCATTGTGGCGATGGGGTACCAAACTGGGTCAGTCCTGAGTTAGGCTTCAGATAAACTCATTATTCACTGCATGTATATCTTGTCTTTTTATTTTTATATCTTGAAGTTCAAGGGTTCCCTGCTGGTCTCCCATCCAGGCACTGACCTGCTTATCTTCAGCCAAGGCTGCTGCTATATCATGGACTGTGCTATGAAACCGAACAGCAGCAAATTCAGCATGGAGAAAATAAAACACTTTTTTTTCCACACAGTGCCTAATTAATCTATATAATTTCTTGCAATAAGATGTGATGGCTAATATGTTAGATGACATTAAACAGGATTAGACAAATTAATGGAAGGAACTGTTTTATTGGCTGTTAGTCATGGTGCTATGTTCCAAACCATGTACAGAGGCAGTGTGCTCCTAATCCTAGTTGCTAGGGCATTCTTGTGCAGTTGTATAGTGTTTGTTATTTATTTTATTATATTTATTGGATGTGTTTCCACCCTGGGACCATATGACGAAGGTTAGGCTGCACATGACAAATAGAAATAGGAAGCAACGGCAGAGAAGACTGTTGCCTTAAAACCAGGGATTATGAACCCATGTGTCTTGAGTCCTACAAAAGCATCATGAAGAGGTTGGTCAGAGCCAGAGGAGTAGGAGAAGCATGAAGAGATTGTGTTGGAAGATCCTGGGTAGGGACTCAGTGGGCTGCAGGTTATCTGAGCCTCAAGAGAGGGAGAGACCCAGTGGCCAGGTGAAGGCTCAAGTGGTCTACCGGAAGATTGTTACACTCCTGTCCCTCCTGGTCTACTGCCTTCTGTTGAACAGCCACCTTTGGCACCTCCTCCTGCCAGTGCTGGCACAAGCAAACTTCACAGAACTACATCTCCCTTGAAAGACCGCTTGTTTACTTGCTGAATTTCAGGCTCCCACAGTAAAGCTGTGTCTCCCCACTCTTCAAAAGGAAGGTGCAGGAAGCATGTCACTTGTTGGACCAACATCCCACGCATTTAGCCTCTTGTGACTCTGCTTAGTTCTGTAACCTATAACCTGCCTTTTATACTAATCTGATCTACGTATTAAAGCTTTTGGCATAAACTGAGTTGTGTGTTCAAGTTATTTGTTGGATGGGAAGGGCCAGGATGCTGTGGTGTGGTCTCTTGGTTTCTGTTGGACTCCAACACTCTCCAACCCCAACGGTCAAGGGTGATGGGAATTGTCGTTCAGAAACATCTCAAAGCTCTGATTATGAGCATCCTGTTGGACACTGTGGGAAATACTATGCACCAGGAAACAAGTCATGTGATCCGGTTCCTAAGATCTTATTTCATCCATTATTCTTTGGATCCTGTACACACTAGTGTTGAAGAACGAAAACTGAAGAGAGGACCAAAGGGCAAGAAACAGAACATGGGACGGGAAACCCACATTAATTAGTGGAAGCAATAACATTTTTGTCAGTCATCCATATTTCCTGTGGGGTGTAGCTGCATTGGTTCAAAGTCACTAATGTTACATTTGTTTCATTTGTTATCAGATAAGTGTGTTCAGCTCTTATAAAAGCTTCAGTCACCTGACTTGGTGTCCATCCATCATTCCCTTATATGTTTTTTATTTCCTTTCTGTAATAATGTCTGAAGTATTTTGTAAAAGTTAACTTATTCTCACCATAGTTTTCAGAGAATGAGGCAACGCATTATTATTAGCATGATGATGATGATGCCACACAGCAGATATAAAAACAAAGTAATTTCGTCAATGTACTATGCTGATTAACAGCAGAGCAAGCCTTTTACTCAACATTTACTCCCCATGCTAGAGATCCCTGTACATCACTTCCTAAGTTTTATTATTATTACTGAGCAGGGCTCTCCTTTCATAAAGTTGCCCTGACTCACATGTAAACCTTCTGCCCTGCAGTTCTTGCCAACTATTAATGGTTTTAATTTCCTGTATGTTTCAGCCTCCCCCAGTTCCTTGGAGATTATGATAAATCTTTGCAAAATCCACCCTCCTTCTCCCCACCCTGTTGGCCGCCATCCTATACCTAGCATACTCGCTTTTCCCCAACTGCCATTCATTCTGTATCTGGATTATATAATTAAAAATTGGCATATATATATGAAAAATGGGATCAGATGTCACTATACTTTTCTTAAGTTTTTATTCTCCAAGATTGTTCACAGATGTTCTTTCACCATTTAGGTGCAAGAGGCCTCCACTATACCTCCTGTGACCCCATAAGCAGAAAAAAGTCAATATACCTACAAAGACAATGCTCAGATTGCAAAGGCACATACATTCCTGGAGGCCTCTTCTACTCTCCAATGGAATAAGACGAAAGTGTTTCAAGCTGAATTCCTATGTATAGTTACTTGGGAATAAGCCCCTTGGAACTCACTAGAACTCTCCCCACCCCCAAGCATGGGTTTTCACTGTCCAGTGTTAGAGGCTGGCTTAAAGTCTGTCATTTGGATAAGGACTTCCAACCCAGATCTGAGAACCTAAGAGGAGCCCTGCTGGAACAGACTAAAGGTTCACCTCGTCCAGCATCCTGTGACCCACAGTGGTCATACAGTTGCCTACAGGAACTCCATAAGCAGAACAAGAAGGCATGAGCCATCTCCCACTGCTTTCCCCCAACAACTGGTATTCAGTGGCACAAGTCATCTGATCCTGGAGGTAGCATTCTGACTAGTAGCTGCTGATATCCTTATCCTCCATGAATTTGACTTATACCCTACAAAGCTGTTCAAATGGGTGGCCATTACCATATTTATTTATTTATTTCAAATTCCAAGTTTCCTCTAAAACGATCAAGATGGCATACCTGGCTCTCCCCAGGCATACCTGGCTACCTCCCAGCAGCCCTGTGAGGCAGGTTCAGCTGGGAGATACAGACTGGCCCAAAGTTACCCAGTGGCTGAATGCTCCCATAGCTCTGTTGGTAGAGCAGGAGACTCTTCATCTCAGGGTCGTGGGTTCAAGCCCCATGTTGGGCAAAAGATTCCTGCATTGCAGGGGGTTGGACTAGGTGACCCTCAGGATCCCTTCTAATTCTACAATTTTATGATTCTATACTGTTTCTTATGTCTCTCTCTATCATCCTTCAATGAGTTCTCTTTCTCAGTTACTTTATATTCTTCAAACAATACTTCTGCAGTCTCATAGCTTCAGAATTTTCTGCTACCGGTAAATCCTACCCTTCTTCACGCCACCTACCTTTGTCAATTCTGACTGATTTAAAGGTCTCAGGGCAGGGGTGCCATGTCACTTCTCTGCTTTGTACATTGCACCCCCCCCACCCCAGTGAACAATAGGGTCCTAATTCATCCTCCCTGATGGACAGTCACTGTTTGGAGCTCACCCACCTGCCTGTGTGGAGACTGAAAGGCTCACTTTGTGCAGTTTATATTTGTCCAGAGAAATAAAAAACAGTAGTGAGGATTTGGAGCTGGCTGGCAGAAAAATTGAAGCCCCAGAGATGCTGATGTTGCTTTGACACGAATGCTGCTTTGTACCAGCTTGCTTGCCACCTGCTCAATTCTCAGTTGTACATTTGTACAGAAACAGGTATTACAAAACGCTATCCGTCTCCAGAGCTCTCTCATTTGAAGGAAATTGACCCTGCAGAGCTGCCTGGAAATCTCCATTGCTCGGAAAACAGGGAACACTATTAAGTAAGACTGAGCAGCTAAATGTGATTGCCCAGTTAAGAACATGGGTGGACATGTGGCCCACCCACAAACCCCACATACTGTATGCACCCACTTTGGGCTCTTTCCTTCTCAGCTGGGAATTCCTTCCTGCAGTCAGCATAAATGCAACACATATTTTCATTATTTTCACATAAATTTGCTAGTGTCTGGCAATTTTAACCTCATCCAGTTTAATTAACCCATGGTTGGTAGTTTTCATTATTGTGAGACTTTGCCATCTCTTGGCATTCCTTACAAAATACCAGTTTCCCTTAAAGTAACCATGTATATTTGTGGCACTGGGGACTCGGCTAGAGGTAAAGGTACCCCTGACCATTAGGTCCAGTTGCGGATGACTCTGGGGTTGCGGTGCTCATCTCGTTTTACTGGCTGAGTGAGCTGGCGTACAGCTTCCAGGTCATGTGGCCAGCATGACTAAGCCACTTCTGACGAACCAGAGCAGTGCACGGAAATGCCGTTTACCTTCCTGCTGAAGCAGTACCTATTTATCTACTTGCACTTGACGTGCTTTTGAACTGCTAGGTTGGCAGGAGCTGGGACCAAACAATGGGAGCTCACCCCGTCGCGGGGATTCAAACCACCTACCTTCCGATTGGCAAGCCCCTGGGGACTCAGTTATACAGCTGCAAATAAAGCGTTTTGTGTTTTAAGTGCAATATACAAAGTGGCGCTAGATGGTGATAGTGAGCCTTATGGGAAATTCGATGTATTTTCAAAAATGTTTTTTAAAAAGCATTTTCAGAACTGTTTTTATATGGGTGTAGATTCCACCTGGGACTCTGCTGAAGATGATAATCTCTATCTGTACGTGCAGTGCATACGTTTTGGTTTCATGGAGAGCTGTGTAAGCTCCAGGAAAGACTATCATAATAAGCAAGACTGTCATGAGCTGGCAGGATACTGGTGAAGAGGAAGGGTGTGGCCACAGCTGGTACATACCAGGACAAGCTGAAGATGGGGAAGGGGAGGTTGGGGACTTAGGAGGGATTCAAGGGACATCAGAGGATGTTGAAGTGGCAGCTGCCAGTTCACAGGAGCCAGGGGGGAGTGCCCACATCACAAGAACCAAAGGTGCCCCCGTCACCATGAAAAAGGCGGGTTCCGGGGCATTGAGAATACTGGGAAGTGCCCTTTAAGAGACTGAGGCAGGCAAGACACCACAGCCCAGCTTACTAGGTGATCAGCTCAGAGAGGTCCCGAGGCTGAAGCGGAGGCTGGGGAGGCTGGGAACCAGGAGCCAGACGCCCTTCTCTCCTCACAAATGCCTCACTGGGGCAAGACCTACTGGGAATAATTGCTGTGATCACTAGGCCTGAGCTGTTTTGTTTCCACCACTCATCTGCATCCATCCATCCATTCCATGACATCCTCCATTGATAGGAATGTATTCCTTTTTTCCTTTCCAGTTTTCTTTCTGTTCTGCTCTGTCTTCCCCACTAAGAAATAGATTTTTTCCCCCAAGACACAGACATGTACATAGGTGTGTGTTTGGGGTTTTTTTGGTAGCGTTTACCTGCTCATTTAAAATATTGGCCATTTCTGCAAGCCTAACCTCAAAACAAACAAAACAAACAAACAAACAAAAAAACCCCCACACACCAAGTGGGAGTACTCAAGGGTACATTTAAAACCCCTGTTGTGAAGGGATACAATTCTATAAACAGGTCACCCATTTTTCTCTTTTTCCTTTCTATAAATTGGGGATTCCTTTTCTTCCTTTTCCTTTCAATGCCCTGCCAATTTTGATTTCTATAAATAAATCCAGTCTATCCTTTTAACTCCATACTGTGACTTTGGGGCTTTCAGATACTGTCTATCCCTGACACTCTGGGTCCATGTTACCAGGTTTACTCCCAGATACCGCTGTGGTTTTACTATCTTGTCATTAGCAGAATTTAATAAGGAGTTCTGACAGTCAGAGTACTGACAGTCTGAGAAAAAACAGTGTATGAGCTTCGAAAGCTCTGCATGTTCTAATCCATCCCAGGCTCCTTAAAGTTAAATGAAATAGACTGGATCTTCACCAACCTTTTAAATATTATAAGCACAATATTAGATACATCATTCTAAAACGTCACAGGGCATACTGGTAAGTTAAAAACATTCCTTACCTTTTGTCTGTCCAAACACAGTTTCACTACTGCCGGTTCTTGATTGCTCTCTGGCTTCACATTTTCATAACGCACTACAATATTAACATTACAAGCAAAAAGCAATGTATCCATCTTAACGTTATAAAAGATGAGTGTAGATCTGCCCATAGTGTCTGTTGTACAGTGAATGTGCAGGATGAGCCTACCAAGAAGAAGGCAGCTAGTTTCCTACTGAGGCCAAGCAAGGAGTAGTTAGCAGATACCAGGAGAGATGGTGACAACAACGTGGAGAAAAATTGCTAAGACACTGACAAAGCATACATGTGCACAGAGAATGGCACTTTAAATTCAAGTTCTTACTACATTCCAAATAAGATGGTCAAGAGCAGCCCAACACTTTTAGCTGCCTAAGGCAAAAGGCAAGATGGCACCCACCCCACATTTCCACACTCAAAAGTTGACCAAACTGGATCTTATTTCAACATTGGCAAGGAGGGTTCAGGCAACCTACTAGGCCATATTCTCTATCCTCCAATAACACCCTGCTGCTCCCCACCCTGCAGCATCTTCCGCCTTACTCTACCTAATAGTAGGACTTGCCATGAAGCCAATAAAGGTTATGGTGATGGCCTGATCTATGTGATCCTATTTCACGTGTGTGAGGCATTGCAAGGTCACTTTCTTTCTCAATATTCACACGATTGAGTAGTCTGGTCCAGCTTATCCTGCCCTTCTCATGATAGCCTTATGAGCACTTTTCTAAATGTGTTACTCCTTCAGAGAGTAGGAAGGATTGCTTGCATTGTGCTTGTGCAAAGAATGCTGGAGAAATGCAATACTCTTCCCTGTAGTTAAGTTGACAAACAAAAGAGCTTTGGTAGAGTTTGTTGATATGCATGCAGCTATTTTTGTATCACTTCAGACAGGTTGCATGTGTTTTGCATAAAGAACCTGAGGGTGTATCACATTCCTATAGAACTCTATGTATAGTGTCCTATAAGTTGACGTCTTGGGAATGATGAATGTGTGTATCCCTATGGCTCCCTCTGGTAAACTAGTGAAAGCAAAATATACGCTGCTGTATAGCTGCTTGCCACCAAGTCAGAAACTGACAATAAAGCCAAGGGAATACTGAATGCTTGCAATAGCGGTTGGCAGCACACCAAGATATCAAAATAATTAGCACATCTGAAATGCAAAGGGCAGAGACTGGCTACATGATGGCAGTAACCACAATACAGCTTCATTCTGGAGAGAAATGACGCATTGTTAAGGAATGAGGCAAATATCCAGTGTTACTGCCAAAAATAAGGCAATTACAACATTTAGGCATACCAGTATTGAATACCAAACTGGACTGACTCCCCTTTCATTAGTCAGAGAACTGCTCAGCTTTATGGGGTTCTTAATTACTTAGGTGAGTACTAGAAAAGAATAGAAAACCAGGATGCAAACAATAAATAAACTTTCCCTGTTAAATACAAGACTGAATGCTTCATTTTGAAAATCACAGTGCTGACAATTTTGTAGGGTTAAGTCCCCCATAAGCACTGTGATCATGTAAGCCATTTATATAATGTTGAATTAGGGCAAGATTTCAAAGAGGCCAGTCTAGAACAATTCCCGTAACCTAGAAATTAGACTAACATAGATGGTTCCGTCCATTTCCATGAATGGCAATTCCATCAAAGGGTGATGGAATTAAGACTTTAAAATTCTTAACCTTTTCCATATTCCTGAAAAGAATTCCAGAATGAACAAAGAACACAGTAGTATCAGGACCATCCAATCAAAACTCTGGGAATACACTTAGAGCTCTGTGGAGATAACTAACTAATGTGGGGGAGGGAGACAGTGCTCCTGAAGGTAGGAGTCTATCAATTGATGAAGATGATCATTCAAATGTCATAGATCAAATGGAGCAAACAGCACGCAGACCTAGTGGTGGTAGGAAAAAATCCTTAAATAAGAGACACGGGGGAATGATTAATGAACTTCAATGTCTGTACACTAATGCGCAAAGCAAGGGAAATAAACAAGATGAGCTTGAGCTCTTGGTAAAGGTAAAGGTAAAGGTACCCCTGCCCGAACGGGCCAGTCTTGACAGACTCTGGGGTTTGTGCGCCCATCTCACATCTATTGGCCGGGGGCCAGCGCTGTCCAGAGACACTTCCGGGTCACGTGGCCAGCGTGACAACGCTGCTCTGGCGAGCCAGAGCCGCACACGGAACGCCGTTTACCTTCCCGCTGGTAAGCGGTACCTATTTATCTACTTGCCCCCGGGGGTGCTTTCGAACTGCTAGGTTGGCAGGCGCTGGGACCGAGCAGCGGGAGCGCACCCCGCCGCGGGGATTCGAACCGCCGACCTTTCGATCGGCAAGCCCTAGGCGCTGAGGCTTTAGCCCACAGCGCCACCCGCGTCCCCTTGGTACAGCAAACTAAATATGACATAATAGGCATCACTGAAACCTGGTGGGATAAGTCCCACGATTGGAATGTAATAATGGAGGGATACAATCTATTTCAGAGAAACAGACCAGACAAGAAAGGAGGAGGAGTGGCGTTATATGTCAGGGATGTGTATACCTATGAAGAGATCCAAGATTTAGAACCTCAAAGCCAAAGTGAGAGCATTTGGGTCAAAATTAAGGGAGAGACCTAATTGTGGGAGTTTACTATAGATCCCCAAGCCAAACGGAGGACATAGATGATGCCTTCCTGGAACAGATGGCCAAGCATGCAAAAGGAAGGGAGATAGTAGTAATGGGGGACTTCAATTACCCGGATATTTGTTGGATGTCAAACTGAGCCAAGAGTATAAGGTCAAACAGATTCCTCGCTAGCCTTGCAGACAACTTCATTGTCCAGAAAGTGGGAGAAGCAACAAGAGGAACAGCCATTTTAGATCTGGTCCTAACCAATGTTGATGACCTGGTTAGTGGGGTAGAAGTGGAAGGATCATTAGGCGCGAGTGATCATGCTCTTCTGAAGTTTACTATACAGCGGAAAGGAGCAGCCAAGCATACTAGGACTCAATTTATTGACTTTAAGAAAGCCCTCTTCATAAAACTTAGGGAAGTGCTGGGTGAGATCCCATGGACAGTAATACTAAAAGGAAAGGGAGTTCATGATGGCTGGGAGTTTGTTAAGAGGGAGATAGTAAAAGCACAACTTCAGGCAATACCAATGAGACGGAAACATGGAAGGTGCCTAAAGAAGCCAGGGTGGCTATCTAAAGAACTTTTAACTGAATTAAGATTAAAAAAGGATGTGTACAAAAAATGGAAAAGGGGGGAAACCACCAAAGAGGAATTCAAACAAATAGCCAGCACATGTAGACACAAAGTCAGAAAAGCTAAAGCACAGAATGAACTCGGCTTGCTAGAGAGGTTAAAAGCAACAAAAAAGGCTTTTATGGGTATGTCCGTAGCAAAAGGAAGAACAAAGAAACAGTGGGGTCACTCAGAGGAGAAGATGGTGAAATGCCTTCTTTGCCTCAGTCTTCTCCGATAAAGAAAACAATGCCCGACCTGAATAATTTGGAGCAAATGATTCAGCAGAGGAAACACAGCCCAGAATAACTAAGGAGATAGTACAAGAATACTTGGCTAGTTTAGATGTATTCAAGTCTCCAGGGCCAGATGAACTGCATCCAAGAGTATTAAAAGAACTGGCAGATGTGATCTCAGAACCACTGGCAGTCATCTTTGAGAATTCTTGGAGAACAGGCGAAGTCCCGGCAGACTGGAGGAGGGCAAATGTTGTCCCTATTTTCAAAAAGGGGAAAAGAGAGGACCCAAATAATTACCGCCCAGTCAGTCTGACTTCAATACCAGGGAAGATTCTGGAGCAGATCATTAAGCAAAGTCTGTGAGCACCTAGAAAGGAATGCTGTGATCACCAATAGTCAGCATGGATTTCTGAAAAATAAGTCATGTCAGACTAACCTGATCTCGTTTTTTGACAGAATTACAAGCCTGGTAGATGAAGGGAATGCAGTGGATGTAGCCTACCTTGATTTCAGCAAGGGATTCGACAAGGTGCCCCATGATATTCTTGTAAAGAAGCCGGTAAAATGCTGTCTTGACTATGCTACCACTCAGTGGATTTGTAACTGGCTGACTGACCGAACCCAAAGGGTGCTCATCAATGGTTCCTCTTCATCCTGGAGAAGAGTGACTAGTGGGGTGCCACAGGGTTCTGTCTTGGGCCCGGTCTTGACACCAAACTGGGGGGGGGGGGTGGCTAACACCCCAGAGGACAGGATCACACTTCAAAACGACCTTGACAGATTAGAGAACTGGGCCAAAACAAACAAGATGAACTTTAACAGGGAGAAATGTACTTGGGCAAAAAAAATGAGAGGCACAAATACAAGATGGGGGACACCTGGCTTGAGAGCAGTACATGTGAAAAGGATCTAGGAGTCTTGGTTGACCACAAACTTGACATGAGCCAACAGTGTGACGCGGCAGCTAAAAAAGCCAATGCAATTATGGGCTGCATTAATAGGAGTATAGCATCTAGATCAAGGGAAGTAATAGTGCTCTGGTCAGACCTCACCTGGAGTACTGTGTCCAGTTCTGGGCACCACAATTCAAGAAGGACACTGACAAACTGGAACGTGTCCAGAGGAGGGCAACCAAAATGGTCAAAGGCCTGGAAACGATGCCTTATGAGGAACGGCTAAGGGAGCTGGGCATGTTTAGCCTGGAGAAGAGGAGGTTAAGGGGTGATATGATAGCCATGTTCAAATATATAAAAGGATGTCACATAGAGGAGAAAGGTTGTTTTCTGCTGCTCCAGAGAAGCGGACACGGAGCAATGGATCCAAACTACAAGAAAGAAGATTCCACCTAAACATTAGGAAGAACTTCCTGACAGTAAGAGCTGTTTGACAGTGGAATTTGCTGCCAAGGAGTGTGGTGGAGTCTCCTACTTTGGAGGTCTTTAAGCAGAGGCTTGACAACCATATGTCAGGAGTGCTCTGATGGTGTTTCCTGCTTGGCAGGGGATTGGACTCGATGGCCCTTGTAATCTATTCCAACTATATGATTCTATGATTCTATGATTCTCCCCTCCAACTGAAGGCTTGAAGGAACCTGCAGTAGTCCAAAGGCAGCCTGAAAAGCTCCATCTCAATAATTTTTCACCTGGGTCCCCCAAGCACCTCTCCTCCCGCATCTCAAACCTTGCCTCATTCCCCACATCACCCCCAGAACACAGAAGTGAAGGTGGAAGAGTCACAGGAGTACCTGTTTGATTGCTGGACAGTTTTCTTACCAGGCGTCTAGGTAGGAGGAGAAGACCCAGTTGTAAGATACGACCTAGCAAAGGCCCGGGTAGAAAGAGACATGCCAATGACTATAGAAGAATCTCCTCTGAACCTTTTCTGGGTCATTCCCATATTCCCTTTTGAGCTCATTAATTTACAGCTTCCATGCCAAATGCTGGTCATGCACAAATAGGCAGAACTGTATACAAAGGGCAATCCCTCTTCATATGTAGTGCTGGCTCCTTGTAAACAAATTTCTGCAATTTGTGAGCCAGAACATAGGATCATGCACTCTCTTCAACACCAGTTCCTCTCTCTTTTCGCTTGTTAGTCTTAACAACCTACATGAGAGATCGATAGCTCAGTAGTAGAGAGAGCACACTTTCATGTAGATCATTCATTATTTGGTATTGCTAATGATAAAGAAAGGCCCCTACCTCAGACCCTGGGAAGCTTGTGCAGGCCACAGAACAGTGGAGTAGATAGGCTAATAGCCTGACTCATTATAAAGTAGCTCCCAGCGTCTTGTTCTTAAGTAATAAATATAATTCTGTGCTAAGGAATTGTTTTAAAGAACAGAATTTAACAGGTACAGAATTTAACATATCTCTTTCACTCTCCCTCCCAAACCCACATTACAACTATTCTGTCTTTGCAATTGTAGTAAGCCATAAGAAAAATATCAACAAAAATAAGGAGTATCTCAAGCATATGTCAAACTGTCTCTAGAAAAGTCTTTGGCACCTATTGAAGACCATTCTTTTCCAACAAGCCTTTTAAGACAAGATTTCTTATCCCACTCTGTAGGTGTACTAGACTTGAAATTGTTGTTATGTGTGCTTTTATTGTTAAATTACTTTAAGTTGTTTTCTGGAAGTGATTCATACATAAATAAAGAAATAAGCAAACTGCAAACCTTCAGCACACATTCCTCAACCTCAAAATAACACAGAGATTCTTGATTAAGTACCTTCCATTATTTACGTTTAAGAAACCGGGCATCTAGGTCATTGTTAAAACATTAAAAGCAAATCCAACAGTTAATATGTATGAGAAGAATTTAATTAGTTGTCCTCTTGCACCAGCGCTTTAATAAGAAGTGGCTGTAGAGGACATTGCTGTCACAGCCCTGTTCCTGAGTTAAGAGTCAGAGGAGGATAAGCTGGCTGCGTTCTGCTGGACAACTTAACTGGGTGCCTGATCCTCAGGCAAATGCTCCAGTGCCCGGGGAATCTAAGCTAGGGCTCTCATGGATGCCTTCTTCGAAATCCATTTAGCCTGAGAAGTCCCCTCCTTGACCACCAGACCTACTCAATAACACAGGGACCATACCAGTCTGGAGACTACAGAAAAGAGAAGAAGCACTCTTCTTCATAGATTCAATCACAGAATTGTAGAGTTGGGAGGGACCACGAGGGTCATCTAGTCAAAGCCCATGTAATGCAGGAAGTTTTTGCCTAATGTGGGGCAATGCTCTATCCCATGCTAAGGGGTTGCCCCGATTCACATTCTTCAGGCAGGAGATGGAGGTCTATTGTGCTGCTTTTCGGAGGCTCAGGAAAAGCAGGATCCCCTTCTCCTACATTAAACGGCATCTGATGAAATTTGTTTGGTTGACGATCACAATGGATAATTGTGTAAACATATTCTAGAAATAATGTCTGGTAGTAATGGAGAGGGGAAGCACAGGGTACACAGAGAGTACATTTTAAGGTTTCAGTCATGGTTGTACCTAATAAGAGACACAGGTTTGTATGGCATTTTAATAGTAGTTATGAACTGGTTGTTGTGTTCATATTACTAATTTAATATTGGCTATGTTGAAAATCTTGTTAGGCATTTATGCATTGTTGCTGTATGTGTGATCTTTGTCTATGGGAATCCTGTGGGCTTAGCTGGAATAAAGTTTGTGAATAATTAATGTGAACCAATTTTCTCTAGTTCAAATAATAATTATACCAAGAAATAAAGAAATACAGTAATGGTTTCTATTGTATCTTTGAGTAGCCATCCAGTGGAGTTCTTCTATGTGGTCTGGAGGTTGGTCACTTCTGACAGGGACTGGTTGACTTAGCACTTCCAGGATAAAGTTGCTTGGCTCTGCAGTGATGAAGATGCTGCTCTTGTGACAGTGTCAGCCAAGGTGTCCAATGAGTCACGAACCTATGTTGGGATGTAATACTAAGCTAAACCACATTCCTTAGCTACTCTACAGGTCCACCACATGATAGAAAGTTCCTTCCATATCATTACATTTCCAACAATCACCTGACTCCAGTGAGATCACAGTGGAGGCAGTGCAGCTGGTAGTGAGCCCATGGGACACCATCTCTTGGACTTCTGTTGTCCAAGGCAACTGCTTCAGCCTACCTTATGGATGGGCCAGCCCTGCTGATTAGGCAGCAGATAAAAGCAAGCATGTCCAAGGGAGCAATCACATCCACATCCAAGCCTCTTAGACCCCACATGGCTGTTAAAGTGAATGTGAATATGGAGAACTCTATATTGTTAAGGGTGCTCAAAGTTGTTAGGCGACAGAAGTACAATTCCTAGCACCTGTAACAAACTATAGTTCCTGGCATGATGTGTGTGTGGAGGGGGGAGCACATCACAGTTTAAATGGTATAAGAGAGCTGTTGGTGTGGATGTGAATGGTAGGAAGCAGGGCCCATGAGGAACTGGTCATAAATAGGGCATCACCCATCCACTCAGCTGCAAACCATTATTTATGGCAATATTTCCATACAGATGCCAACTATTTGGAGGGCATTTTTCTAGTTTGTTGTGAAAGACTGTGCCAAACCTAAGACTGGGTTTTAAATCCATAGAAAACTGACAAAACAGGGAAGGGAACTTCGACAATAGCAGACTTCACATATGAGAACAAAGGCAAAGTGGAATAATGGAAGCACACAAAACAAACTAAGTGATTATGAGAGGAAACAACCAAAGCAAGACATCAAAAATAAAGGCAACATGTTAGTACAGATTGATCCAGGGCTGTAATTCAATGAAGCTGCCTTATCTATTGACTTGCTGCGTAGTTTGTGTGAATTGCTGTTGTTGGTCCACTTTCTAACCTGCACAAGTATTATAAAGACAATTATATCCTATCTGAATAGTTTTTGAAGTCTCTGGTTGGAAATGACTGTGTAAAAGCTAGGCGCTATTACAGCTGGAAATTGTCAAAACATGATGTGATTTTGTTCCCTGTTGCAGATGCAGTCTCCTTGAATTGTCGTGTAAAGTAAGCCACTCTTGTGTTGAAAGATGCTCTCTCCCCCCTCTCTCTTTTTGCTATTGCAGGGAGGATTTCTGCTTTCCGGTCTGATAAAAGCCGTCCTGCCAACCTAGCTTGGCAAATTTTTCATACTGAGGTTGCTTTTGCATTCTTTAAGAGCAGCGACTGTGCTATAGAGCATCTGAAGATGTAAGCATTTTTTGGCACAAAGGAATCAAAGAGAAGTTATGATAATCATTGAAGGTTCAGAAATCCATGGGAAACCAGAAGAGTGCACACAGGCTGGGATAATTGTGTCTGTATAATACAAATGGAAATCTGTTTAAAAGTGCCTGGGAGTTACCAGGTGAATCTATTTTTTTTTTGTTTGTGTAAAAGGAGTCACTTATGTAGATAGCAAGGAATTTTTCTACTTGCATTTCCAATATTACTGTATATATTGAGTGGTGGAGAGGTGTATTATTTTTAATTACGTGTGTATGTATGAGTGAGAATTAACAGCAGTTATTATCTGCTTCCTCTTCTCTTCCAGCAAGAATTATGGACAGTTTTCTACCAGTACTGTTGAGGTTGCATGCAGTTTTTATGCTCAGGTAACCAATATTTCTAAGGATCACACTGAATTATACCTGGTTTGGGGGGCGGGGGCTGATTCAGATGTTGCACCACTTTTTATACTTGCCAGCATCTATAGTTGTGAGGTGGGCATAACATGTCAGTGGAGAGTCTATAGACTTCTGCTATACCATGGTCTCAAAGATTCCAAAATGTTAAAGTCTGTGTGCTTTCTTAGTGCACATTGTATGATGCTTATATGAACAATGAGCTTAGTAATACAAAAATGGTTGGAAGTCTTCCATGTGAGTATAGAAAGCAGTTTGTGAGTGCAGATGGTAATGTTTGAACTGGCCTTTATAATGTCACACAAGGTAGGCTTGATTTCATAGAATCATAAAACTCTAGAGTTGGAAGGGATCCCTGAGGATCATCTCGTCCAACCCCCTGCAATGCTGGAATCTCAACACGTTTCCCCATCCAATTTGAAACCATACCAGACCCTGCTTAGCTTTGCAAATGTGCCAGCAGTGTTGTTGATTCACCACATCTGCAGGCACCATTAACAAAAAGAAAGTATTTAGTGATTTGAGACAATAAACATATACAAGTCAAGTAAACATAGCATGTAACCAAAGGGCCATGTACCAATAGTATTACTCACAATGCCTTCACTTTTTTCACTTTCATAAGATCTAAAGGGTATTACAGTGGCAGGTTAACAAATCTATACTGTTGACACTTTGCAACAGGAGTACAGAACCTGTGATCACCCAGATGTGGTTGGACTGCATCTCCCATCATCCCTGGCCATTGGGAGTTGGACTCTAACCAGCAACATCTCTATATCTGCAAGTTCCCTACCCTTATTTCACACACAGTTTGGCTGCAGGTTAAGAAATTTCCTGATTATGCAGTGACCAATTACATTATACACTCAATTACTTACCTAGGCATTAGTATTCCTAGCAAGGCTTACTGGCCATGCCAGACAGAACTTGCTCTCTGCATGCCTATGATTTGGGAAGTGTACCAATTAGTTATCTGGGATGAGATGATCATTCAAATATAATGATCAAAATGAAGGTTACACAAATTGATTCTGGACAGGCTGTGCTTCATTTGTTTACTTGAAGTTTTGAAGAGTTCCCAATACATAATCAAGGCTGAAATGAAACCACTTCTCACACACCGGCAGAACTAACACAAGTTGTACTGAGGGTATCTTTCTTCTCCAAGCCTGCCCAAGGACTAGAAAAAATGGCAAAAAGCTATGATTGTGTTGGACTATGTATTTGGCACTGTGAGCTACAGTGGAAATGTATACCAGGCTGGTGAGACATCACCAATAGCATTAAAAGCACAATTGCCTTGCTGCCATATAGTTTTTAACCCATAAAGTTGCTAATGGTGGAAACCAATGGCACAAGTATTTTCCTGTTTCATACCGCAATATTGAAGCAATCTGAAGCATGCTTATTTGGGAGTTAAATCCCTTAGAATTTAGTGGAGCTTGTGTGTGACTTAACATGCATGATGCAGGATCTTAAGGTGCATTCTTAAGCATCTTAACAATATGATCCTAACAATGTTTCTTTATAAGTAAACCCCAGTGAATTCAGTAGTACGTAGTTCTGAATAAGTAACATAGGCCAGCAGTCATACTTGAAAATAAAGTTGTATTTAAATTGGTGGAACTTCATTCTAAGTAAATGTGTTAATCTGGGTGTCTGAACAAATGAAAGCACCCCATTAACATTTCATGGATGTGTTTCTAGTATGTCAATTATGCCAAGTTATATGGATACAAATCCTTGATGGCTGCCGCATGCTGCAGAACTCCTGCCCTTAGGCTCTCAGACACTAATATTATTTCTTTAAAACCTTATTTGTGTGGCTTGTATTTTTATTTGAATAATTTATATGCTTTTACTTTGAAGAATTGCAACTGGTCCCTAGCCCTCATTTTTAAAATAATGTCTTTTAAAACTGGGTGCATAGTGAATGTAATAATAATGACTTCCTAGAAGTTTTCCTTGGTTCTATATTTACTCATTTCTGTATTTTGCATCACACAACTCAAATTTTCTTAGTGATTCTATGTACAAAATTGGGGAGCTTGATTGTTGCCTTTCCCCATTTCAACACACTTCTGTTGGGCTGAACATGCTGGGTTGCATCCAGTCATACTTGGAGTACACTCAATGAGATCAATAGTCCTAAGTTATTGTAATGTCCGAGTATGACTTAGCTGAATACAGCTAACTCTCCTAAATTTCCCTGACGAGGTGATAGTTAAGCCTGTTTTAGGGTTGCCATATTTCAAAAGGTAAAAACAAGGACACCCCAAAAGTTGTTGAGTGTTTTAGGAAACCACCGAAATTGTTGAGCTTTTTAAATGAAAACCCAAAAGTTGTTGAGCTGTCTTTTTATGAAAACACAAAAAACCCATGATTTTTTGGTCTATTTGCTGAAGATCCAGGACAAACCGCCACCCAGATGTCACTTCCGCCTTTGAAATCCTGGTAATGTCTGGGAAAATCCGGAAATATGGCAGCCCTAGTTTTTAAGTACCTGCAAATCAGAACATTCCTGTGTCTGTATCTGGACTATGGATCTGGGATGCCTAACATTGTTCCCCTGTCATTAACAGAGCAGCCAAAACACATTCTCACAATCTCTTTCATTTTATATGCGTATATGGCAAGTATGGGAAACATGTGGCCCTATAGGTGCCTTTGGACTCCAGCTAGGGTTGCCACCATTGGTCAGGCAAAATAAGAACAGGTCGGGCAAAATACAGGACAGGACGGGGCGGGGGGAGGGATTGAGGGGCTAAAAATTACTTCACTGGGTGCAGAAATAACTTCAAAGCAATCCATTACAATGGCACATGGGGGTTACAGTGGTTTATTCAATGAAAACAACAACTTGCTCTCTGATCCACCTGCCTCTGTGCATAAACTCCTTCCTAATCCCCCCTGCACTCCACTGGGTGGATGAACAGACCAGGCCCATGCAACACCCCTCTTTCTCCAGGACTCACCCTCTGCCCGCATAAAAACCCTCTCTCTCAAACTCCTCCTCCTGGCCCCACCCCACTCTCTGCTCACCATCCCACAATAACTCTTGCTCTCATTCTCCATCTCATGGACCCACCCACCCCATACAAACTCCTGCTCAGGCTCTCCCTCTCCTCCTCCCACCGGACCCACCCTCTGCTCGCACAGTTTTGAGGATGAGAATGAGCCTGAATACATGAAAAAAGGCATCCCGTCCAAACAGGGCAGGGGACACTTTTCTCCCCAAAAACGACAATCACATATTTCTAGGGACGGGTGGCAACCCTAACTCTCGCTCCCACCATCCCTGTCCGTTGGCCATGCTGGCAGGGGCAGATGGGAGTTGGAGTCCAACAACATTTGGAAGGTCACAGGTTCTCTATTCCTGGCATATAGGGTAGCTAACTTGGTACCTTCAAGATTTTGCTATTGCTCCCATCATCCCTGACCATGGGTCATGCTGGCTGGGGCTGATATGTATAAGTTCCCAGGTTCAATACCTGGAGCTACTTGTTCAAGGACTTGAGGTAGCAAGGCTAAAAAAGACTGTGAAGAGAGTTGTTGCCAATTACAAGAGACTGTACTCAATTTAATGGCATGCTATAAGGCAGGTTGTAATGTGCTTCTGCCATTTTAGGGGTATTTGTGCAATGGGATATATGTAGAAGGTAATGTTTTACAGAACTGTGATATTGCAGGGAATATCCATTCTAGGCATGGCTATCCTAGAAGCATTTAGAGGTGTTTGGTAGCGTCTGGCACTTGGGTGTTCTTTTGTTTTTACTGCCATGGAGCAGTGGGGTGCCTTATTGTATAGGATTCTGTGTGAGGCTGCTTGTTCTGTGGGGCTCATAAGCTCTTCTATGGAGATGTGAGAGGCACCACGTGTGCGAAAGAGATGCTTTTCAAAACAAATCTGCAAGGTGCCTGTGACTTTATAGTGGGGTTCTTGAAGCTGTACATGTGCCAGTCAGATAGGCTGGTCTAACTGTAACACTGGGAAATGAAGGCTGGGTACACACCCTTATTTACTCTGCACCCAGTGTGCTCCCAATAGTGGCTTGGGAAGCAGTGTACACATGACGTTTGCCACAATCCATATCTGTCCTGTTGTTTTCCTTATCATGTTTTTAATAATATTCTGTTGGGAGCCGCCTAGAGTATTATTATTATTCCTTATGAAATACTGCATTTCGATGCACTTTCCCCACAAACTGCCTTCAGCCCGACTTGAGGAAAAGAACAATCTAGCTGTTTTAAACCAGTAATGTTTACACAAAATAATGGATGCAGTCCTAAACTCCATTTACCAGGGAATAAGCTTAATTGAATTAAAAAGGATTTACTGCTGAGTACACATGGCCAGGATTTCAGTGTAAATTACCAAGAAACTGCTGCTGTTTTCGTTTTTGTAATGTTCAAGACTGGAAGAGTTTCTAGAAAAAATAAATATAAATGATAAGCTGAGATATGTCCATAGACATATTAAACCAACAAGCAGTTTGCATGCCCACCCCAGTGTTTATTTACAAAACATGAAGAAAAAGCCCTGCCCCCTTTCAGGTATGCTAACAAAATCTTAATCAAGCATCTACATCCCCCCCTCTACTTTGCTCTCCCCGGTTATTTTGAAACGATTACCAGTCAGAATGAGATTTGAAGCAGCGATTGCTCTGCTCAGACCTCAGGCTCTTAGTCTCTGCAGAGGAAGCATCTACTGCTACCTCACGGAGGACGCCCGCCGCGCGCCCCCCTTCCTATGCCAATTCGGATTAGACTATACCCTGCAGCAGACGTGTTAATCGGATACTTCTTCCCACCTGTTTCCTCTCGCCCGTTACCCAACGACCTGAGCCGCCGGAGAGACTACGCTTCCCAGCATGCACCTCGGCCGCTCCGCGCTCCGCTCCAGTGTAGCAGGATTTTCCCTGTGGATTGCGCATGCCTAGCCAGACGTGGCAGCAGCAGCAGCAGCCAGAGCCAGCAGCTCCTCGTTCTGCCAGCGCGAGCGGCAGTCGGTGATGGGTCTGGCGGGGCGCAGCTTTGGGAGGACGAAGTGCTTCGCAGGGAGGATGTTGCTGCTGGCCCTCTTGGTAAGTGGCTGTTGCTGGGAAGCGGCTTCTGCTGCCGAGGGGCGTTTCGTGAAGGACGCGCGGGGCGGCGGAGGGCGGGGGCGAGCTGTCCGGGGCACTTGGGGCTGGTACACTGGTGCTGCTGGTGAGAACTGGTGATTCTGGAGGCGCCGGGCTGTGTGTGTACTTGTGTGTTTGCACACAGCTCGCCTGTCAAAGTGAAAGCGGCAGGCTCACATTGCTTAGGTGGCAGAAGTTAAAACTTCTTCGGCCTTTGGAAAGCGGGCGGGCGGGCGGGCAGGCGGGGTTTGTGTATGTGTGTGTGCAAATACGGTACCTCACGAGAGGAGCCGCTGCTTGCAAAGGCTCGCGCTGCTTTCCTTTCCTTTCCTGCCTGCCACGCTTGCGAGAACCCCGTGGCCGGTTGTTGGTGAGTTGGAGGAAACCCGGCTGCTCCAAGGCAGGCTAGTTGCCGGCTGATTTATGCCTCCACTGCCACTTAACGCTCGGGTCCTTTATCAGTCCCGAGCTCAGGTTCTCCGGCTGCATGTTTTACATTGCTGTTTCTGGGATGATTATACAATATGTCCTGTAGAGCAGCACTGTTACTATTTCTCTCTCTGTCTCTCTTGAGATTCTACAGTAGGTAGGTGTAAGTCATTCCCCTACTCTGTGAGGAGGGAGAGAGAAGTGTTGGCGACAATGATTAGGTTAGTTCAAATGGTTAGCTCTGGACTAAATTTTTGTGCAGAATATCAATCGACCTATTTCCTTCCCCCTTTTCTTTTTTAAATAGAAATAAAAGCAATGAACTGAATGTGCCGTGGTGAAACAAGACTACTTCTGTAGTTCAATATTTCAGGGGTAAATAGAATGTAATGGTGTAATCCTATGCTACTCCGAAGCAAGTCCGTTGAGTTCAGGGAGACTTGCTCCCAGGGAAGGACAGCAGCCTGAATACTGTTTGCTGAAGCTAGTGCTTCCAACCTGCTCTCAGAAAATGGGTTCAAGAGTGAAATGAGCACAGACAGGTCCTTTGCGTGTTTACTCAAAGGATAAACCCCACTGGGACTCTCTCCCAAGTGCATACAGGCTGGGTTGCTACCTTATACATCTTGCAATTCTAGGTGTGGCTATTCTGAAGTGTGTCTTGCTGAGTAAATTGGGACTCATTCCCTAGTCATTGTGTTTAGGATTGCAGCCTTCATTTTTGTGAAAAGAATAAAAGTCACAGAGTTAGGAGATAAGATGACTTGAGAGATGTGTGTATATATAGCTCAGTAATGTATGAATATTTCCTTTTCAGAGGTGGGTTGAGGAAGGATGGAGGGTTGACACTTAAAGCTCACATGGGTGCTCAAATTCCTGTGACCTTGCTTGCAGTGCAATGCACTTATCATTGTTTGTTTTCCACTTCCCTTAATTCTCTTGTGTTTTTCCTACCACCGTTTCAAAACAGAAACATTTTTTTAAAAAGTGTTTTTCCATTTCCACTGGAATTTTGCAGACTTCCCTTATGGCTCCTCTCAACTCTCAAATGCCTACTGTTACCCCAGAGAAGAATCTGAACTGTCTGTTGTCAATAATAATAAATCATTTCAATTTTTAGTGCTTGGAAGACATGGCTTAGTCTGACATACCAGGTTATTTTAGGTTTTGCAGTAAATGGTTTAAACTCAGACTTCATCCATTCATGGTGAAATGTAACTTGGATTCCTTATAGAGGATGATTATATGGATATGACTGGGTGGCATTAAAATCATGAGCTCGAAAATTCTCAGATCTCTGTATGCATAGGTACACTTTGCACAATATGAGTTCTCCTTGAATGTGCTGAGAGAAAAGAGAGGAAACCTTGAAGTTTTGGGCATTGAGTGGGAAAGCTTTATGACAGCACATTCAGAAATATCTAGGTATGGTATAATTTAAATGGATGCAGTACCACAAATGGTTTAATAACACTAGCTGCTAAAGTGGAGCTTTTTTCTGTGGTGGGAAAAAAGCTTTTACAACTCTTAATTGATTCTTTAAAGAGGCTTAACATGAATAAGTCAGAAGGTTGTTTAACATGAATGCTTGCATAAATACTTCTTTTCATTTACCCTGTGAAATTAGACTTTCTTCTTTCCCCTGACAAATAATCATAACCTAGGTAAGTTCTTAATTTTCTTACACCTGCTCAGTCAGTCAGATGTGGACTTCTGAAACAGAGTGACATGATAGCAGTGCATTAATTTGCCTACAACAAACAAAATGTATAATTGTGGCTGTGTTGCCATTTCCCCCCGCTCCCTTCCCCACCAATCCTTATTTGCAACCCCCACTCAACTGACTTGGTGTGATGGACACAAATGCTGTGCCATTCATGGAAAAAGAGTTGGGTGGTTGGTTTTCACTGACCTCTTGCTTCTGACACACTTTTATTGGCTTTGAAGGAAAAACAAAAACTCAAGCAACAATGCCCTAGCACACAGGTGGAGGATTTCATGATGGAAGGGTCCCCTAATAGGAGTCCTGTAGATAGAAAACTAGAAATTTGGGGAGAAGGCTCAAACTGTGTATGTATGTATGTATGTATGTATGTGTAGGGAAGAGTGTCTATTCAGAAGTGGCACAGTCTAGATACAGCTTTACTATTTCATCTGCTGTTTGGGATAATGCTAAATTAATTTCAACAGAGAAAGACTGAAACTTTTGGGCAAAGAAAGAGCCTGTGGTTATTGCTTGCAATGTTACTTTATGGGTTAAGTTAACACAAATGTGCATATGTCGAACAGGAAGTGTTATATGAATTTTGGTTCCCTGCTAAGAGTACTCACTCTTCCAGTCAGCTTCCAGAGCTTTGCAGAAAGTCTTAATTGAAAGAGGATTTTGTTTAATCATT
Organism: Podarcis vaucheri; assembly: GCF_965113315.1. Classification (NCBI taxonomy): domain Eukaryota; kingdom Metazoa; phylum Chordata; class Lepidosauria; order Squamata; family Lacertidae; genus Podarcis; species Podarcis vaucheri. The sequence goes on from NC_138759.1 coordinate 94,405,621, forward strand.
TCCAAGTGTTCGGTATTTACTTCCCACCCTCTTTTAGTATCACAGTTTGATGTGCCTCCTGGACCTGGATTCTATCTACTGTTTAGTCTTATTACTGCTTCCCTACTCTCCTTTTCCTATTGCATGTGGGAACTGATTTTCTTGTTCTAGATCTCCCAAGTGCAGTCACATGGGTAGCCCCATGTACAGGTTGCCCTATTTGTATGGTGGTAGAACTAATAATAAAATAAAGGTTATTTTTTCCTTATAAAAACATAACTACATAGATCTGAACATTTTGTTACCCAACTGGATCCCCCCCCCCCAAGAAAAGATTCATTTTTGCTTGTAGAATATACCACTAGTATTCTTTGGTTTTGAGAGAAGGTGGATTAAGCCTTCTTGAAAGAGTCAGAATGATGTAAGTTTGCTCCTCCAGTTTCCAACTTGTGAAATGCTTCTGGATATGGGTCAGTTTGGTATTTTGGGGTGGGGGGGTGATTGATGGGTTGGATCCTGTTACTATGTAGGATAGGACTTGGATTAATCTGGACATTCAGTTCCAATTCTGGCAGAACTATTTTTTTATAAAAAGGTTGGCCAAAGTGGAGCTACTTGATGCATGATGGAATGGTGCTGTTTTTCAACATAGGGCATCCGCTATCATCTGTATGACTCAGATAGTCTTCTGTAATGGCTATTTTACAGTCCTCCATGCTGTTCTTTCATCCTGTATGTTTCAATGCCTGCCAGGTTCTGCAGTTTTTGTTAAAAAGATTCTCCTGTACTCTGAACCAGGAATCAATACCCTATCCCAATATTAATATTTGCTACTGATCCCTCTTCTTGAAAGAGAACATCTTCTTACCTTTTCCATGTGCAAAATTCCCACTGTGGCCTTTTGTTTTTAGGATTGTTCAAGATCTGTTCTCAGACATGCAAGTCCTGTCGCTCTTCTCAGAACCCTTTTATTGCAGTCTTGCCCTTTCTGAAATGAGGTGAATATTACATGATAAGGTTAAATTACACGATGCTATTGCAGATTATCCTTATTATTCTCTATCTTCTTTGTCTAGCCCCAGATTTCCTTAGCTACTCTTATGCTGAGCTTAGGTTGGTTCAGCCAATTTCGCTCCAACAATGTATGCAATTAAATGCTACTTCTGAATTGTACTGTTTTGAATTTATATACCTGTATTAGCTTGGCATCATTTTGTAACAGATTTAGCTTTTTATAATTTAATACATATTTGATACTCTTGCTGCATCTTGTACAGTGGTGCAGGTCCTGTTTCCAAGGCAGTAAAACAAATTAAATTGTTGCTATAAAAAAAATCCTCAAATATGCGTATGTATTTGTAACTTTTCATTTACAGGATTGCACACTGAGTGCAATATTAAGTATATTCAAGCCTTCCCCCCCACCCCAAATTCTTGTAGGTTCTGACGATTACAACTGGCAATTTAGGAAATGATCTGGAACAACTATTCTCCCCTCTTCTTGTCCAACAAAAAATTGTGGCATGGGTGGGGAAAACTATCACTTATTGCCTTGTGCTCAAGTGGGTGATCTGCAACTAGACAAGCATTGAGTGACTTATAGTACAGTCCTGTCTGTATGGCTACTTAGACCCTCCTAGGCTAAGCTATGCCACAGAAGTGTTCAAGCTCCTAGGGAGGACATTGTAGCGAATGTTCAAAATTCCTCAGGTGTGTTTTGCTACTGGCACGGGTCCAATTGCTTTTACATGGAGATCGTCGGGCACCAGGTTGGTGACCACAGTTTAAACAACTCTGCCTTAAAGGTAAAGGGACCCCTGACCATTAGGTCCAGTCGTGGCCGACTCTGGGGTTGCGGCGCTTATCTCGCTTTATTGGCCGAGGGAGCCGGCGTACAGCTTCTGGGTCATGTGGCCAGCATGACTAAGCCGCTTCTGGCGAACCAGAGCAGCGCACGGAAACGCCGTTTACCTTCCCGCCAGAGCGGTACCTATTTATCTACTTGCACTTTGACATGCTTTTGAACTGCTAGGTTGGCAGGAGCAGGGACTGAGCAACGGGAGCTTACCCCGTCGTGGGGATTCGAACCGCCGACCTTTTGATCGGCAAGTCCTAGCTAGGCTCAGTGGTTTAGACCACATTTCCATTTCCATTGTGTGTCTTTCTCCTTGCATACTGGCACACGTGACTTATAAGGGCAAGCTGGAGTCAAGCAACGTAGTTAAGATAATAGAATTGTAACATTGGAAGCAGTGTTAGAAACTGGGTTATTTGCCACATGGCTCCCGGAACCTGGGTTACAGGCGCAAAAACATAATGGCTAGGTTTTTCCAAGGCTTGCGCAGTCTTTCCAAGCCAAGGTTTGGCTTAGCATGTCATGTGAACCAGGCCATGGGGTTTGCTTTCCAAGTTTGCTTAGGATTGCAGCTTGAGTTTAAAGTAGCATGTTATTTTTCACAGGATTCTTTTCCCCTTTATTGCTTCTTGCTTTTGTTGGTCTTTTGTTTTCACCATGTGGAAGTATGTGTTGAGTGTTTGCATATAGTCTCACTAAAAGGGCATTATCCTACTGTGTTCTTGGCTTGAGATCATGTAGTTGGAGTAGCTAATTGAACTGCTGAATATGACTGTTACTTCTCTACAGAAAAAAATATTTAACCCAAAAGCTTAGAATCTGACTTTGAGGAGCCTTAGTGCTCAGTCACTTCCATAATTATTGTGTGTTCTCCTGCTTGGAGTCAGGCCTTGAAGTTGTTTTATGCTGGAGGACACCTTCTGCCAATTAAGCTTTCGGCTATTTGTCCGATGTAGGAAATAAAATGCTTTAAAAAGAAGAAGACACTAAACTGCAGCCTTCTTATTCTTGGCTTTCTTCTTCAAAAACAGAATGTACTTGAAGTAGAACTTGACAGTTATGAATTTTTAAGCGGGGGGGGGGAGAGCTTTGTTTTGAAATGTTTATTCAAAGGTTTTTTTAACCTCTCTCTGAGGATGACAAAACACAGTAAGTCCTGGTTGCCGCACAGCAGATTTTAGTTTTAAGTTCTTGAAGTATCTCAGTAGAAAATAAACTGAGGAGTGGAATGCTTCCAAGGAAAGTAGAATCTGGAATCCTGGAACATGAGTCTGTGTGTATGTCAGGACGGTTTATGTCTACGGACATCCTTCCAGTACATAAGAGTTAGCTAAAATGACTAGAACCTTTCAAATTTAGTTTAATGTCATCGCTTGCTTGCATCCATTCTTCCAGCAGACTCCCCTCCTCCCTCAATGATGATAATCTCCCACCTCACCAATTGAACAGCAACTTGTTGTCTTGCTTCTTGAGCCCCTGATTTGGCAGAACATCTGTAAAGGAACTGAGGGTGTTCTCTTGAGGTTCTGCTGTGCTCTTATTAGATTCCTCTGACGTAGTTGCTTTGTCTCTCAAAGTGAGGGGAGAGAGTAGAGTTTTCCCCTCAACCCTACAGGCCACTCACCAAAGATAAACACAAAAGCAAAGTACAGAAACGTCACAGGGATACACAGGCAACCAAACTTCCCTCGCTGAAGAAATAAAAGCAGCTGAGTAGTACAGACAAGAGGGAAAAAATGGCATGGCACAATGCAAAAGAGGTAAGAAGTTGGTGTTTGCTTCTCTTTAAATGCCAAGAGGAGTGATGGTATTCCTGTGCCCGCAATTTCCTTACTTTTCTATTTGAGTGGATTCATACAGCCATTTGAGGTGATGGCTGATGTAATGAAGCTATTACAATTGCTGGGTGTGTGGGGAGAGTGTCCCCCCAAACTTTGACATGTTCTGCAAGGTGATAAATTGCTTGCCTCCTTGTGTATGTTTCTGAGTTTTTCCAAGTAGTGATTGTGATGTTGACATGTTTTGAGATTTGCTGGCGCAGTCGTAGGTAATGGCTTCAAACATTTCAGCTGCCATCTTGAAATGGTTATGTGAACTTACCTACTGAATCTCAGAACAATGAACACACTTTTGGAAAGCCGACTGAGCGCTAGGAAGGAAGTTGACTCCTGAGACTCAAAGCTGAAAAACAAAGTGAATGATAGAGGGGCAGGTTCTGGCCTGGAAGAACCTAAATTTCTTTAAACTATCACAACTATTTTAAAAGAAGTGTTACATTTTGAACGTGAAACACTCCTACATGCAAGTAGATATCATTGGATTCCAGGGGCAGTGCCAGTCTTCTTGAGTGACTGACTTAGAGCTTGTATGGTAGCCTCTTCATACAGAAGATATAGGGAGAATATCTAATGACCCCTTTCCCATTAAGTAAAAAACTACAAAGCAACCATGGTTAGGAAAACATTAAAAGATACTACCGTATTTTTCCGTGTATAAGACCCCCATGTATAAGTCGACCTCTATTTTCTGAGCCCCAAATTAAGAAATAAATATTTTAAACACCAAGCAGAACAACTTTGATATTTTATTAAATATTCAAAACACTGGTATACGTAGTACTGTATATTTAAACATCAAACAGTGAGGCAAGTTGTGTAATGGCAGCTGCTCCTGTCAGCTCAGTGTAACTCCACTGTAGCTGCAGCTCCTGCCTGTGTGTTTCACCTTTGTCTCAGTATTTACGGTCTGTATCCTGTTTACTCCACGAGCAGCGGCAGATGCGAACGCTGATCAAGGAGCTGCAGCTGCCTGAGTGAGTGCGCTTGGGGAATGGGGGGTCTGGGTAGCCAGGGGGCGGCTGAGGGAACCAGGTAGAAGGGACAATGTCCGGAGGGGGGGCTGCTGGGGGGGGGAGTACCAGTTCAGGGTTCGTCGTGAGGCCAATAGTGAGGGGAGGCCGGGGGGAAAGAATATGGATGGCGGCATGTATTTATTTATATATTTAATTGCAACATTCCTTCTATAAGACGACCCCCAATTTTAAACTTAAAAAATTTGGGGGGAAATATCGTCTTATACATGGGAAAATATAATAAATTGAGAAGTGAACACAGTTTACAACAATGCCTTCTGTCTTAAGAATGGTCTGTGGACGAAAAACCATTGTATATCTGTTAAAAGTATCAAGCAAGCTTTCAACACTAATGACTTTGTAAACTAATAAAGGGTTTTGACAAATTGTGATAATAGTACAATTAAAATATTTTATTGTAGATTTCTTCATAAACCTTTCATGGGTGATTTAATTTAGAGATTTAATTTAGAGATTTTGTGTAGATCACCACCTTTTCAAGTTGTGGGTTTAAGGTAATAACGGTCAGGAGCTGAGGCAGACTAACTAGAATGCCTAGGTTAATGGGGCAAGAGAAGAATGGAAACCTTGTGGCCCTCCATAGCTTGTTGAACTACAATTACCGACTGTTGACTATGCTGTCTGGGGCTGCTGGGATTTGGAGTCAAACAACACCTGGAAGACTACAGTTCCTCATCCCCAGACTAAGAAGTAAGGAAGAAAAACAGAATTCCATTAATAGATCCTGTGAGTTAAAAGTGTAGGAAAAACTGTGCTGTTACCATAGTTATTCTCCGTAATTTGTAAAGTGGTGTGCTTGCCTACGAAGTAGGTCACTTGTACAGTGCAATTCTGTGCATGCCTTCTTGGAAGTATGCTTCACTGAGTTCAGTGAAGGTGATTCTCAGGTAAGTGTATATAGGATAGCACCTTAAATCACATTTTCTAATAAAGCCACAGTGGCTGTAAAGTAGTAACAAGCTCAAGGCACAAAGCAAATTTTTTACTTAATTAGAATTTGAACCCAGGTGTGTCAAGGATAAGTTCTAGATAAAGGAAAGATTTAGGTTATGCATCCTGAAGAGTATCTAAGAATAGACAGGCAGTGAAATAAGCTAACTGCTTAAGGAGAATGAATATTGTCAACAATAGCTCTCAACATTATCTAAAATGTCAGAAACGGTTATTGGCTTTGTGTAGGATCACAGAGGTGGATTTGACCTTAAAAGATTCCTCCAAGCTTTGAAAGCTAGCGGAGAATGCTATGTGGAAAGTTACATAACCAGCAAGGTCAAAGGATAGGAGCAGATGTGATAGGAGCAGATGAGTTAATTTTTCAACTGTAATCCAGAGTTCTCCATAGTATTTTGATATTGGCTAACTGTTGCATCATGGATGGTGTAATGCAGTGTTAGGATTTTTATTTTGGAGATTGTGAAACACTTGACTAAGATGGTATGGAAGTTGTTGGTAGATGCAGGTTAGATTTCAGAAATCTGAGGGTCCCACTCCTTTGATGATTTACAAATTGATTCTAACAGTACAATTGCCATAGTTCAATTCTATTTATATTTACTCAGAAGCAAGTGCTGTTGAGCTCAGCGTGGTTTACTCCCTGGGTGATGAGTATAGGACTGCATTCTCAAGGACACAGGAGCTGCAAATTCATCTAACCTGACTTTATTTACAGAATACAATGAGCTTTTCAGTTCACTGAATAATGGGATCACAAATGGTAGAATCTTGGTGAGGAGGGGGAGACAGAACTATGTCACTGCTGTCAGTCCTGCAAGAATAATTTCCTGCCTTGCTAGCCTTTTTCCACCTGGCCTGGGAGCACAGGGCCCTGACTGACTCCAGCTACAAAAGCTAAGGCTGATGGAGAAGCTAGAGGCCATCTTTGCTGTGAGTCCTGCAGTTCCTGCTGCCATGGGTGCAGCCAGGATTTTTGTTGGGGGGGCGGGGAGGACTTCGTTAGAGGGGCAGAACCGATGTGATTGGTCAGTTAGTTAAGTATTTCTATTGTTTTACTTGATCTGGAGGGGGTAGCTGCCCCCCTGCCCTAACGGCTACATCCATTCCTGCTGCTCAGGGTGCTTAGAGGTGCAGTATTGTTTAGGGTTTTTTTTTGGGGGGGGTGTCAAGTTTTCATTTTGGAGATGCTTAATTTCTGCTGTTATTTGGTATTTAATTTTTTGTATGTTTGATAGACCGTATCATGACATATGGGGATTGTTTAATTTTATTGCATACTTCCTGATTATTTATTTATTGCTTAGGTCTACTTTTGCTATATTTTTGAAATTATATAAATCTTCATGGTGTAAGCCGTGTAAGCCACCTTGAGCATGGTTTAACTATGAAAAGGTGGCATAAGTGAGCAATGAATATGATTGTAAAAATGTGGAGATTTTAATAAACCCTAATAAACTAACAATTAAAAACAACAATCATTTCTAATTCAGGCTGGCAAATAACAACCTGACTGATCTACATGTGGTAAGTAAGGAGCACTTTCAAGTGGGAAAGGTACAGTGGTACCCCGCAAGACGAACGCCTCGCAAGACGGAAAACCCGCTAGACGAAAGGGTTTTCCGTTTTGGAGGCGCTTCGCAAAACGAATTTCCCTATGGGCTTGCTTCGCAAGACGAAAGCCCATAGGGAAATCTCCGGGACAGCGGGGAAGCGCAGCGCGTCTTCCCCACTGTCCTCAGACCTCCTCCAAAGCCTGGCGGTGGGGCGGAAAGACCTCCTCCCGCTGCCAGCCTTCGGAAGGATGCTCCGAAGCCTGGTGGCGGGAGGAGGGCTCTCTGCCCCACCGCCAGCCTTTGAAGGCTGCTCCGAAGGCTGGCGGCAGGAGGAGGTCTTTCCGCCCCTTTGCCAGCCTTCAGAAGGCTGTCCTGAAGACTTGCGGTGGGAGGAGGGTTTTCCTTCCCACCGCCAACATTCAGAATGCTGTTCTGAATGTTGGCGGTGGGGAGGAAAACCCTCCTCCCACCGCAAGCCCCGGGAACAGAGGAGAAGCGCTGCGCCCCTTCCCCTCTGTTCCCGTACCTGTCCTGAAGGCTTGCGGTGGGGAGAAAAGCCCTTCTCCGCACCGCCAGCCTGGCAAGCGGTTTCCATAGGAACGCATTAATTGATTTTCAATGCATTCCTATGGGAAACCGTGCTTCGCAAGACGAAAAACTCGCAAAAAGAAAAAACTTGGGGAACGAATTAATTTAGTCTTGCGAGGCACCACTGTATACACAAGTTGGTAGTTCTATTCCTTTAAGCTAAATTTGGCTTTGCACCAGTAGCATATTACTCTGTCATTAACTTCACTGGCTTCCAGTTTGTTTCAAAGTGTTTGGCAGCTGGCTACATGAGAGATGGCCTTTTCTGTGGTGGCTCCCAAATTCTTGAATTCTCTTGTGCTTGCCTGGCATCTCCATTGTGCACATTTAGGTGCTAGGCAAAGCCCACCCAGTTTTCACAGGCTATTATTGGATCCTTCTCCTAGTTTTAGCACCCACCCAAATTGTTGTTTTTGTGTGTGTTGCCTTTCTCATTCTTTCATAGTTTTAATTTGATATGTTGATCCTCTTATTTGTATTTGTTTTGGAAGCCCCCATGAGGCCACCTGTCCAAAGGCAGAGAACTGGTTCTGCAAATAAACAATAAAGTACCGTGGTATGTTGGCAGGTGAGCTAGTGACTTCTGAGGACTCATTTGCGTGCCTGTTTTAGCTGCTTCTTCAAAGTTAGGAGTCTGTGCAGGTGTGTGTGTGTATGTGTGTTTTCCTCAATGATGTACTCGGCTCCCTGAATTAATTGATGTGGGAGGGAAGCCTTACTTTGGTTGGTTGATCATGCCAACTGAATAGATGAAAGTTTGCAGCTGTAAATACATGGTGATTCCCTCAGTGCCAGTAGTATTCATAAGGACACTCTTCCCATTTCCACCTCAGATGGTTTTTCAAAGGAATTCAGGATTATCATTACTCTTTTCCTTCTTTCTTTACAACATATACCTGTTGTTCATAAGAGACTTAACCCCAAGAGCCCTTTTCTTTCCATTTATATACAAAACTAAGCGGAGAGTTCGCTTTTCAGGTGGCAGAAGCAACTGAGGCTGACAGTTCTCAGCTGAAATCAATGTCAATATTTCCTTTAAATCAGGATCCTTTGCAGTACTTGGTTCTGCCCTGAAGTTGTTTGTTTTTGTCTTGGAAGCCCTTTTGCCACTGATGCTTTAATGCAAGAGCGTTTCATGTTCCCAATTTGACGAATAAGGAATTCATTAAGTTGGCCTTTCAACACAAAGTGGTAACTTGTCTTGCAAATTTTATCACGGAAGTGTCATCTTCATTCATGATTAATCAAGAATACCTTTGTTGGCTTCGCATTTTGTAAGTGCATTTAAATTTAATCAAGCAATCCGTCAATGAAAAGTCAGGTGCCCAAGTTAACACTTTCAGTTGATTTACAGTCCCTATCCATAGCTGTCAAGTGTCCCTTATTTGAAGGGACAGTCCCTTATTCCAGCGCCATGTCCCGCTGCTGTCCCTTATTGATGGATGTCCCTTAAATGTCCCTTAAATGATGTCCCTTAAATTTCAAAGGAAGCAGCTCCTCTCCCTCCCTCCCTGCCGGCCAGGGAGGCTCCAACTGTGTTGCTTGGCTGTGTTGCTCACCCAATAAGAAGTCTAAGAACGACTGGGGGGTGGAGCTTGCATGCCTTGTGTGTGGCTAGTTAATGCAAGCTGAGGGGTTTTTTGAATGCTGGACGCCATTTTGGTGCACGTGCTGCTGCAAACTTCGCAGTGCAAAGCCAGGCCGTGGAGCCATCTTAAGTTGAGGCTGTATAGGCCTTGTGGTGCATGTGATTCAGATTCTATTCAGTTGAACCTCTGGTTACAAAGTTGGTTGGACAGTGTTCTCGAACCTACCAGCATGAGTTTGACCAGACTGCAGGAGGACAGGAAGACTGGAGTGCCTGGAACTGGTGAGGCTGCAGATCCCTTATTTTGGCTGCTGGTCCCTGTCTTATTGGGTGTTCAGGTGCTTGTCACCCACTTACTTGCATTGAGTTAAATGCATTGAGTCCTGTAGTTCTCTTGCAGTGACTATCATTATTGTGATGATGAAGACTCTTGAAGAACCATAAGCAACAGTGCTAATAATACAGTGTCAAGATCAAAAAATAACAATAAAAAGTGACTGATATTTGTAGCATATTCTTGTTGAATTAGAAGGACTTTCTGTTGACATACCAGTTTAATCCATTTTTCAGAGATGAGAAGCACGGTGTAGATAAGTGCAAATTGGTAATGTTCAACAAGCCCTATCTGCTATTAAAATCAGTGCAGCAAAGTAGAAACATCTTGCTTGAAATGCACCAGCAAAACAAAGAATATTGCAGTGCTGTTCCTAAAGCTGTTCTTAGTTTTATGACCTTGTGTGTTTTCTCCAATTTCTTGACTTCTGCCTGTTGGGGAGACTTCAGCCTGAAATGATTGAACTAGAATATATTGGCAAGTTTGATCCTATTAATTTAGAACTTAATTAAGAGCAGGTATTTCTCTCCCAATGTGTTAAATTAGCAAGCAGCCCTAGGAAGATTGTATTAGCAGTAATTATCACTACAGTGGTGCCTCGTAAGACGAAATTAATCCGTTCTGCGAGTATCTCCGTCTAGCAGTTTTTTTGTCTTGCGAAGCAACCCTATTAGCGGATTAGCGCTATTAGCGGTTTAGCGGCTATTAAAGGCTTAGCGGCTTAGCTGCTAAAAGGCTATTAAAGGCTTAGCGGCTTAGAAAAAGGGGGGGGAGCGAAAAGAAATCTCAAGACTCGCAAGACATTTTCGTCTTGCGAAGCAAGCCCATAGAGAAATTCATCCTGCGAAGCGCATTGAAAAACGGAAAACCCTTTCGTCTAGCGGGTTTTCCGTCTTGCGAGGCATTCGTCTTGCGGGGCACCACTGTACTGGGTACAGTCATCGGTATCTTATATACCTTTTAACTGGGTTTAGAAATAACACAAAAGGTCCCTCTTGTGTCATGGTCTTCAAGCCCTGTTATGCTGTCTGCCAACTAAAAATATGGCTTCATAGATCTTACAAATTCCTGAGTCACCACAATGAATGGTTAACATTTAAGGTGCCACAAGGCTCCTGATTTGATTGAGAAGCCTGCAAGCCAAGACTTTTCATAAATGAGAGCACTGCAAAAGCTCTTGCCACAAGAAATGTGTTTGGGGGTCTTAATTTGTGGAATTCTCATCTTGGTTGTAACATATTAGTTCCGTGTCTGACCACCGTGGTTGGTACATCACTGGTGCATGTTGAAGTACAAGCAACAGAACATTCAGTGCTGCGTGCACCGCATCTGCTTCTCTTGTCTGGCACAGCCCTTGACACGTTATATTTTGTCTCTCTATAATATCCTCCCACTGCTTCTTGGCCTACAGATCCCCTCCTTTCAGGACTATCAGCTATTCTTTGGGGCTTGAATAAAGCTATGCACACATACATCTTTGACTCCCAAGAACTGCTGGAGTGCCTTGAGGAAAAATGTGTGAGGACTTGTCTAAGTGTTATGGATTTATGTTGCCAGGTATCTGCCTCTGGCCTGCACGGAAAGGCTGCTACTATTGGGCTCTTACAGTACAATCCTATACATGTCTACTTGGAAGTATCACTGAAGTCATTGGGGCATCTAGATAAATGTTTTTAGATTTGTAGCTTTAATTTTTGCCCCAGAGCTTCCGGTCTCCTATGGACTTGGAACTTCTGTTGCTGCCAGGCTATTCTGCTCCTGGATGGAAACATGGATCAGCTACATAGCAGCCTGTTCACTGTGGAACAACAGAAGCACAAGTACACAAGCTCCAACCACTGGCATTGGCCCCAGTAGGGTGTGTGTGTGTGTGTGTGCGTGCTTTATTTAGACAAACCATGCAGGACATTCTTTTAACTGGGTACTAATTTTCATGCTGTGAAACCTGGAAGTGGAGCTCTGTCCTTCCAGGATACATTTGTGCCCCTTTATCAGACTCTACCAGCTACTTCTATGCTCTTCAGTGCTGGATTTTGAAAAATGACCAGTTATGGAAATAACATTTTAGTTAGGCTGAGGATTGGCTGTAGTTGTGGCTGTAACCTTCCCAACAGTCAGCATAGGCCACCGCATGATAACACTCCATTATGAATCTGCCTCAAGATGGCAACCAGTTGGCTTTTGTGGCTAGCTTGGCTGCTCATTACTCTTCCTGTTAAATATTGGTAATTCTCATCAACCTGGAAGGGGAGTTATATGGGTTAATTAGTTAATATTGGTGCTGCATTTGAAGACATTGCTTCCTGTATATGTGCTAAGTATTATTAGGGGTAATTTGTTCCCATCACTGACTCCCATTAGTGTGTTAATATGCTCATCGAGTAGCTCTAGGCTTCCATGGAAACTAATTTCTAACATAATAATGTGGCATACGCGCTCTCTTTTTTCCCTCTGACTGTCCCTAATTGTTAAAATTATACAAATATATTCTTTTTACAAATGGTATCTGGAACAAATATTAACCAGAGTGTTAATGAAATAATATTGTGTTGAGTTTGATGTGGAATTGAATTCCGCATACATAGAGAGAAGGAAAATTTAGTCAGCGCAGGTAATTGACCATATTACAATAATTTGTTAATTAGTAAATAGTTGTGCTGGCTTTCCTTCACTAAGCATTTTAAAATTGGCAATATGCAGCATAATTAATTGGCTACCCAGAGCCTTGAAAGAACTTGTAGCAACAGATACTATGGTTAGACATGTTTCCTAAACACCCCCCCCAAAAAAAAACGCCTTTCAGCATTTAACTACTGTGTATTCATGGGTAAACTCTATTCAGTGACTCAGTGGCCCTGTAGTTGCATTATCCTTAGGTTACAAATGGGTGACTACTGGAAATGCCACTTTAAATAGAATATCTTTGCTGTTTGTCCTCCACATTGCACACATTATTTATTTAATACACTCATTTGCCGCTTTTCAGTAATTCTTCCTATGGTGGTTTACAGTCTGACAGTCAAAATAGAATAGGAAAATACAGTAAAGCATTTAAAACACTATAATCATTTCAATATAGTATAATTAATCAACATTGTTAAAATCAGCAAGCCTCAAAGTCATCCAGCATAATACAGCAAGTACTACCACCAGACCCCAACCCACAATATTGGCCTACATCTGAGGCCAAATTACTAGGCCAGAATATGGAAGTGAGTTTTTAAGGCCTACTTAAAATTATCCAGGAATGGGGCCTGTCTAATATGAACTGGGGTTTACAAATTCCATAAATTAGCGAACTCCTTAGGAACCTTCCCATTTTCATATTTACAGTGGTGCCTCGCAAGCCGAAAAGAATTCGTTCCGCGAGTCTTTTCGTCTTGCGATGTTTTTCGTCTTGCGAAGCACGGTCCGTCGCAACTGTGCCTCTTCAAGCGGCTTTAAAAAAAAGCGCAAGACATTTTCGTCTTGCGAAGCAAGCCCATAGGGAAATTCGTCTAGCGAAGCAACGCAAAACCGAAAAACCCTTTCGTCTAGCGAGTTTTTCGTCTTGCGAGGCATTCGTCTTGCGGGGCACCACTGTATTTGTAAAAGTAATAAGAAGTAATACAGCCAGTAATGCACCTTTGTGTTTTTCCTTCTAGCTCTGCCTGTAACTTTTATGTAAGTTTTTCAATTATAGCTATTTGGTACTATACCAGGACCAAAGTAGACCCCTTTAGGTCATTCCAGAAGTTAGCAATGGTTGTTTGTATCGCAACCAAAAGGTATCCTATCAGATTTTTATTTAGCAGTTCTGCATCCTCACTCCTAAACAAGCTTATCAGAGCTACTTCTAGGGCCCTTTTTGGTTGGTTGGTTAGTAATTTTAGATATTTTTCCAGTAGCCAAAATGTGGACCTGGGTGCAGGTCCACCACATATGTTTTAGAACAGGCATGGCCAAACTTGGCCCTCCAGCTATTTTTGGGACTACAATTCCCATAATCCCTGACCACTGGTCCTGTTAGCTAGGGATGATGGGAGTTGTAGTCCCAAAACAGCTGGAGGGCCAGGTTTGGCCATGCCTGTTTTAGAATAACCTTTGTCCCCACACCTCTGCCAGCAAAGCATCAGAAAAAAAGGTACCCTTCTCATATAATTTGCAGCATTAATTATTTGCTAGCATTCATGGTGCTTTGTATGTGTGTGTGTAAAGTAAATTGTACTTCATTTATGTTACTTTATAGTGCAGTAAATAGCTCTTAGACTTACTGCTTCTGTATACCATCAACCAAATAGTTTGATTCTACTCAACTGGTCACTAGAAACTGGCTTCATTCAGATATTGTGGCAAAACATGGTTTATGCTAACCATAGCTAAGAAGCCACACTGTCATTTGACCTCCAAAATACAGGAAAGACAAGCCACAGTTAGAGCTACTTTTGTAGTTTTGTTTTCCAGTTGCTCAGCACATGGCTTCATAAGTTCACTTCTGTCTCCATGGAGCAGCAGCCTTTTGGTTCACGGCAATGACTATCACTGGTTTGTTAATGGTTTGTCAATTTAGACAAAAAAAGCAAGCCATAGTCAGCTCACTTATGGTTTGCAAACCAGTTTCAAACTGTGGTTTGGTGTCTTTGTTTGCCAGTTTCTCACAAGTCATGGTTTGTGATCTGATACAGGTTCAGTCATTAAAAATAAAACCATGGTTTGGTGTAACATCTGAATGAAGTGATTGTTGTTATGCCATGTAGTGTCAGTGACTGGCCTCTTGTTGCCCAGCTTGCTACCACTGAAAGATGCCTTGGGAACTCTATCAAATGTCTTTTTTTCTGTCAGGGGCTGCAGTCTTATTCTGGCAGCAGGAGAGGGGGATTAGCCTCTTTAGAACCATATGCTTCTCTGTTACTTCTAACATGTACTATGTAGACAGTATCCAATGTTCCTGTTTTACTGGCACAAGAGACTTGCTGAACATAACTCTTTCCTCCTCAACCTTGTAGTAGTCCTCTGTACACCCTCCAGAAAGTTGGGCGAATCTTGGGAGCAGATTTGGGGAGCATGTTGGTGGAGGAGAGGAGCCTTGTTGCATGAGTGGAGTTGCAGAGCATTGGGTGCAACCATCCGAGAGGCTCTTTTCATAACCCTGACAGAATGGTAAGGCTAGAGCTACAAGGGACCACAAGGGCAGTTGCTTAGCAACCCATTCCATGACCCCTGGGACAACTTAGAAATGACTGAGAAGCATATGGCATGTATGCTCTGGATAGCTTTTTCTTTTGCTAATGTTTCTAAGACCAGAATGAGATAAGTAGCCTTTGTCAGGAACATGGAGGCTTTTGACAAGGTATTTGTATCTTTAATCGTTGGCAGACCATGCAAGGGTGCCTCACGGAAAACAAGAAGCCAATAACTTAACTGGTTCATTTAGTATAATGGCAACCAGCATGAGCAGGGTAAATGACTCCTAATTTATTGTTCTTTACAAACCTAAAACTTCTTTTTCATCAAACGTTGACCCATAATATTTTCTGTTTCAGGCCACGTTGTTGCTATCCCACATACCCATCCTTGGTTGACTTTAGACAAATATGCATTTTTGTTCCAACAGGATTTTCCCAATCAGATCTAGCGCTGCTAAGCTTGGCTCCATGTTTGCACGAGATTGTTTCCATTTTAGAATTGACATTTCTTAATTGTGATTTTGTATTGTGTGCTTTAATAATGAAGTGAACTGCCTTGAGATGAGACCCAATAAAGGAATAGGATTTTTAGGGAGGGCTTTTTGCTCCCCAGTACTAAGAGATTTTGACTTACACAGAGTTCTACAGTGAAACTTAGCAAGAACTGAGTTATATCAAAGCTAGACATCATCTTTGCTAGATAAAAAGCTGAGATTCTTATTTGAAGTGTGCTGTTTGATGTAACATACCTGGTAGACATGGCGTCTCAAAATGTATATGCCTTTTGATCACAATAGACAACACAGAATCTGGATGTCTCGGTTAAAGAGAATCCTGAGACTCTCCCCCTTCCTATAAAAAGGTGGTAGCTAAGTTGGCCTTCATGGTGTGTTTCAGAACTTTCCATGGTTAGGAGCAGGACTTCTCCATGCTTTGAGTTTCTTTGTTTGTTCTCAGTCTCTTTCATTTCATCCACATTCATGTTTTACCATTAAAGGTAAAGGGTAAAGGGACCCCTGACCGTTAGGTCCAGTCATGGCCGACTTTGGGGTTGCGGCGCTCATCTTGCTTTATTGGCCAAGGGAGCCGGCGTACAGCTTCCAGGTCATGTGGCCAGCATGACTAAGCCGCTTCTGGTGAACCAGAGCAGCACACGGAAACGCCGTTTACCTTCCCGCCAGAGCGGTACCTATTTATCTACTTGCACTTTGACGTGCTTTCAAACTGCTAGGTTGGCAGGAGCTGGGACCGAGCAACGGGAGCTCACCCTGTCGCGGGGATTTGAACCGCCAACCTTCTGATCTGCAAGTTCTAGGCTCTGTGGTTCAACCCACAGCGCCAATAAATGCTTGTCAGCTCTCTACATTAGTGATGTCTGTGTGGCCCTACAGTTGCTGTTGGAGTGCAGTTGCCATCAGCCCCAGCTAGAATGGTCCGTGGTAGGGGATTATGGCAGTCATCTCACCTTTCAGTGGGTGCCCTCAGGAGCTACTGTTCCACACCCTGGAGGGATAAGTCTCTTAGCAAAACATTCACTAGTGAGGTCATAGTAGTACTATGGATTAGGGTTTTGGACTGAGGAGTTTCATTCAGCTATGAAACACACTGAGTGATACTGGGCCAGTGAGTGGAACACCTTCCCATCAGATGTTGAAGAGATAAGCAATTATACAACTTACCGAAGACATCTGAAGGCAGCCCTGTATCGGAAAGTTTTTACTGTTTAATGTTTCACTGTGTTTTTTATATTCCACTGGAAGCTGCTTAGAGTGGCTGGGTCAACCCAGTCAGATGTGCAGGGTGTAAGTAGCAAAATATTATTAATATTATTAGGCAAGCAGTTATCCAAGCAATAGTGTGTAGGACTGTAAATTGTGCTTGACTATTCTCCTTTTGTGTGAGGCTTGCCTCTCAGTTTTTGGTTCAGCGCTGAACATAGCTTGCTTTGATGTCCAAATAAGCCAAGTGTGGTTAATGCTTGTAAACCTAAAATCAGAAACCCACTTCAAACTGTGGTGGAAAACTGAGAGATAAGCAATGGATGTGAAGGCAGTCTGAATATATGGCTCATTTTCAATCCTCTAAACTAGGCATGTCCAATTTACAAGAGACTGCAATCTACTCCCACTATAAATTGACCAAAATTGTTGAGCTTTTTTTGGAAGCCAAAGCTGTGGAGCTTTACTTTTTTCCGGGTAGATCAACCAGTAGATTGCGCTCAACCGGTTGGACATGCCTGCTCTAAACCATGGTTTGGAGGGTTGCCGGAATAGATCATAGAAAAAGTTTCTACCTAGCAGTGAGGATAACACATGGTCACCCTGAAGTCAGATGAATGGTGGAATAAAACTGTCTAAAATGCAATACTTTTTGGCTTAATCAGGAGATTTTAGAATAGAATTTTAGAACCCCATATTTAGAAGTTCCACCCTTACTTTCAATGTATGCATCTCCTAGGGCGGGGGTTGTGGCGCTACTCCTGTTTCTCCATGGGTGAATTTGTCTGGAGAATTCTCAGACAGTGTTAGCTATTAATCATGAACAAAAACTGGGGATTGTTCTACTAATCGCTTTATGTCTCGGGAGACATTTGTTACTGATGGTTGAGTGATCAAGGTGATTGCAGCTCAGAATGTAAATAGCAATGGAAGGGAGCGTTTGTGATGGGAAAGGAAGCAATTATTGCACAAGGTCAGGAGTAGTTTGCATGATGAGCAAAAGGACAGAAAAGCATGCCATCAAATCCTAGTGTGTTCTCCGTCCTTCTCTATCTTGATTTGGGGAGAAATGACTTTAGGTCAGCCTACAATGGCAGAGCTGTAGGTAGTTATTTGTGTGAAGATTTAAATTAAATGTGCTTGGTTTGGGGATACTTCGGTTGCTCACTTTTAAGAATCTGTCTTAGGCTGTGGTGCTTTGTTGCATGTGACATCCCTTGAAGCATGTACAAAAATGTACAGGTGGGGTTCTGTTATGTCACTCAGTGTAACATGATATGCAATTTGAAGTTGATTGATCAAAAGAATGGGGTGCTACTATGCTTATGTCTTTGAGTGCCTTTTGCTGGTGGTTTATTGGGCTCTCTCAATGACCTGTAAGTGGCTTACGCCATTTTGTACATTCTCCCTCCTCTTTTGTTCCCCTTGTCTGTGGTCACTACCTTCAGCACTTCCATCAACTTAGTAGTAGTTGATGGTGGCACTATTTTGCTCTGCACAGTCTTCACAAGGAAACATTATCATCTCCCTCTCTCTGTTCAGTCTATTCTCTCAGTTTGTTATTCAAGGAAGTGACACAAAACAGGTAAGCGACAGATACCTGCATCTGTTCCCAAGTATGCTACTTCTCTCCAGTCTAGAAGCAACTTACCAGTATTGCATCTCACAGTATTCTAATCCAAAATGAGTATATCTGATATATTGACCTTAGAACTTATATGACCAAGGCAAATTACTTTGACTGAAAATATGATTTAGGTGCTCCAGTCATTCAGGTATTTTAATATGTATCCTAGCTTTTGTGCATATTAACATAATGATTTAGATTGTTCCAAATCTGTGCTTTGAGCTTTAAAATGATGCCAAGATTGCCTTGGCATGGAGAATTTTTGGTTTGCCAACAACTGCATTTTAAAAGTGTGGGTATTGTATAGGAAAAAGAAAAACTTGTGTGGGAGGAAGGAAAAAAAACAAGTCAACTTGCAGAGACCACTTCATTGAGAATGAGTGGGATGTGGAGGGTAAACCCTTCTCTTCTGACAGTGTTCAAGGAGCTGCATGTTAATTGAGTTTATATAAAACTGAAGGGTGGGGCTATAGCTCAATGGTGGAACACAGGCTTCATGTGCAGAAGTGTCTCTGGCGTAGCCCACCCCTTGGCACCAGGTAGCCGGGGATGTAGAAGATCTCTAAGATCCTGGGTAGTCATTGCCAGTCAAGAGCATGGAATGCTGATAGCTGAGAACCCAAAACAAGATTTGAGCTTGCAGATACGCAGCAGGTTGGTTTACTACACGGATGAGACCTCATTATTGAGCTTACTCTGTGGCATTGATGGTAAAGCAGAAACAATACTTAGCTGTCAAAATGGGGTTGTCTTGTCCCCCCAGTAGTGTTTCCAGGGCAGTGTCTCCCACTGCTGCAGAAATGTTACATCTATCTGCATACAGAGTTAAGCTTTCACATTTTATTACTGTAAAGTGCTGGTGTCTAGAGGGCCTGAAGGAAAACTCTGCTGCTTCAGAAAAGCCTGCTACATCTTAAAATGTGTGTCAGTCTGCAGGGCCAACAAGGTTACAAACATCTTGCACTTCATGTGCTTAGTGTGGCTCATCAGAGAATTCTGTTCTAGTAGCGTAATTGCTTCCTGTCTCTGTGTATAGTTTACAATCTATGGGTCAGGAGCTTGACTTAGCATACAAAACCCCATCAGGGCCCAAGCTGGGTCAAGCTGATTCTTACACACATTATCAGTGAAGCGGATAAGACAAAATCACTAGCTGAGAGTGAGCTGTACAGGGAATCTGAGGGCTGTGGGTCATTTGGAACACCTGGTCTCTTTCTAGCTGGAAGATGGTTGCAGCAATAGGGAGCAGAACGTTTCTGTGTTTGTAACTGGTACCAGTGGCGTAGCGTGGGGGGTGCAGGGGGGGCCGGCCACACCGGGCGCAACATCTGAGGGTTAGGGGTGCAAATCCACGGGTTAGGGGTGCAAATCCACGGGTTAGGGGGCGCAAATCCATGGGTAAGGGGGCGCAAATTACTTGCCTTGCCCCGGGTGCTGACAACCCATGCTACGCCACTGACTGGTACTCATTTCCCACTTTGTTGACACGTGACCATATCCTGTTCATCTTAAGCAGTGTATTGTGCAATTGGGGAACCAAGAAAAATGTCGTGGCAATCCCTTCTTGTGATCAGAGCAGCTCCAAAGACATATATATTCCTAATAATGGAGGTTATCACCCTTTGGTTTCTAGCTCTCACTCTTTGCAGAGTTCAGCATTTAGCTGAATGCCCAGTACGACCTGAAAGAAGGAGAAAATAAAGTGGCTGTGAAAGAGTGATTTGCCCAAGACCATCCAATTAGCTTCATGACTAGACAGTGATGTGAGTTCAAGGCCTTGTAGCTTAAGTCCAACAATGCTACAACCCTGCATATGGTGGAAAGTCACCAGCTTGGTGTGGGAAACCTGCTGGGCACGCTAGCGTTTTACAGTGAGTGAAACAGCTCTCTGGGCATCACAGTTACTGTGTGAAACCTCCAGAACAGGTTGTGAATGGTTGAAAATCAAGTTCAATTAATTACAATAGTCATGTCATAAGGTGAGCTTTTCAGGTGCTTGTAAAAGTGAGCTAGATTTTGTGTAGACACTGCTGCCCTGGTCAAGTGTAAGCCAGTTTTGCAGCTTATAAAATTTGAAAAATGCACCCTTGCACAAGCCCTGCATCTTTTTAACCAATGCCAAATATTTGTCATGTTTATCTGGAATGCAGGCAAGTGGTCTTTCAATGCCTACATGAGCAACAATTCTACAATTTACAGAGATTGCTGGAAAATTTAATGGAAGAACTCAAGGGACTATCTTACTAATAAATATTGCCCTGAAGGCTAAATGGAAAATCTAAAAAAACCCTGATAATTATTCAGCTCTGAAGATCAGGGAAAGAAGACGAGAGAGAGAAAAACACTTTAGATAAAAGTGGTAGTCTTGTAATTTCTTGCACATTGGTTTTAACACCCCAGAGTCATTCAATCTGAATATAGTACATGAATCCCAGAGCTTATGTTCCCTTAGGCATTTACAAAGTGAATAATTTGTAACTGCAGAATCTGATTATATGTTCCAAGTCGGGTATAAATGAGTTTTGATTCTTGAGTTTAGGGATAGTAAGTATGGCTGGCACATAGTTTAAAGTGCTTTGAAGTCCCTACTTATTTTGCCATGTCAGTCCAGATATTGTGCAGAACTAAGGTTTGTGCCACCCAGAATCACACCATAGTTTGAGCTTTCAGGTGTATAGCAGGCACACCCTGGTTGTGTGTTCCTCTCACAACTGCTCATCAATTTACTTCATCTCTTGTCTCCATGGAGCAGCGGAGGTTGTGTAATAATCTTAACTGTGAACTATCAATGGCTTGTGATTTTTGACACAACAGTGAACCATGGTTAGCATAATCTGCATTTTGCAAACCAGCTTCAAACCATGGTTTGATAACCCATTGTGTTTGAGCAGTCTGGTTTGGATGAATAAACAAACAAACAAACAAACAAACAAACTGTTATTTGTATGATATTTGAATGCAGCTATGCGTAGCTGCCCCACTGATTGTGGGGCAATGCATCCAAAATGAGCCTGATTGCTGCTTCCTTAAGAGATGATGGCACCTTTCTCTCTCAAGGGCACATTTATACTCTTCTGCATAGGGCCAGTTCTTTTCTCATTCAGTCGGAACCATCCATGATCGGCAAGGATCCAAAAGAAATATGATTGTACGCACTTCCTCAAGCCTTCTGTTACCATTGGAGAAGGAAACGGTGTGAAACTTATCCAAGCAAACAGAACAAGGTAGTACCAGTGACACCTCTGGCTTGCATTCTGCTTCAACAGTAAGATAGCTAAATCGTGTTAGATGTGAACAATTTCATACACAAAATGTTGATGAGTTCCTTCACAGGGGCATTGCAGAAGTGGGCTGAGTGACTAAGACTGCAGAGACAGAAAATGTTTCATCGCTCAGAGCAGCTCTCAGCAACAGTGCATATGCACATGATGACGGGAGGAAAGCCATTACTGCCACTGCAGTCCTTTTAACAGCTTGTTCACTTTTATCTCCTGTATACCTACAAGAATAATTGATGCCCTCTTCAGCTGGAACCAACATCAGATCATTTCTGGCTTGATGTGATCCTGTTTATCTAACAAATGTTAACAATTGTAATAATGCTTTTAAAAGCACTGTTTTTCAGGTATTCAGAAACTGGATTCCAAAGCTGCAATTGCGTCTATGCCTTCAACAGAATTAATTTTTGACTTTACAGGTTGTGAATGTGTGCTCTTGCACATGTCGAACGGCAAGCTTTAGTAGTTGTGTCCGATTCTTATTGCTTGTTATGAGCTTCACAAGAGAAGCAGACAGATTTCCTTTCCAGAAATGTGTGTCAACTTTCCTGACCTCGTAACATGTGCTCATCCGTTTCTGTGACCTTGGGTGTAAAACAAATGAATAGAAGGGGTTTTTTTATTGCCTAGACTGGCTTGTAGCACCTTCTGTGAAGTCTTTTTGCAAACAATGTAGTGTGAATCTATCCCTTGAGTCATATCCCAGCATTCATAAAGTGTGTTCCTTTGGTAGCATACTAGTCTTGATGTATTTGGCCAGAGGTTTTTGCTTTTTCCTCTTTGCTTTTTCTGTCTGGGTCTTTTAAAATGACAAAAAATAATATACTCATTATTCAGTTTAATGTTAAAATTGTATCTAACTTACTTGAAATTCCTGGATTTAATGTTATATGAATTTGCAGGGTTTTTAAATGAAAGTAAATGGCAATGAAAAGTACCACATTTTTCCATGTATAAGACTATATTTTTTCTTAATCTTTTGAAGTTTAAAATAAGGGGACGTCTTATACACAGATAATGCATAGTGCATTTTCTTAATTTTGGGTTAAAAAAAATAGGGGTTGTCATACACGGAAAAATACGGTATATATTCCAGCCATAGGGTTAACGGTTCCAAATGCCAGTCCTAGCATTTGATATGCATTGTAATGACTATAAGTGATCAAAAACAGAGTGTATGGAGTAAATTGCTCTACTTGGCCAATACCAGTGGTCAGAGAGCTTTCAGTGGAACTAGGCTTACTTGTTCTGTAAGCTGACAGTGAACTAGATTCTTACCTTCACACTTTTTCATGGAGAAAAGCTATATATGGAGATACAAATGTTCCTACCTGGGACTTGAAAAATACAAGCTCCCTGATAGCCTAACATAGAATTCAGGCTTGTTGGGTATACTTTGTTTTTTGCTAGAGCCTCAATACCTACGAACCAGAGTTAGGTGCAGAAGACAGTTCGTGAGGTGGGGTCTATATTGATATTTGGATGCTAGGCACCATATTAAATCAAGATGGCAAATTGAAATGTGACTTTGTCATGACTGTGCTCATTTTATTGGCATCTCCGAACTTAGCACAAGGGTTCCCAAGGTGGGAGCTGTGGTCTTTGTCAGCACTGAGATTCTAGGCACCATTTTCAGTCAGGAAGGCAGACTAAAATGTGACTTTGGCATGACTTAACCTGATTCTTAGTGTGATGCTCTCAAATTACACTGTCCATTTAAAGAAAATAATATCTTTTAGCCCAGCCAGATGGGTGGGGTATAAATAAATTATTATTATCCCTGAGGTAGAGATGGCATTCCTCATTGACATTTAGATGAAGGTTACCATTTTGAATCAAGATGGCAGACTAAAACATGACTTTGGTGACTATGCTATTTTTAATTTTTTTATTTTGCATAGTCTTGGCCACCTCTCAAGATAGTTTTGCTGAACTTGGCGTGAGGGTTCCTGAGTTGCAGGTGGGGGGGGGTCTAAGCTGATGTTTGGGTGCCAGGTGTCATTTTGAATCAAGATGGTGGACTTGAAATTTGACTTTGGTGTGATGTCAATGGTTTTTTTGGCATAGATTTGGCCACCTCTTAAGATACCATTGCCACACATGGCATGAGGGTTCCTGAGGTTGTGGTAGCAGCCTTCATCAATGTCTGGATACCAGGTTCCACTTCTAATGAAGATTCCATTTTGAATTGCCCAGTATTTTATGTGAGTGGCCCAAGCTCACAAAACACACAATCAACTTAAAAATCACAATATTTTTTTGTTTCTTAAAAAAAAAATTCTGGGCAGTGCCAGGCACTCCCTACTAACGGACATAAAAAACTAAACAATGAGGGGTGGGAAGGGGAGAAGATGAATATTAGAGCATTTGGGCTCATGACATTCTCAAGGCCCAGAAGAAGGATGTCCAAAAATGCCATTGGTCAAAAATAACACCCTTCACCCTTGTGCAACCCTTGTGCACCCTTGTCCAGAGTTATTACGATGGATCCCCTCACACCTCTGGGAAAAGATTTAAGTAGATTATGCTTCCTGTTTCTGGTCCATGTGAGAGAGACATTACAACTGCATGGAGTCCCAAGTGAGTTAATGACAACTCCTAGCAGCTGTTTATAGAGGAAGCCCGGTGTCTTGCTTAGAGGAGTGTGGCCTGATGTCTGAATTAATGCACGGAGCTGCTTCTGAAAAGAGAATTGCATTATCCGACTTTTTAACTCTTATCAACTTGCAAATGTCATGTAGTCCACAGTGCTTATCTCAAGGTGACAAGTTCTTGGGATGCCCTCGATCACCTACTGAATATCTGATGCAGAGGCCTAGGCATGAATATGCAGATTTCCATATTCCACCTGCCAGCGCAGAACACTTGCAGTGAACATTTAGGTTCTGTGGCCTCGACAGGGCAAAACATTAATCTTAATACAGAGGAAATGGTGGTGATTTATTCAGCAAATGTCAGTGGGATACTTGGAGGCCCGCCATACAAGGGAAATGGCATGGCACCTGTGCCCATGGTTCAGAGCAGAAACTGAGGAAATTCTCTGTTACTGTATGAATCATTTGGGGGTATAACATAAGGCAGAATTTGCTTTTGGGATATAAATTCATGTTTTAAACACTGTTTGACAGGAATTAATGTTTGCAAGCTGTGTCATACAACAGAAGTGACACAGAAGACACAAGTGTGTGGAGGCATGTAGTGCCTAAGATTGTGTTTCCCCCAGGGGGTGTCTGATGCTGCAGCAAAACTCTACTGAAACTTGCACTGCCTCATTTCCATTTTTGAGAGGAATAATTCCAAGCTACCTCTATAAGCATCTCTTTTAATAAGGCCACCTGGATTTTGCTACAGAATCTGGTGATGGTGAGACTTGGTTAAAATCCATTTGATTGTATTAAAATCCTAATTTACATAGTGTGCTATTTACTCTCCGGAGACACATGACTTCCCGCAGTGTATTGGAAGCTTTGAGCAGGTAAGCACTGCATTTTAAAGTACGTAACTCCAGCTTTTAGACTCAGCAGGCAGAAAGTAATACTGGACACCCCCTCATAGCTATAAGAAGGGAACAAGCATTAATTACAGACACGGCATGTTAATTCTCAGAACTGTTCCTGTAATCACACATTAAAGAAATGAGTGTGCTGCAGCACATTTTTCTGGCCTCCGAAAATGCACACTTCCCCTGAGAAATCACGTGAACGGCAAAGGGGTTTAGGCAGCGCAGCAGGTCACATATATTCTGTCTGAACAGGTTGTGTGTAATGAGAGACTACTGTCACATGTGGTGAGGGACAACTTTACTTGGGATAGCAGAATGGGGGGCAGGGGGAGAGAGAGAGAAGAGGGATATTGGGGAGAAAAGGGATTGCCCTGCCCACTTTTATCCCTGGCCATTACCAACTCCGCTCCTGGTATGTGACTCCCTGAGGAGTAAGTCACAGGGAATGCTGCCCTCAGTTCAGCATCCCTCGTGTATTACCATCATATCAGTGCATGCAGGGCTGCGTTTGCAAAGTTGCACATTTACTGTTTGTCTTATTTGATCACCCCTTTGTGTGAGGTGTTTGAATTCAAACTTTCTTCAGTTTTTCACTCTTCATAGCTCCAAACCGGAGCAGCGGATATTAAAAACACATAGTTGGGGAGGGTGAGGCTTTCACTAAGTAATAGCATTGAATGGGGAAGTGAAGAGGCTGCAGGAGAAACACAGTGTTTTAATAGACTACAGGACTAGAATGTATGTCTCTTGTTCAAGAGTTAGACTCAATAACAGCTTGCCTACAGACATTGGGAGGCAGACAATGCAATAATTGCAATATCCCTTATAGCCTCCAACAGCAATGTTGATTGCCATGAAAATAAAGTGGGATTTTTTGGTGTTCATATTTATCCCTGAAAAATCATCCTTTGCTACTGCATACTCTTCCTCGCTAACCCTTTTGTTCTGAAGATGATGAATACAGGTGGTGTCTATTTTTGGTCAGTGATACCTGTTCCAGGATTGTGTAGAAGCTGCGGCCATGGATAGCATTGTTTCTGCTGGGTTCCCTAATGCTTGATAGGAACCTGTTTTGAGTGCCCACATTAGGCCTCTTAATTGCGTCTAATATATATTTACCATGCAGTTCTAATGGAAACCAATGCCACTACCTTGCTGGATGGTGTGAGGGATTGTTGTATCCCTATTGTAAACCCTTTTAGTTCCTCCATGACCTCTTTGGGGTCTGTTTCCATTGGTGTCCCAGGATTGCTTGCTGCATCAAGCAGAGGAAGGGATATAGGTCATTGGGAGAGCACATGTTTTGTGTCAAGGTAGGACTGGGATTGTCCCCTGTCTGAAACCCTGGAGAGCCTTTGCCAGTTTGTGTAGACTAAACTGAGCAAGGTCAACCAGTGTTCTGCCTTGCTATGAGATGGCTTTCTAGTCCTATGACTCATAGTGGTTTGAAATTTGGGCATTGCTTTCTTTCTTTGCCATCCCTACCCTACAGTGGGTCTTTCACTTGCTTACCTGTTTAGGGATACATTTGTCTCATATCTGCATTTTTTAGACTTCAGGTAGGTCTTTGTGTATGCGAAGGCAGGTTGTGGACTAAGAACCAGTGGTCCAGTTCACATGTGATGCTATACCATACCATGGTTAAATAGGGACTCAGCTAGTCAAAAAACAGTGTTTTGAATGTGTTATAAACATGCAACACCAGATGGTGCTGTAGAGCAGAAAACATTTCTATGTGATCTTACATAGTTCTCCCCTCCTTTGTTATAATGATTTAATTTCTGACTTATTTATAGCGTTTTTCCCCTGTGTGTAGATCCACCCTAGGAGTGTGCAAGAGTGTGGGTAGTTGGCAGGAAAAGTTATTGCCACTTTGTTCTTCCACTGGTTATAGAGCTTGGGGAGGAGCTACTTTTCTGGATACTCAACTCGGGGGCTGACGGGCCATAGCACCCCCAAATGGTGGTTATGGAGGTTTCCTAGAATTGATGCATGTCATAGGGTGACCTGTAACCTTGATCAACCCTGCTGATCCACAGCTCGCAGGTGGGCTGGTTGATTTAAGGAGACATACCCATTCCCTTTGCCAAAACCTGCTGACATCTGTAATCAATACAGCTGTGGCCTGTTTAACCCCATACTTATGTCACATGTTTTATTGCTGCCTGTTTTGTATTCAGCCCCCTTTGGCTCTGCTGCACCCTGTCATGCAAACAGGTTGTGTCGTAATAGTAATGTGCCTGCTTGTTTTTCTCTTTGTCTTTCCACTGCAGACCATCTTTCCAGCCTGCCTATTATCAGCAAAGATGTCCCCATTGATAGAGAAAATTAGTGATCAGAAGGACTTCAAGAAGCTCCTGAGAACACGGAACAATGTGTTGGTGCTATATTCCAAATCTTGTGAGTGCTGCTCATTAAAAAACAAGCAAAGGTTTAAGAGCAATTAATATGTTAACAAATAATGCTGAGTAGCTGTCAAGGTTGAAAGGATCACTAAAAGAGCAAGGATTATTATTATTTTTTAAAAGTTAAATCTTGATTTCAGACCTTATATACTGTATATCTGATAAGCAGCAGACTGTTTTGCAGACTGATACAAGCATTTGCTGATAAAACTTTTGATCCCCCCCCCCCAGGAATGAATTCATTTCTCGCTTGCTATTTTTCTTCCTGTCCTTACACCGAACAAAATAAGTTTTTTTTTAATTTTATAACTTTTATAAATAAAATGATGTATCGCTTCTGTTTTGTAAGAGCAGTCCTATAACGAGAAGCGCAGATGGAGGCAGATCTGGTGAGCTTTTCAGCTTAACATCACACAAGTCATTCCACTCTTGCCTTGAGGCACTCTTCATACCATTCTTTTCCCTTTGTTCTCTTAACACACATCAAGGATGTTCTCAGCAATAGTTTTATTTGCCCTTTATTGTATATATATAATATATAAACACTGTGTGTGAAAAAGAGCAATTTTCATTTCTCTACGCCTAGTTATACAAGCATCCCCACACACCAAGTTGGTGTCACCAGCATTTGTGTTTATCCTTCTGTTTCCTTCTCTCTCTCTCTCTCTCTCTCTCTCTCTCTCTCGCTCTCTTGCTCTCCGCCCCCCCCCCCCCGCCTTTGGTCTGTTCCGTTTGCATCTTCTTATGCTTCACCTCCGCTTGAAATACCCTTCTTAACTTCTTGTCTGCTAGCCACCCACTTGCTGTCTCTTTCAGTTACAATCAACTTCTTTTCTCTGCTGGTTTCCTCCTTCTGCCTCCATCCCTGATTCTATAGTACAGCTTTTCTTCTGCTTTCTTTCTCTTTCTTTTTAATTGTCTGTACTGGATTGTGAGCTGCTCTTGGCAAGATTATTTGCAAGAGCTTGGCCCATTTAGGGCACTGTGTGTAGAAAGGCTAATTACGCCTAATATTTCATGGCTGTGATATTTACTTGGCCAGGAGATGTATGATCTGCACATTAGCTTGGAAATTAGATCAAATTGGTCTCTTTAATGCTTTTTTATTCCCTCCTTGAGTCCCCCCCTTTGGGTGAGGAAGAGGAACAAGCCAAGAGATGTTGGTTTTTAAATTTTATTGCGCAGTTTTCAGTTGCTCTTAGGCTTAAGCCCCCTTGTTGCTTATTCTGAAAGGCGGAGAGCTGCTTCTCCCAAGTAGCTTGTTTGGGGAAGCTTATTCAAGAATGAGTCTTTTTTTAAATTTATCTGATTTTAGAGTATATTACATTGACTGCAACATAATTAGATTAAAGGGCAGAATTTTATGGAATCTTAAGTGACTGAGGTTCATCTCTTCTTGCTACTAAGGCAGGACTCTTTTACTAATTTCTATTGATTAATTAGATAATGGAGGGGACAGGAAAGGGAACAGATGCTTGATTCAGCCACCTTCCAAAACCATGATTAAGAAGATTGGCCAGCAGACCAGAAGCTGCAGCCATGGTTTAAAGTGGGATATGCTGACTGTGATTTCGAGTGCTGTCCGAGTCCACAAACAATCGTTATGTCCACAGTTCCCCCCAGAGCTTGGATTGCTCAGCTGTCAGAAAATGAAAGCATACAAGTGGAAATAATGCATGATTTGCCTGTGAGTTTGGAAGTTCAGTACATGGTTCAGGTTCTAAATACAAACCATGGTTTGGAGTAATGTCTGTGCTAATATCAAAGTCAAAATAATTCAACAGGACTCAGCTTATAAAGTGTCCTGAAACACTTGTTCCAATGAAAAAACTTCTTCAGAGTTACTAGGGAAGGACCAGTGATGAACAACACTTAGAAATGGCCTGTCCACCACTAAGGGACTGCATAGCTCCATTTGTCATCTGTTGCTACACCCATCCCTTTCTCTCACTCCCCTTTAATAAATGTCAGGTGGGATTTTGCACACATAAGCTAGCATATGTGATATTCGGGAGAGGGGAGTCTTCCCAGAGAGTAATTTTCATTGCTCATCTCTTTATACACGTCACTGATATTTAAATACATTTTTTATCTTGTTAGACTGCTGTCCAGGAGCATATACAATTGTCTGCTCCTGTTGATGTGGGGTTTGTTTGTTTTTTGGTCTTTATGGCTCTTCCAGAAAAGGTAACTACTAGTGGCCCCATGCATTCTTATGCAGAATTTAAACCCACTGTGTCCAGTAGAATTTCCTATGTCAAATTCAGACTTGGGAGGCAAGGACCTGACCTTATGTACACTGTAAAGCACAATGCACATTGATACCAGTGAATAATTAAATAATAAGTACATTTTATTGATAATACAGAATAATGTATATCATACTATTTGCAGCATGCCACAAGTAGAAAGCAGAAACATTAGGGTCTGCTATGGCTGTTGGTTATCAGAGAATATAATTAATTTCATTTGTGCATTGCATATAATAAAAAAACCCACAGTGCTAGTAAGATTTTCAAAAAAATCGGGACACCACATGGGAACAATCTGATCTAGAAAGGCCATTGAGCATTTAGAAATCCAGAACTATATCATATAGTATACCCACTAATTAATAATTATATATTAAAAGTAAATATATAACTTGCAAGATAATGTGGATTGCTAATTATCAGCAAAACAATGCACATTGTCTTTGACAAGGAATAGCTCAACAAATCTGTAGAGTGGAATTATCTTTCAGAGTTGGGATATTGCTACCTCATTTCTTAATATAATATAAACCCAAGTTACTTTTCTCTGCAGTAGAAGTTGTTTGTGGAAAAGAACTATCTTAAATGAAGGGATTATGTAGGTGCTAATTAGAATTCCTCTTCACATCTGTCAGTCTGCCTTTACAGTATTCCCATAATGTTCACTTTTTATGTTTGAGAAGGAACGTCCTCAATTCATACTGTGTGTGAGCAGCCTCTCACCTGTTTTGGAACCACATGACCATGTAGGAGTCTGAGCACCTGGAGTCTCCTGCTGGTTGTTTCTGAAGGGTCTTTGGGATTCTTCCTCTCCTCACAGCACTATGACGGTGTAGCAGATTCTCTCTATCCATGCATTCTAAAACAGTGGGTTTGATGGTAGCAGGGGAGAATAGTGAAAATGCTGTTCCTCTTCACCTACCTCTCTACTGTAAGATTTCCTTTAAAATTCAGATAAGGCACTTGTAGCAGAAGGATAAACTTTTCCTCAATTGCTCTAGAAAGTGAAATAGCTTTTAATGGATGCTCACGTGACCTAATTGCTGTTAAAATATTTATGCTATTGGTAGCATAAGGTAGAATAGCAAGCTCATTTTCTACTCTCGTCTTTCTGTACTAACTCTTAAAGTTCAATTTGCAACAGGGTTTCTAACTTCATTCTCTGAATTTGAAAGAGGATTTTAAAGCAGTGCTGGCCTATGTGTCTTTTGTTTTTTTGCTGTCAAGTAGAGTATCTAACAGCATATCCAAACATACAGAATAGGGTGGCATTAATATTTCCTAAAAGATTGCTGTAAAAGTTATCTTACTATTATTTTTTATTAAAATAAATGTGTCTCATATTTGATGCATGACACATATCGGAGCTGAATCTGACTTTTAAAAACAATCTATCAGATTTTTCACATTAAGCAATGGAAAAGAAGCTAAGATTAGCTCTCTAAATAGATGGAGGAAATTTACATGTGTAAAATATTCACACTTAACGATATAGCTAAATGCAGTTGTGGTAACAATATTAACTCATTTTATGCAAAACCCTACTTGAGTAAAAATTGCAAGGAAAGGGGGCAGTCTTCTCAGAGTTCAACTTTCCCTCCCTAGAAAATATATTTTATATGTCTGAAGATTTCTTACTGTTTGCCCTGTTCTCATCACCGTGGCTCAGATTTCAATCTTGCCATTGAGGATGGTGAGCTGTCCAATGAATCAGAGATAAGGTTTCTAGAATAGTAGGAGAGCTGTCCAGTTAATGGGACTTGAGAGATGAGCATGGTGTGGTGTGACAACTAGATGCACATTGAGCAGCTTTGTATTTGGCTCTTGCTATTCTTGAACACCAGCAGGGTGTTCAAGAATAGCAAGAACATGGTTCAGAACATGGGTTGGTTCTGGCTGTATCTTCCCAAGTACAGCCCAGGGATGGGAGACTGTCTCATGCTGCCAAACAGACACGGAGGCATCTCGTATTGGCCTCTACTTAGAACCTGTGCTGACTCTGTTCTTGGTGTCCTGGTATGGACTGACTAAAACAAAAACTTACTTGTCAGTGTCGAAACTTGCCCAAGCACATGGAAGGGGAAATGAATGGGAGCAGGGACATACTTGCTTGGGGAAGCTAAAAGCTAGAGAGGAAATTACTTAGCCATGAAGATCAGCATGATGAAAGGTAGGCAAACATAGTTTCCTTGCTGCAGATAGGGCCCTCCAATTGTTGCTGTATTACAACTCCCATCAGCCCCAGCAAGCAAGGCCAGGGATGATGGGATCTGTAGTTCAGCAACATCTGGAGGGCCAAAGGTTCATCACATCTGGCTTACTGTATTCATTGACAGAAAGTGAATGTAATTTTTTTCCCGTACCTAAGGAGGTTTTGGGCTTGTGACATTTCAACAACATCCATGACAGATGGTAAACCACACTTGAAACTGACACCCAGAAACAGTGTGTGGTATGGAGCAGAGTGTCCAAAGAAGGAAGAAGACAAATCTAAAATCCTACTGAGCATGCCCAAATATCTAAAGTGGCTCTTTGGATCCCAGCCCTTAGTAAAATGTTGAGGGAAAAGCCTATGCTACCTCTGGCAACTGTTTGTTTTCTGGCAGGGAGAACTTAGTGAAAGTGTTTCAGCACAGAATTCTGCAGAGTTGGACTGGATATTAATTATTGTTTCAATACATACAGTACAATTATTTATTTGTTTGTTTATTTTGCTCTCTTTTCCAGCGGCTGCTGCTGACACTTCACTCAGGTTATTATCTGATGTAGCCCAAGCGGTGAAAGGCCGAGGTACTATATCATGGATAGATTGCGGGTATGTAATGTCCTGCCCAATATGGTGCCCTCTCTTCTCCCACCTGGTGAATTGCCCATGTCTAAACAAGCAAGATTTTGCTGCCGTTGTGTGCTTTATGTGGCAAGGAGAAAGCATTGTCTTTTGTTCCCCACGGCTTCCTATACAGTGGTACCTCGGGTTACAGATGCTTTAGGTGACAGACGCTTCAGGTTATAGACTCCGCTAACCCAGAAATAGTACCTCAGGTACTTTGCTTCAGGATGAGAACAGAAATCGCATGGCGGTGGCAGCGGGAGGCCCCATTAGTTAAAGTGGTACCTCAGGTTAAGAACAGTTTCTGGTTAAGAACGGACCTCCAGAACGAATTAAGTTCTTAACCCGAGGTACCACTGTATTGTAGGGGTGGCCAACTCCCAAGAGACTGCGATCTACTAACAGAGTGATCTACCCCCCTTTTTGGGGTTCAGGTCAAAGTTGTTGAGCCAGTGATCTACCACAGACGTCATGATCTACCTGTGATATTTTGACACTAATATCACAGGTGTGATATTAGTGACAAAATATCACACAGGCAGAGCCACCTGCTACTATTCTGTGCAACACTCTGTAACTACCACATTCCTCCTTGGCCCCATTCATCCAGGCAGTATTATCATCCTCTGTCCCCTACACGCGGCTCTGCTGCTTTATGTGGTCTTCCCGGTACCCCTCGCTTTAGGGAGAACAACCGAACAAAGGGATAAAACCTGCAGTGTTCTGACTGAGAGGTATTGTTGGTCCTGGGAGATTTAGATCACTTGCCTTTGATAAGTTTATGACCCTCCAGATGTTCCTGGGAGTCCTATCGGCCCCAGCTGGCATGGCCAATTGTCAGGGATTGTGTGGGTTGTAGTACAACAGCACTTGGGAGGGGCACAGGTTCCTCATCCCTGGTTAAAACCTCCAGAGAATGCAGGCTCTTGCATTCAAATAATCTTTAAGTTATTTGTTTCTCCCTCTGTCAGAGGAGTATGGAGGATTTCAGTGCATATAAGCTTTTGGTGTGCTTCTAGCACCTTCTAGGATACCATTTTAAGGGGAGAAGCGTCATCTTTAAGTACATCTTTGTATATGTTCAGCATATCGTTGAGAGAGGAGGATAGGCAGTGGTAAGGCACTGAACGTTCTGTTACGCCTTTACTTTGCTTGTGGAGAATTTCCTATGCTTCTATTACATGGTTGGAATTTATTTGAGAATCACTTTTAGCTGATTATTAAATATAATTCATAATATAGTTGGTATCTCCCGAGCCTTTAAGTGTGCTTTACAGATACTGCATTAACGTAGGATTGGCTAACCAGATGCTGCTGTACTATTACTATTACTTCCATCCATCCCTGACCACTGGCCATGCTGACTGGGGCTGATGGTCTGGGGCTGATGGGAGTCCAACACCAACTGGAAGGCCACAGGTTAGCCATCCCCATCTTAATGAATTTTGCTGCATGCCACTTGTATGAGCTGCAAAAGTACTTTTCTTGGAATGGCTCCAGGATTGTTTCATTCACAAAGCAGATTTGAGAGTAGCACTGAGGCTGTGTTGGGTCTTGCACTGAATCCAAAGTCCAAACTATCTTTTTTAAAAATAGTCTTTGATCAGTGCCTGGCAAGTTCATTTTAAAAAAGTAATTGGTTCCAGTTTCTGCTCACTGTATCAAAAAATGAATTTGGAGTCACAATTGATTCACATGGTTCCGCCATCTTCAGAATTTTAGAAGCTGCTCGGCTAAAGTATCCCCTATCCCAGGAGTCCCTCTGCTGTTCTTTCTAGAGTGAGATCCCTTTAGTGGATCCTTCCTTCCTTTCAATAATTTTACTTCCATTGTGGACTTCTTCGAACTGTAATAACTGTTCAAGTGAACATGGCCTTAGCTGCCATGCTTAAATTGCTTCTCACACAACTGCCTTCCTTAAAACCTCTGGTATCACTTTGACCCTCCCCAAGCCTCACTGTTCCATCTTCAGGTCATGTCCTCTCCTTCACTTTTGCCCTGTTGAACTTAGGTCATGAGCCTTCTTGGCAGAAACCACATTGCTTCTCTGTTCCATGTAGCGTCTGACAATGTTGTGCCACTAACTAAATGTCACTACATGCCCTTCAGCAAAATCACTGTCTTATATTCTTGCATGTAACTTTGGAGTCAAACCTTCAGAGGGGCTGTTGATATGTCTCTGGAAACACTAATGCTTTCCCATAATATACTTTTGTGCTTCAATTTGTTGGCTGTCTTGCATCATGAGCCCCACGTCGGGTGAAAGATTTCTGCATTGCAGGGGGTTGGACTAGATGACCCTTGTGGTCCCTTCCAACTCTACAGGTGTATGTGTCCTAGCAGAAACTGCTAAATCTTTTAAAAGATTCAGTGTGTGTTTGTGTTTCAGTAAGAAGCTGGATCTGAATAGTAACTGGGAGAAATGTGTTGCAAATCAAACAATGATTTAAGCTTGTGTCAGTGTTTTGCCTTGGGCAGGGTTCATTTTCTGCATTTTTGATTGTTTCTCATGGCATTATTGGAAAGAAAGTTCTATGTTGGTTTGTTTGCTTAGTTGTTAACTTTGCGAGACTTCCCACAATATGGAAATGTCTTGGTGTGTCTTTCTGTCATCAGCCCCCAATGACTTAGGTTTTTTTTGCAGGCACTTTGAAACCACAAGTCTTAACAAGAACTGCTTCAGGGAGGTGCCTGAGGAGAGAGACACCCTCCCATTGCAAACACATGTTGCAACTCCTTCTCAAGGATCTCAAGGCTGAAGCAGCAAATTACACAGAGGTTGGGGGGTATTTACCGTGTATGCCCAGTTTGTTTGACAAATATTGACAAGGAGCGGTTTGTTTGGCTGCTATGTTCTCCTTTCCCAGTAGCACAGATTTATTTATTTTTTTGGCTTTGCTTCTCATATCACACAGTATAGCGAGTTTTCTGAACAGGGGAAGAAAGAAACGTGTGTGTGTGTGTGTTTTGGCAAGGCTGGCAGGCATGCTGTGCTGTGTGGCTGCTGCCTTCTGCTCTCCCTGCAGCGATGACAGCTCTGCCTTTTATGAAATTGGCTGTGTTTTGTTTCTTATAGCTACTGTTTTACTCTTGACTTGGGAGAAAGGAAGATGCTGCCCCAGCTATTATCAGGCGACATCATTTTATTATCTCTTTGTTGATCCCAGCATTGTCCACGGAGCTATTCTCAAAACTGCTTCTTTATTGTGCAGTCTTGTTGTTCATCTTAGAAGTAAATTGTGGCACTACTTCTTCCTTGTGTGTTCGCTGGAAAATATTTATGGGTGTAATTCTTGGGATTCCTATGTGTTTTGGAAGGTGGAACAGTCCCACCACTGCTTAGGTTTTCAAGTTAAAACAAGCACAGGCAATGTATCTAGTCCACAAAGGCCACTATGTCCCTCTCATCACTGCTTTTCACTTGAAAGGCTTGTACTGTGGCAATAGTGGAACCTGCCATAAAGGCTTTGTGGGACAAAAGGTAAGCTATACATTGGTCCAGTTTGCATACCACAACCAGGAACAGCCACAGCAAGCCTTGTTTTCACACACGCTCTGCTCCCCTCTCCTTCTGTGGAGTTTGGAATCTTCTGTTTTTGGTTAACCACAGTTTGCCATGTTTTTGGTTAACCACAGTTTACCGTGTTGTTCGGGC
Organism: Podarcis vaucheri; assembly: GCF_965113315.1. Taxonomy (NCBI): domain Eukaryota; kingdom Metazoa; phylum Chordata; class Lepidosauria; order Squamata; family Lacertidae; genus Podarcis; species Podarcis vaucheri. The sequence continues at coordinate 94,441,776 of NC_138759.1, forward strand.
ATAGAATTATGCTACACATTAACTGTGGTTAGTGCAGTGTCTGAAAGGGGCCAGCTAATGCATTGCCTGTCCCTTAGTCACTGTGTTAAAGTATAACAGTTTGCCTAGTATTGATAATGAACCCCAACCCACACTTGAGGGGAGCCTTCAATCTGATCCAGTAGTATTCTTATTTTCTTACACTTCTGTATAGTTGCAGATTGGGTCAGGCTATCTGCTACTACAGATGCTGATTCCCACCCCCCACCCCAATCCCTTTTGTTTCAAAAAGTTTTGGGATATTTCACGTGGCACTCTGTCCATGTTCTGGGTCCCCATGCATGCAGGGCTTTTAACTTCAAACCCACAAGGGCACTTGACGTTGTATTCAGTGAACATCTCCCTTGTGCACAACAGCAAATGTTTCTGGTGAACCCTCTAAAAGGCAGTTTCAATTTGGAAGCCTTAATTATAAATGTAGCTATACTTGGTATACCCTCATCTAGGGGTGGATGAATCAGTCTGTTACCAGTCAGCATCAATTTTGCATGTATTTATTCATAGTAATGCTATTTCCTGTTTTTGCATTAATATATTTAAATATTTTATCTCAGTGTATGCATTTCAAAACCTTTTGTATCCTAAAATAACCATTCTGTAACTCATTTTGGTGTGTTTTTCAGTCTAGAGCTATATAACAAATTTGGGAGAAGTGCAGAACCTGAAGAAGCTCAATCCACACATTAGCCTGTGGGGGTTAGGTCAGTTCACTTTGGAATTCACAGAGTAAATTCTTCAAGCATCCCAGCCAACAGGGGTGGGAAGCCTGTGCCCCCCTCCCCGATCTTGCTGAACTGCAACTCACATCATCCTGACCATTGGCCATGATGCTTGGTGCTGATGGGAATTGGAGTCTCACAGCGTTGGAGGACCAGAGGTTCCCCATACTATCTCCTATAGGACAGTAATACGATTTAATGATAGGTTTAAATCTGAACCACCCATCATTTCATTCCACGTGTTGCTCTCTGCATAATCCACACAGAGCATGTTCAACTAAGGACGCAAGGCCCACAAATGATGTGACAGAAATACTTATTGTAGCTTTCCCATGTTTTAATTAAAGAGTCCTTGCCCAAGGTGTCTGATGTTTGAATGATTTGCAGAGGAGGAGACGTTGGAATATTGAATTAATAATGTCTGGTGAGATTTCACAGTGTACGCATGATATCTACTTTTTGTTGATTGTCAGTTTTAAGCAGAATGTTCCCATTATACTGTGGAAAATCCAGTGCATTAGATCTAGATTAGAAATAAAAGGCTAACTACTAGGGCTGGAGGTGCAGTTCGTCATTGCAGTTCGGTAAATGTTTAAGCACTGCAGTCAATGTGCCAGGATGTGCACATAATACCAAATGGGCTCTTCTCTGACCCAGAAGTAGACTTCTGAATGAAGTAGTCTAGGCAGAGTGGCATTCTTCCAATGCAGTGACCAAGGGGCAGGCAATGCATTAATCGGTCACATTCACACATTATGCTAACCGTTTTGAAGGTGAACCACAATTTTAGGCCTGGACAACGTGGCAAACTGTGGTTAACCAAGAACAAATTTTCAAACTCTTCCTTGCAGGCACACACTGAAGGAGGAGAGGGAGGAGAGTGTGTTCAAGTCCAAGGCTCACTGTGGTTCTTCCTGCTCATGCAGGCTATGTCAAACATCATATGTTGAAAGTTTTCCCTAGTATTATGTGTTTAAGCATTTTTAAAGTAAAAGCTTTGTTGTGTTGAAATGGATAATAGTTACTTTTAACTCAGTCGAAGCATATGGAAAATTCTAAAAACTAATATTGTTTGTGCCTAACATACTGGATTCATAGCCATTTAAAATTGATCTCATTGAATAACTAAGGATTTGGAGGAAAAGAGAAAAGAGTTAGGGCAGCTAGTAGGATGATTCTCCACTCCATTAGTAAAGACTTGAGTGGACAATGTAAAATTATATACTGGCAAAGAGAGAACAACATTTAGTACAGCCTTCTCCAACCTGGTGCTTTTCAGATGTTGTACTCTGACTCTAATCAGCCCCAGCCAGCATGGTTAATGGTCAGGGATGATGGAAATTGAACCCTAACAACATCTGGATGGTACCAGGTTGGGAAAGGCTGATTTAACGTACATCACTGCTACTCAGTTCTGGCTTTTCCTTCTAACAAATTTTGAATTAAGGGAGGGGGTTCCACCCAATTGTCATCTCACACAGAGACCCTTTCCCTTGTTCTCTTAATGATCCATCACCTAGAAGATCACCTCATCAAGAAGCTAGTCTGGCTGGTTCCAGGGGTCAGAAGGCTCTCTGCATACAGCTTCTCCCCCCCCCCCCAAACTCATAGCAGTATCTAGAATCGTACTGCAAAATGGGTTTGAGGCAATGTGGAGAGAAGCTTTTAATGTTTAGGCAGTGTTTGAAACATCCCCAAACACATACAAATACATCACTGATGTTGCATTCATTGTTCCGCTATAATGTATTGAAATTTTATACAGAGGAGAAACGAAAAGGAGACAGAATTAAATGTTCTGGCTTTCTGTCATAAATCGCACGGGGTGTACAGAATCTCTTATGTTTTGCCTATGTTAATATTCCCAGAAGCATCTTAAGGATTCAGGTTTGCTATCTACTGACTTGGGTTTTTTTGGCATGTCAGAAATTGAATCCATATATCTAAATACTTGCCCCCCCTCCATTTTTGCCTTTTCCCTAAGAGTTGCAGTTGATTGAATAAATTCTCAATCATTCTCATGCTCCATATTTTAAAATACCAAAATTTTAGTGTAGGGAGGCTGAGGTCTTTCCATTTCTCTGCAGTACATGGTCTTAACAGCCTCTAGTAAAAGGGATATAGATTCTTTTTTTATAGAAACTGCATCCATTTTTTAAAGGAGAGGAGAATTGTTTAGCAGGTATAACTGGTTTATAGGACCTGTATTGATATCAGTGTTATTACTTTCCTCCAGACTGATTCCATAGCACGAATAAGAACATGTGCTGCAGCCATTGAGTCAGTTAGTCAGTGATGCCCAGGTCACCTCATCCTTATGTATATCTGAGGAGTCCTCACCTCATATCCCTCTGTGCTGAACTGCTTTAGACTTTTTCCTTTTAATTCTTCCCTAAAGTTTCATTGACTGAATTTTCAGGACTATTCTTTTTTAATTAACAGTTTGGCTATCAAGCGTTCCCCACTGTGCCTTTTCTTTAAAGCCCTTGAATGATGTTGTATAATTAAGTTCAGGGCAACCTGTGTTCCTTGCAGCTTTTCTGTGCTGTCCTGGAGTCTAGTTACACATTTTGTGGAATCTACCACTGTGGCGGTGATGGTGTTGGAAGTTGATTCTTCCATGGTTTCTTCCAGTTTTCACATTTCTTTCTAGTACATGTGCCCCATGTAAGGCGTGTGAAAATTGGATTGTATCCCAGGGACTGTTAATGCAGCTCTCAGTCTCACCTCCAACTAGAGGTGGATTTAGGGCAGCACGATCATTTCCATTGCACTCGGCGCCAAGACTAGGGGGCACCATAAGTAGGACGTAGTGAATTGAGCAGAATAGGGCGCCACTGAAATTTGAAATACCAAAGTGTGCCCTTGCTCACATGCTGTTCAAGAAGGTCCCCCCCCCCGCCCCAAGCCTCGGAAGCAGCTTTTCTGAGGGAACAGTGGGCTGCAGGTTGGAGGAGGAATAAGAGAAAACAACCTTTGTCCACCCCATATCTTTCAGTGAAGCATACTGTCAGTGGAACTTATGTAAAGCCTGGATCCGACCCACTATATATGAAAAGCTGGAACTCAATAGGACATCAAAAATGTTTGCATTTAAATATGTGCATCTTCCTGTTCCTTCTCACACATAGCCAGACATATGTGCAAGTTTATTGAATGACAGGACCATTCTCTTACCAAGCTGATCCTCAAAGTACTTTGGCAAGTGAGAGGATCACTGAAGCCAGCAGAGCTCCTTCTGTCAAGATGCTTGAGAATTGGACTGTCAGCTGTTTTAAAAGGCTGTGATGAAAGAGCTTTTCTTTCTTTTTAAAATGATGACAGTCCCTCTGTCTTTTTTCACCAGGAGATCCTGTGCTGTGTTTGGCACTTCTCCTTAACCTACTGCTTATTTCTGTGCAGTGGTGTCGATTTCAAGAGAGATTCACTTATTAACATGCCTCTCCTTGGAAAATGCCATTTGTTATAACACGCTGGTTTCTGCACAGCTGGAATGCTATGCTGTTGAGTTGTACTCTCCATTCCTTATGGTTGACATCCAAAGACACCTGCCTCGCGTTTGACTTGCTAGTCTGTTGTCTTTGAGTTGAAACAGCTCTTGGTATTGCAAAGCGAAGAAGTGTCCTCATTCAGTGCCAAAGTCATTAATCGGTATGATGAATTAATTAGCCATAGATTACTAATGTGGATCTTTAAATGGTATTCTTATCACAGCAGTTTCTACGGGGAAAGCTGCAGTGCTGATGGCAAGATTGTAAGCTGTCTCAGGCAATGCATTTGAGATGATTTTTCTCAGCAGGAGATGATTTAATCTGAGGAGTTTCCTTGAGCATAATTTTTGCTAACATAATTGTTTGCTAATGAGGGGTGAAGTCTTGTTCAGACTTGCACCAAAGTAAATACCACTGATACCTGTAGAATCTTCACATTGAGACCAAAATTACTTTGATGCTTGGCTTCCCTAACCTCATTATCCTATTATTTGCTTTCCAAACAGGTTTGTCTATCACACATTTAAGTTACATTGATTTCAGTAACTTTTAAGCATGCCCATTTTTCTCTGAATTGTGCCCATATTCATTCATTCATAAATTTAGGATTATGATTACTGTGTGCCATCAGTATACATGGCGTTGTACAGAGTACAACAGGGCAGGTCCCTGTCTCAAGGAAATTACAATCTGATTGGGGTAGGGGATGACAACAGAGGAAGTAGGGCAGGAAAGTGGAGGCAGGGACAAACAGGTAAGGAATGTGCAGTTGTTTCATCTGCACCTGCTCAAGCTTAGTTGCAGGCTGAGTTACAGTAGGGCATTTCTTCATTTCCTTAAAAAGAAATCTGGAAAAGAGAGCTCTTTTTTCTGTCACTCACATCTCCCTGGTCTTTTCTCTTTACTTTTCTCCACCCCAGCCCCCGCCACACCCAATATAATTGTTTTGCCCATCAGTGCTTCCTTTTCAAATCATTTTGACATGAGCTTCATACAGCTGTATTGAAATCTTCAGTTGTTGGATTCTGTGTCTCGGAGGCACAGAGATGAGTCATAGACTTCAGGCTGGCATTTCTTTATCTGCCTGTTTGGGTCTTTCTATTTCAGTCTGGGAGGGTCCTCTTGTTTTTGTCCATGTGTGGAAGCAAGAGACCATTATCATACAGGGGTTGCTTCTCTCTCTCTCTCTCTCTCTCTCTCTCTCGCTCTCTCTCTCTCCTTTTTCAAGGAAGAGCTCTTGCAGTCTTTATTTTGACACTTCCTTTGTGGCGCTCCCTCCCCGTCATAAAGGACTGAAACAGAAAGGCCTAATATCATTAATCCATGAGGATCCATATAAAAATTGCTATTACTGGTTCCACTACTACCACAGAATTAGGAAGAAGCAATAATAGGGACACCAAAAGAGTCCCTGAAGCTGGAGCAGAAGCCAATATGTTTTTCATTTTCCTAGCACAATTCCCTAGCTTCTCTTTCATAAAGCATACCGCCACCACTGCTGCTTTGAGAATATGGAGAAAAATAATAATGTGTTGGATCTATTCAAAGAGCCTTTTCTGGCAGAGGATCTTAAATCTGAGACACAGGGAAAAGTACATGGACCCTTTGACGACATCCTCTGTATGTGCTTTCAGACATCACAGTGCCAGCCCAATCTAGCTGATGTGTAGACATATGTAGGATTGTCGAGTTTTGCTTGGGAAGGGGTTGCATTTGAAGGATCTACATAGCACTCTCCTCCTCCTCCTCTTCCACAGCACAATGAGAGGGTTTGTTCAACACACTGCTAATTATATTTTCAGTTAAATTGCTAGTTTACTAGAAAGCAGGGAAGTGATGGGGGGGAGCCAAGTGTATTGAGTCCAAATTCCCAATGAATCTCCTTCTAGTCATGGCTTCAAAGTCTGAAAAACAACACTAGTGATAAGCAAACACAATCTTGATTCAGAATTGCATCCAGCAAATTTAATTTAAACAAATCTGAAATCTTCGCAGAGCTCTGGCCCAATGGTTGCTAGAGGCTTGAATTAATTAATTTTTATAATGAATGATTTTAGAATGTTGTTTATGTTGTACTTTTGTACTGTTTTATTGTTGTTAGCTGCCCTGAGCCCGGCTTCGGCTGGGGAGGGCGGGATATAAATAAAATTTATTATTATTATTATTATTATTGTTCCAGGTCCAGTTTGGACCTTGTTGTATTCCTGATGATATCACTGGGTCTGAAGTAGCATTCAAGGATCTCACCCGCATCTCCCACTGCCCCATTCCACTTACCTAGTCTGGCCACGAGGCCTTACTTGAGGACTTCAATCACTTGATCATCTGCTAGAATTCTGGCGTCGAAGCTTTCTTTAGGAAACATCAACTCTGGGTCACATAATTTCCATGACTTTTGGTGTCAAAGGAGGTTAGACACTTTTAGTAAACTACATATTAAAATGTATTAAAAAGGTGGTAGCGAGGTGCACCTCTGTTGCAGTCACTGGGAGAGTAAGAGAGAAGATATTCTCTGGTTTCATTACCGTCCAAGCCAGAGAAGATTGTAGTGCGCACTTTGGATTGGAGACAAACTTTACAAGTCTTCAGCGTTTGTGTTCTGTGCAAGGAAAGTACAAAGTTTGGCATCACTAAAACATTTCCAAACTATTTTGGGGTGATAGTCTTTATGCAATAAGGTTTCTGCTTTTACCATGCTGTTAAATTGACTTCCTTTGAACAATATAGACTGCGAGCTTGTTAGATGATGTATTTGTCTATTCCAGAAAGGCAGTTATTGTCACTCAGTCTGAAGTTCTAATAACTTAATAACAAGTCCCCGCCCAAGAAACATGGCTACAGCAGCAACACAAACCTTCACATCTAACTTGATACACTATTAAATACTTGTTGCTTTGCCAGAAACTTATGCAGAAATTTGTAATATATGAATTGGTACCACAAAGAGTTCTGTTTTTATTTTAGGAACAGCATTCTGAGATAAAAGCATGAATATTTAGCTAATTCTTTCCAAATGGATAGTTTTTCACTGTCCTTTGGCAACTCTGTTGTGGTTTCAAGGTTGGGGATTAATCACATGAGGGCAGCCGCCTTCTGTATTTACAGATGCTGCTCTGAATTAGATGAATGGTATTCAACCAAGGCTGCTGTGTTCTGTTGTACATTTATAGAAGCTTTGCCATAATGACCTCTAGTTGTTACTTGAAGGCGTAATGATTATCTGTGGCACTTCCAATTGTGCTTAGATCTAAGGATCACATGGCTCAACTATTATTAACAGCAGATGTTTAAGAAGGAGCCACACTGTTAACAGTTTCCATTATTATAAAATTCCTAGTTATGGCTGCAAAAAATAGACACCAATACACTAGTTTTGCTTTTTTCAGATTGATCTGGGTTATAGAATATATTATGTTTAAAGGTATGAGTTTTGTATTTCTTAATATCAATATATGGTGCTAGAATTACTACCTTAGGAAATATATAACTGAGTGTAAGTGAATTGAAGGTAATGTGGGTTTTTTTTTAAAAAAAAGTTGTTTGACCTCCTTCTTTACAAGAGCACAATTTTGATGTCTTTGCCATGCCTACCTGCATTTTTCTACTGCATTGAACTATAGGTAAAAGGGAGGGGTGTTGAGATCAAGAGAGTTACAAACTCTATTAAGGACTTACCTTCTTCCTTCTCTCACATACACATTCTTCCATCACAAGAGCTGTTGTCCTAATTACCCTTTTCCACACTAGAGGTGAGGTGTTTTTCCTTAGGAGGATGTTGGCGAAAATCCAAAGACATTCTCCTCAGAGCAGAAAACTGATTCTGCTTTTCTATTACATTGTTATTCAGAATAAAGGGAGGGCATTAACCAAATGCTGTCAGAAAGGGTTTCCTGAAGCAGATGCTTGGTAAGGTAGTTTATTTTCTGGCATCTGTGGAAAGGGGACGGAAGACAGGAGGGAGGGAGGTCAAAATGGCCATTTCAGTCAAAATGTGCTCAAGGTGCAGTATGTGGTGAGACTGAGCTGCACCTTTGGTTTCTTTGCATATAGGAAGGTAATATGTGTACTGAGAAGTTGTACACATATTATCTGAAAGCTCTCTTTCTGACCTTGTGATATAATTAGGTAGGAAGAATCTATGCGGAGGTGAGAGGAGACTGAGTGTCTGAACAGGCTTTCGGTTTGTGTCATTCTGTCCATAGCCAATCCATACTGGCAGGTTTAAATGTAAGTGTCTCATGTACTGTTGGAACAGCCCTGCCTCTCTTCACCTGACGGGATACTTGCTTGCATTGTGTTGTCTAGATCAGATACAAACCACACTCGTGCTTCCTTATCCTCCCCTGAAATGTATACAGACTATGAGATTTCCAAAGATGCTTTTCTCAAGGTGAGGTTGAATCCAGAGGGCAAAAAGGCCTGTTGACTCTGTCCAGAAAAAACTTTTCCTGCCTGAGGGCTGTTTAACAAGGATTTTGTGATGAAGGATTGTGATCTTGTTTTAAATTGTATTGATGCATTTTATGTATTTTTCTGTTGTGCTTTATGCTTTGTAAGTGGTTTCAAGGGCAGTTCTAGGGGACTGTGTAGAAATTGAATAAAAATAATAATAAATGTGAGTTATGACACTTATGAGTACCCGTCAACAGCCTCTGGAAGGATGTGGTTCAAAGGATATGAATAACCTGCTTTCTCCCACTGCATAATCTTTCTCAATCACCATCCGTGGGACAGTCAAACCATTGTTAGAATGCAGGTAAAAGATCAGAATGGGAAATTAGGCATTGATTTGGGTCTCAACTGCTTCTGTGGGCGCTAAATTGCTATATATTTAGCAGTTAAAGTCAGCACAGCTGTGACTTTTCAAATTAAAGGAGTAGGATTCAAAGATACAGGAAAATAGCTGCTTGCACTGTTTAGCAAACACTTGCACAGGTGCTGATGGAATTATTTGTGTAGTGCTAAAATTGGCTAGGTTCTATAGCAGTTGTTTTGCTTCCGTTTGCATCAAGTAAAATAATATATTTGATTTTGGTTTTCTCATGTAGTGCTCTAGTACAAGTTGTAAAACAGCCCTTCTGAGGATGGAAAGTAGCTCCCACATGTTGAAGGAAACCTTTGGAACTAACCCAGTGATTGGAAATATTGAATGACTTGTCTCATTCTGGGATGTAATTGAAAATGATAAGAGATGCTTTGGGTGGCTACCCAGTAGCCATGCACTACTGCTGATCCACCACATTCAAAGATGGCACTGGGACAGTCTCATAAGGCATTAGATGAGAGAGGGGACAAAATGGCTTCTCCCATGATCTACCGTACTCCTTCAGTACAAAGTACACCCCCATTGGGTCTGGAAGACTGATCTTAGACGGAAACTAGTTAGTATGTGCAGCCATGTGTTTTATCACCCCACTACCAGCTTAAAAAATCAAGAAGTGTCAGGCAACTGTGTTTAAGCAGAATAATGGTAAGGACGAAGCTGCTTAGCACTTTCCACTGGCACTTAAATTCTCTCAACTTCTGTTCCCTGTCTATAGAGGAAAAGCATAAATCATGCTTTGGGGGAAGTGGTGATTTTGAGCAGGAAAATAAAGTGCCAAGAAAGAAAGGGTTAAACAGCTCTTCTTCTCCCCTGTTCCCCCCACTTGCTCACTGTCTCTCAACTCTGGTGTGAGTGAGTCTCTGTGTATTTTAAATTACACTGGTGAAAAGTTAACTTTAGCTGTGTGTGTAGTATTTAATTGGGGGGCTTTAAAGAGACGATTTGCACAGTGTACTGCAACTGCACGGTTTCCTCCTTGTTTCCACATTTTAAGATGATAATGAGATCAGCCTCATAAAGCTGACTTTAGTACTGGTGGTAACATCTGCTGCTTAAGGAATCACCTGGTGCCCTAGCAGATCTAAGAAAAAGGTGGAAGTTTGTGATGGGCCACCATCACAGTGTGTACAACACTGCAAAATTCGTGGAGGTCTGTGTTGGACAGGATGGTGTTTTAGCCAGCGTCAGCTGTTACTTTCTGATGACCGTGTGGTCTGGCATGCACTATATGTGAGAAGCCATTGCCTTGGCAAGATTGCAAGCTTTGCTTTAATGGGTGAAAGCGTTCACCTTTAAGTGAGGAAGTCTGTCTTAGTGTCTTAGTTTTGCTAGTTAGTGCTTTAAAATGCTAATGTCAGTGCATGCCAGACCGCTGATTATCATGCGCTTCTATATGCTACAGTCTTCCTGCTCAGACTAACTACCATCTGCAGGGTATGTGCTGAACTCTTCTCACCCAAGCTCTCCCGTCTTATCTGCAACATAGTGCTAATTTATTTATTGTTCATTCTTCACATTTTCCGTAAAGACAGCTTGAAAATGTCGAGAGAATTAACAGGAATGCCAGCAACCGCAAAAGCAGCACTTCATGTAGGGAATGGCCCTAATCAGTTCCTCATTTCTCAAGTGTTGAATGTGTGCTCAGCAATTTCAGTCCATGCTGGCACATTGGTGTACAGATGCATTTTGCTCTGTGCCTTTCAGTTTGACTCGATCCAAGAATCTTTGAAGATGCCTCTTCCGTCTTTGGCCCTGCTATTAATGCTCTTCATCCTGCCACTTTGTGCCAGTCTAAGATATAATACTTCCAGGCTAGGCTGCAGGATTATACCTGCCTCTTGGGCGAATTATCCCATATTTTCTTCTACTGGCCTTATGTCAGGGCCAACCTTAACAAGGATTTGGTATTAGCCAGGATTTATCCATAACCAGCTGTTATCCGCAAAGTCAGTGGAGATTAAAGCAGTTCCGGCCCAAGACATTTTGCTGCCTGAAGCAGAGCCCAAATAAGTTTTAATCTTATATGGGCATTAAAGCACAGATCCTTTTTGCCCTCAGTTTGTCCACATGTTCTGTGAGACTGTGTGGTCTGCTGCTGAGAATGCTTAGGAGCATTAGTGTGGGAAAACGGATGAGGTGGGTTCTAATTCCAATAGAGGCACATCCTCTCTGGTCTTTATATATCTCATGTAGAATATATGAGTGGTAGTGTTCTTTAGAAGAAAGCATTGCAGCCACCACTACCACCCCACTTTCTCCCAGTATCCCATAAGAATAGACTGGGTGGAACTTCATCATTGCCGATTATAATCATTAGCCCTCATGCCCCCGACACCCACCCAAAGGAGAGATCTTCATGGCTCTTGTTCTGTATTGGCCTCCAAGAATGCTCAGCATACCATCTAGATTCTAGAAATTAAGCCTTAGTGAACAAGTAGGTTAGGATCTGCATTTGATATTGTTTACTGTCTGGTTATACTTTGTACCAACCCCCAACCCCCCAATATCTCTCTGTATTTCTTTATATGTTACTTCTTCAGTTCATTCTATTTTAGTTTATTTTCCCTGGTGTCGCATACCCTTCACGCATGTACAAATATAATTGCATGTGTCTGTATTCTCAGGCAAATGCAGGGTGTTTGTGATGTCTACGCGATGCCACTACTGGCTTCTTCAACACCTTCATACTGTACATCATTTCTTCTGGTTGCCTCCTACAATTCATTTACCTACTGACCTATTGTTAAGCTCCTTGTACAGGTTGTGACTATTTATCTGATGTTTGTATATTCTTTGAGTAGTTTCAGGGGTGCTACCAAGAATACTTCTGACAATGTAGGCATTTTCAGCAAATATACCCCAATATTATAGGCAGTTTCCTAGTACTTCAGGCTGGGTGTGAAAGCTAGAAATACATTTTCCGTGGGGCTGGGTGGTAATGTGTTGCAGTGGCTCTGCTTGTATCTGGATGACCATTTCCAGAAGGTGGTGATGGGAGATTTCTACTTAACTCAATGGGGCTTGTGCCACAGGGTCCTGCAGGGTCTATCGTATCTCCCATTCTTTTTAACATCTACATGAAACTGCTGAGCATAGTCATTTGGGGATTCGAAGTGAGTTGTTGCCAGCATGTGGTTGACACAGAACTTTTCATTAAAACCACATGAAGTGCTGAATGTGCTAGGACAAGATGAGAATAACAAGCTGAGGTTAGCTCTGTGAATAAGTACTTCCTCTCTCCAGATGAGCAGGGTTCAGCCTGCTCTGGATGGGATTGCACTTCTTCTAAATGATCAAATTCATAGCTTGGGGGTGGTCTTGTATCCATCAGTGACCTTACAGATATAAGTGACCGTTTAATTAACTTTGGCTTGTAGCCACTACAGTGCTACGTAACTGTGCCCTCAGTGCAAAGATTTGCACTGGCACAATGGGAGGTCCCCCCCCCCACTTTTAACACCCCCAGTATATGGTGTATTTTTGACTGTTTCCATGTGTGAAATGATTTTCCTGTCTTCTTTTTCTTCTTCCAAACTTGGATTTGAAGGTTTGTTTAGGATTCTAGAGTTCAGTTCTACTGTACAGTGGTACCTCAGGTTACAGACGCTTCAGGTTACAGACTCTGCTAACCCAGAAATAGTACTTCAGGTTAAGAACTTTGCTTCAGGATGAGAACAGAAATCGTGTGGCGGCAGCAGGAGGCCCCATTAGCTAAAGTGGTACCTCAGGTTAAGAACAGTTTCAGGTTAAGAACAGACCTCCAGAACGAATTAAGTTCTTAACCCGAGGTACCACTGTATTGGGTGGAATTCAACATAGCACAAATTGGGGTATATGAATACAGGAAATAAGATCCACTAACAAACAGAACGTCCTCCTCCTCCTACCATGTGCCCCCTAAACCTGTCCTTAGGACTCATCTAACCCTCCAGAGCAGTTTTAGCAGGAGAGGAAAAGTGGAGCTTGTTTTTACTCATATATATATTAAACTTGAACATCACCTGGAGATATTTTTTTTGAGGCAAGTAGTAAAACTAAATAATAAATGTCACTCATAGATTTAAAGAGACAGAAACAGAAAGAGCAGTTGAATCATACTGCAATCACCTGTGCCACCAACTGCTGCCATGAGATAAAGAGACGTGGTGCAGTAGCATGAGAAAGATTCCTGTGTGAGTGCATTTCTCTGCTCCTTCATTAGCCTGTTGCAGCTCTTGCTTGCTCAATTAACTTTGTGACAAATTTATGTATTGGGGAATGTGTAAAATGTTCCCCGGGATTTCATTCATGGCATTCCAGCCGTTTTATGGTGTCCTTTTAGATGTTAATCTTGTCTGTTTCCCTGTTTCCCAGAGAAGCCAATTTCAGAGCTTTTCGCGTTTTAATCATTCTGCAGATTTGTGGCTGTGTCGCATTCTTTTTATCTTCATGTTGTGGGGCACATTCTGGGATGGGAAGGTTGACATGGGCTTGGTTGCTACAGAAAACTGTGGGTTGGTGTTGCTGAGTAAGTCTGTCCACCCCTCCTGCCTTGTGCTATGATCTGGAAGTGTGGGACAGGGCTGCCTTTGGCTGTAACTCTTAGCAACCGAATCATTAAGGAGAAGGCAGGCAGAAAGAAGTGCTATCAGGGCTGCACCCAGCTATTCTGACACTGAGTATTGACTTGGAAGTAAGTCCCACTCTGCTCAGTGCAGCTTACTAAGTGTGTTTAGGGTTGCATCATAGAATTATAGAACTGCAGTTGGGAGAGACCCCAAGGGTCATCTAGTTTTACCTCCTGCAGTGCAGGAATCCAACTAAAGCATCCCTGAATGTTGCAGTCCCATGCTGCTGCTTGTGTCCTAGGTTAAATTATCAGTAATTACGGCAGAGGTGCTAAACTAGAATTGTTCACATGTAGTTAATGTAGTGTAATATTTTTAAAAATATATCAAATGCTTTTGTTTGTTTTTCTTGCAGTGATTCAGAGAGCAGAAAACTATGCAAGAAGATGAAAGTTGACCCTAGTTTGAAGGAGAAAGGGGTAGAGTTATTGCATTACAAGTAAGTGCAAGAACGGGTTTTCATTTTATTTGTTGAGACAATTTATATACTGCTTAATTACAATCCTATCTAAGATTGTCAAGGATTGCAACATAATGTGTTGAGAGTGGCTGTGCTGCCATTGGCTTTATCTTCTCCTAAAGATACCCTGCAAGGCAGCAGAGGTTTAGTATCAGTGTTTTCCTTTTCCAAGATGGGCTACCTTCCCAGGTTGATGAGCCCCATCTGTCCCTCACTTCCCTCTACAGCATGTGCAGGAACCGCCTTCTTGGCTATTGGACCCACTATTGGTCTTGTCTGCTCAATCCACCGGAGCCTGTCTTTGTATGCAGGGCAAGTCCCTAAATCAATGAGGGTTTGAGGCCCATCGGCTACCCTCACCTGGTTTAGCCAGCCAGTCAAAGCCATTTCCCAGGATGTAGCTGCTGTTGCATGCTGACAGCTTCTAGGAGCCACAGGTGAGAGCTGAGTGCAGAGTGGGGACCAAAGGTGGACAAACTGCCCCAGAAGGAGCACAATATGTCTCCCACCAGAGGTACTACCCCTCCCCATACAGCCCAGAGTGGCTATGCAAAAATAACAAAAGCTCGTAAGGCAGAGATAATAATTTTCATATGTACTGCATTCCAAAATTGGGCTGCTAATGGACATTTAATGGGCAGGCAACATGGTATGGGTTGGCTATGATGAGCTGGTGGCTGAAAGCTAATTTCTGTTGGTGCACTCAGTCCCACTAAGATCTTAGTGCTTGCTAATATTTAAGAATATTAAATGCTTTTGTTTATCTCTTGCAGTTGCCGGAACCATGCACCTTCCTCAACAGTTGGGGTTTTGTTCTGACCTTGCACCTTACATCTGAAATGCAGCACAAGGTCGGAGACAATTTCTGTCCCAATCCCAAACCTGGAGGAGGGTTCAGAGTTCCGTGCAATGGGAAAGCAAGCCTTCAACCCCCTCCAGTTTAGAGTTGGAGGGAAGTGGACAGGCTTGCTTTGGCTGTATGTTTGCTAGGCAGTTGAAGCGCCTGTCAAATGCAGATGTCAAGACACCTGCCTCTCCTTCTAGCTTGGAGCTGGATCCAAAACACATCCCAAGCCTCCTCTGAACTGTGGAGGCAAGGAGGAGCAGGGTCATTCCCTTCCTCCTCGCAGCTTCAAACTTTGAAGTAAGCCTAGGACTTACCCAAGAGGCTTTCTGAGCTACAAAAGTGGCAAGTAAAATTGTAAACTCCTAGACATAATTGCACTGTATCTACTGGCGCATACATAGATAATGTAAGTTTTGTTGTGAATTTCAAATACCATGTTACATACTCAGGAGAGTTCCCTGAATAAAAATGTGTGTGTGATTACATAATACACTGTTATTAATATTAGTAGTCTGGGTCAGCATTAAGAGTTGAAAATTAACCCTCCCCCATCTGCCTGGCCTGAGAGAAATGGAAAAACTCGTCACATTATTATTATTAGGGATCAGAAGGGATGTTTTTAAGGCAGATGAGTTTGGTGAAGAAATTACCCCCTGAAAAATTACACCCATACTTAAAGAAAGTGTTGTCTCCTCTTCTAGTATTCTGTCATAATTCTTTTTAATGAGACAGTCCCTACCTGTGTTACCTAAATCAGTTGGAGGCTGGTTTCCCAGCTGACTGATTTCAGGAGACTTTAGCATGTGATTGTTTTTTGTTCTTCAGGAACCAACATGCATAAATATAGCTGTGCATTGTTGCAAATAGAACTGCCGCCTGAAACTGCCACTCCCCAAGTCTAGCCTGTGCTAAATGCTCTCATTAAGGCTTTGTGGAAGTGATTGCCCATTAGAGACCTGGTTGCTTCAAGAACTTGTTTTCGATGGCTGTGTTTTCCACAGCCCTGCAAGCTGAGGAAAACTTAATTTATCCAGACCAGAGGAAACAGCTGCATGATTTTCTAATAGCACTCCTAAAATTAATTGCTGTTTTTCCCCATACTGTTTCTTGACAGGGATGGCGCATTTCACACTGAATATAACAGAGCACTCACACTGAAGGTAAATTTACAGTAGTTTGAAATCTTCCGAACAGGGAGATGTGTTTGGGTGTAGAACAGATGTTAATGCTTACAGCTTTATATTTGGATGGTTCCCCCCCCATACATTTCAGGAACAGCTGTTTGGGTGACCTAAAGGGTTTCTCTCCATTCTCATATCTCCTGCACATCTGCCAGGCAAACATCCTGCAAAGCTGTGTGTGATTAACTAGATGGAGACACTGTTAAATTGCAATATAAATTGTGAACTTCGTTGCAATCTGCTAACAAATAAAGTGGGTTTTTTATTTAGTATGTGTGTTGTAAATTATTTTTGTCTTGCTGCAAGATCCCTTTTGATGCCAGCTTGTATCTAACCCTGGCAGTGATTGGGAAAATGCTCTCCCCCTCTATTTCATCTGCCATGAGATGAGCTTGGAAAAGAGAGGAAGTGGCCTTTCCTCAGATATGATTGCAACCATGGACTAAAGTCCTAGGTAGATGCCCAGCGCACAGCATTGGTAAACTGGCCTCCTTTCCTTTTGTTGCACGGCCATAATAGACTGCACAGAGCAAAAGGAGAAGTGCCCTTTGAAGCAGCTTTCAGAGAAAAGGGGTATCCTAGAGAACACCAGAGAATACTCCTAGAATAGGAGGCCTTTCCTCATGGTGGCTTAAGAAAAAGCTTTGTTCACAAAAGTAGCCTCAGGAGGTCTTGGCTCTGTTCCTGAAATGATTGTAGGAGGCGTTTTTAAACTCCAGAAGAGCCTTAAAAAATTGACAAATCGAATGATACTCAGTTGAATTCACCTGGTGTGTTTCCTTCAACCTTCTCCAGCACTTAGAGGATTTCCCCAAAAGTCATTGGAGGGACTCAAAATGACAGAATAGATTCAACAAAAATGAGTTCTGTTTAGTTTTGGAAGTTTTTGGGAACCTTCCCTATAAGAGGAGGCTGAAGTGTTTGGCGCTGTTTGCCTTAGGAAGGATTACTAAGAGGAAACATTATAGGGGAGGGGAGCCAGCAGTGCATAACCCAAATATTATACAAAGTGAATAAATTGTGAAGCTTTGCGTAAATTTCTCTCTTTCTGGTCTTTATAACAGAACAAAACAGATAAATTTATCTGCACAGACCCTGGCTTGCTCATAGTTCACAGTACGGTGGCAGTTACGAGATTTGAGCACCATTATTGAAGCTAGTGGCAACTGCCACTCATCAGTGTCTCAACACTGATTCCTCCTGCCTTATTAGAGGAGACTTAGTTTTGCAACTGCTACCACATTTTGCAGATTGTACTTCATTAACAGATTTCTTCTTCTTCTTTGGCGATCACTCGTAGCCGAGTAAGATTGTCTTCCATAAACACGGTTACACAATGAGTCCGTAAGTGACTGTAGAGGCCAGTTCTGGATCCACACATCCTTCCACAGTGGGGACATTGGTTTCCGGGCGGGAGTTGATCACGGTGTGGATTTGCCAAGCATGCCTTCCTCTTAGCACATTTCTCCCTTGCGTCCTGAGTTCGGGTGTCTTCAAAACCCATGACACCTTTGGTAAAGGCTGTTCTCCAACTGGAGCGCTCACAGGCCAGTGTTTCCCAGTTGTCAGTGTTTATACTACATTTTTTTAGATTTGCCTTGAGACAGTCTTTAAACCTCTTTTTTTGACCACCAGCATTACGCTTTCCATTTTTAAGTTCGGAATAGAGTAGTTGCTTTGGAAGACGATCATCAGGCATCCGCACAACATGACCAGTCCAACAAAGTTGATGTTGAAGAATCATTGTTTCAACACTGGTGATCTTTGCTTCTTCCAATACACTGATATTAGTGTGTCATTAGCCTGTCTTCCCAAATGATGTGTAAAATGATTCCATAAGTTGTTCTAATTATTGAGTGTGTGTGTATGTGTGTGTTATTAATCAGTTGGTTGGAAAGTGTTCGCAAACTACACATTCCTTATGGGGTTCAGAAGCAGTGAAAGTCCCTTCCCTGTTCCAGAGGGACGGCACCTGCATTCTCCTCAGCTGCCCTAGGAGGGAAAGCTGCTCTAGGCATTGTTGGAGCTAGGTGCTCTTAGGCAGGTGCCTGTATAGCATCAGCCCAAGCACTCCTGGCAGCCTCTGGCTGGCTTCTGCCAAGCAGAAAAGAGGGGAGTGTGTGTGTGTTTCTGCCTTCCCTCAGGAGTTGCTTTCATTGGCTGCCACTGGGATTGATATTTCCCATCTGGTGTGTTATCTACCGACTGTCTCCCTCTTCCTTTTTTGTTTCCATTTTTTTTAAATGATGGAAACAGGCTTGCACAAGGCCCCTCTCCTCCTTCTCTGAATATAAAGTTTAGAATCTGACTCCATGCCCAGAAGTAGGGCTTTCCCCCAAAGCTAGCTGTTGTCTTCTTCTCGGGGGAGAATATGATGAAAAAATATGACATGTCAAACTAATAGGAGGCATCTTTAAAATAAGCATGCAGAAGAGCTTGACAAGATGTGATTAACATGCTTGTGAACCTGACTTCTTCCAGAAGTTATCATAAAAGGTTATGGTCAAGCATTTGGGCTGTTTCCCCTCCCTTTTAGTCAAACTATTTTTTCAAATGCCTACAGCACCTTTGAATCAATAAATGCTCACTGGGCAGACCACAATACAAAAAGCCATTCAGTTATTCAATCCCTCCAATAAAATTATGAATATAAAATCAATCAAAAGGTGGATTTATTCTTATGGAAATAGATGTAGTTTGTTTTTACGCAGCAATAATAGAGGCTAAAATGGAAACCCGAGTGGCAGTTGTTGCCCATAAAGAGATTCCTATTGGATGAAACCAAGGTCCATCTTGTTGGTGACCTTGCTTCCTAAAATGACCAACCATAAACGCCCTGAAAGCCCACTAGCAGGGAATGAAGGCAACTGCCCTTCCCTGTTGCTGCTGCTGCTTCCCAGCAACTGGTATTCTTATCTAGTAACTTGCCTAGACCCCCTGCAAAGCCATTTGAGGTAGCAATCCTCAGTAAACCCGAATAGCTTTAAAGCATGGGTTTTCACAGGGAAAGCCCTGGAACAAAATAAAAAGGGGTGCTCAATCAAACATGGAGCTTTAAAGTTCCTGGAAAGCACGGAAGAAAGGTAAGTGTGGATCAGTCTTTAGGAACCTTTGTCACTATACAATTAGGCCACAGGAAATGTTGCTGCATTGGAGAATAGACATTAAAAAGACACTCATCATCATCTTCCATTTTATTCATAAAGTGCCTAAAATAACTAGTTACTTATGCAATATTTTTTTTTAAAAAAAATCTGGCTCCCTAATCCCTAAATTAAAAATTAACTAGTACAATACAACGGGTAGCGAAGGAAACAGAAGCAGTCTGTTCAGTAATGCCGAGAAGGCTTTAGAACACATGAAAATAGCAGATTATTTAATATTTTATATTTAGGTATGTGTATCTCAGAACATGTTTTGTTTTTAATCGGGTATTCCTGTTTTCTGTGACCCTGCTGCTTCAAGTGTGTGTAGATTTTAAAAACTGTTAACAGATTTAACTTAACACTTCGTTTTGCAGTACATCAGTAATAGCGAACAAAGCTCTCTAGATCTGCTGTGTTACATTTTAAGACAATATGAAAATGCATTTGGCAGTAAGGTGGGGTGTGCTGTTCTAATGAGGCTGCCACGCTGCTCCCAGCACTCTTTCTTTCCTGGGCTGCAATCCAAAGAGCCCTCTTAAGCACACAGAAACCCTTTCATATGTGCAAGCAGAGCTTTGGAATTTCTCCCTCCCTTCACCCCTCCCTTCTCCAACAGCATCACAAACTAGTTTGAAAACCAGGGTTGGGGAACTTTTCTGTGGTTCTCCAGATGTTGTTGAACTACAACTCCCATCAGCCCCAGCCAGCCTGGCCAATAGTCATGGATGGTGATAGTTGTAGCCCATCAATGTTTGGAGGGCCTCGACTGCAAACTCAGTTCCAGGTTTTGAGAATAGCTCCTCAAGCTTCATTCTGAGCCTCTGTTAGGAAAAAGAATCAAGAGGTGTGATGTACAATGAGCCCACAACTTGCACACATTTAACTTGTGTGCATTCAGTTCTACGCATGTGTGTGTGGGGGAATTACAAAGGAGGTGAGGTTCTGGGGGGAAATGACTTTGGCAATCCCACCCGCCATTGAACCCAGTAGGTTTTGGCCATACGTGATTTTGGCTTTAGACACAATCCCTTGAACGTAAACCCTGTGTAAATTGTAGGTCTGCTATATACACAAATGTCCAGCTCCCGGATTTGTGGACCTAATTTGATTCAAAGTGGAGCAGATTTATCCACTTAGACTGTTGCAGTCTGTCATTGGAAAGTTCAGCACTGGCAAGACCACATATATGGCAGCACACTGTTTCCTGTTTGACATTCTGGTGTGTGTTGCAATCAGTGTTTCCTGATTGTTTTTCTTCATGTGTAGTAGCTTGTGTTAGTTTTGGCAGTTAGATAAAAAGAGAAAGCCAGTGCTGTTCAAACACCTGCTAAATATGCTAGGAATTTACTGAGCTAGTTGAAACAAACAAACAAACTGTTTGTTTGTTTCATTTAACAGGGGTGTGAGGCTTAACTGCACAGTAAAACACACAGGGTTCCTATGCTGGACAGGAGGGAAACAAGCCTGATAGCTCTCTGGTGTCTGGAATACTTTCCCAGCACTCTTAACTGGTGAGGGAGCCTCACACACTAAGTTTAAGGGTGTAACTCTATGCAAACTTGACAGAAAGCTCTACTGAATACAATAGGTCTTAAGAATAAACTTGCATAGGACTGTGCTGATGACCTACTGAAAATAGAAGGAAACAAAAATATTGAAAGCTGGATTGTTAGGGAAGATTGCCTCCTGCTTGTGGATCCAGCTTTTCTTTAAAAAGTTACAAACTGCACCTTTAGATTTCCATGGAATTTGAAAAAGACATTATCTCTGCTCCCTTTGGTCCTCCTCTCTTCGGTCCAGTTATGTCCGTAATTTGTTGGACATACCCATTTTGTGTCCAAATTTTCACTTTTTAAAATATGGCAACCCTACATTAGAACACAGCAGACATAATATTGTTGCTTTACATGAGATATATTTAGAAGCTATTAATAGCAGTGGGATAACATAGATCACAGGTGGGCAACTTGCAGCCCCCACCTCATTTTATGCATCTCACACCCCATTTGTCCAATCCATATCAGAGTTAATTCCTTCCTATTAATTTCCTCCTTATTTTTCTTAGATTTAAAAACTGTTTCCCTATCTTTTTTATTTGGTTTCAGAACAACTGGGAGGGGCAGCAGCACTTTATATGATTTTGTTTTAAAAAAATTGTTTGTATGGTTTGGGGGAAATAAATTTCCCCCATCCCAAACATCTGAGAGCAATTTGGTAGGCTTCTGTCATTTATAGCAAACTAGTCAGAAATGAATTTGTTTTGCTTGCTTTCCAGAACAATATTCACCTGTTGTTGTTTTTTTAAAAAGTGTTGTTTTTTTAAAAAATCATCATGCCAAAGTTTTCTGGAATCTGTTTAAAAAACTTTGCTGCTTGGGTTTCTTTTTATTTTTTAAAGGAGTCTTAAGTGCAAGGGTCAACCAATGAATGTTGTTACTGGAAGCAGAATGGCAAAGTCAGCATTCCATGGATTGTTGATAGTTCTGTCGTGGGGTTAAAAACTTTTGTCTTTCCATTTCTGTGCAGTCAATGGTGGCCTTTCTAAAGGATCCAGAAGGAGCTCCATTGTGGGAGGAAGATCCTGAAGCCAAAGACATTGTCCACATTGACAGTGAAAAGGTACGTTAACCAGAATTGGGAAGTGCTTGGAACAAAACAAAGTTCTTCCACAAAATTAACTCCTGCACATACTGAATGCAGAACCCTTTGCACTCGCGTGAGCTTGAGAAAATCAGGGAAATGTTGTTACTCTTAAGCTTATAAATTTTTGGAAGGCATGTTTAGCAGCTCCATGTTCTGTAAGCTAATATGCTTTAAGGGCACCAAGGAAATTGCACGGGACATGAGAGAGATCCTTTGCAATTGCCTGTTGTGCATACCCCCTTGCAGCATGCCTTAACTGCATCAGCCACTCTAGGCACCAAATATAACTTGTGCTCTCCCAGCTGATAGTTCCTTGAACTTTATAGTTTTTTAGTTGGCTTGTGGGGTAGTTGCACTAATATCTGCAACATGTAATGGTTGTGATAAATGGCTGGGTATCACATGCGTATCACATAAGCAAAGCCCTCAGACTTCTATTACTTCATTAATTTGTTTATGCTCCGCACACCTGTTGGTTCTGGCATCATTATAAATCTTTATGGTATAAGTAGTATGATAACCCTTTAGGTTTTTACAACAGGTTACAGTTTTGAATTGAACACAGCATCAAGGCTGAGCAAAATGAGCATATTAATAATTGAAGGCTGTGATTAAATGGGTGATATGATCCAGTTTAAATGGAGATAGAATGAGGAATGGGTGAAAAGCGAAGGGAGTGCAGGCTGATTTCATTGAAGGCAGTGTTCTGTGCTCCTACAGATGAACTTATGGTTCAAATGGTGAATTGTTTAAGGATGCAAATGCACTTTTATTTTTTTTATATATGAAGTTCAAAATTGGTATATGTAACCAGCAAATCCTTAGAATACAACAGAATGTGAATTAAAATGAATCAAACATCTTAAACATGGGAATATTCCCCTGTTTGGATTATCCCATGGGAAATGGGGCTGGTTGGAACATTTTGGATTGTAACTTGTTGAGGTAAAATATAGAATCCACAATTAAAATATTGAATCCACAATTAATATTTTAACTAGAGCAGAATTAGCTTTTTTGGCAAGGTACTAATTGGCCGAAGTGACAGAATAGGAAAATGACTACTCTCCAGAGTGCTCACGTGCCATCCTTTTTAAAAGCCGTGGAGGGACTGGCATGGTAACCAAAATTTAGATGCATTAGAGAGAGCGGTTGCTGAACAGCTTGGTAGGTTTCTGGATGAAACATCTGCTCTCGATCCATTCCAGTCCGGCTTCCGCGCTGGTCATGGGACCGAGACGGCTCTGGTCGCCCTAACAGATGATCTCCGCAGGCAGCTGGATCGAGGCGGGTCGGGGCTGCTGATTCTTCTAGACCTGTCAGCAGCCTTCGACATGGTCGATCACGAACTCCTGGACCGCCGCCTTGCCGACGTGGGGATACAGGGCACAGTCCTTCAATGGCTGCGCTCGTTTCTCTCCGGTCGGGGACAGAGGGTGGCGCTTGGGGGGAATTGTCATCGCGCCACTCCTTGGTGTGTGGAGTGCCTCAGGGTGCGATTCTCTCCCCGATGCTTTTTAACATCTTTATGCGCCCCCTCGCCCAGCTTGTCCGGAGTTTTGGGCTGGGTTGCCATCAGTATGCCGATGACACCCAACTCTATCTGTTGATGGATGGCCATCCTGACTCGGCCCCAGATACACTGACCAGATGTCTGGAAGCTGTGGCTGGATGGCTACGTGGGAGCCGGTTGAAGTTAAACCCTTCGAAGACAGAGGTCCTCTGGCTGGGACGGAGCGATATGGGATCGAGGGGGCAACTCCCGTCTCTTGCGGGGGTGCAATTAGTGCCAGCATCGTCCGTGAAGAGTCTGGGTGTAATCTTCGATACCTCCCTCTCTATGGAGGCGCAGATTACAGCTATAACAAAGGCGGCGTTTTTTCATCTCCGCCAAGCTAAGCAGTTGGCTCCTTATCTCTCTCGCCCTGACCTAGCCACTGTGATCCATGCGACGGTCACCTCCAGACTGGATTATTGTAACTCGCTCTACGTGGGGCTGCCCTTGAGACTGACCCAGAAACTCCAGCGGGTGCAGAATGCCGCGGCGAGACTCCTTATGGGGTCTTCGCTGCGAGATCATATCCATCCGGTGCTGTACCAGCTGCACTGGCTCCCGGTGGAGTACAGGATCAGGTTTAAGGTGCTGGTTTTAACCTTTAAAGCCCTATACGGCCTAGGACCCTCGTACCTACGGGACCGCCTCTCCTGGTATGTCCCACAGAGAAATTTACGGTCTGCAAATAAAAACACCCTAAAGAACCCAGGCCTCAGAGAGGTTAGGCTGGCCTCAACTAGAGCCAGGGCCTTCTCGGCCGCGGCTCCAATCTGGTGGAACGCTCTGTCACAAGAGACTAGGGCCCTGCAGGACCTGACATCCTTCCGCAGGGCCTGCAAGACAGAGCTGTTCCACCAGGCCTTTTGTCAGGGCGCAGCCTGACCCCCTCCTCTGGCAATCTGCACAAAACTCTGCTTGATGGTTGCCATTAATTTGATTTTAATTTGATTTAATTAATTTTATAATGAATGTTTTACAATGTTGAACCATTTGATTGCTGTTAGCCGCCCTGAGCCCAGCTTCGGCTGGGGAGGGCGGGATATAAATAAAATTTATTATTATTATTATTATTATTATTATTATTATTTGATGGCTTACAGGTTTGAATCACTGACAGATATTTAAGGGTCATGATAAAGCCCTTTGAGTTGCAGGGCGCTATAAGACCAATAGGAAAACTATGTATGATGGTGTGTTCGGTCTTAATGTGGGCAAATGAGGACTATGGCAAGGGTTAGTGAGGTTACCTGAGATCTCACTTGCAGCAAATAGAGGCTGTTTAAACCCAGCAAGGCTCCCTTAGCCATCAAATTATTTTGATTTAATAACAGCTTATTCATAAAAGCAGAGAACAGTCCTAAATCATACACCTACTTTTGTTGCAGAAATGTAGCTTCGTCATTCTACTTCCTCCTCTTTCTTGGTAAACTCTGAGCATTGTGTGTTGTATTCCCTCCCACCCACCCTATTGATTTTAAATTTTAATTGATTGGTCTCTGGCTGGTATTTCATAGAGTCATTTCAGTTTCTTAGCTTTCATTCTGGTATTAGGAACAGTTACTTTGGCATTCACTTTTTGTAAGAAGATTAATTTTTAATGTTCACCTTTCTGTTCTCTATTACAATCTCTCCTGGGGTCATTTTCAATTTAAAATTTTCATCTTGCCTTTCTAATCATACTGGCTCTGAAAAATCCATCCTTATAGTCCCTCATAGCCCTGGATTGGTTTGTGTTGAAAGGAAACAAGCAGATTTTTCTGTCCTTAATAAAAGTGGGGTGCCTGTTTCATTGAAGAAAACAGTCCTGTGGTTCTGGGGTAATCAACCAGGGGTGCATACCTCATCTAATTTATAATACTTGTCTATTTTTTGACAGTTACTTAGCAGTTTCTGGATAGAAAGTACTGTAAGGGTAGACAACATGGTACCCTCCAGCTGTTGTTGAACTACAACTCCCATCACCATTGACCACTGGACATGATGGTTGGGGTTAATGGGAATTGTAGTCTAGCAATACATGGAGGGTACCACATAGGCTTCCCCTGGTAGCTCCTGTGAGAACAACATCTTTATTTTCCCAGCCCAATTTAGATACAGTTTCCTGATATTTGCACAAACCATGGTGAAACCTAGGCTCACATGCTTCCCCTTTTGTGCTCATTAGAGGGAAAGTGAAACCTTCTGTTTTCAATTTTAAACAAGCTATGGTTCCCTGTGATGTTGAAACTTGGGTGGCTATAGTTCATTTAAACAGTGATTTAGTGGGGGAAAGTCAGAGTGAAACTGTGGTTTCAGACTCTGACTTGTATTTGCATTAAAAAACACGCCACAGATATAGTTCAAACAAATTGTAGCTCCCTGAATCCTGATGTCACAGGGAATTGTGATTAATTTGAACCTAGAAGCAGTTGTTTCCAGTCTTCTCCATTTTGGACACAAGGAGAAAAGGGGTTTCTGGGAGTGAGAGGCTAGCTGCAGTTCATCCACTTAGCAGAAAATCATGGTTTCCTATTACATCTGAAGTGGGCCTTGGTTAACTTTTTTGTGAGTTAGCTGAACTAGAAAGTTGGAGGAGAAAATTATGTTTGTATCTACTTTTAAATACCCTTCAGCTCCATATTCTCTTGGCTATAAAGCTGAGAAAGGGGTGAAGAAAACAACCAAATTTGATGGGTTCCCTAAAGAATATTCTAGGAAGCTTATAACTACAGCAACAAAAAAGTCACAATGTAACACTATAAATAGGGTAAAATACAGTGATGAGAATACACAAAGAACAAAAATCCAGTATGGGTGTAAAGTTGCTCATAAATCCATCAGCACAGATGAGATATATCTTAAATTTTCTGAATAAACCCCTTTTGAGTAAATCCCACTGGAAGCTTGTCCCATTAATTTATTTTGGATTATCTGCATTTATGAAAACATATCAGCAGGAAAACACTGTGTTTGCTTCATTTGTAAATCTGTGGAAATATTCCACTTATACGGAGTGGGGTTGTAGTTACTGTGGAGTTGCAAACATCTGCTTCTAGCAGGCTCACACTGTTGTCTTTAAAATAACTGAAAGCAACATATTAAAGATAAATGGTTTGTTTGTGAGAGAATGCATTTCTCTCATTAGTAAAAATAAAAATAAATTTAAACCATAGTTCATTTGTGCCATGTCTTGGCTTAAAAACAAGACACCCATCTTGGCCTCATAAATGTATGTGAATAGAGAATAGTGGCCATGTTCGATTGCTCATAAAATATGGGTTTGAAACCTTGGATATGAAGGTATCACTATGTTCTTAAAAGGCATAAACCCATGGCACAAAGAAAGCCGTCCTGTAAGCAAGTTTTTAAAAGTTTTGTATTTATTTATTTTTTAAAAGAGAAGGGACCTGCTGTAAAAGACCCAGGGCCTTATCTATCTACTTGGATTATCACCTAAATGCAGCCAATTCCTTCAATTCATCAACCTCTTGGCCTTAAATTTGGCACAGTAAATTCTGTTATTCAAGCCCCTAACACAGACCAATCCTTACTCCATATATTGACACATGTAATCCAAACTCTATGTGCTTGGAAATTTTACCTGTTTATCTCTTTGGGATATATTGTTTCTTAAATTCAGGGTTTTAATTATAGCATGTTTATCTCTTTGGGTTTTAAGGAACTGAAAAGACTTTTGAAGAAGGAAGATAGGCCTCTGCTGCTGATGTTCTATGCCCCCTGTAAGTAATTAATATGCTGATATTCTGTGCCCCCTGGAAGTAATCTAATATGCAAGATCTCAAATCCTTTTTTCTTTTCTTCCTATGGTCCAGTAAAACAATCTGAACTGTCTGTTAAATTCAATTTCATGTGTATATGATTGCCATATGGTTATCAATTAGCAGATGATTTTTTTCACTTCATATTCTTCCTAGCTCAATTCTCCAAATTTCAGTGTAAATGCTGACAGTATAGCACAAGAATATTTCAGATATTTGCTTTCTCTAAGAGCACTCTCCTTAAATTATTGAGAGAGGAAAAACACTTGGCTGGACTTGCCGTTATAGTACACATTTGTACTCTCAGTTCTAAAAACTGAGTTTAGGAAGCCTGAGGTACCAGATCCAAAACATTCTTTGCTCCAGCCTTAA
This sequence comes from Podarcis vaucheri, assembly GCF_965113315.1. Classification (NCBI taxonomy): domain Eukaryota; kingdom Metazoa; phylum Chordata; class Lepidosauria; order Squamata; family Lacertidae; genus Podarcis; species Podarcis vaucheri. Next base: position 94,469,419 of record NC_138759.1, read on the forward strand.
TCCATCTGAAAAATGAATGGATGTGAATTCATATTGACCCACCATTATAACAAATAGACTGACCACACAAAGGGAGCTGTACTGTTCCAGCCTGGCTGAGTTTGCAAGTTGCTGGACGAAGTCAGAAGAAGCTGATCTTGATTAGCAGGGAGCTCGCAAGAATTAAGTGGCACAGGACCTTGGATAGCTCCCAGTGACAGCAGCTGTTTGTTCCTTAGCTTTCAAACTTTATTAGAGACTGATGTCTACAAGAACCCTGCCAGTGAAGCTGCAATCAATATAGAGACAATGCTCTGATTTCAGTTGTACACTGTGAATGACCTTGCACTGAACCCTCTAAGGGAATGGACAGCTTTGGGTGGTGGTTGGGTTGATACAGATTCTTAACAGAGATATCTAAGCTGCCAGTCCAAGATCTACAGTCTAGTTATTCACCTTCCTCAGAGAGATTAATAGGGAGTTTCCCTTCTGCCTCTCCAGTTTCCCTTTTCTGGTGGGTTTAAATATTCCTGGGTAGATGTTGCTGGCTCAAAGTAATCAACCAATAAAGGGGAAGCTTAAGGTCAATATCAGATGGATCACCATTTGAATCATTGAGGGCCTGGATCCCAACAGGAAGTTCATGTGCAGGTCAGATGCAACCCATCGCTTTAGATATGAACGCATGCCATTGCAAGCTCACAGATAACTGGACTCATTATCTTTATTAAGAAAGACTTGCATGTCACAAGTACTTTTCTCTTCCCATCTACTACTCAGAACCTAAGGGTCTGAACTGGAATCTAGAGGTTTAATTTATTAGCTGTGAATATGTCCAAACTGCCCATCTAAAAAGACATGCCTTTGAGGTACAATCTTGAACTTGTTCATTATTCATCTACTGCAAGATTTACTTCCATCTATCATCTGGCAAAATGTTAGTGGCTTGTTGTTTTGCCTATTGCTATTCAGTTTGCACCTACATTTCTCTTCCACTACTGGCTATTGTCGTGGGGTGGGTAGATATGAACATAATTGCTTTTGTCATTTGAAACCTTGTTAAATGAGATAGAGACTGTATTGAACATGAGAAATAGAATCTTTTCATTATATTGAATGCAATAGACCAGTGGTCCTCAAAGGGTGTGGTGCACCACACTGGTGTGACAGGAGAGGATGTCTAGTGTGGTGGGAAGATTCAACAACAATCAAATAAGCTTGTATACAATTTCATTTTGAGAATGATTCATGTTCTTACGTAGCTGCATTGTTTAATACTTTATGGCTGTCCCATTATCATGTTATAAAGTAGTTGTGTTCTATTAGGGTTGCCATATTTCAAAAAGTAAAAACCAGGATCTTTTCTTAGGAGGACCCCAAAATTGTTGCAACACACAAAAAAAGCGATTTTTCGGTTTGCTTGCCTAAATTCCAGGACAAACCGCCACCTTCCGGAAATCCCCCCCGGATGCCACTTCCGCCTTTGAAATCCTGGCAATCTCTAGGAAATCCAGATGTATGGCAACTCTAGTTCTATGTTACAAATCAAACACTGCTAGGAGTTGCTTTGTTTTTGTTTTCCAATTTATTATCAGTAAAAAAAATTTGGTGTGGTGTGAGCAAATTTTAATTCTGAAAGTGGCCCAGATAAAAAAGTTTGAGAGCCACTGGTATAGACCTAAAAACATCTCAATTTGTCCATTATACATGGATTGTGAGAAGCACTGGTGTTTCCTTGGCAAACACAGCTGATGTGTAAAGTGGCTCATAGTAATATTTGTATCATTCCATATTCAAAGGCTTTTCCTACTTATAACAGTGCATGCCTATTACTTTTTGTTAAAAAGGGCAAGTTGGAACAATTAAGTATAGGATATGGTAAATATGGCTAAATAAGAGTATATCTGGTGGATTTCTGGATGAAATATAGGCTCTGGATCCATTCAAGTCCGGCTTCTGCTCTGGTCATGGGACCGAGACGGCTCTGAACACCCTAACATATGATCTCCGCAGGCAGTTGGAGCAAGGTGGGGCGGGGCTGCTGATTCTTTTAGAAGACGCACAGAGAGGCTGGGGCAACTCAATCAGATGGGCCAGGGATTACTACTACTACTACTCAACCTCATGAGGATATGTATGTATCCTCCCTCTGTCTATTGCTGTTTTATGGCTCTTTCAGATGACATGTAGAATAGCTGCTAGTATTGTTTTCACCTTTTCAAGGCTGAATACTACTGAATTTTAGCCACTGATCACCAAAGAGAGTAGATTAGTTGTAGAAAGGAAACCATCCTATGCTTGTTGCATATGGAATTGGTGTTGCAGTACATGGCTCACCCCTTCCAGTGCAGTGGCTTTTGCTCAGACTCACGTTTCACAATCTCCAGTTTGTTCCTTGAGTGAGTGTTCTCTAGAATGCTGGCTCCCTTTATTGTTAAGGCCGCTGTTGCCTATGGCTCCCAGACAATTATATGTGATGGCATGTTTTTCAACCATGCAGATTTACTCTTAACAAGCCTACTTTTAAACTTCTGCAAACACAGCAGAGTTTTTGGGTTATCTCTGAATGGCCGCTGTTTTCTGGCTCGCAGGATGTAATGCAACCGCCTGCTGTTTTATATCGGTTTGAAGCTCTCAAGCCTGCTTTAGGCCTGTAAATCATTCATTCAGGGAGAGTCCATAGCATCAGAACACTTTCATACTATTACTCTCTAGCAAGTAACTTTTTTATTTTTAACAACAAAGTATTTTTCTTCAACGTACATCATCTGACCCTTCAGTCGGTTTGAACTATCCCCCCCTAGACACACTGCTGTTCTGCCTCCTTCCAGTTTTCTTTCCTTTGAAGCAGGAAAACATTTGAGGCAGCAATATTTTCCTTGTTTCTAAATGGCTGTGGAGGAGCCGAATTACTATTTTAGCAGCTTTTAAAATTTTTCTCTCCCTCCCCAGTTTTCATTCAATTTTATAACTTTTAGCATAGACAGTTTGATCTGCTGGTGTTCTGGGTATACCCAAGACAAAAATTAAACCACTAATTGAAGTCTAGTAAACTAAAGATGCTTACAAAGGTCTCCTCTTACAAATATATTTATATATTGTTGGGTTCTGATTTGCCTGATCTTGTTTGTGGAGAAGTACTTGAAGGGGGGTGGAAGGGGGGGCTGAGCTGCTTCCAGCCAAGATGGCTGCTTTCAGGAAGGATCTCCTCTTCTTTCAGATGAAAAGTGCAACATAATAATGAGAATTGCTGAAGATAAGCCACCCAAAAATCCAGTGTGGATTCTAGATACCACACTGTTGCAACAGGAGAGGTTTGTGAACAAATTAAGTGAGGAAATTCTTTGAGAAAGAATTGTTTTCAGGGCTTTCCTGTACAATGGTCTGCAATTCAGTGAAAATGGTTACAAGAGAAACATAGTGTATTTAAAGGTTAGAAATGTAGAGAGTGAGAGGCTGACTTCTGTAATCATGAGATTAGATCTAATACATAAAGAAACAGTTAGTACTAAGATCTATAGGCAACTCATCCAGAAAAGAAGTGAGGATCTAAAACCACAGGAGCCAGTTCTTCAGAGTGATTAAGGGAGTGTAAGATTTTTTGGAGTTATTTACACATATGGCTGCAGTGTCCAGTAGTGCAGCTTTTCTGACAACACATCCATGAAGAACTGTCATCATAGAAGAAGAGGTGTCCACCTAGACCCATAAGTAGCTTTATGTCATTTGTTTGTCAGGCCAAATAAAAATCTAATGACCAAGGGTCTAATCATTATCCCATTAGTAACATCTAGACTTGGAATGGCGAAAAATGCAGGTGTGTTACTACGAGTTACGGTATTAAATCACATGGGATATAGTATTAGATGGAAAAATAGCATGTTTCAGCGTGGCTTTATGAGGTAACACAAATCATAACACTTTTTAATGTGGTATGGGATAGTTTCAGTAGGCACATAAACAATCAGGATAATCAGAGATGAGCACCTCAAACACAAAGGCCTTTGGAAAGATGTGTGCCCACAAAACATGCCAATTAGGAAATGCTGTGCAAATGTATGAGAATGTAAATGTTGACTGCTAGCAATGACAAAGGTATAGGGTTATTTGGTGTTTTTGTAATGTTTTGTTATATTTTGTTACATGTCTTTTAAGTATATGTATGTGTATAAAAGTGTGCTGGGAGGGAGAAGTGGACTGCTTAGGATTCAAGCAGTATCCAATAACCTTGTTTTGTTTTAAGATTTATAGAAAGGAGAGGTCACAAGACAGTGATGAAAAGATCAGGAAGATTTGAATGTCCTACAGACAACAGTTAGGACAGGTCAAGGCTGAGGACCTTCCTTTACTTGTGCTAGAATAAGCCAATAATGTTAACAAAAACTTATTGCGTGGGATTGGCCTATTTTAGGCTATTCGGACTGCGAAGGCTGATTTTCTGGCTTGCCTTCTATACTGAGCAGCAGATGCAGGCTGCTAGGCTCTATGTTCCAAGAAGACACTCAATTTAGTCAGTATCTATCCTTTGTGTAAGAACTTTTGCTTCCTACTCCCACAGTGGTCTGTTTAGTATTAGAAGAAAGTGCCAGTTTGCAAGGTGATTTTGATTTGTTCAGCATTGTATGCATGTAGTTTCTAGCATTCCACAGCCAGATGATGACTTGGCTGCATTCTCTCTTTTACTGACAAGTCTTCAAAGTCTGGCATCATAAGCTTCTGGGTCCTAATGAAGGTGGCCCTTTGAATTACCACTATTCTTAGTAATCATGCCAACATTGCCATTGCTTGTTTTTTTTATCTCTGTGTGCTTAATTTGATGAAAGGTGCTTCAGTTAAATTCCTATGGCTTGTCTCGTCTAAATTAAGCCTGTAGAGCCTATTAGCGTACCCTGGGTTGCTTTGGAGGCCTTGAGGTTGGAATTGAACCCGTGCACAATAAGCAAAGCAGTTACTCAGCCTAAAAAAGCAAAATGGATTTAACAAGATGACTAAACCACTGCAAACAGATCAATAGTGAATTAAAAACAAGATAAAACAAGGTTGATACAAAATAATGGCTATGAAAATAAGGGTTTATATATCTCTAACTCTAAGCACCTAACTGAACTTAGGTTACAGAGTCCTTTTTGAAGATTTCTGAGTTCTACTTTGATTCCAGTAAGTCTAGTTTTATGAACTCTGTCCCTATCACTAGACATGTGTAGGCTCAGTTAACTATATCATTCCAGCATAGGCCCCCTTACGGCCTATATTCTTCTTGCCACAATGGGTCTTAGGTAGAATTAGGACATATTTGGTTAATAGAGACTCTGGCCTGGTTTTGTTGTTGCTTGGCAAGCTCCAAAGACTACTTCTTCAGTGTACAAAATTGATATAGCTGGATTCTTGCAAGTTTCAAAACTGAACCAACCAGCTTCTCCTCCTCTTCCTCAGCTAGTTTGAGAATACTCGTACCTGTACTGGGCATCTGCTTTGAGATGAAAGTACTCTTGTTACTCCCCAAGAATTCTATAACTTAACTCTTTTTTATATTGGGTAGGGGAGAGATTCGTACTTGTCCAGTTTGTATCTTCCCCAATACTGTCATCACTGCAACACTAGACATTTCAGTTACAAAGGCTAGTTTTTGCTTTCTCACTGGAAGGAAATTGGAGCTGATATAAGAGATTTGCGTATACCACTTCCAACATGATGTGGAGAGTATTGTGAAGTGGGGAACAAGATACAGCATTTGAGATACCAATCAGAATGCTGTGGTTTAAATGATGCAGCACGGCTGTATGGCATTTATAAAAACAAAAATCAAATTGCAGTTAGAACAAGCCATCAAAGAGACATACTTGGAGCCAGCCCACCCACAAGACAAGGTGAAGCTACTGCCTCAGGTGGCAGGATCCACTGGGGCAGCAAATCCCAATGTCAATCTACCTTCCCCCACTTTTCCTCTTCTTCCCTGGAGAGGAGAGGGGCACCATTTTGGGGTCCGCCTCAGGTGTACAAGGCTTTAGAATATAGGGCCAATGGGAGATGCCTAAAATTTGGACCTTGGCAAGTCAAGAATAATTCAGTGTGTTTTAAGTTGTAAATTCCCTAGCTCTAACTCAGTGGAAATGACAGGAAATGTAGGGGTGTTTTTGATTTGATGTCCATGCAGATGCATTTAATGGTGTCATATTCTCTCTCTCTCTCTCTCTCTCTCTCATATATTAGGGTGTGGTGTTTGCAAAAGAATGATGCCATCTTTCCAGCAAGCATCCACAGAAGTTAAAGGCATGTATGTAAGTGAGAGGAGTTGCAAGACTAATGAATGTTCTGGTGTTTTGTTTTTGTTTCTGTGCAGCTTCATGTGTGTGGGTGTTTTCTGTCCTTTCTGTACAACTATTGCAACATGCAAACAGATCTTACCATATTTAGTTTTTAAATGGCATCCCATTTTTTCCTTCAAAGAAGTCAAAGAAACTGACAATACAAAACATAGTCATGAAAAACCTTCAAAGAATCATAATCTAAGAGACAGTATTCACTTTGGTAGTTGTACTGTTGGGTAATGAATATTGATCAGTACCTAATATTGTTTTCATGCCCTCTGTCCACATGGTGCTTGCCACTGACAGTTAATTGTAGCTAAATATTGGGAGAGATGGGGACACGGGTGGCGCCCACTGAGCCTAGGGCTTGCCGATTGGAAGGTCAGCGGTTCAAATCTCTGTGACGGGGTGAGCTCCCGTTGTTCAGTCCCAGCTCCTGCCCACTTAGCAGTTTGAAAGCACGTCAGAGTGCAAGTAGATAAATAGTTACCACTCCGGCTGGAAGGTAAACAGCGTTTCCATGCGCTGCTCTAGTTCGCCAGAAGCGGCTTAGTCATGCTGGCCACATGACCCAGAAGCTGTCTGCGAACAAGTGCCAGCTCCCTCGGCCAGTAAAGTGAGATGAGCACACAACACCAGAGTTTTCCGCAACTGGACCTAACGGTCAGGGGTACATTTACCTTTACCTATTGGGAGAGGTGCAGTGCCCATAGGCACTCTAGCTGCATCATCATATCTATAGTCCATATTCTTGATGGAGGCTGGGGAGAGCTCCTTTCCCCACATGATGATAGGAGACTGGGGGATGAATACAAGCGGTGAGGCTTTTTAGACTGTGTTTACTGTAGATTTCATGGGGGAAGGGTTATCCTCTCTCCTCCCCCCCCACCTAGGCAAGTTGATGCCTTGCCAGCTCTATGTTGTAAAATGAACAAAATCTCAAGACTTTGCCCTGCAATCTTGCCCCTTTTTGCATGAGCCATAAAACTGGGGTGGGGGGCAGAGAGGGGCTGCCTCCTCTTTCTTACCACTCTTCTCCAGATAGGAATTATATACACAACACAAGACTGAAAGCTCTTGAGTAGAAGCAGGGAATTGCTTAGTTGGTAAAAGCAACCTCATGAATCTGTAATGCAGAGGTTGCTGATGTAAGGGTTTCCCCTGTTAATCCATTTGATGTTCTTCAAAGTAGGTGTTGATGTCTCAGAATGGTGGATAAGGGTTGGGGAAAGACCAAGACACTGTGTGTAGGTTTGCTTTTGTTATTTATGTATATATATAAAAAGCCCTAATGCTTTCTGAGCAACAGCTGACCTTCTGAAGGGAACGGCCTGCTTTAAGATTTATTTCACACTACCTCCAAGCACATTTGGTCTGAGCAGCATTTTATGTGAACGAAAAATCCTGCTTTTGGATGGGGAGGGGGAAGTGGGTGCAGTTAGATTAACACTGTGCTGCTAAAGGGATTTAAGCCTTCAGTGTTATTAATCAAGAGTTAATCTTCCAGTTGTATCTTCAGCAACTGGCCATTGAGGAATATAGCTACAAGATGACTTGCATCTAAATCTTAGACCCAGAGAGAGGCAGTCCAATCCTCTGAGTAGTTTCATTTTAAAAGTGCTTGGGGCTTTGGAGGAGCAGAGTCGGTAGTTTATTGTTCTGAGCAGAGGATGGCAAGTCACAAGCTCTGTATCCAAATGCCTTTTTCTAGTATTCCTCATCCTTCAGGGCAAAAGTCTGCTCCCTTTTCAGTAAAAGATGAGCCTGGCACCAGGCCTGCAGCTGTGAAGATAAATTAAAGAGCTGTGGCTGTAGGCAAGGCTCCAAAGTATATTCTAGCAGTAGTGTTTCCAAGCAGGTATGAAAAATGAGCAAGCTCAAGAAGGTCTGCTCATTCCCCTGGCTGGAGTGTTTGTAATGGTGAACTTCTTCTTGGGTGATCAAATTTTATATGCATGGAGGTGGGTTAGGATGAGCGATAGTAGCTGGCCCAAGATCACCCAGTAAGTTTCATGACTGCGTGGAGTTATTGTTGAATTTTGGTTTCCTCAGTCTTAGGTCGATACTTGAACTGCTACACCACACTTGACTCTTTGCAGCAGTCCCCTGGGGTATCTTAAGCTGAGAGGTAGCAATTTATTGCCACCCAGATTGCTTCATAGCTGAACAGAGGTTTGACTCCTGACTTCCTCGGTCCAAGCCCAATACTCTGCCCACTAAACCACTCTGATTCTGAGGATCTTTACAAGTGTTACTTTTTTGTGTGTACATCAAGAAAAATGTGGTCTGAACATTACAAATTCGTAATTGCAAATACATGCATCATACAGGTACAAATAAAAGATCTGGAAAAGGACACTCAAGTAACAAAAAAGTCCCCCCCCCCTGCATAATATGTGAAAAGACCATCAGTGTTTCCTAAGCAGGGCCCATTTCCCCTTCTATTTTTCCATGTTAATGGCACAGTGAACTTCACATGGGGTTTCCTTTGGTGTTCCTGATTAATAATAAAAAGGAATCCATTAACAGGCTAATATATAATAGGCTTTTGAAATAAGTATTTTCTCTTGAGGTCATCTGTGAGATGTTCACACTGTCTCTTATGAGAGAAAAAGAGAGCATCTTTGTTAATGGACACTTATAGTACACGTGGAAGAGAGGTGAGCTGCTGAAAGACAAGGGCTCTCGAACTAGCCAGTGCATTTCAGATCACTTAAAAATTATCCCTGAGCCTCTGATTCTAGGCATCAATGAGCCATGTATGTCTATGCTTCCCCACCCCACCCCCCACTGCAAACTGTTTCCCCCTTCTCTATTCCCAAGCTTCTGAATGAGGAGGAAGCTCCATGTTAACTGCCATAGCAGAAATAAAAAAATCTGTGATACCAGCCCCATACAGGATGGCCAATAGTTGAGTGATGGGAGTTGTAGTCCAGCAATATCTAGAGGGCTGCAGGTTCTCAATCCCTACTGTATAATCTATGTAAATGATTTATGGCTTGAATCAAAAAGAATTCCCAACTTTTCTTGCCTTCAAATCCTATATGAGCACACAATTCATTCTCTACTGTAACGGAGAATGGTAAGCCCCATCACACATGGCAGAGCATTTTGGGTTTTTTTAAAAAAAGACCTATCAATTCTTGCCCTGATGAGCCCATGGTGGTGAGAACCGCCACCATGGTTTTATTGGCTTTTATGTGTTAAACTTTTCTGTGGCTTTATTAGCAAGCAGAGATTCCTATAAAATATAATCGGTACTGCAATAAAATACAGCTTCGAAAGGTCCTTCTGCTTCTGGTGTAAGACTCTTCTGGTTCTGACATTACAGGTACTTGCAGGGATGAATGTCTACTCAGCCGAATTTGAAAAAATAAAAGAAGAATACAATGTCCGGGGATACCCAACCATTTGCTACTTTGAGTAAGTCTCTGCTTATTCTACATATAGATAATGGCAACACCAATCATATATTTTGTTGGTTTTCCTGTATTTCAAACCTTGTTTTGTTGCATTTATAGAAAGGGAAAATTCCTGTTCAACTTTGAGAACTATGGTGCTACAGCAAAGGACATCATTGAATGGCTGAAAGAGTAAGTGTCTGAAGTGTATCTCCTACATCTTTGAGAACTGTATTTTGAATAAACAGTATCACACCTTGCAAATAGCAGCATCTTCATCACTACTCCAAAGGCAAATAAAAGCATCACACTGAACTATTAAAGATGAACCTGGGTTGTTTGCTTCAGTTTCCATGCTTTCTATTTCATACTTGCAGTATCTTCCCAGTTGCAATTCTATTATCTTTTCTGGACATCGGAAGGATGCCATTGATCTGTGTCAAAACCTTCGTTTTTAAAACCTCAGACTTTAAAATTTTCATTCCCTTGTTGTGAACACCTCCGTTATCAGACAATTTGAAATGGCTCTGACTGAGAGATTGTGAATCTTTTGTTCCAGTATCTTTTACCAGGGAAAGGAGACAGACTCAGTGGTGTGTAGGAATGATGATCCAAATTGAGAGGCAAGACAGGATTCATAGGATGACACTAGAGTTCTTGCTTTTAGTATCTAATGTTGTGTTCAGCATAGCTGGATATTTTAGTTTTTTATTATGAAACAAAATGCAGCAAACACTGGCATATATTTATAGGTTTGGCAAGTTTGATGCTTGATTGAGATAGAAATATCTGACCTAAGCAGAATTGATTGACACTGGGACCTTGGGGCAAGGTCTTGAGCATCGTTAGTGAAGCTGTTTGATATTTATCGGAGGAAAACTATAATTTGGTGTTGGACTGAAAATAAAGCATAAGTTACAGAAAGCATGCAAGAACCTATGGGCTTGTTCACACCATTTCATGGCAGCCTTTGAGGAAGAGCCATAGCTTAGTGCTAGATTATCTGGTTTGCATGCTGAAGTTCTCAGGTTCAATCCCCAGGAGAGAATGTCTGAAACCATGGAGTGCCATTGGCAGTCCATGTCAACAATACCGAGCTACATGTACCCAATGCTCCGACTCTGTATAAAGCATCTTTCTTTATTACAATGCTGTGTGTTGTCTTTCATGGGACTGAAACTGCCTTGGTTGCACTGGTTGATGATCTCCGGCGGGCTAGGGACAAAGATGAGAGCTGTTTCCTAGTTCTGCTGGATCTCTCAGCGGCGTTTGATACCATCAACCATAACATCCTTCTGGACCGTCTTGAGGGGCTGGGAGCTGGGGGCACTGTCATACAGTGGTTCTGCTCCTTCCTCCTGGGCCGTGTTCAGAAAGTGGTGGGGGGGGATGAGTGCTCAGACCCCTGGGCTCTCACTTGTGGGGGTGCCTCAGGGTTCTGTCCTCTCCCCCATGCTTTTTAACATCTACATGCAGCCGCTGGGAGAGATCATCAGGGGGTTTGGGCTGTTTGTTCATCAGTATGCGGATGATACCCAGCTCTATCTCTCTTTTAAATCATAACCAGTGAAGGCGGTGAAGGTCCTGTGTGAGTGTCTGGAGGCGGTTGGAGGATGGATGGCGGCTAACAGATTGAGGTTGAATCCTGACAAGACAGAAGTACTGTTTTGGGGGGACAGGAGGCAGGCAGGTGTGGAGGATTCCCTGGTCCTGAATAGGGTAAATGTGCCCCTGAAGGACCAGGTGCGCAGCCTGGGAGTCATTTTGGACTCACAGCTGTCCATGGAGGCATAGGTCAAATCTGTGTCCAGGGCAGCTGTTTACCAGCTCACCTGGTACGTAGGCTGAGACCCTATCTGCCTGCGGACTGCCTCACAAGAGTGGTGCATGCTCTGGTTATCTCCCGTTTGGACTACTGCAATGCGCTCTACATGGGGCTACCTTTGAAGGTGACTCGGAAACTACAACTAATCCAGAATGCGGCAGCTAGACTGGTGACTGGGAGTGGCCACCGAGACCATATAACACCGGTCTTGAAAGACCTACATTGGCTCCCAGTACGTTTCCGAGCACAATTCAAAGTGTTGGTGCTGGCCTTTAAAGCCCTAAACAGCCTCGGTCCAGTATACCTGAAGGAGCGTCTCCACCCCCATCGTTCTGCCCGGACACTGAGGTCCAGCACCGAGGGCCTTCTTGCGGTTCCCTTAGTGCGAGAACCCAAGTTACAGGGAACCAGGCAGAGGGCCTTCTCAGTAGTGGTGCCCTCCCTGTGGAACACCCTCCCACCAGATGTCAAAGAGAACAACAACTACCAGGCTTTTAGAAGATATCTGAAGGCAGCCCTGTTTAGGGAGGCTTTTAATGTTTGAGATTATTACAGTATTTGATATTTCTTGGAAGCCGCCCAGAGTGGCTGGGGAAGCCCAGCCAGATGGGCGGGGTATAAATAATAAATTATTGTTGTTGTTGTTGTTGTTATTATTATTATTATTATTATTATTATTATTATTATTAATTTCATTGTGTGCTTTGCTCCACAAGGTATGAGCCACTGAAGTCCATCGATGGGTTTTGTGTACTGCCTGCGCTGGCTGCCCCTGTGGCTTGACACGTCTACATATTTGGTTTCCTGTCTGTCTTTCTTTGGGACTGTTTTCTCTGCAGGCTCATGGAGAATAGTTTATTGTGATCTGGACTGTGTAGGCAGATCTGCTGTGGTGGGGTAGGGATGGGGGTGTTGGACAATGGTAATGCTACTACTTTGAAAAAGAATTTATATAAAGTACTCAGAGCTCTTCATATGCATCCTTTTGCTTATCCTAATAATGTCCTGCAGTAGAGGCTGTTGTTGCTATTCCCAAACTAGAGACTGGAGAGTAGAGGTGAGAGTGAGAAGACAGTGAAGTTGACTTAGGCAACTCCAAGAGTTCCTGTTTGTATGGACACATCTAGTTCATAGCTCATGTTCTTAACTGTTATGTTGTAATGTTTCGGCAGCATCACAATCTTTTGATCCCTCACAAATCATTGGGTGGATAGTTATGGAATCTTTCCTAATTTAATCATGCTCTCATCTTTTGCTTTTCCACCTCTCATTTTGCGAAAATGTACATGGACATCCCTAGGTGTTTGCAGTCTTGCCTTGTGCACTTCTAGGTATAGCCACGAAGGAACAAACGTATGTAGCTGTTGAATCCATGTAAATAGGTTGCTAAATTGTCAGTGGAAACAGTGATTATTGTACCTGTGGAGACTGCACGTCCTAGGATACTGGGAGCGCAGGGCGGGGGGTATGTGTCCATTAACCAATTGTTTGGCTAAAGAGCTTTGTAGATGGGATGAGGCAGGTATTTAACAGAGCTGGAGGCGTCATGGTTCAGTGACATTGTATGGCATTCGGGCTGCTGTCTCTTACAGTGGAATACTCAGCACATTGAGTACCTACTGTGTGGATCAAGGAAGGAAATTTTGCCCTTAGAATTAGTGTCGCTCTTGGTCTGTTAAGAAAGCAGCACCCGCGAGCGGAAGAGAGATAGCATTTCTCTCACCGCCCCTTAGCAATGATGTGTGCCTTCATCACCTGTACCTTTTCTCTTTGCCTTTTGGCTCTGCGTGGAGGCCCTTATCTCTTGGCTACCACATGGGAAACAGTGTCTGGAGCCCCCCTCCCCTTTTCTTCCCTCCAATCTGCCTACATTATAGTCTGATAATCCCTGCAATATGCAGTGCTTTTATATCAGTGCTGCAACAGCTACTGAAGGCAAAGCAGAACAGCTGTGGACTCTTCCCAGTGATAATCTCTGCTAACAAGCCACTCTGGGCTTTGGCTGATATTTCAGTCGTCCAGAGCTAAAGACAGCTGTTTGTCCTCAATTAATTTCCAATGCACACTTAATAATTTCCCAGAAGGCAAAGTGATGCAGCCGCTTTTCTTCCCTCCCCTAAAAGAAATCAATATGCTTCGGGGGGTGGGGTGGGGAGAGGAATTCTTATTCAGAAGCCGTGCTTTAGTTGGAAGCTGTCCATAATTGAGGTTGCAGTTATAATTTGTATACAGTGTAAGACCCGCACATAGGCATAGTAATGAATTACTCAAAGGAGTCTGTAATATGGGGTAGTCCAGTGCTCTGTGGCAGTGACTCAAGAAGGCCTGGAAAGTGTAATTGAATAATGGGGCAACATATGTAGGCACTATATGGGAAATAATAAACCTAATTAAAAAGAACAACAGGAACAAATAACATTTCCAATTAATTCAGCCTCCTGTTAGAGGCTGATAGTGGGGGGGGGAGAGGGGTGGTTCTTTTTTTTAATAACACTTTTATCAGCCCTGATTCTCAAAGGACTTGTGAACACAGAATCTCTGTTTATTTCATTGGGGCACCTGCCTTATTACTGCATGTGAGTGGCGTGAAAAACCAAGAATTTGTGATGATTGTGCTCTGAAGGTGCAAAAGGCAGACTGATAACTGATTTCCCTTTTGCAAGAAAGCTGAAGATATGAAATTCCTGAATTCAAAATACAATTGGGATTGGCAGGGGGTGGGAAGTGGCCAAACACCACAGGTTTCTGTTGTCCTCCTGCATACTTTTCAAGTCCAGCTGCATTTTTTCTGTCTCCAAAAAGCACCCTTCCTTGGGGACAGATATAAAGGGAAAGGAGAAAAGGCAGCTCCAAGGCTGCTTTACCTCATTTTATTTGTTTTGTATAACAAGATCTTTATATAGCGTAATCAGAAGAATTAATGACTCCTTGCGAGAGGGGGCAGTCCCTGCCTTCTTAAAGTACTTCTAGTGATTTGAAGGAACTAATACTCTTTGAACAATTTTATTGTAAACGGCCCGAACCACTTGTGCACAATTGGAATCCTAAAATTGCCGAGGATCATAGAATCATAGAATCATAGAATCATAGAGTTGGAAGAGACCACAAGGGCCATCGAGTCCAACCCCCTGCCAAGCAGGAAACAATGCTGCGGTTCTGACTGAAAACATGAAATTGAATTGCCAGGAAAGTTTTGGAAATCCAACCTAGAAATCAGCAGCAGCTCTGATAATAACGTGAAGTCCACTAGCCACATTGAGTAGTAGGTACTCCATGTGCTTAGTATTTTACTGTAAGAGACAGAAGGTAAACAATACTGAGTAAACAAACACATTTTTTTCAAGTGTTTAAAGGGAGAGGCATCTTTGTGACTCATCAGAGTTCTAGAACTTGGGGGCAAAATAAGTACCGTAGTTTGAGTGTAAGCTGGAGGGTACTCCATTTGATGTCTTTAATTTTGGTGGCACTACACTGGTAGGATAAAACTCTTCAATGGTATTTAATATTCAAAGACCCATTATTATTATTTTATATTGACAAAGCAAACAGTGTTGTCCTGTACCTTAATTTTATTTCATTATCTTTAACCTTAATTGGGTTATGCAAAGCCTTCAGTATTTGTTCCTTTTGTTACAACTCATCATAAATTTAAGATCATAGCAGCAAGGGTGGGGAAATGATGGGAGGAATTCAGCATTCCACTGTTGCTGTTGTTCCATCAGTGCAAGCATTTTGGGTGACCAGGCATAACAATCTCCCCTTTCCTCTCACCCACCCCCGCAAACTGTTCTGCCATTGGGGTGGGTGGGCATAGGGAGTAGCTACCCTCTTAGCATAGGTAACCTCTTCATCAAGTTAGCACATACAGAATAATTTTAATTTCTTAAGATCCAGTTCGCGAAGGCAGCTGCTATTTTTCTCCTTGTAGCATCTTCTAAATTTTACCTGTTTGTTTCTAGTCCTCAGCCACCTAAGCCACAGGCCCCAGAGACTCCCTGGTCAGAAGAAGATAATGCTGTTTATCACCTAACAGATGATGACTTTGACAAGTTCACCAAGGAGCATCCTTCTGTTTTAGTGATGTTCTACGCACCATGTGAGTCTGCATTTTTTTTTTTTTTGTTTATTGTTCACCAATATATTGAGAGATGATCTGGTTCACATAGTGTACCTAGACTCTTGAGTAAGCTTAGATGTCATGGAATAAGATGAGGGGACCTCTTGTGGATCAGGAATTGGTTAAGCTGCAGGGAGCATAGAGCAGGAATAAATGGACAGTGATAGAGTTAGAAAAGGTTCTGAAAACGGCAACCAAAATGATCAAGGGGTCGGAGTAACTCCTCCATGAAGCAAGGTTGCAGCATTTGGGATATTTTTTTTTACTTTTGAGAAAAGGTAAGTAAGAGGTGCTGCATGATAAAAGTTTGTAAAATTATGCCTGGCATAGAGAAAGTGGATAGAGAGAGGGTTTTTTGTCTCTGCCTCTGAGAACAAACATCAGAACTCATGGACATCCAATGAAGCTGAATGTTGGAATATTCAGGGCAGACAGAAGAAAGTAGCTATTTATGCAACACATAGTTAAACCACGGACCTCGTTGCCACAGGAGGCAGTGGTGGCCACTAACTCAGATGGCTTTCAAAGAGGATTAGGGAAATTCATGGAAAACAAGTCTACCAGTGACTGCGAGCCATGGTGGCTATGATCTGCCTCCATGGTGGGATGCAGTATGCTTCTGAATACCAGTTGCTGGAAACCCCAGGAGGGGGAGCATGTTATTGTGCTTGGGTCCTGTGTGCAGTTTTCCCATAGGCAGGTTCTCACAGGTTGGCCCCTGTGAGAAGAGGATGCCGAACCAGATGGGCCATTTGCCTGATCCAGCAGGCTTTCCTGGTGACTGAATCCAGGGTTGCGAGGAACCTTAGAAACTATAGCTTCCCAATCCTGCTATGAATGTTCATGGCAGTATCCGTGCGATAGATTCTATGGTTTGGCCCTATGATGGGACAAGCTGCAAGCATTCTGTACTCATGTTTCCCATGTGTCTACGAATGAAAAAAAGGAAAGATGTAGACGTTAAATGTTTTAGCACTGCAGCAGGAAAACAAACCACTCAATTCAGAACCCAGTTTATTTTGTCAAACAGCTTGAAGGTGTCAAGCAAATTAATTCGGTTTCTCTCTGTTATGCTAGATTTGCATCCATATGTTTAGGGTATATTTTTATATACAGGAGAACATTCAAATACACCATCCCCTGAAGTGCTACAGACCAAATAAAGGATTACCACTTGATCCTACTGAATAGATAAAATGGTTTTCAGTTCATTCAGGTTTCGCTAAATGATTGTCTAAATGATTAGCTTTGCTGTGCTATGTTAATACCCCCTTTTAAACTAAATATAGATTCAATGAATTATTGGGCACATTTTATGTCCAATTATGCCATCCTCGTGACATAAGGATGGAGGATGACCCTGTGGAGGTTATCGTATTTCATAGTGATCCCATTTTGAAGATGAGAGGGGGCCTAGGCTCATCATGACTTTGCAAGCCCACTCAGCCAGAATGCTTGTTTATGAATCAGGATTTCAGCTCAGACTGCCTGTGGCAAATCCAGTTCTTTTATGCAGTACAGCACACTAAAAAGCTTTTATGGAACTTTGGACACTAACCGTTGTAGCTTCTGAGTTGCAGAGAACAAAATTCCACTGAATGGATTACTCCTGTGGACCAAAGAGAGATTCCCCCTTCCCTTTTTCAGCCCCTGGAACCAAAAAAATATTTGCTCCAGAGGGTTGGAGGGCTCTCTGGAACAGCATGGGAGGTGTTGTGGTCTGCAGGGGAAACTGGCACATATCTCCTCCTGCTGCTTGTTCTGAGCCATGAACGGAAGGAGTCCTGCCATTTGCAGAACAGCAGGTTTGGATTCAATCCAATGTCTTCCTTTTAAAAAAACACACATTTAGAACATTTTTTTGCTGATGGCAAGGATAATAGCTAGTGATTACTAAACAGGCAGATTTCACTGCTGCCAGGATGCAGAAGCACTTTTCTACTAGGAATCCCCTGCAGGCAACATTAAGTGAAGGTGAATATGCAAGTTAATTAACAGAAGACAGCTATCATAAACAGTTATCTCCATGATTAAAAGGTCTTCTCCAGACACTTTTTATATTTACTAATGGAGTCACCTTAAAAATATAAGTAGATAAGATTCTTCCATGAAAGCAATGCAGCAAAGACAAGGAGCTTATTCATATTTCTTTCATCCTTGGGACACCTGAAAGATTGCAAACTTACTAGCTCGAGAACAGCAAAAATCAAACCAAAGCCAAGAGTGCTTCATGTACACTGAAGTGTGCATCTAATTTGTTTTTTTTTAATGGGAATTTTGATATGAGATTTGCAACACTGACTTGGAGTTAGTAACCTGGCTTTCGCAGCCGATAAAACTAGTATACAGTTGCATTGTGTTTACACACTACAGATCTTACGTTCATAGAGTGTTCTTTTGGAGAGGAGACAGAATTCTGGTGGTAACCTGATTACAAAGTTGTAGTCAGATGGGCAGAATATTAAGAGTCCATTAGTGCAATGCAATTCGTCTACACACATCAGAACAAACTGTTCTTAGCATAGGTCCAACACATTTTGGTAGCAGAGGAAGAAAATTAGAATGACTCCCCTGGTGGTAAAAGATACCATAATACACTGTGTAGTGTGCTATTTGCTCTCCTTGAATGTTTGCCCAGCTCAGGGAACAGATTTGGGGGTAACTCACCTTGACTTAATGGTAAAGCAGGGCCATTTTCTGAAATGAAATATACTTCATGGCACATGGAGGATTTCTCCAGTGGTAAGATTCAGCACATACTTTAAGTTGATGATGCCTTGGTGGTTTGATTAGATGCTGCCATTATTTTTCCATAAAACTTGATTTTCATGTCGTACCCTCGAACAGTGATTCCCAAACCATTTTTCCACCAATGGACATTTGCAAGATTGTTGAGGGACTTGTTGAATCCCTGAATGATTTTCTATCTCTTTTGGCAATTGTAATGAGCTGTGCAAGATGCTGAGTGATTTTTAATTGTATTTTTATTGTTGCTTTTATTTCTTATATTGTATTTTATTACCATTTAAATTCTATGGAATTCCACTGGTAGCATTTGCACATCACAGTAAACCGTAACTTATGGTTTGTATCCTTGGGTTACCGCTACTTTCTGTAGCCAAGGTTTGTTCTTGGCTTATGAATTCTAGCTTGTTTGGAGAGCAACATACCATGATCCCTGGTTTGACCATAATGCTAGGTCAGAGACTGTGGTTTGTTTTCCCCAGCAGAAATAGGAAGGAATGAAGCTGACATGATCAGCTCATACACAGTAAACCAGGGGCTATATATACCATGGTGTCCTAATGTGCCCATTGTGACTTTATAGAACTGTAGAATTGTAGAGTTGGAAGAGCCCCAAGGGTCATCTAGTCCAACCCCTTGCAATGCAGGGATCTCAACTAAAGCATACATGACAGATGATCATATAACCTCAGCTTTAAAACTTCCAAGGAAGAAGAGTCTGTCATCTCTCATGAGAGTCTGTTTCACTGTCAAGCAGCTCTTACTGTCAGAAGGTTCCTCCTGATGTTTAATCGGAATCTCCTTTCATGTAACTGGAATCCACCGGTTTGGGTTGTGCCCTGTGGAGCAGAAGAAAAGAAGCTTGCTCCATCTTCCATGTGACAGCCCTTTCGATATTTGGAGATGGCTATCTTATCTCCTCTCAGTCTCCTCTTTACCAAGCTTAAAGGTACACAATTCCCTCCATTCTTCCTCTTGGGAAGCAGAGGGAATATTTTTTTAAGGTACCTTTTGTGCTTTCTCCCCCAGAGCATATTATAGGGAGGTGTTTGTGTGTGTTGCAGAATTGTGCTCACATATGTTCCTTTGAGCTCAGTCTGTACCCACCAGAAACACTACAGTAGTGAAAGGAAGGTAGCTCTTGTTTCTAAGACGATTGTGTATTTGTGGGGGTGGGGATTTGATTGAGAGGCAGCACATCAAAGGGTGTGCTGTGTCTGACCCAGTTTCCCCAGTCCTCTGGCGATCTCTTCAGCAAAAGAGCACTTGGCTGTATTTCATTCCCAACGTGATGGTTGTGGGGGGAGGAAGTGTTTGTGACAAGCTAACAGGGCTAAGAGATTTACACTTCCGAGCCTAGTAACCATAATCTATCTGACCAAGTTAATATGGCTGTAAATAAAGTTGCCTGAGGTAGAACAAGCAGATCAGGCAACTGAGGTAGCAAGGCATAGCATGTGAACTTCAGTGGTGCATTGACCATTAGTTTAGTTTTGGTCACCCTGGCCAAGGGGCAGCAGAGCACAAGTTCAGATGCTGTACTGTCCGTAAGTCACCACTTACTAGGTCAGTGAAGCTTGTCGTGGTTTCACACCGTGACTAACAACAGGCACATTCTGTTTCCAAGGCCAAGGAGGAATCACAACAGGATTATTGTTCAGATATAAGTAATAATTGGTGCAATGCTAGTAGTACCTGAACCACTTCTAGGTCTTAAGATCACCCATTTTGATCCAGGAGAAAGTTGCTTTGATTGATTAACGGCTTTGAGGGGTTTTGTTTTATTACAGTCAATATAAATGTTATTAAGTAAACAAACAAATAAGCAAACTTTTCCTGGTGACATTACAATATCTCTGCACAGAAATTCAGTAAGCAGAAGCATGTCTTCAGATGGTTCCAGACAAAAACAACCAACACTAGGGTCTGACCCTAAAATGCAAGGCTTTACTAAATCTTTTTTTCTTTCTTACATGGATCTCCACTCTCTCTAAATCCATGTCAGGAGCACTTCCTCATTTTTACCAAGGAAAAACAAGCGTGTTTCAAATCTACTATCTGAGAGTCTATAAATAGTAGCGATCTTTTTAAAATGCCTTGGAAATGTTTCACTTCAGTGGGGAAGGCTTAAAACATGTGTGAGATGTTATCCTGTAGAGAAAAGATGGAATATCTTGCCCTGAGGTAAATCACGGGTGCATATCCAGATCTATTAACTGCTTGTCAGCAGGCGTTCCCAAGGTGCATCTACATTTACACAAAAGCATTTCTTGCTTAGATCTGGTTACATAAACTGCACTTCACAGCTCTCAAGCATAGCATGCGGTGGGACATTTTAGCATTCGCAAGCTTCTTTGAATATTGGTTGTTTAGATAACATATATTCCCATATGAAATTGTCTCTCCTCAGCATAGCTATGGACAATGCAATTTGCCGCAATTGCAGTGTTAAAATGGGAAGCAGCACTTAAGGGTGCTAAGGGGATTCAAATTGAACTGCTTGGGCTCTTCTCTCTACCACTGCCACCCTTCTCTTTCCATTTGACAAATCAGTTCATCCTGTGACTGGTTTTTACCCCCACAGGGGTAAAATAAATAAATCATTGATTGATTCTCTTCCCCACCTTAGGCACAGAAATGTCTTGGTTCATATGTGCCTGCTTAACCCCCACTGGTTAACATGTGAAGAATGCCAGAGCATAGACCTGATAACCCTTATCCTCAGATCCGAGAGTGTGAGGGTGGATTATGATCATTCACAATGGGAGGGGGGGACCTTTGGTCCATCAGGCGTTATTGGACTCCAGCTCCAGCTGGAGATACTCTCTGCACATACTCAGAAGCTCTTTGCTACATATTCCACTGATGTGTTTCAGCATTGATAATTGGTTCTGGCTCACTCTAAGCCCAATTCAAGCCTTGCTTCTTTCATGCGCTGCTGCCATTTACTTACCTGTATTGTAGGGACAGACTGAAAAACCTTATAGCATTCTTACCTGAGAGGTGGACAAATAAACATCAAATTCTGTATGGGCTGGTTGTATGTGTACTATTTCCACCCAAAACAGTTCTTTACGTTTAAAAAATCACTAATGTATTTTTAATTTTTTCATGGCCAGTAGATTAAGCTAGAGTGAAAACTGGTGGGTTTTGATTGCTAGGGATAGGACCTGGTGAGTGTTTGGCAGGTCAGAGATGGAACCAGTTGAATTTTGGTAGATATGACAAGAGTCTGATGGGCTTTGACTCATCAGGCTAGAGCCTTGTTCATCGGATGTGGATCCCATAGGAGGTAGTTTAACACACACACCACAACTCAGAATTTGTTGTTGTTGTTGTTTAGTCATTTAGTCGTGTCCAACTCTTCGTGACCCCATGGACCAGAGCACACCAGGCACTTCTGTCTTCCACTGCCTCCCGCAGTTTGGTCAAACTCATGTTTGTAGCTTCGAAGGCACTATCCAACCATCTCGTCCTCTGTCGTCCCCTTCTCCTTGTGCCCTCCATCTTTCCCAACATCAGGGTCTTTTCCAGGGAGTCTTCTCTTCTCATGAGGTGGCCAAAGTATTGGAGCCTCAGCTTCAGGATCTGTCCTTCCAGTGAGCACTCAGGGCTGATTTCCTGCAGAATGGATAGGTTTTATCTTCTTGCAGTCCATGGGACTCTCAAGAGTCTCCTCCAGCACCATAATTCAAAAGCACCAATTCTTTGGCGATCAGCCTTCTTTATGGTCCAGCTCTCACTTCCATACAACTCAGAATATCTGATAACAAACACAATGCAAGAGTAAGATGTGCTTGTCTTCACTTGCACACAGGGCCGTCTTAAGCATATCTAGTGCTGTGGTGCAAAGATCCCTCCGCCCCCCCCCAGCAACTCCAAGGGAGGGGGGAAATGTCCTCTGACTCCCCCACCGCCCCAATCCCCGGCGTGGTGGCAGTGATCAAGCAGGAAAACGTGCTGGCAGACATGCTCTCCAGCATCGGGGCGCCTGAGAAGGCAGCTCAGGAAGGCAGTACGCTGCCTTTCGCCAGGCAGCAGGAGGAGGACAACGACCAGGAGCAGGGCCGTCTTTAGCAGATGCAGAGTCTTGGGAGGGAAGCTGTGCGCAACTTCCTTCCTAAGCCTCTGCGGGGATCACTCTCCTCTTGCGCAGGCTTGGGAAGGAAGCTGCACACCCACCAGCCATATAGTTGGCGGGGCGCAGCTGGTGGGCATGCAGGGGAAAGGGAGGCTGCCAGCAAAGCTGCGCAGCTCCCCCACTCGCTAGGGCGCTCCTGAGAGGACGGCACCCTGGCGCAACGAACCACTAAGACCAATGGGAAAGGCGGCTCTGCTTGCACACACACAATGCAGTATCATTCAAAAGAGAAAACAAGTCATAACACACTGGGAAGGGCATTGTAGGTATGGAGGCATCCAGGGTCTTACACAGGGTGATGACTCAAAGAGCTGCAGAGCCATTTGGGTAGATCAGGCCCAGTAATTTCCATGGTGCCCAGCATATTGGACAAACCAGCCATGCAAAGGCCACAGGGTTGCTTTCAACCCTACTCTCTGCCACAAATCAGGGCTTCATTATTACATTTCTCCACACGCTCCCCACCCCCCACACCCGCCACACATATGTAAGAGGATAGGTGTCACAGGGAGAAGAGGTGACCTTTAAGCCCCTTTATAAATCCGGTGATGAAATTGTGGGTAGGAAGGTAGTTAGCAACAGAGCATGTGAGTACATAATTTGTTCTTAAGTGCAAACAATTCATTTGGTGAAATAATAAAGGGATGCATTTTAAGTTGTGGAAATCAAGTGTGCCTTTCTCCCCATCTAGTGGCTGGTCCACAAGAGGTTTGTCAGTGTGCTGTTCATCCTGCATAAGCTATGTGGAGCTCAAATCCCCATGTATTTCCACCAGCAGGAGCATTAACGAAGTTGGCAGGGCTCCCATCAGCAAGTTGAAAAGATTTTGAGCTGTGGGCTTACTGGATGGCATTGAATGTAGATTTATCTAGGTGCTGAGCTTCTGTATCTTATGTTTACTCACAGTACCAGACATACCATGTATACCTGTTGCAAATATAAACGCCATACTAATAATCTGATACTGATAATATATTTCAGGCTTGATTCAAAGCCTTTTATGTTCTGTAGTTATTGCAGACATTTTCAAAGATGTGTCAGTATTTTATTTGCCATTCCCTATAATAGCAAAGTTAAGAAGCTGAATGGCAATCAGATCTGTAGACTGAAGACAACAACAACAATGGACCCAACAAAAAATAGTCCATAACTTATATAATGTTGGTGGCATGAGCTGGTCCTGCCTTTTCTGCTTCCTTTTCCTGGGCTATCTCTTGTTGACACGCTGCTGTGTCCTGGATTTCTCCATTGTTTTAGGATGTAGGAAGCTGCCTTAAACCAATTCCTACCATTATTCCATCTAACCCTGTATTTTCTAGACCGAATGGCAGTGGCTCTGCAGGATTTTAGACAGGATTCTATTCCAGCTTTACCTCAGGATGTGTGGCCCTTTTTATGTGATATACCTCTTTTTTTCTCTGGTGAGGCCTCTCTTCTGTCACCAGGATGGGAAGGGAGATCTAAAGGAAGCAGAAATTGGGCAGAGTTGAGCAAGTGGAAATCCTGACAGAACTACCATATTTTTCGCTCTATAAGACACACTTTTCCCCTCCTAAAAAGTAAGGGGAAATGTGTGTGCGTCTTATGGAGCGATTGCAGGCTGCACAGCTTTCGCACCGATCCCTCTTGCTCTCCTGGCTTCAGGGATAGCTGCCCGAAGCCTTCTGAGCGCAGCAGGAGCGCTCCCGCTGTGCTCAGGAAGCTTCGCATTGCTTTCGCTCCCTCTTGCTCTCCTGGCTTCAGCGAAAGCAATGCGAAGCCTCTTGCTCTCCTGGCTTTGCTTCGCTGGAGAGGCGCTGCGCAGCTTTCCCTTTATGCACAGAGCCCCTTCAGCAAAGCGGAAAAAGAAATGGAAGGGGCTCTGTTTCTCCTGCCGCTTCGCTGATGGGGCGCTGCACAGAGAGGGAGAGCTGCGCAGAGCCCCTTCCATTTCTCCTCCCGCTTTGCTGGAGAGGTGCTGAGCAGAGAGGGAGAGATTTATTTTTTCTTGTTCTCCTCCTCTAAAACTAGGTGCATCTTATGGTCGGGTGCATCTTATACAGCGAAAAATACGGTAGTTGATTGGATATTGCCCATTGTCTGGACTAATCAGATAATGATAAAGTCCACATAGTTATGGAGAGGAAGCATTCTTACTTATTTCATAACCTGAAAAGGCTATTTTAATGCACTTAGGCTCTCATGCAAAATTCAACAGCGTCAGGTTCTTCTAGATTAAAATAATACAAGTTTCTCTTTGTTGTTGTTTTAATGCATAGGAATGATTTACACAGTGGGTTGGTTAACACAAGGCATTCCATTTGCAAGTACTCTTGTTTGAAAGAGAGCACCAAGGTTGCTAAGTGAAATACTCAAAGCAAGCAAATGCCAAAGCTTAATTAAAGATTGAATCACAGAGCAAAGGCACATAGGCATTTTTCTACCACAGTAACAGTCACAAACTAAAAACAGCAGCTATATAAGATAGCTAGTTAGCATGGGCAAGGGGGGCCCGGTAGTAATATCATTTTTGGCAAATGTGTTCCCTGTTGTCCATCTTGTTAAAAGCTTTGTATGTAATAAGCTTTGCATTTTGCAAATAATTCAGCATACTGTAATTGAGCACATTTTGCATATTTTCAGCAGAATTGTAACCCTCAGGCAAGAGTAAACTGTAGAAATCTTAATACAATCTCATTGTGATGTGGATTGTCCATCTACAGCCCATTCTTCCATCATCTGTAATTACCTGTAATTACAAAAAAACAAAACGATATTACTGGGTCTGGCCCATAGTCCTTTGATCCCAGTAACTTAGGTCCCTTTTCACCAGTCACGTACAGTAAAGGCTTAAATATAGGCTCAGAGCAAACAACTTTGTGTACGTCTAACAACCTTGAAGTTGCTCAAGGAAGCTCCAAGTCTGAGGATTTATGGGTTCTGAGATAATCTGAAGTGATTTTTAAAGTACTTTCATATAGGTGGAAAGGTTAGAACTGTTTTGCAATTCATTTCACAAGAAAGACCTCAACTAAAGTCTAGTATACTTTTTATGGATCAGTCCCAGAGGTATAGTTTGAGAAACTAGTTCCAACAAAATGGATTGGTTCCAGACTTAATCATATTTGGTGTAGGGCCACTTGTATGAGTGGGAGCCTGCAATCCTAGCCTCATTTACCTGGGAGTAAGCCCCACTGAATTCAGTAGGACATACTCCTGAGCAGACATGGTTAGGATTGCATTGTAACTCTGACTCCAACCCAGTGTTTCACACTTTGTGTACAAGTATTGTTCACAGTTCACCAGCAGCAACATCCTTCCCATAGTGTATAAGTAATAACTTGGACTATAAGGCAGTGCCCTTGCCTACTTCAACTCTTGAAAGACTTAGGTGAGGATTGTCATCTGGGGGAAAAAATCAATGCACATTTATAGCAAAAGATCATGTAAATAAGGTATGAACATAATAAAAATCTGAACAACTGAGTTATGCAGTAAAACTTGATGGGTTACCTAATCAAATCTATGAGGGTGATAAAAATGGTTTATTATCTCCCTTAATCCATAACTTCTAAGAGTCATATAACCTAAAGCAGTGGAAGTATTAGGTCTGGATAGACAGAGTGCTTTAAGGACTGAGCAGCTATGCTGGATGAAGAATGAGAACATGAGTGTCACTGTTTTTTACTAGAGTTGTAGGCACCTGAAGATTTAATTCTGTGGAGTGTAAATGTCTCCATGCTTCCATGCTTCCTTCGTGATATTATTGATTATATGACACTGAATATTGTGCATGATACCTTGGGCATATTGCATTATTACTTTGGACAGTGCACCACATTCCCCATTTTAAATTATTGAAGCAACTTCCATTTTTAAGTGCTGATCCAGACAGCTCTGCTCAACAGCTGCTTGCACTCCCTGGTCATGAAGAAGCTGGCCCTTTCCCACCATAGGCCAGCAGAGAAGCCTGCTTCACCTCTGCTAGCTGATTGACAGCCGTACATGGGTTCAAATGCCAGGGACTGGGGGCCATATCTTTCCCAGCTGAGATGTGCCTCACCTGGGAACTTTACATTTTCTCTGAGGTGACATATAGAGACAAACTGCTGGCATGTGCCTGGGATAATATCCCTTGGGGAGAGCTTGAGGTAAGAGAGGAGGGGCAAGCCAGATGAAGGGGATGCAACACAGGCAGTTTGTGGATGTTTTGCATGCTAGCCCTTCTCTATCCAGAAGAATTAGAGTTGTGCTATCAGCCAGCCTTCTGGCCTGTTGACGCTGCAGCTGAACACCAGGTCACCTTTCAGTAACCTCTTCCTCGTCCATTTGATTCACATGTGGAGGAGCGTTTCTAAGTAGTACAGCCTGGACCTAAGAGCAGGATGGAACTGATGGTGGTCTGTTTGTTCCTAAAGCTGTTTGAAGATGAAATTGCTTGTATCCACCAGGACCTTAACTCCTCCTCCTCCTCCTCTTCTATGCCACCCTATACCCATAGATCGCAGGGTGGTTCACAACATAAAATTACAATATATTAAAAAATACATAATAAAAGTAAGAACAAAAGCAAATGTCAGGGAACTGACATCGGAGGAAAGGGAAGTGGTAGGGCTCCCAGAGACTGGGAGAGAATCAACAGCCAAAGCAGGGACCAGCAGGGGGAGCGCGGGGTCTCTGGAGGAGGATCTCAGTAATGCTGAGAGAGACGCAGCAGCCCAGGCAGGAAGCAGAAGGGGAGAGAAAGGGGTGAGAGACACTTCGAGCGAAAATAGCGGGGAGGTGTCAGAAGCAACTGCAGGGAGACCTATGCTTCGCCGGAAGCTGTCACGTCGTGAGTCCAGGAGACGCGTTTCCGTTAAGGAACTTCTTTGCTGGAAGCGCTTCCGCAGACAGCCACTGTCGGACTCTACAAGTGACTAGAGCAGACATGTCTGAGGAGCTCTGTCACACACAGAGGTTTGTGGGGTCGCACAAACTCTGAAGGGGCACTATTTTAAGCACAAGCAGCTAATCATCCCCTGACAGCAGTCCGACAGTCTCTGTACGCTGCCTGTGCAGGAGAAGGCATCATGAGCGACCCAGCAGGAGCCGGAGCCGCAGGGGGTGGAGCTGGTCCAAGCTTGGAAGACAGATACCGAGCATTGGAGGTCCAACTTGCGCTGCAGACGGCGAGGCTCGAGGAGAGGAGGGCTCAAGATGCAGACAAGAAGGGGAGAACCACTCAGTTCCCCAGAAAGGTACCAGGATTAGTGCAGAAGTTTGGGGGGGACCCCAAGGATTACCATGCCTTTAGGACTGAAATGCAATATGCCCTGAATGTGCAGTTTGATGAGTTCCCTGATGAGGAATCCCGAGTTGCTTTCGTAATTGGGCATCTTGAGAAGGGAGCGCGAGATTGGGTTCGACCCCTGATGGCAACGCACAACGATATCCTGAAGGACACTATGAAATTCTTTCGTGCAATGGATATCATGTTCTCCAGCGATATTGAGGAGGGGGTAGTGCGCAGACAGCTAATGGCTTGCAAGCAGGGAAGCAGATCTGTCCGTGAGTACTGGACTGAATTTACCATGCTGATTCACAGATTGGGGTGGGATTTATCGGCAGCACCCATTCAGATGCTATTTGAAGAAGGTCTTTCTTCAGCTGTGAAAGACGAGCTGGCCAGGAGCCCCAGGGCGGTGTCTATGGATCAGCTGACCAAATCTGCGCTGACCATTGGAGCGCGCCAGGAGGCAAGAGCCTTGGAGAGGCGGGAAGGGAGAGGGGAACGTTGGAAGGAGTTACGCATTCCAGACATTCCTGAGCCAGCTTTCCCGCCGGCAGAGCCGATGGAAATCGGAACAGCCCGCGCGCGCGCAGTTTCAAAGCCCAGTGAGGGGGCGAAGAAGGAGGGAAAGGGACCCCGGAAATGCTATCTCTGCCAACAGCCAGGCCACTTTGCCAGAGTCTGCCCCCAGAGGAAGGAATGGCAAGGGATGGTGGGAACTGTTGAGGGGGAAGAGCAGGGAGAAACGGAGCAGGTAAAAGCCAACGCCTGGTTGCCAGCAGGGCACTGCAGCCAGGCCAAAGAGCAGTGAAAGTGCCCCTTTCCCAAGTGCCAGTGCCAGAAGCTCCTCGACCTGCTCTAGTGATTGAAGTGTCGCTAGAGTTGCAAAATGGACACCCCCTAAAAATAAAGGCGCTGTTGGACTCAGGCAGCTCCTGCAATTTTATGAGCAAGGAGTTTGCGGCTGAACACCAGATACAGACTATCCCCTTAAGCAACCCCCTGCAGGTGACCACGATCGATGGCAGAGAACTGTTGGGAGGAGGCGTCAGCTTGCAGACCATCCCAATGATAATGAGGGTGGCAAGGCACACAGAACTGATAGCGTTTAATGTGGCCACCTTGGGAGGCGCTCCCATTATTTTGGGAATGAGCTGGCTAGCCCTACATGATCCGCTGGTGGGCTGGCATCAAAGAGTGGTTTCCTTCGGTTCCGCACATTGCTTAGAACACTGCAGGGGGGAAAAGGGGTCAGCAGGGGCCCAAGCCACCCTAGCAGGGACGGAAGTGATGGAGAAGGGGAAGGTGCCATCACAGTATGCTGATCTCAGCGACGTGTTCAGCGAGAAGGAAGCTGACCAACTACCCCCGCATAGGCCCTTTGATTGCCAGATCAATTTACTCCCTGGAGCACAGCTTCCTGTAGGCAGGTTGTATGCCATGTCAGACAGGGAGATGCAGGAGTTGCGAGCGTTCATTGACAAGAACCTGAAGAGAGGCTTCATCAGAGAGTCCAAGGCAGCGGGGGGTAGCCCAGTGTTTTTTGTGGATAAAAAGAACACGGACAAGCCGAGACTGGTATGTGACTTTCGGGCCCTAAATGCAGTGACAGAGCCGGTGGCTTTTCCTATGCCCAGGATTGATGATATTTTGACCAGGGTGCGAAAAGGAAAGATTTTTACAAAGCTGGACCTAAGGGGGGCGTACAACCTGATACGTATAAGGAAAGGGGATGAATGGAAGACCACCATGTTCACCCCTTTGGGGGCATTTGAATATCTCGTTATGCCTTTTGGATTACAAGCAGGCTCCGCGTGTTTTCAAGCCTTTATGAACCATGTACTGGGGCCTTTGCTCTACAAGAATTGCGTGGCCTTCTTAGATGACGTGTTGGTGTATTCGGAGAATGAGGAGCAACATGTGAGAGACGTCAGAGAAGTGTTGAGCAGGCTGCAAGCCAACAGACTGTGGGTGAAACTGGAGAAGTGTCAGTTTCATACCAAGGAGGTGGAATTCCTGGGGTACCGCTTGTCAGACAAGGGGTTGGCCATGGACCCCGGCAAGGTTCAAGCGGTGCTGGAATGGAAAACCCCCAAGACTAAGAAGGATGTGCAGAGGTTCCTAGGGTTTGGAAACTTTTATCGTAAGTTCATCCGAAACTTCGCTCACCTGACGGCGCCCATCACGGACTGTCTCAGCAGCAAAAAGAAGTTTGTTTGGACGGGGGAGGCGGAGCGAGCGTTTGAGGAACTGAAAAAGGCCTTCGCCTCTGACGAACAACTTCTACATGTGGATTTACAAAAAAAGCTGAGGGTCGAAACAGACGCTTCTGACAGAGCCATAGGGGCGGTGCTTCTTCTGCAGCCGGGGAAGGAGGGGTCCGAGTGGCGACCGTGTGCCTTCTTTTCGCGAAAGCTGAACAAATCTGAGAGAAACTACACGGTGTACGACCGGGAACTTCTTGCGATTTATGAGGCCTTCCGGAGATGGAGGCACCTACTAATTGGTGCACAACAGAAGGTGCAAGTACGCACGGACCATAAGAATCTAGAGTATTGGAGAACTGCGCGAGTGCTCAACCAACGGCAGTTGAGATGGGCCCAGGAGTTCTCCAAATTTAACTTTGAGATTTGTTACGTACCAGGCCAGGAGAACGTTAGGGCGGACGCTCTCTCACGCAAACCTGAATATTTGGAGGGAGAGGGTGCACCCGAAGAGACCCATGTCATTCCCGAGGATCGCTGGGTGTGCGGGGCGGCATTGGTGGGGCTAAGGGAACTGATAGAGGGAACGGTGCAGGATGAATATGCCCAGGACAAACTCAGGGGTCTCAGGAGGGAGGGAGACAAACCCGGGGGTTTTGAGGAGAGAAACGGGGCGTTGTACTACAAGGGAGCGTTATACGTACCTGAAGGAGAATTGAGGGAAAAGGTACTCAAGCAACTGCACGATAGCCCCACAGCAGGGCATTTTGGGCAACACAAAACCATGTGGCTGGTTACCAGGGAATTCTGGTGGCCCAAGGTCAGGGAAGATGTGCGGGAGTATGTGAGAGGGTGTGACCGATGTCAACGAGCCAAGGGGGAGAGGCGGGCACCGGCAGGTTTATTAGAACCACTACCCACGCCGGAAAGACCATGGGAGGCAGTGGCAATAGATTTTATGACTGATCTGCCCAGGTCCAAAGGGAAGACAGCCATTATGGTTGTGGTAGACCTGTTAACCAAGATGGCCCACTTTATAGCCTGCTCACATGCGGTCACAGCAGAAGAAACCGCTAAATTGTTTGTGGAAAATGTGTTTAGATTGCATGGTGCCCCCTTGAGGGTGGTTTCGGACCGAGGGAAACAATTTACTTCCAGGTTCTGGAGGAAGCTCATGAGCTTATTGCATGTAGAGGTGAATTTTTCCACTGCCCGCCATCCAGAAACCAACGGGCAGGCGGAAAGAGCTAATGGTGTCCTCCAGCAATATTTGAGGTGTTATGTGAATGACAGAGAGAATGATTGGGTGGAGAAGCTGGCGTTGGCAGAATTTGCCTATAACAATGCGGAGAACGTGTCCACGGGAATGAGCCCTTTTTTGGCCAATCACGGGTGTCATCCCCGAGCCTTCCCAGGGGGGGAGGGGGAGAACTGGAGCGTTCCAGCCGCAGAACAGTTCGTTGAAGAAATGGAAGCGATCCATCGCCAGCTCCAACTTAATTTAAACAGGGCGAAGGAGGAATATAAGAGGCAGGCAGACAAAACCAGAAGGGAAGGAGAAAGCATTAGGGTGGGGGACCAGGTGTGGTTGTCCACCCAAGGGTTACCATTTAAAGGAGGTTGTAAGAAGTTAAGACCCAAAAGGCTGGGCCCATTTGAAGTCACGCAACAGGTCAACCCAGTGGCTTTCAGACTCCGGTTACCTAACCACATGAAGTTGCACCCAGTGTTCCACAGATCATTGCTGTCACCGTATATAGGGGACAGAGAGGGGAGGGTCAATAGGGGACCAGCTATGGAGGAAAAAGAACACAGCTACCATGTAGCGGAGATTCTCGATTCCAGGTGGAGGGGAGAGCAAGTAGAGTATTTGGTAATGTGGGAAGGGGAGCCGGAGTCGGAAAACACCTGGGTCAGGGCAGAGGATGTAGATGACGAGGTTTTGATTGAAACTTTTCATCAGAGATTCCCTCGGAAACCCCAGCCAGTGGCGAGGTTCCGGAGGGAATACTTCGCCACCACCGACGAAGAAGAAGAGTTGGAGGGGTTCGCTGATTCCGAGGTGGAGGAGGATTCAGCGAGTCGGAACGAAGACCGATGGAGGGAAATGTTCGAGACGTCGGAAGATGAAGAGGATTCTTTTAGGGGTTTCAGCTCCTCACCGCCCAGAGGAGAGAGTAGGGGCGGGGGAGAGGGGGGCCCTGGAGGGGAGGTGGATGTCAGGGAACTGACATCCGAGGAAAGGGAAGTGGTAGGGCTCCCAGAGACTGGGAGAGAATCAACAGCCAAAGCAGGGACCAGCAGGGGGAGCGCGGGGTCTCTGGAGGAGGATCTCAGTAATGCTGAGAGAGACGCAGCAGCCCAGGCAGGAAGCAGAAGGGGAGAGAAAGGGGTGAGAGACACTTCGAGCGAAAATAGCGGGGAGGTGTCAGAAGCAACTGCAGGGAGACCTATGCTTCGCCGGAAGCTGTCACGTCGTGAGTCCAGGAGACGCGTTTCCGTTAAGGAACTTCTTTGCTGGAAGCGCTTCCGCAGACAGCCACTGTCGGACTCTACAAGTGACTAGAGCAGACATGTCTGAGGAGCTCTGTCACACACAGAGGTTTGTGGGGTCGCACAAACTCTGAAGGGGCACTATTTTAAGCACAAGCAGCTAATCATCCCCTGACAGCAAAGCAATAATTCCTCCCTTCCACATTTAAAAGGGCATTGGTGTCCATCAGCCAAAGACCTGTTTATAGTGAAGGTGCCAGCCAAACATCTCTGAGGAGAGCATTCCACAAGCAAGGAGCCACTGCAGAAAAGGCCTGTTCTCATGTCTGCCACCCTCTGGACCTCTTATGGAGGAGGCACATGAAGAAGAAGAAGAAGAAGAGTTTGGATTTGATATCCCGCCTTTCACTCCCCTTCAGGAGTCTCAAAGCAGCTAACATTCTCCTTTCCCTTCCTCCCCCACAACAAACACTCTGTGAGGTGAGTGAGGCTGAGAGACTTCAAAGAAGTGTGACTGGCCCAAGGTCACCCAGCAGCTGCATGTGGAGGAGCGGAGACACGAACCCGGTTCCCCAGATTGCAAGACTACCGCTCTTAACCACTACACCACACTGGCTCTCTTGAGAAGGGCCTTAGAGGATGATCTCTATTAGAGAAGGTGAATCTCAAGAGGTCTAGTCCTGTTTTGTTAGATGAATTACAGGTGGTATGGCTTGAGGATGTGGACCTGTTGAGTACAAAATATTTTAGGTTCAGCAAATTATGATGCTTGGATATAAATGAGGGATGTGTTGTTGTTTAGTGAGTATGCTACTGTCTGAGGTTCAGTCTCTGGCATTTCCCCCTAAAAGGATCTATAGTTCAACTAGGAAATTCATGGGAAGCTGCTAAAGGTCAGAGTAGATAGCACTGGGTTAGAAGACCAATGGTCTGATTTGATCTAAAGCAGCTTTATAAGTTCTTTAGCAAAAGTGCAGTAGCCATGATCTAGACTATTTGGCCTGCATGCATAGTTCAATTGAAGAATAAGCTGTGTGAACAAGGCACTGTTGGTACAGAATGTGCCTAGTATTTTCTTAAATACTCAGCCCAGAAGCTTCCTTTCTTGTGTCCTTTCCATAATGCATCAGTTTCTGAAATCATCAATTTCATCACTCAGATATGTGTTTAAACTGGATCAAGTGCTTTCATGTCATCATTTTCAGCACATGCAAATATAT
This sequence comes from Podarcis vaucheri, assembly GCF_965113315.1. Lineage (NCBI taxonomy): Eukaryota > Metazoa > Chordata > Lepidosauria > Squamata > Lacertidae > Podarcis > Podarcis vaucheri. The sequence goes on from NC_138759.1 coordinate 94,503,103, forward strand.
TTTTGTTTGTTTTGCTAATCACTCATTCCAGACTGCAGTCAAAAGTAACTAAGCGTCCTCAATCCCTTTAAAATATGCATTCTTTGTTGATAAGGAGTGTGGATGTATGTTCAGTTAATGCTCATTAATGGCACAAAAGCCACCCACACCTGTGTGTACAGTGGTAATTCACACACCTCAATTATTAGATCTGTTAGGGAGTCTCTTGAAAAGAGATTGGGGGAGAGGGCATTGCTTATCATTACATTTCTGCCCCCTGTTGTGCTGGCAATGCAAGTTTCTGACCAGAATCCCACATTCTGACTGATTCTGTAAATGAATAATTATGTTCTGAATATACATGGAATTTTAAACTATTTTTGGACTACATTTTTCAAGCAAAGGAACTATATTTCTAATATGAAATGTGGTGGTGATATAATAATTAGTGTTGGGTTCTGCATCTTTCTGTGACTATTTTCAGATATGGTAGGGACTGCTGCATCTTTTGCCCCAGTGTGCAAAACAGAATCCATAAGGTCTTACCTATCTCTATACACACATGAAGGTGTGGTATAAAAGGTTGGGGCTATTGAGATGTTTGTGTTTATTTCTCACATAGGCTCCCCCGCCAAACTCATTACTCAAAAGGGAATAATGAACAAAGGCTGTCAGAAGAGTAGTCCACAGCATGACCTGCACCATATGGCATTAGGGAGATAGATTGCATGTGCTAATTTAGATCTCTGTCTTCATTAACATTTTCTTATGTTTTCCCCAAATTAACTACCATGCTGACTCAACAGTCAAGGAATACTTGTCAAGGAACTAATTCCTTAGAATTGGTTAATATTATATCTGGATCAGCTGAAGACAGAAATGCTACCTGATCTTATTTCAGTCATGTTCCCTGACATGTTTCATTTGCATAGCTGATTTTTCCATCCATAATGCCAGCAACACCCTTTTTCATCTGCTGAGGTTTTTGTTGTTTGTCTCTAAATTCTCACTAGGAAAGAAACAACCAAGTCATAAAATATTTCAGTGCATGACATGAACAGGCAGTTGCAGATCAGAAGCAATGCTTAGTAAATTGTATATTCCACTATTCCCCTGCCATTCCATTGCCAATACTGTATGGAATTTAAGAGCCTTCAGCTTTCCCTTTTTCTATAAGTTCCTGCTCCAGTTCCTCATGATCCCCAGAGCCTTGTTTTATCCTGTATAAAACTGTAATACCCTTTTATAGTTATATTTAACATTTTAAACCACTTCGCCCACAGGCCTCAGATGGAATCAATACATGGTTGTATTTTCGCTGATTTCATGTCATGTGTACTCAGAAACCACATGCTTAGATCACAACTGGATAGTGAAATATACAGGCAGTTAAGTCAGATTAGCCTGCCCATCACTCACTCATCACATTGGCATATCTTTGCATTGTTAGTGTAGAAGAATAACATGAAATTTGTCTCTGTCTGTGTAATATAGACCTACCATCAGGTTGGGTCAAATGAAATTACCTTTGGGGTTCTCAGACAGTAGAAGTTTTGCCCTAGTTACCGGTAGTTAGTTTGTTGATAGTGATTCTGGCTTCCGTTATCCCTGTTTTGGCTGATTACCCTCATATCTTGCTTTGAACCAAGCACACCTTGTGCAGTAGTACCATTTGTTAAGTCTATTTTTAAATATAATATTTGACTCAGTAATACACATGCTCCACTGTTCTCATTAGCCCATGTTCTGTTGTAGCGGTCTTCACCCAGAAGAAAGGGAAATCCAAAGATCTTAAGAAGAAAAAGCTTTCCATTATCCCATAGACCCTTCCCAACAGGCCAGTTAACGGCTAATTGAAGAAAAATTCTACTAATTAATCATCAGTGTGCATTTACCTCCGGAATCTGGAAATGGGGGCCTCCATTTGCGGGAACTAACATTTGTACATTGCAAGTCTGGAGGAAACTTGCAGCTCAATTTTATTGCCTTTACCTAGGTGCTTCTAATGACTGATGTATCAATAAAACAATTTTGTGTCATTAAAGCAGCTATATGTTTATACCTTTTGAAAATGAATTTCCTCTCCTGCCTGGTGTGTAATACCAATTAATTTGAAATACGGCTATGGTTATTTCCATTCATAAAACCTTAGACAGTGTCTTGCATCATAGTGAACTGGCTCTTCCATTAAGCAGCATCTCGCTAGCAAATCTTTGGTCAGATTCTGTCATATGTGACATGCAACGTGATATTTGTGCTTACTGTACATTGTATTTAAAGCATATGCATGTGAAGAACAACTTTGGTAGGAAGACTGTTTCTTTCCTGACTTTTGGATGCTTTCCCTGTGCATCCAAATGTTTAATGTTTCTGGCATTTCCGTACACTTTATTTTAATCCCAGTGGGGTGTATTGTGAAATTGCTAGCTATTTCCAGGCAGTCTGAAATATAGAAGGTTAAACGCATCAAAGAAATAGTTGTTATGGTTTATGATGTTTTGTAAGCGTGAAGGAATTGTATCTTTTTGTTTTCGTTAAGGCTTTACTAGCGTTCATTGTTGCAGTGCAAAATTGTACCTTGGCCAGAGCTGTATTCATAGAGTGTAATGAGCATAGCATGAGACAGAGAAAGCAGGAAGGGTTTCTGGCACAAATATGAGGAATGGATCAGCAAACAACAACAGCCTAGACAACAGTATAGAACATTTGTAGAAATACACTCAAATGGAATTGGAGGATAGGTGATCCCCAGTTGGAATCATTCAAGTGAAGATCATTCAAGATCCCCAGTTGAGATCATTCAAGTGAAGAAACAAGACACCCAACTGGACAGCAACAATGCTTTGTAAACTGGAGGTTCACTTTTTTCTCTCTGTCTATCTGTATTCCTAATATGACAGAATTTGGTTGTGCCCTTTAAAAACATTGGTGGGAATATGGGATAGAAAATAGAGTATAGTTTTAATGGTTTATCTGAGCTCCTAAGACTCTGCACATTTTTCTTCTCTAATGTTCTGTGTGACCGTATAAGATACCCTCTGTCTTTCATGGTCCATCTTAAAACGAAGATTCTTGAGAAGTTTATATTCGAGATTGCTATAGCTATAAATTAGCCAGACAGAGAGCAGAGAGAACTCTCTTGATAAGGATTGTGCTTCCTGTTTTGCGAGAAGGATTTTTCTTCAGGTCATATTCATCAGTGTGCATCATGGATTTTGTGCTGGTGTTTGCCCCTGTTTTCACTATAGCATGCAATGATTTGGATTATGTCAAGTAGTATGTGAATGTGAGCTAATGTGTGAATTGCTGGGTTGCCAGTAGTACATATGAAAAAAACCTAGGGGTCTTAGTGGACCACAAGCTCAACACGAGTCAACAGTGTAATGCATTAGCAAAAAAAGCTAATGCTTGACCGCTGCTTAAGTTTCAAGTAATCTGTAAAGAAACTGATCTGTAAAGAAACTGACCTCCCAGTCCACTGGCCCTGACCATCCAACGCTGCTGCTTGTCTTAGGCAGCACATCCTTCCTGATGTTTATGTGTTGAAGCAGGCACATACTGGTGGTAAGATGTGTACAGGATAGGCTATTCATGTGCTTAGTTTTCCTGCAGGTTAGAACATGGTTACAGCCCCTCTCTCACCGAATTTTAAAGAACCTGGTCTTAAGGAGCACTCAGGTAATTTGTACAGCTGCCAGGTGTGAGTTGCTAACTTATTTTGCTTGGAATGTATAGCTCAGGAATGCTCAAACCTGTTTAAATTCCCTTTGGGGACCTAATCCCCATGGAAACCTCTCATTCTACCAAGGAGAGAGGCTGAAAAAAATCTTCAGTACATTCCCATTAACACACAACTATCAAGCTGCACAGATCTCTTTGTGCAGTCACGTGGTTAGCATCTTTTTTAAAAAAGTACAAACTCATATTTGGAGCTTACTCTTTGGCTTCAGTTTGTTAAACATGTAACTGTTCAGTCCTCTTAATTTTGTAGAAATGCATACAAATGTATGAGCTGTTAAGTATCAGGCTCCAAAAGGCTTACAGTGTTCAAAGGCTGCATTGCCTGCAGAGCTGCCCATTACTCTCCCCTAGCTAGTCCTTGAGCAATAAGAACCTGAAGTGCATTTGCCTGAAACAAGTATGCACTCCTTTCTCTCTGGATTCATGCTGCTTCCAAAAACATTGCTGAATGATCCTCAAATGTAGGGAATACTTAACAGGAACACTGAACAATGGACACAGCCTAGTACTTGTGTGGGAAATATAATTGGAGTCCTTGTGCCCCACTCCCATACCCATTTTAACTCTGTACATCCTTCCTCCCTGTTTGGTAAGACCAGGAGAAATGTTTATTGCACATTTTAAACCAGTCTTCTCATTACATTAACAGAAATATTTGTGGCATGCTGCCATCAAAGAACGTGGAAGCAAGCTAATGAATGCTAATGATTTCCAAGTAGCTTGTCAATAGAACAAATTTAATAATCAGTGTTTTGGGATTCTACATTCATAAGTCAGTGTGTTGCTAGGGTACAGAAGTCAGAGATACTATCTTCTCCCATCTGCTTTGAGACTGATGGTGATCTGTATTTCCTGTCTGTGTCATTCTTCTAGCTTCAGGCCATAGCCTGGATGAGGCAGTGCCAAAAATTAGATGAGGAGTCTGTGAACACACTTTTTAATCCATAATCGCTCAATATGAGAGAAGTATATGTGGAAAGTACATGTGACAACTAGCAATGTGACTAGCTATTCTACAATCAGAAAATGCTACATATAGAATAGTAAGAGTTGATAGACAGATGAAGAAAAACAGTTTTCTTGTACATAAAGTTTAATGGTTTCAGTCCTAATTTCAACCACTAATCACTGTTGGCATACTTTGTACTTTAGTTCTAGCCACAAATTTTAAAAAAGTAAATATTAAAATATATTTCTCAATATTATCCAGATAGATACAAATAGACACCCTTCATGTGAAAGCAGGCCTTGGTAGATTGAGCACAGGAGACCAACAGTGGGTCCAAGAGCCAAGAAGACAGTTTCTGCACATGCTGTAGAGAAAGTGAGGAGCAGATGGGCTCATCAATGTGGGAAGGTAACCCATCTAGGAGATGGAAAATTCTGATCCTCAGCCTCCACCACCTTGCGGGATCTCTTTGGAAGGTGAAAAGGCAAACCCTACACATACCCAGATTCCAGGAGTCCCTAAGGCAGTTGTACACCTCCTTCTGGCAACTCCTGCAGCCAAGCTGGTGCCAAACATATTGCTCTGCTTTTCTTTGGATCACATCCGTGAAGCAGCACAAGACCTCCATACACACTGCCCAGACTTGCGCCCCAGAGAGGACACTTCGCTGTTGCTAACTTCAACCCCGGAGGAGCACTCCATTCTGTCTTGAGACAGATGAATGCCAGCAGCAGCAGAAGCTACAACAACAACAACAACAACAACAACAACACACACAAACAAACAAACACACATAGAGACAATTATATATCTTTTTAAGAGGAAGTAAACCTGTTGAAAGCATGCCCAATGTCCATATGAAAGCTATAGGCATCTCTTTATGCAGGTCTGCCTTGTAGCAGATCAGACTGTTGGTCTGTCTAGCTCAGTAATGTATACAGTGGTACCTCCGGTTACATACGCTTCAGGTTACATACGCTTCAGGTTACAGACTCCGCTTACCCAGAAATAGTGCTTCAGGTTAAGAACTTTGCTTCAGGATGAGAACAGAAATTGTGCTCCGGTGGTGCGGCTGCAGCAGGAGGCCCCATTAGCTAAAGTGGTGCTTCAGGTTAAGAACAGTTTCAGGTTAAGTACGGACCTCCGGAACGAATTAAGTACTTAACCCGAGGTACCACTGTATTGTGTCTCTGGCTCTGCAGAAGTCTTACCCACCACCTGCTAATTGAGCCTTTTAACAGGATTATACTTGGTGCCTTCTGCATATGAATAATGGGCTCTACAGCTTGAACTGTGGTCCCTTTGTCATATTGCTGGTCCCTTCCTATAGGAATTATTGTCTGTATCTTATTTATATTTTATTGATCTTTCATTAGGCCTCTTGTGGCTCACAGAATCAGTTTGTTTGTTTATTTATTTTTACTTTGTACTTAACTGATCCATGACAAAATGCTTAGGTGGGCCTTTTTTTTTTTAAGTACATTCCTCTGGAAGCCTTCCAGGCTTTGACAGATGACAAGGGGAAGTCAGCCTCAAACTTAAGGAGCAGCCACTGAGAGTGCTTGCTCCACAAAACTTGGCAATGGAATGTGCTGCTGATTACTGCTATGCAACCATGGGTATCCCAGAACCTAGCCTTAGGCTTTATCTGCCCATTCAGGAGAAATTGAGGTGGAATGAACTGTACCACTTCAAAACCAGGTTGTGATTCCAATTTTGAATAATCGCCCATGTAACAAATTCCCTGATGATAGAACTACATAAAGCAGAAGAAGAGGAGGAGGAGGAGTTTGGATTTGATATCCCGCTTTATCACTCCCCTTCAGGAGTCTCAAAGCGGCTAACATTCTCCTTTCCCTTCCTCCCCCACAACAAACACTCTGTGAGGTGAGTGGGGCTGAGGGACTTCAAAGAACTAGCCCAAGGTCACCCAGCAGCTGCATGTGGAAGAGCGGAGACACGAACCCGGTTCACCAGATTACGAGACTACTGCTCTTAACCACTACACCACACTTGCTCTTTTAAAGAGAGAGAGAGATTATGCACCTGCAGACTGAATAGGTAAAGTCCATCCTATCACATCATTCTCTTGCATATGTGGTCCAGTGATAAGTCAAAGAACATTTCAGGCTTGTAAATCTGAGGGCTGGTATACACTTGCAGCAGAATGATGTGGTTAAACACTGAGGTTGCCCTGCAGGAAGAGCCAGTTCACTGCAGGTTTATAAATGCAAATAATAAATAAATATAACCACTGCAAACATTGCTAGCCAAAGGCTAAATGTGTCATTATGTATATATACCTGTCCAAGAGACAGGTTGTCTTTGTTTGCAGTCAGCTCTGAACAAGGATTTAATTCTAATAATACTCTGGGAATCCTGATTCCCAGTTATGCTGTTATTTTATATATTCTCGGATATTCCAGGCAAGCTGGGAGGAAGAACTAGTTATGTTAGTGTGTTGCAACTGACATGAAGGTGTCCTTGCACTTGATTTTTGACCTTTCTCTTCCCCTCCCGGGACAGAATATGTCACTTCACTTTCTTGGTCTTTGGCTTTTACTGCAGTCATGTCAATATTCACTTAACACAAAAGGGCATCTCTTTCAATAATGCACATCAAAGGTGTTTTGCTATAAAAACTTGGACAATCCAAGCAAGCCTTATGCAACATATTATACAGCATCTGGGTTAAGGGCAGCTTGGAGAGTTCTGTTTTAAAAAAAGCAAGAGGAGCTTTATAGCAAGTAATCTATAGCTGTATAGAGATGGATAAAGCAGTAGTTGGGTAGGATGTACACCACTTTAGGATTAGGTGGGTTTTGTGTGTGTGTGTGACCCTTTCATAGTTTGGGAGGATTCAGTGTTTAACATTTTCAAGAACAATCAAAGCAGAACATTGAACAGATATTTTATGCTTCTGGAGTTAAGTTTACATGCAGTAGCAAGGGAATTGAAAGGTTTTAGCAGGCATGCATAGAATAGTGGATGATGAGGGGAGTGGATTTGCCTTAGGACTCCCTGTTAATGAGAAAATATCAGTTCCATTCACCACGGCTGTGTGTATCTGCCTGTTCCACCCATGAGAATAAACACCCATCATGATAAAATAAGAAAATTATAGGAAGAAATGAGACATTGAAAGATTATCTAGTCTGTCTCCCCACCCAACTGGGACCAATTATCCCTATTACCATCCCTGATGCAAGAAAAACACTTAAATTTCATAATGTAATAATTTCCAGCCATAATAGTGTGTGTTTTCCATAGGGTGTAAATTGAATAATAAAGTGACTGATGTCAGTGGAGTTCCCAAATACAGATCTCAAGTCCAGCCCTGTGGATCTTTCTATTTTAGTACAGAAGAGTTCAGTAGTTACGTTTGATTTTTTTTAACAGGGTATGACATACTCTGTTGACTAGGCTTTCCCCAAAATCATTAAAGGGATATCAGTTCTGTAAAAATGTTTGCTGACAATATGCCTAGCTGAGCTTTGAAGCAAAAGTTAGGTGCATGACAGAATACCAGCCATCTGGCAACCAAACATATTTCACTCCTACCTAACCTATGACTTCAGAATTGTCAGAGCCTTCTTATAGCACCTGTTCTGTAGGTTCTGTAGGGCAGGGATTTCTGTTTCAGAACCCTTCAAGTGATGGTGATGATTATGCTCCCAAATAATAATAATCTAAGCTGCAGCTGTTGAATTTTAAAAGTTTCCTCCACATAAAAAGTTATGCTTTGCTTTTACATTTTAAGGGCTGTGCTGTATAGCACGCGAATAAAGCCAGTGTGCATTTCTTCATTGCAATGAAATGTGATGTTAAGCTATTACTTGAAAACTGTTTTCCAGTTTAAATTTTATGCCTACCATGGGAAACAATGGTAGCTATGTTCATTGTTATAACCTTGATGGGGAAGCCCAGTCTGTTTGTTCATTTAATCATGCAAGGAACTGAGGATTCTTGTATCCTCACCCACTTTTGCTTCCTGACTTCTACTCACAGTGATAATATGTAGTGAATGTTGTGATTGCGTAAATTCTTGCTGTTTTTTTTTAAAAAAAAGTATGTAGAAATGAAATATTTATTTTAATCTCTGGATAAATTGCATAATTTAGAAATACGTTTAATTTGCATATTCTAAAAGCACATCCAGGATTCAAGCAGGCAAATTATTTGCAGGCATAGAGATCTGAATCTCAGCCCATGAGAGGAAGGGTAGGCAAAAGTCTGGAAAGCCTAGACATGGAGATGTGGAACAAAGGCATAGGGTTAAATATTAATAAGGTTGGGGGACCCAAAATTGTCTGTTGGATCAGAGTTAGCTAGCTTGTACAGTCAAAGAAGACAATGTAGGATGGCCCTGTTTATAGAAAAGAATCAGTAGCATATATGACAAATTTTGTCCTAGTTGTTCAGTTTCCTGACTTGAGAATACGGAGAAAATTGGTAAGATCAGAACCAGCTGTTCTCCAGGTTTCTTTCACCGAGTGGACTGCACTGCGCCAGGTGGGAGATGAACTGTAGCTTTTAATGGCATGTATTTTCTCTGCTGAGATCGCCTATGATGACAGAGATAGAATTTTTTTAAATAAAATAAAAATAATTATGCTGATGGGGTATTTTCCCAGCTTGTAGTACTGTAAGCTTATTACCTGCCCTCAGGCTCTGGAACACTGGTAAGCTGTTTGCTTACAATATAAGCCCTGGAAACAGATGGTCAGTCCCCTGCTATTGCTGTCAGCCAAAGGCAGCCTTGGCCTTGTTGTATAAGGGACACTTCCGATTCCATCAACGAGGCAGAAATATTAGTTTCTGACAAATAAATCATCCCCATCCCTTCTACTAATTGTAGAACACATTTCAGAGTCCACGGTTTTCTCTTTTCAGTGTGTTAGGCACTTGGGTTTATGTAGTTTTTTCCGCCACGTGCTTTCCTTTGTGGCAAGAATGCTTATATGTAATGTTGCATAGAGGCTGCCCCATAGAGAGTCGGCCAATCTCAGTTTTCTCTGTACTCCCTGGTAGTGTCTCTCTAGGGTTTTAGACGGGAGACTTTCACAAACCTACCTGGAGATGCTGGATATTGAACACAAGACCTTCAGATGTTCAACCCATTGAGCTACAGCCCTTCCTAAACCACCAATAACCTGCCAGTCCCTTCCCAAAGAGAGTACTGAATTCTTATTTTAACCATGAACTGTGAAATCCATTTACTATACTTATTACTGAGCCAGTCTTGAGCGTGCAGCCTTGCCACACATAGCCATAAATGCTCGCTTGCCACACATATCTACCACATAAGTCATTGGTGGGCTAAAGAAACAGCTTTCGTAAAATAAAATTTTGCTCAGTGAGCTAGCCAACTGGTGAATTGTAAGTTATAACAGCTTACTTTAGTTCCCATTTTCTTGGAACTGGTGGTCAAACAGGCGGAGAAATATGGTACAAATTGAAAACCTTTTAAGATTAAAATTCCTAAATGTACGCTGAGATATTTTATTCAGCTTGTTAACCCTCCTCATGGTCTATAATTGAGGGCAGTTCCTGTGTTGGTGGTGGATGGGGGTGGAAGAAACTAACTGATTCCTACTGCTTTATCTAATAAACTTCTGCATCATCAGTGTTAGTCCCACCCAAACATTCCTATGCATTAACTAGGCCTGTGGGCATCATCATCGTCAATAGATCTGTGCGGAGACCAGCACATCTGTTAAAACATGGATTGTGGTGGGAAAAGCTTACATGGGTGTAATTACATGTGTGTAAATGAGCCTTTTTAATGATCCATTTGCTCCCTGATGGGGTTAGTAGCCTTTATATATATGAGGGAATAGCACTTTTTCCATTTTACAGCTACTCAGTATTTTAAAGAGCCAGAGCAAACCCAATTTCAGATACATATATAATGGGCAAAATGAAACTGTGTTACAGCGAAGTGAAGCTGAATTGAAGCATGAACAGATCCCAGAAGCACAACATAGGATGTCCACCACTGCAATTAAAAGAGAGGGGGGGGGCAGACCAAGGAAGCAGACATTGGAAGTGCTATTGATGTATCACTGATGTGGTCCGAGAAGCACTTGGGATGATAATGTTGCTCTCTTTGCTCTCCCATCCGACACAGAACTTATTTTTATTTTTATCACTGAAGGCCCTTGCAATATGTGTGTCGGGTAAGGTATGTGTATAAGAATGAAATTTATAATTTATTAGAAGGCAGTAGAACGTGTGCTATCATTTTTCCCGTAGGCAAAGCCAGTTTTTGTGTAAGGTAATTCCACTGACAAGATGAAGGATCCATTCTGAGCCAGCAGACTGCAAGCAAGAGGCCAATTATACCTGTAACAGGGTAGCCATAGCCAACGACTTGTCACACTCCAGTGGACGGCACTACTAATGTACAGTTCCCAGGATTAAAAGTTGGCCGTCTAGTGTGCACCCAAGTGCATCTCAAAGCAATAAGCTTTAGTGATGTAGAGATGTATCTTAATCACAGTGCCTACTCTAGTATCAGTTACTGGTTTCTAAATCTTAAATCCGGAATGGTGTAGTGTTTAATAGAATGAGCTGTGGACCAGCAAATCCCTGCTTCAAATTTCACGGCAGTCTTGAACTCATTGAGTGCCCTCCAGCACACTTATGTTTCAGCCTTATCCCTACTTGCAATAACTAGATGATAATATTGGCCAGCCTTATTGGGGTGCTGGGAGAGATTGCTGAGGTAATGTTGGTAAAAAGTGCATTGTATGGCTGAGGAAAAATGCTCTATGAATTACCTGTCAATAATGTAAGCAAAATGAGTACTGCATTTTAATCATCTCTGCCTAAATTTGCAATATAACTTGCAATTTCTTGTAATAACTGCTTGTTGTTTTTTTTAAGCATATGTATTGTAACCCTTACCACTAAACAGAAGTTTAATGCAGCATTGAAATGCTAATCTAAAATCTGCAAAGCAGAAGACAAATGAGATTAAGGCATAAACTATCAACATGTTTTACATGAGCAAATGGATCTTTGATAACTTAGTTGTAGGCAGCTCTCTGATTTTTTTCTGGAACATGTAGTGGATCAATTTTCTTTGTAAAGAAAAATGTTCTGTTAAACTTTTTTTCTGGCAGGGTGTGGGCACTGTAAGAAAATGAAGCCGGAATATGAGAACGCCGCTGAGATGCTCCACGCAGACAGTGATGTAAGCTAATTCCCTCTTCTTAGCCTGTTTCCAAATTATCCTTAATAAATAAATGAAATCATAAAAATTGTTCTGCTTTCTTGCTGCAAGAATTTCAGCTGTTCTCATCTTCCCAAGGGGCTGCAAAAGCGATGGTTCCAAAGTAGAAGCTCATCGGTAATGCATGAGCTCTGCCAGAATTGTTAGCAAGAACATTCTGTCTTTAAACACAAACAAAACATTCACAGGGTGTTTATATATTCAGCCGTAGAGCCTTGCATTGTACATAACATGATTGAGCCCAAATGCTGCACAGAAATGTTTTGTCCCCACTATTAATTACAGGTTTCATGTATAACACAAACCTATGAAAGCATTGGCTTACATTTAACGCTGTGCACTTGTAAACTAATAAGGGTGTTCTCCCCTTCTGTTTAAGCAGGTGTTTCTGACTTTGACTTGATTTTCTGCCTACCTATTGTGCATTCCAGTATTGCAGAGAAGAGTTAGGCAGGACTGCTATCATTAGTATAATTAAAACCATGCACTAATAGGTCATGCAACAAGAGCTGGCCTCACTGCATAATTTGAGCACTTGTTAACTATGTTCTGGGAGTATCTTTATATTTGGGGGAGGGGGAGGGGTTCTTACTTGCTGTTTAATGGCTAAAGGACTTTAGACATAAAGGTGGGTAGAATTTTGCAAACCCAGGAAAAACCATCATGGAGTCTTGTGCTACAAATGGGAAGTCTTGCTGGGTAAATGCTCTTCATTCAAGACTCAGGGCCATGCTAGGTCATCCCATCATTACACATGTGCAGCAAGTGTTGATTTTTTAAAAAAATGTTTTATCCTTTTATGATTCTTTTTTAAACAATCAAGCGGTGTATAATTTTTTTGAAATAAATGTATGTTGGCCAGTTAATAGTTTCACAGCTTTTATTCTCCCTGTCTGCAACATATAGCAATAATGCTTTAGTAGATTGGATGGAAATTTTCCTGTAAGGATCTACCCTTAAAATGGAAAAACAATATTTGTCTTAACAAAACTGATTAAACCGTTCTGCTGTTTGTGGTGATAGATGTATGCTTTGCACTTCCTTTGTAAAACCCATTCTGGGCTCTGAATGACTGGCTTATGAATTCTTCCTAAGCTTCACAACCAGTGATTTGTAGTTACAGGTATTACTTTTTATATTGCAGAGACCAGGTGTCCTGGCAGCAGTAGATGCTACTGTCAACAAAGCTGTAGCAGAAAGGTTTCATATATCAGGATTTCCAACACTCAAGTACTTCCAGGATGGAGAAGAGAAATATACTTTGCCACACCTCCGAACAAAGAGTAAAATTGTTGAATGGCTCCAAAAGTAAGTGGTAGGCACCAAAGATTTATCAAGATTAACAACTAGCCACAGATGGTTACTTTTTAAAGATGTTTAAAAAGAAGTTTTTAGCAGCTCCATCTCTTTCCATTTAAGTCTTTTATTTAAAACACCCCAATGCAAACTGTGGTGTCCCACAGAAAGCTAAACAAACATGGGGTATGTTTAGCCAGGAGGTAGTTTTGTCAGTATTTTCAAAACTAAATGGGCTTGTGCTTTCAGGTAGCTTGAGAACAGCAAACACAAAAGTGAATGGTGTATGGGAGGGAGAAGGAAGGTTGCTGCCACAGTGGAAATGTATTAGCTATTCTGTACTTTTTTGCAAATCTTTCAATATATTTTATAAGCATATCAAGGATATGATGGGACAGAGCAGAGACACCCTCCTTGCTACTTTGACTTGGAAGATATGGCCAACTTCCCTCAGATCTGGGGTTGTTTCAAAAAACCCTGGTTGTGTTTTTGTTTAAACATAGTGTTTTACAAATAATAGTTTCCTGCAGTTTGCACGAAACATAGATTGCCTCCAAAACTGAAACTTAGCAGCTGTGAGGAACAGGAACCCTACATCACATTCCTAATCCTCCAGACTATGGTTTGGAACAGGGGTGGGGAATTTCCAGACCCTGTGCCAAACTTGGCCCACCAGGGGTTCAGATTTGGCCCACAAGGTCATTTGCCCCCAAACCACCTGATTCACACCTCATGTCACATGTGGTGAAAGATGCGGGGGGGGGGGAGCGTAGAAACAGAGCTGTCAATGCACAGTCAAGAGTCTTTAAAGCTGTTCCTGATTGTGCACTGGCAAGGGAAACAGGCTTTGTCACTGTCGCTTGCCAGCCGATGGGTGGTAAAGCCAAAGTCCTGGGCATTTTAAACCATGCAGGGGTGGGCTTCTGCTTTGAAGTCCCAACTTCAAAGTGTCCAATCCCTTGATGACATTGTGACGTCAGACAGACGACAGCTCGGCAGCCTCACCTATCTATCAGTTTGACCTGCAAGGCTGGGAATTGACAGGGATCTGGACCACAAAGCCAAAACAGATTCCCAAACAGCCCTGTAGCCCACCTACTGCTGAGTACTGTCACAAAATTAGTCCTTACATTTAGCAATAAGTACCCAGTCCTGCTCTACTCATCACAAAAACTGCAGAATAAACAAACTCTTATTGCTTACTACAGGCTAAAGTCTGTCCACTCAATACCTTCCCTGAGGGTAGATTTTTCATGATCACAATAACCCTATTATTACTTAAGTAAAACTCTTCAGTGAGTTTTACTTTTTCAAATGAGGCTTGCCCTGTATCAATTTTTCAGCAGCCCCTATTATTAAACCATTCATATGCTTAAAACAAAAAAAGTTGTCATCCTTTGTATGGAGGTTGACATTGTCTGTCATGTCAAAAATTAGACAATTAAAAAAAACTTGGGGGCAGAGTCCTACACTGGCTACAGGGCTGCTCCCACACCGCTGGTTGGGAAGACTGGAAACATTATATTTGAAGCAACCCAGTACCTTGCGTTTGACTGTGCAGCTACCCAAGAGAAAAATTTTTCTTCTTCTTCTTTATTTTTTTACAAGGGACTGTTAAGTGAATTTGTAAAGTTTGGCAGCAGCAGGTAAACACTATTACATGTGCTTTTTGTTGTGTTTTGTACCAAGATAAATATTTGCTTTGGGGGGGAAATAACATATTTTGCCCCAAACCCTAACAGGCCCACCACTTTGATGGATGTAGAAAAATGTGTTGAGCCTAAGCTTAATGCATATTGAAAACTGTGTAATTTCAAGAGGCAGGACTTACTGGTGGTGGCATTCTTGTTGATGGTTACAGAGCTTATTCATTATGAAAGCTGCCAATTAGCCAAGGGCAAATTGCATCATTTTGAATCAAATGGTAAATTCATGAGTTGAAAACTCATGTACTACTGCATACAGGGAAAAATACAAAAGTGTCCTTTAGGGAGAGGGTGTGTGAATTCTTAATGGTTTGTAGAAAAAAAGTTTAACTTTGCCAGGTTGGCATTAAGGGTGCATAAAAAGACTCCTTTTAGTGTTTTGAAAACTACTTGGCAGTACTGGAATTTAAACTATATAATTGGGAAACATGTGCCTTGAGGCATATACCCTCTACTTTTTGAGCATCTGAGTTTTAATTAACAGTATTTTGCACTTTTATTATCTGTGGTTCTTGAAAGATCATTATAGTAAGTTTAATTAATTTAGCTTCACTATGGCTTTATGAAAGCGTTTCAGCTATACATACCTTAAATACTAATACAGTGAATAGTGAGAGACTCTCCAACTAGACATGGTTCCCACAGGATGTCTTATCTGTCACAGAGCTACAATTCAGTGGCTGCAAGAAACTAAGTTGCTCTTGGTGTAGTAGGAAACATGTTAAACTCCAGATATCAGGTTCTGATGGTAGCACGATGTCTTAACCCATCAAGCTGTGGTTAATCTTAACTATGCTTTAGTGAATCATAATAGGTAGTTTGAAATTAATTTTTTATTGGGTTTGGATAAAACGACAAGCTGATGATGATTGAAAATGTAAGGCAAAGCTTCTGATCTTCTCCTTTGCACCCAACATGGGAAAAGGAAAGGAGAGTGCAAATTCCAAGGCTTCTTGTCAATCATTTCAAACCTGATAAACCATGGTATATCATGATGTCTGAATCAGTTATAAGTAAATGAGACAGGTAACTTTTTTAATAAAACGTTTAGTTTGACAAAGTTCTTCCAAAGAAGGCTTTGGCATTTTGCGTCTATTCTTACCAGTAAAAAAAAAAAAGCTAAATCATTATTCAATCTTCAGTCCACAGGCGCCACCTCCACCTGAACCAACTTGGGAAGAAAGGCAAACAAGTGTAATCCATCTAGCAGGAGAAGACTTCAGGGAATCTCTGAAGAAAAAGAAACACGCTCTTGTGATGTTCTATGCTCCATGTGAGTAGATGTTTATCTGAATCATGCCTCTAATCATGCAAATACATAAGAGTGCAGCAGAAAGAGTAATACCTTTTCAGTGCTTTTGCACCAAACTAGACATGAGTGCATTCTGAGTTTTAGATATGCTCAGAAATGCATCTCAATTCTCTGCCAATTTGGCCCTCATGATATTGATTGGGCCAGCACTGCGGGGGAGCCAACTGTGTTGGAAAGGTAGGTCCAACATCAGAACTGTCTCCCTGACATTAGAGAGGGCTCCTCGATACAACCTGTGGCCTCTGGGTTGCTCTCTTCGGCGTGTAGCCTTTGTTTGTTTGAAAGAAAAATAAGAAACTGCAGGTAACAAGCCTGTTCTGCACCAATATGAGCCACTCTGTAGCTGAGAAGAACATATTGGTGTTCTGAACATTTAGTATAATGACTTTAGCTTTTATGTAGAAATATGCTGAACTTCAAAATTCCTAAATGAATGTTATGGCAATGCTACCAAGCAGTTGAAATTCTAACGCTGCCTTTAAGCTTAAGCTTTGTAGTTTTAATAACTTCAGAAGGTTTTGCTGGCTGTGTTCCATGTATGCTAGTTCCATAGCACAAACACACTGATGGTCATGTATGCAAGTTCCCCCCTGAAAATTATTTCTCCAGTACATTTACTCATAACACTCCTCTGTCCTTCCTTAATTCTAGCAGGACCATTTTGAGGAAAGTGTGTCATGGTCTTCAGTGTCACAGCTACACCACATGTCTAAAGCACATAGCTTCCCCCAAAGAATCATAGGAACTGTTGCTTAACGGTTCTGGGAATTATACTCAGTAAGGGGTAAACTACAGTTCCCAGAATTATTTGAGGGAAGACGTATGGTTTAACTGTCTGGCATGAACCTGACAATGAATTTTGAGATGAGTTGTCATATTTCAGAACTGTAAAGTGGGCTGCAGTTGGTTGGATGTGTTTCTTAAAACCTTTGAGATAAAAACTCCACTACGGATCCTAATTTAGTAATGGTAATTTGATGCTATGATGAATCCTATAACTAATGTATTTACATCTGCTGTAATATTATCATTTCCTGTGCTCATGAGGCTCTGAGACTCTTAAGTTTTATTTCAGAAAAATGCACGAGTGCATGTGGTACCTTTGATATATAATGCACTCATATACGCACAGCCTCTTCTTAATCAAGCACTGTATGGTGTAACTACTGAATATTTCAAATCTCTGCTTGCAGTGAGATACTTATTAGGGAAATCGAACAAATACAAATCATCATGTAGTGAGACGGTTCCTTTTCTCCACTGGTAATGTGCCTTCTGTTAAATTTGATAGATTATCGTTGTTTATCTCTTTCTCAGTCACGGAGCCTCTCGGGGTTTTTATGCCTACCAATTACCACTAACTTGCTTATTTTAGTGCAGAAGGAGAACGACTAAGATGGCCCAGCAAATAATTTTCTTTTCCTATTCAGAGCCGTATCCCAGGTCAATGAAGCTCCTCAGCCAAGGCCACCATACTGTGTTCAATAAAGAGTTGCAAACGCCTTGCGTGATTAGGGTTTGTTTTTCGATCTGCTTGAACTCTTTGATGCTTTCTAAAGCCTTCAGTTTAATTAGGCGAATAGTTGGTGCAGGTATAATTGCAGCTGGCAAATCCCCACAAATAGTTGCTGAAATGTATAGCATCTTTATTTGAGATCTCATGAAAGATCCCAATGGCTACTTAATAAAACTGCACCTTCCCATTCAGTCACTTTAGGAACTCCTACGATTGTCTATTATTCCCCATTTCAGACATGGGGAAATGAAATAGAAAACCTTCTGAAATAGGATGCTAAGTAGAGGAATAGATTACCCATAGCAGAAAGGGTGAAAAAGGTGAAATGGATTACAAAGTAGGATAGAGTAGGCCTCTTACTATGTGTGTCTCACAATGATAATGATAAATAATAGTCGGGTAATATAACTGGCACACTGTCAAATTTCTTCTCTGTTTCCCTTCGCAATGCCATTTCTGCATTTGGCTTTTTCATAGTACTTGGAGTTTTAACTGCTAGCTGCCCCCATGCCTAAAACCACAGGGCAATTTATCTTCATTCATCAGAGTGCAGTCAATTTCTACCATTTCTACTACCCCATGTGTGCTTCAACTGGCATTGGCCAGTTGGTGCTTAATCCATGTAAATTGGAAGACTTGTTGCACCTGCACAAAAGAGCCCAGGATATATATACCATCATTAGCATCTAATCCAATACAGCATCACAAAGCATGTGTTGTGTTGTTGTTGTTTTTAGAAAAATAATATTTATTTATTTATTTAGAAAGAGATACTGTCTCCAACAGGGGCCCAACTCTTATTAGTAAGCATGAATCACTGCAACTCCCTTCTTAGAGAAGTTAGACTGGCTCCCTCCTTGCTGTCCTTCTGCTGACTGTGAATACTTCCTTATTCCAATAGGCCTTTTCTTGTAATTATTGGTATGTTTTAAACAGATTTTATATATGTATATAGTTATAATTCTATGTTTAATAGTATTTTGATTATTGATTTTCCCATGTTTTTAGCAATTCTTGTTTTTATCTGTAAGCTGCCTTGAGGCTGGGAATAAATAAATAATAATAATAATTATTAATAATAATCTTAAGAGTAATACAGGTTTCGTTTTACTTTTAAATTTTGTGGTCACCTGCATGAAAAGGATTTCAGTTAGTTACTTGACTATCTAAGGAGACAAAAATTGTGTTTAAATAAATGTCAGATACCATACATAATTATGTACCAGTCTTTATTATGGATATATAGCCTTTCCACATGCTACTTTAAACATAATTAAACCATAGTTAAAAGGTGAATGCGCAGCCTTCTGGCTCCCACTGCTGAAATCATAGGCACTTCACTTCTCCCCCGCTTCTCCTGCTGCTATGGTTGCAAACCTTGGTTATAGCTCAGGGTATGTTGGAGAGGAACAAACCATAACTCTGGTTTGAATGAAACACTAAGCCAGACCATAATTTAGCACCCAATGCAGCAGGAGCAGGGGATGGGCAAAGCACCTATAGTTGTAGCACTGTGCAACAGCATATTCATTCACCTTTAAATCATGGATTTAGCTCAGTTGTGGTTTGTGACATACAAACCAAGCCATTGACTAGATGCAAAGGAGAGCAGGAAAGCTTCTGCACTGTTGATAGCTCTGAGGAAGGGAGAACTCTGAAAGCGTCCACTTCTCCTTACAAGGATAAGAAAAGCTGCACCTCTTTAATTCTTCCTTTCATTTAAGGACAGGGTAAGCAGGGAACCCTGTAAGTAGGAGTCATTAGCAGTAGTGCAGGAATGGGGAGCCTATGGTTCACCATATGTTTCTGGATTGCATCTCCCATCACCCCTGATCACTGGACATGCTAGCAGGGCCTGTGGGGAGATGGACTCCAAAACGTCTGGGGGATTGAAGGTTTCCCATTTCTGCTCTACTCCAATTACAATAATGGTTATATTCCCTAGATTTTTTTTTAAAACCAAAGAACAAGAGTGCTTTCTATTAGTAGAAAGAAGAAAGAAACAAGAAGACAAAAGTTTGCCTTTCATCCAAATGCTGCATAAGGATGGCAATTGCCAATATTATTAACTTTTTGAATGGCTTCAATTTGCAGACCTCTACAGGGTGCATGGAATTGATGTTTCTTGTAGATGATTTGCAACACAAAGCTGATATCCACTTCGCTTTATTAATCATAAGAGAAAATTTCAGTTAACTTGAAATAATGATAGTTGGCTTATGAAACCCCTTTAAGAGGATAATTGCAGCCATGATCTATGAGCACTAGATGGAGGGCACCAGAACCTACCCCCTTTACTCCCCTTCTGTTGGCTGCATTTGTATTGAACCAATTAATGCTAAACAACTGCTGTGTTTGTTCCTGAGATAATGATTATCTTTCCCTGCTTTTCAGAAAGCTTTCTTTTTCCAAATTACAAAATTGTGGACATGTTAAGATATGAATGTTCTGCTTTTTGTTACCTTTCATAGACCCCCCCTGGAGAGTGTCAGAATACTGTGATGGGGTGTTGTTAGCAGAATAATGTGCCTCAGGTTTTTAAAATGATTGTTTCTTTATGTAATTTTCTTGCTGCTATAAAGGTACATCTTGGTACCATTGCAAAGTAGCTGTCATGTGCCTCAATACAAGTCCCATTCAGAAGCTCTTGGGGCAACTTTCCTCAACTGATAGTTTTTTTCCTATCCCAAAGTACTCTGAGGCTGCCTCAGCTCCTGGCAACCAGCAGCTCCTGGCCAGCCATGAAAACAACATTCACTGGGGGAGCTTGTAGCCACGACTGCTGCAACAAACAGCTGTGCACACCTTTGGGAGGCAGAGATGTGAGAGGGCATCAGAACAGGGAGGGAAGGAAAGAAGGACAGAGGCCAGAGTTGCCTGCGACACCCCTGACCACCATTCAAGGCACCCCAAGGTGCCACGGCACACTGGTTGAAAACCACTGGTCTAGCCAGATCAGTAGCTGTGTATGGGCCTCTGTATGGACTGCTTGGTTCACACCAAAAGCTATATGTTTGGTCGAGCTGGAGGGACACGTGCAGTTGGAGTGCCTGCTCACTGTCTCATCCAAGGCAGAGTCAATTGTAGATGCCTCTGCCTATAGTTTGTTTCTTTGGATATTGGTGATGGGGCAGAATTTGCTTTCAGTGACAATTGGTTTGTCCTTAATAGAGCAAACACATCTGGAGAGCATAAGGTTGGTAAAAGTTGGTACACTTTTTCTTTCATTACAGATGGACCCGTGAAATGATTTCCTGCTAGTACAGTCACTATTTAATCCTTGTTCTTCTTGCTCACATGTATTAATTAGTACTTGGGGAGCTGCCCTTGAAAATACTTGTTTCAACATTACTCCTACTCCAAAAGTTATGAGTCAGTTTAATAGACTTGAACACACTAGCAAGGCTAGAAGTGTGGCTAGAAAGCAGCTGTGACACTAAAACCTAAAGATAAATTTGTCAGGTTTTGCACTCATAAAACCTTTTAGTTATTGTACAACAGGATTTTCGCTTTAAATATTTAATAACCTTAAAATGTTGCATGTGATTTAATTACCTAAAAGGAGATTACCTTTAGTATGCACCTACGTCAGCTTTGAAATATATGAATGCCTCTCTTTGGCAGACAGTTTAGATTCAGCAATGGAAGGACACCATTTACCCCTGAATGATTCACTTCTCCATTAACATGTTCCTGCTGCCAGATAATTATCAGGCCACTAGATTTTAAAAGTGTTAGGTTTCAGCATATTGATACAAATTCTGATTCATGGTTGTGAGTACAGAGCCCTAGTGACTCACCTTAAATGATATGGGGTTTGAGGCTTGCTC
Source organism: Podarcis vaucheri (assembly GCF_965113315.1). Classification (NCBI taxonomy): domain Eukaryota; kingdom Metazoa; phylum Chordata; class Lepidosauria; order Squamata; family Lacertidae; genus Podarcis; species Podarcis vaucheri. The sequence continues at coordinate 94,524,669 of NC_138759.1, forward strand.
ACAAAAGCATATTGCTTCCACGACAATACCTGCTTTTAATGTCATCACTGTGGAGCAGAATTTAGTTCCACCTAGAACCTTAGAGCTGGGGGCAGCCCAAAAAGTTTCAGCACCAGAAGCAAAATGCCCCCTGCCACCCCCGTGATGGAGGGAGCATGAGGCTCTGCTGGGCTGCCGGGGGTGGGGTTGGGCTTCCTTCCTGAAACACCCTTCCTGCCCAGCAGCAAAGCACATCCCCTTTCGCTGACTTGGCAAGAGGGGAGGTGTTCCACAGAGCTTTGTCACCAGTGTCTCTCCTCCTCTAGGGGCAACGGAGACTGGCAGCAAAGCTGGGTGGCAGAATGCTGTCCCACACGATTTTTAGGTCCCTCCTCCATAGAGTACAGGGAAGTGTTTTTCCCCCCCTAATCATGCTTGACTCAGTAGAATATTCAAATGGGATTTTGGAAAATGCACCAATACTGCAAAGTCCAATCATTACAAAATAAATATATTTAAAATGGGGAACTTCCTTTTTTTAAAAAAACACCAAAACTCTACCAGCTTTATGGAACCAGAATCATAAAATTGGCAAGCTCTTTTTATTATTTGTATATTTTTTGATGAAAATAATGATTTTTTTCTATTTAAATGTTTGAGGTTGATTAATACAGAATATAGAGAGCCTTAATAGTGCATCTCCTAGGTTGTAGATTCTCAACCTTCAAATATATATTTATTGTTTGCTGTGATATTCTTGTCCTCTTGTGGCAGACATGGCAGATATTACTGTTAGACATGTCTAATATACATAATATTTTTTAATGTCTACCAGCAAAGTACATGTCTGCCACATATATATTACAAAATCAGTGAAATGAATGCTCTTTGACTCAAGCACCTATTAGTTCTTGTAAACACTTAGACTAGCAGGTAGATGCTTAATGATTTACTGTCTCTGAATTAGTGAGACTTTTCTTTGATGCTCATGCTTGGCTTTTTCCAGGAAAAAACCCTTCTTTTTTTCAGAAGAAAATTTCTGTAACATTTTAATATAACATCAAGTACAACCTCATTTATGTAAGTCACTAGGAAGGCATATACAGATGACTGATGATAATGCCCTGCAGTTGGCCATGACTTCCCAAGGGTATCTGGTTAGGAACTGAGAGAACAAAATGCTGGAGTAGCTGAGCCTCCAGCAGCGTTCTTGTTATGTTCTTAGAATCAATGTGTCTCACTCTACCTTTGGAATTCATGTTGGATGGTTCATGGAAGTGACTCCTACGCAGAGTGGTGTTAAAAATTTAATTTTAAAAGCTACATGGGAAACATGGAGCTGTGAGTGTGTTCACAAAGGAAGTTTACCTCTGGATTGCTGCTGGATCTGCCTCCATTCTTGTAGAGTTTGTACCTGACTGGAAGCAGCTTTGTGAGAAATCCTTTTATAGGTTAGGGACAGCTGCACTTCGCTCCTACAGTGGTGGTGCAGACAGTATGGAAAGTAAGTGTTTTGCTGCTGACATTACCGTTTCAAGAGAGTAAATGCAAACATGTCCTAAGCTTCAGAGTAATATTTGTGCATCAGTGTTCTAGAATGCAGCAATAAACCTTGGTGGTGGTGGGGGATACACTGTGGCAAGATAAATTACAGTTGTGTGAGGGGTGAGTTTAGGGAAGCAGCTGGCTATAGCTCTCCTGCCATACCAAACAGTGATTCTTTTGTTACTTGGGAACGATAACAAAAGCATGGCCCTGTCCATTTGCAGAAGCAAGCCTCATCTGCATTGTTCAATGAGATGACTTCACAACATTGGGTAGACTTGTTATTTGAAAAAATACATTTGTGCGTTTAATGTAGTTCAATTTGTCTGCAGCCACAAAATTGCCATGTGCATGGGCTGTACTATAACAGGAAAAAAGGGATCTCAGCTGTGGAATGTCATCTTCTCACTGTAAGTAGGGTATGCAACCTGTTGGTATGCAGACTAATCTTTTGAAGTATGGTCCTCCTTATTTATTCTCCCCCATCTATTTTTTTTCCTTAGCAATTTGCACAACATAGGTTTCTTTTACTCCCATCTGCTTCCTGTTCAGAGAGTATTCTTGGTTTCAAAAGGCGCTTCCTTTTGCCTCCTTTTAAACCCTTGTACTGTACTCTTCCTTTTTGACGTTTTTGGTTGGCCTTCGTAAAATATGCAAACCATCTGTGCTTTTATATACTGATCTTAAACAGCCCCTACTCCAGATTTGTACTTCTTAAATTCGTCCTTCAGCCTATAATTAATCATCTTCCATGTAAATTTTAAACCTGTCATTTTAATGAGGGGAGCCTCTCTTGGCTATATCAAATCCAGTTGTCTAGTGCTTACTGCAAACCAGCCATGAACATTGCTAGTGTACCACACAGGGCCCTGCCCTTGAAACTTACATGAAAGTCTTCATAATATCCAGGCCTCCTTTATGTCAATGTTTATATCAAGCCAAAGGGGCACTCCAGATGTTCCCTTGTTTATATTTAAGATTTTTCCATCATACGTGGTCTATAATTCTGTCCAAAAATGTAGTTTTTTACATGTTTTCATTTCTTGTACTGTTAATTTTAATTATTAATTTTAGCAGATTTTAATGATAATTTTAATATTTCTTGTAAATTGTTTATGTTTTACTACAAAAAAGAGATATATAAATGTTAAATTAAACAAAAAAGGGTGGCTCTGATTGCCTGATCCCACAAGCAACTGGACAGCTGCATTATACATGTTCTGAAGTCTTCCAAGCTATCTTTAAAGACATCCCTGTACTTGGGCACATTACTTGTAGAGTAGAAGCTGGATTGGAGTTTAATAGTAGATCTCTTGAGTGATTTGTAATGGATTGACAAGGGCTTTCAACTCCCTGCCTATCAGTAGCAACACAAAAGGGCTTCTTCTCTCCCACTCTGGATGCTGAAAGAAAGGCTTGGGGGAAAACCAAGAGTAGATTTGTTTGTGGAAGGATTTATGAGCTTGTTCTGAAACTGATCACAAATTCCTGGGCTGAGCATGTGCTTAGCCAAGTGGTTGTATGGTATTTTGCACCTCGCTCTGATTGGTGAATCTCAGGGTTCAAGCTCCCCCCACCCCCCAAGGGAGGTCCCACAAGCATGGCCTGTCCACTCTTGTTACAGAGCATTTCTCTTTAGAAAATTAAAATCTTTGCAAATATATTAATAGATTAAAAATGTGATAGTGGGCGTGACGTGGGTGTGGAGAAAATGAGGATGGTGAAAATTTAATCCCTAATGCTTTTTTCAGCCTGCCTGTGTTTTAAATAGAATTAAAGTCTGAATTGGGTTTTATCCAGTTTCCTGCACTTGGCAACCCTTGCAAGTTGTAACAGATGAAGTTCTACTGTTCCATTCAATGAGCTTCTTCCCATATCTTTTTTTTCTGATGACTTCTTAATTCCTTGAGAATTCAACGCAGGATTCACATCTGTTCTGTTTGGCGAGAGGTTGAAAGCCCAGTAAAAACGCCCCATTGGGTGTAGAAGTTGTGTGGTACATAAAAACTCATATGTTGACATTTTGACTTCACATTCGGATGATGTGGGAAAGTGGGGGAAATACCTTTGGCTAAAGGTATACTTATTGTAAAGATAGATCCTGTTGCACTTGAGTAAATTAGCACAATTTTAACATATGATGGGAAGAAAGGGTGTAGCATTGCAGAAGTGGCTGTTAAAAGATGACTGTTGTGTATGAAACAATGGCTGGAGACATGTTTTTTTTTTCCACTTCAAGAAGTTGAAGGTGGCATGGCATAAGTATGTATATTCATTCTTAGCTCTGGTAAACATGCTTCAGTCTCAAAAATCTGCAGTAGTTGTTCTATGGGATAAAAGAAGTACATGTATATACCAAGTACAGTAATGCATCTAGCATCCTTCCTTTGTCTTTCCTAGAATCTATTGTCTTTCACCAGCCTTAGTCATTCATTCTACATTATAGAGACAGCTCCTGCAAAATGTTTGTCTGTCACTAGGAAAACAGAAACAAATTACTGTTGTCTGAACTTCTGTTCATAGTTATTTTGAATCAATGTCATCTTTTGGAGATGTCTGTGATGAGTCAGAATATTGCACAGCGTGAAACACATAGCAGGTAAACATGGCAGGATCATCAAGCAATGCTACACATTGATTGGTATTGGATTTTCAGATCGGATTTTCAGTAAGATGTTCAGAAAATCTCACAATAGCAAAACACCTAGCAGTTGAATTTTTGTGCATTATAATGTGCATGTTGCTTCTTTAAATGTTATTCTTCTAGTGAGTATGGTTGTAATTTGCTTTGCTTCATAATACACCATGAGGTCTAAACAGTTAAAACCTATTTATTTATAAATGAGTATTTCTGAAGCATTATTTAGTAGCCTGAACTAGCGTAATAGTTCCTCTCGCCATATGAAAGCCAGCTTATGGTTAAGCCTTTGTGCCCAGGAGCCTATAAATTTAATTTGTGGCATGTCACCTCATACAAACAAGGAAAACATCCCTTTTCAGATCAAATGGTATATGTCCTGAAAATCTAGAGATGGTAAAATTTTGGTATTTTTGAATGCTCCCTGGTTCCTCTGACGTGAGTGTTTTGAATGGAAGAGCATTCAGGAGCACAATCCTTCACTTCAGGCTGCAAGTGATAAAGTATCAAATTCTACCACCTCAAGTCTACATACCAGAGCTCATAGAATGGCGCTGTCAGTTGAGCATCAAATTTTCTGCTATATATTTTAATGTGCAAAAGAGCCTTTTTCCCTTTGGCTAATCTGTGAAGCAGCTTCCTGGCAGTCTAGCCTGCTTCCCAGCCCTACTGCTCAAGAATTCAGGAGTTTTGCTGTTTAGGTTCCAATGTCTAAGCATTGATAAAGACTCGCTTCAGCTGTCATTTTCCTTTATTATGTGACTTCTGAGAGGAGTTCTGTCAATTCACGCTTGCTTCACCTTCTTTAGTATATTAATGCCCTAGCAGAACCATTAAGGAGAGTGAAATGAAGTAATTGAAATAGTGCTGCCTCTTACTGGGTGTACCTCAGTGCACAATTACTGTTCAAAGAGAAGGGCTTTCTCATTCTCTGAAAAGACGAGAAGCCTTTTTTGTGCCACTCATTGTCCATTTGCGAATAGGTAAAACTAGTCTCCATAAACATAGTCTACTGTTCAGTTTCTGTCTGATCAGGCCTGTTTTGTTCTGTGCTGACTGAGAGGGGAAGAGTGCCACCTATATGTGCATGTTGCACAGCTAACAACAGTAAAAGCAACATTTCACAATCAGCTGCTGTCAAGCTGGGGAGGCACTCAGTTGGGCAGCAAGTTCTTTCATTATAGAGAGGTGGGTCTTAATTGATGTTTGGCTCCTGAGCCAGTTTTAGAGAGTGTATAGAAGCAAAATGTAATAGAAGTGGTGTTTATGTACCTTATGTACCAGATGTTTCACCTTCTGTACACAGAGATCAAGGGCTGCCAGAAGAAGGATGCAATGACACTTGTGTAGGTCTAGCTGATAGAAACAGGGAGATTTTAGAGCAGCAAAGGAGGAGAAGCTGTAGCAGTGAAAGCTGTAGGGAACCTAGTCAAGGAAGGAGAAGCACTGGCAAGAGGGACAACTGCTGTAGTCTACTTATGTGAAAGTTGCTTAGAATAAATGTGATGCAAAGCCTTTGAATTAGGAGAGTGAAGAAGAGGGCACAGCCCTCCTTTAAAGAAGAATTATTTGGTTTTCAATTCACATTTCTCTCACTCAAAAGCAATGGCTGTGGTTTCCTCTTTCTTTCCAGCCTTAGGTTTCTATTTATTTTTTGTAAATAGACTCTGACGTACTTGTGTGATATGATTGACTGTCCAAATTCAAGATAGCTGTGATAAAAACAAAAGGTTGATGATTGTAGAGAAGCTAGGAACAGATGGTCATAAACTCCAGCACATGGGGCAAGTACAATAGGACAATGCAATCATCTCCAGTCTAGAAGATATTGCAATGTGGGTAGGAAGATTGCACAGGCATCGCCATCTTTCCCAAGCACCAAGGGGAAACATGCCAGATTTCCCAAACTTCTCACTTTACCCCTCACATCTTCTATAACAAATGTAATGTACAGTTCATAGGTTGGTACTACTAGGCAATGCTGGTGAAATAACCCTGGGATATTTCAGTGAATTAAAATGATGTGAAATTGCACACTTGGTGGCTTTGTGTTTTGGGCCAGCTTCATACATTTAGCTGAATGGTAATATCCTTCATGTAGTGGGGTGGAGACCACAGTTCCAGGTATGTGCAAGCTGAGACCATGAAAATATGCAATGTGTGGGCTGTTATCCGTGATCCTTCCACCCCACTGTAAGATAACGTGTGTATGAACACATGACCCTGTGGTGATGCCCACTCAAGTGGAATCAGATTTGCACACTCCCAAAGCCTCACTTGTCACCATGTGCAGCTAGACTGAATATCTAAGAATATCTAAACTAATTTGATGATTAATGTTGTTTTTCTCTTAATCTGCAGGGTGCCCACACTGTAAAAACTCCATCCCCCATTTCACAACAGCTGCAGAACTATTTAAAGAAGATCGAAAGGTAATCCCATTTTGGATTGTTTCTAAGGTGTTATGTAGAACATCACAGCCATCCTTTTCTGCTAACAACTTTTATCCAGGTTTTAAAATGGTGAAATGCTGGTCTTGTGCTTTAAAGCAGTGACAAAACAACTGAATAAATTAATCTATCATCTAAAGCGAAGGCAGTGGGCCAGGGGTGGATAACCTGTGGCCCTCCAGATGTTGATGGGCTCCAACTTCCATCAGCCCCAGCCAAAATATGCAGTGGTCAGGGATGATGGGAGTTATCATCCAGCAACATCTGGAGGGCCATAGGTTCCTCATCCCTGCAGTAAGCTAACAAATTCCACTCATTTCTCCTAATTTGTTGCTTAAATAAATGTGGTTTGGTTCATGTTACTTCCCATGATATACTACTTTTTCTCTCTCTCTTCAGTCTCAACTTGAGACACACAGTTCATTTCAAACTCAAAGGCCAAGATTCAAAGAAGGGAAATACGACACCTGAGAAACTCTGGAGCTTCACTTCCTGCTGTTAGTGCAGCTGATCCTGCTGCTGAAAGAGACCACCTGCTTTTCAGGTTGTCCTTATTAATCAGTGGACCTTCCATGGCTTGATGCAGAATTGGCTCAACATGTACAGACTTTCTCAGATAACTCTTCAGGATGGGGGGAATCTCACTCTCCACCCAAAAAAACCCTGTCTTCTAGCACATAATTCAGTGCCTTATTCATTGGCCCTGCTAACTTAAGTTTCGAGAGAGAGGTAAAAGGCCTCCAGGCATTCATTTTAGAGCTCAGATAACTGTAGATTCCCCTGATGATGATTGTGGATGCTCCCCATCCTGACTGAGCAGCTGCTTATACGCCTTCTATTAAGCCCTCTAATTTTAGTTTTTAGCTATTCTTTTACTACCTTATAGGGTAGTAACAACTTTGTTTGTTGATCATGGAACTAGAAGTTTTACTGAGGCCAGTAAAAAAACCCCAAACCCACTCAGGTAAACTTTGCAAAGAGTTGTTTAAAAGGGCATGACTTATTTAAAAGGGGGAAAAAAGGTTGTGAGGAAGTACTCTAGCAGGTACACTTTCCTCCCTCAAGACTTTATATTAAATGCATATTAGATGCATAGCATTTTGCTACCAGAGATAGGAGCTGAACTAGAGCAGGACTCATAACTGCAGCCATATAGGCTGAGAGAAAGAACTGGGCATCACAGCTTACCCCTTCAGTAGCAAGAAACGCAAAGAACAAGTTGCAGTGAATTCACTTCTCTCCTACTTTTCATGAGGTTCTTTAGGAGGAATAATGCTGCTCCCAAGATGCAACTCCCTGTCTATGGGCTGTGCCTCAGAAAGCATGATTCCTAGTTGTGCTGCGGAGCCAACACCTCCTCACACAAATAATGGTGGGCAGGGTGCACCTGGAAATGATTTCTTCGGCCTGGAGAGTCAAGTGTTAAGTTTATGAACCCAGAGAGAACATTTGGATAGATGTGTGGGTGGATGGATTGGACTCCTGTGAAAGGCTCGTTACTATCTGAGGAGGGGAAGAGAGAGGGAGAAAACGGATTGTTTTAATTGATATATTGAAAAAATGAAACATGGCTGACTTACTTTTTAAAGAATGTTTTGATTGGCTGATATTTACTTTATGGGTCTGCTTCTTGACTAAGATACTGTAGAATGAATAAATGAATAAGGTCCTGACCCTTTTAGTGTGAACCCAGCTTCCCCCTGCCCACACCATCAGTGCTAAGCAATGCATCTACTGCATCTTTATTAATGAATGAGGGAATCCTTTCCTATGCATCATCTTGAAGCAATTTCTAAATAAACAAAACCATTTATTCCTTCAAATAAAGCCTTCCACACATGAGATGCTATTCCCCCCATGGCTGCTGTGTGTGCTTGTGTGTGAATACCACAAACTTGGGGAGAGGGAATTATGTGGGTCATTATCAACCAATGAGATCCCTGCCAGGATGTCTGTGTGCTTAATATCAAAGAATGCTGCTAAACAGATGGGTGAAATTCCACATGCTCAATCCTTCCGCTGGGTAAAATGTCTGATTGCTCAAAAACTGCTGAAGATTGAGAGAGGGTCTTTTAGCCCTCGAGACGATGATTGATGGATGGAACCCTTATTTCAGCCAGTGGTAGTTAACAGCTAAAGTGCCATGGTATAAAATTTAATGAGGTGGAACCAAAGTTCAAATTGAGAATATTGAGTTTGGTGGGGGTTCCTCAAGGCCAGGCACACAGGAAAAACAGCTTTGTTTTTTCCCCTCTTGACTTTTCAAGGTGGTAGAGATTGATAATTTTGGACTCCTCCTTCAATCATACACAATCCAATTCTGCTGAAGTACTTCTTGTGGTCTGCTAATGTCCTTAATGGATAATTTACAGAGGCTGTAGCACAGCACAGGAATGCAAGTGCTAGATAATTTCTTTGCAGCTACTTCTTTTTTTAACAATTCTTTTGTAAAGTTTACACAAGTGTCTTTGTGGACTGGTTGCTCCGCAGTTCACTACAGAGAAAGTGAACAGGGCTCCAAAATAACTGCTCTAAAACCCAGTAAGGTTTAATTTAAAAGAAGAAGAACAAAAGGCTAGACTTTCAGTAGCTTGTTTTCTTTGATATTCCATATCTGTGAACTTTTACTCTTCCTGCAGTATTTCAGAGGAGGTTTTTCTTTCTATCTAAGAATGTTTTCCTATTTATGGTTTCAAATGATGACACCAGGTCAGAACTTTCATATCACTCACATCAGTAGAGAATGCATTTTAGTGGAGGCATTTTGCATAACGATTATCTAGTGATGAAATCAATTCTGTTCCTGCAGAAGGCAAGATGGATCCGTGCCCCAACCTTGCTGGATTCTTTCAGCAATCAGCTATCATTTGGCTCTTTCCCTCCCTGAACTGTTTCCATCCAAGCTGATCATTTTTAAGAACTGCCATGTAGCTTTGATAATTTGGGCTTGTTTGCTGCTCCCACCTCCCACCTCCCTTTTTGCAATGTATCTTCTAAATTGTCGTCCTGTGGGGAGGGACTGTCAGTGTGTACAGCGCTTGGCAAATTCATGCTCTTTATTATTTATTAATTTTAACAACCAAAAATTTGAATTAGTTCTAAGTGTTCCAAACTCAAGATGCCATTGTAAAATGTTTTCTGTATACAGTGGTACCTCTGGTTACGAACATAATTCGTTCCGGAGGTCCGTTCTTAAGCTGAAGCCGTTCTCATCCTGAGGCATGCTTTTGCTAATGGTGCCTCTGGCACGCGTCTTCCGCTCGCATCCTGGGGCAAAGTTTGCAACCAGGAGCAACTACTTCCGGGTTAGCGGAGCTCGTAACCCGAAGCGTGCATAACCAGAAGCGTTCGTAACCAGAGGTACCACTGTGTACATAAGCATGTGTTGGAAAGATGCATGTCTTATATAGATACAGAAGAAGCTGGCTCATTAGGGTGAATGGCCACTGCCCTATTAACCTTCATGTACCCTCGAGCAGCTTTCTTTCTTTCTTAAAACCAGTCATGGGGTGTCTGTGCCTGCCACTGGCTCTGGCTCCACCTACTACTTGGTTTCCCTGTCTTCAGCTTTACAGATCCAATGGGCACCAGCCATCATAGTACAGATCATACGTCATAGTACTCTCTAGTGAGACTGAATTAGGTTTGGTTCCCTGAAGTTGGTGACAACCATGAGTTTTGTCACAGCCATGTTATATATTAAACAGCCCTCACAGTCAAGTGTGGGTTGATCTCCTGGAAATCCCCTTGTGCCTTCTACCAGGTCCCTGCAAATCCCAAGATGTATCGAGGCTCCACGGTTAGCTTGGCCAAGAAGCACTGTATTTATGATGTATAATACTTAACAGAAATAAAGCAACAGAACAGTCATTGTCAGGGAACAGAAGATTTGCAATACGCCCCATGCAGAACCCAACCTTTAAGTCATTTGGCAACAACATCCTTTTCTGTGTAAGCAGAGATTTGTCATCTTTAGTTGACTACTTTCTAAGCTATTCTTTTCCCAACTGAAATGTTATCCTTTTTAAAAGAACACTTAGGAAGGGGGGAGAAATTAAAAACCTGCCCTTTTTAATTCCTTTCCAAAATCAATGTTCAGTTAGTTATTCACTTCCATTTTCATAACAAAAGTCAATATTTGCTCCTGCAGAGATTTATTTCCTTGAATCAATAAGCTGATGTGTGGTGGTACATATTTTAATGGGAGAAAGGCCAAGTGCTCCTGCAGGAGACTTCTATTATTACAGGCTCCTGTGGTAGCTAGAAAGCCAGTCCGTGAAAAGAGGGGGGAAAGGCTGGACAGAGGTGGGTGGGTGGGTGTGGGTGTGGGTATGGGTGTAAACCAGAGGCACTTCAAGGTTTGAGAATGCACCCGAGCCAGGGGTCCTCTGCAAAAGGGCCTACACTGCTCTGGCCATTTCTCCACCACTGTTGCCCTGGCCCACTGCTTTCTCCTACCTCCACTTCTATGATAGTGTCCCCCTTGCTGCTGCCCCACATTTTAAACCTTTTGGTGAGCAGGGCCATTCTTATTTCCTCTCTCCTGCCTCCACTGCTGCTGCCTGCTACTCCACTTGTGCTTTCTTAAAAAACCTTTTTGACCAACCAAGTGGCTAGTGCTGTGTATCACTTTACTGGCTGAACTTCCAGCAGCCTGCCATTTGCAGCTGGAAGTTGATGAGCTACTGGAACCTGGGTTGCACAGTGATTTGCTTCATAAGGCACAGTGCAGTTTCCTCTGCCGCCCACAATCAACTGCTCCTCACTTTATAGTATCATCTGGGGAGTGGAGAGCGTAGCGTGTTTTTGCTCAGCTACCCACCCAAGTACAGGGACTGTGGGGGCCTGAACTTTGGCCCTGAAGTCTGCATGTAATGGAGTCATTTAAGCGAAGTGAAGCTGAGTATGTAGTTAATTCTTTGCCGTTTGCTCATTTGAGTTTGAATAATCACTAGCAGAGGCTTGCTCGAATTGCTAGACCAGGAAGGAAATCTGGTTGAAGAGTCGAGGTGTAAAACCCTGCGACTAAAGATGTAAGACAAAAAGAAATATTGATTATACTGTACTGTATAATATCTCTTTTTTAAAGTGCTGAAGATGAGTACCCCTCAGGATTGACAAGCCGTTGTAATAACACACTGACCCATTTCTGAGATCACACATGACCCCATTAGACTCCTGGCTACTACCCAATTCTGACTTCATGGCAGAGGCCACCACCCATGGATAGGTGCCATGTGCAACTTCCCTCTTTCAAAAAAATACTCCAGGTGTTCTGTTGAACAATTCTGAAAAGGAAATAGCACTGCACAGGAGTTAAAAAACAACAACCCTAAAGCTAGTCTATATTTATTTGTAATTTCTAACACACTCAAAATCACTTTTAAATTTTGCATTTACCTTGTATTATCATTTCATTCCACACTCCTCCACATTTTTACTCCAACACACCTTCAGAAGACAACTGATTTATACATAGTTGGCTGTGGGATGGTCAAACTATAAAACTGAATGCTAAAATCTGGAGGGGAATCTGACAGACAAGGATTTCGTAAGGATTCCTTAAAAAGGGAGGGAATAATTGCAACGTGTTGACGGATCTGACCGCTTTACCTTGCTTTATTATGATGTACCAAGCAAGTGATGACCATAGAGTTGCAGTAAGGCCAGAACTGAATAGTTTTGGCAACTATGAGGCCTCGCCCCCGTTCCACTTCATTGGTAGCTGTTTTCAGGGTTAAGGAAAGATGGATTATGACCATGTCATATCATACAATTACTAGAGCCCTATTCAGGGATCCAGTCTTGTGTGTAAAACAAAACATGAGAATAAGGGTTGATGTGTTGCCAAGACTAACCCACTCTCTTAATAGTTTTCAGCCCTCCACAAGTATGAAGACAAAGGTTGGACATGAGGAGAAATGTCTACTTGAGGCTCCCCACACTATTTTGAACCCTGAACAATCAGGATTATTAATCTTGTGGCCAAGGTCCATGAGTACAAGAGGCTTCCTCCCTCAGGCCCTTGCCCTCACACTTGTGTAGAGTTGACATGCCAGAGAGGGTGGGGCTTGGCAGAACACCTAATTTCTCTTCACATGCTTGTTTGCAAGTGAGGGGATTCAGCACCCAAATCAGGTTTATATTATCAGAGAAATTGGGGGTATAAAGCGGCTGCTTTTGACAGAAGACATAAATGTAATAAAATAGCTAGTTCTGGCCTCAGACTCAAATGTATATTGCCACTTGGAATACAGATTGAGTGTTTTAACCACCAGTTATATCAGCTGTCAGTGATACAAGGGATCATGTAGATACAAGTGCATTTAAATAATATGAAGCACTCAGATACTATAACAACACGGGCCAAAGACGTCTCACAGTTGCATCTATAAATCACTCTAGAACAGAAAGCTGTGTTTTACTGCTCTCCTGGAATATGTTTCGCTTGAAGAAGTCATGATATGAATAGTGCTGAAAATGGTTCTCCAACTTATTCTTGCAAATCCCACAGAGGCAGGGACTTACTAGCTGCAATTTTCAGATAAGGCACTGAGGAACTGACAGTTTAATGTTCACATTTCAAGAAACTCAACATCTCCTTTTGAATCTAACAACGTGAATGACGATGGGTTTTTTTTTTAGAAGCTACAATAAACCATCTATTTTGAACACAAAGAAGTGGGTAATCTTTTTGATTTTTTTTTTTAAAAAACCACAGCATAGCTGGTTTGCTTTCATTCTTACCACAGCAGCTACTGTTCAAATTATATCAGCCATTGGTTCTAATCCAAGGCCCAGGTATAAACAGTGTACACACACACACACACACACACACACGTAGGGAGGGGATTCCCCAGTCTCTTCACTGTCATTACACATGTATAGTGTCTTCAGTGATGAAAATGAATGGAGAAGCCCCTGGAGCACCTTCTGTGGATAAAAGTAGTAGTCTTAAATTTTCAGTGCTCTTCAGCTGGTTTATTTCCACTTAAGAGTTCCACAAAAAAGAAAAAGTATACTTGTCACTTCTCCCGCGACAGCTTTATTCATACAAGGTGCCCATCCCTGATTTTCACCAATTCCCCCATCCCACTGATGCTCCTATATCACAACCCATGTCTTTCCTGAGTGCTTCATATTATTTAAATTAAAACTGGAAATTGTGGAAGGCACAAAAAGTATACATTTCCTACACAAGGGTACTTTTTGGCAGGGGCAGGGCAGAAGCTGCATAAATCCCCATTTGTTGTGCAAAGTTTTAAGAGTCCAGATTCATACTGGACATGAGGCAATGGTTTGACTTGCTCTCCCAGACATTGCATACTCCAAGTATAGGCTTGGTGAATAAGGTAGGATTGCCATATTTCAAAGAGTAAAAACCAGGACACCCCAAGCTTCTTTTTAGGAAAATCTGAAATTGTTGAGCTCCCCCCCCAAAAAAAAAAAACTCCAGAAAACCCAAAAATGTTCAGTTTACTTGACTTGAAAGCCATGACATACCAATGCCTTCCAGAAATGCCCGCCCCGCCCCCCCCGACGTCACTTCCACTTTTGAAATCCCGGTATTGTTCAGGTAATTCCAGACATATGGCAGCCCTAGTTTTACAAATAAAGCACTGCTAGGAGTTGCTTCTTTTCATTTTCCAATGTCATTTTTCCCCCTTAAAAAAGTCTTTTTAAAAAAAAATTGCTGAATTTGTTTACTCCTCACTTGATCATTTATTCTTCCATCAAGGCCATAAAAACTATGAGGGAAATTTATTTCTGTTTCACCCCTGAATTGGTAACCCAAAAGAAACCTATTTCTGTGGAAATATTGCTGACATCTGACTGCCTTGAAGGCAAACAAATGTGTATATATTTGCAGCCAGTTCCTCTTTCCATTGGCCTTCTGGGATACCGATTGTGAAAAATATTTATTCATTTTCTATTTAATATATATTCAGTGGGGAGCAGTGGAAACAAAAGCTGCTAATGTAGTATGTAAATCAAATGATTTTAATCCACTTAATATGGTGACGCTTTGCTGTTGTTGATTAACACCTCCCAATTATCAGGGGAATAGCAAAGCAGTTGGAGTAAGATTAGCAAAGTCCCTATACAAATAAATGGTTTGATGTTTTCAGGCCACTTTAACATCACCACAACCAGACTATGCACTTGTACAATACAAGATCTCAGAGTGGCAAAATTCACAGGTCTTGGAGGTGCATACTGCCTTCTCTTTTGCATCTCACCCTTGATTTCTTGATTTTTATGAAAAGTTAGCAGAACATTTCTTCCCAAGGACGTTGCTAGAGAGGGATTTATTATTTTTCCTATGGTAAACAAATAATAATAATAATAATAATAATAATAATAATAATAATAATAATACATTTCAAAGAAACTTCTCATTTAGACAATAAAGGCTATAGGCAGTGCAGATAATGTTTTTATTTTTGCAACCAATGTTACAAAAGCCATATTGAAATCAGAGTATGTTTCAAATTTACGTTCTTTTTCAGGGGAGTTGTGAAATTATAATAAAAAAACCTGCTAAACAGCCAGAAAATCATCTGCTGATAAAACTTCTAACCACCACTGTGATAAAGCATCAAGAAAAATATGCATATGAAAATATATGGCATGAATGCAAGTTATCAAAAGTTCTAATGAAAAGTAATTATTAATAATTGTTTACACCTATATGTCCATTGCCGGGGGGGTGGGACTAAACACACAAAAATGTTTAAAATGTGAAATTTGTTTCCAGTTGCATGCCATTTTCCTCCCCTCCCCCAATTCAATTTAGCTATTCATTGTCCAAAACACCTTTTTCTATAAAGAACAAAGTTTTCTAACCAATAGGCAAAAAAAGATTTCATTTGAGCCAGAGCACGTCACAAAATATCCCTAACCACTGCTGCTACCTGATAAACCAGGGGGTAAATTCAAAAGCATCTGTATGGTAAAATCATGCATTAATGAGTACTTCATTCATCGCTACATACCTTAGACCACTTCCTCTCCTTTTGTACCATCTTGCAATTAACCAAGAACAGCTTTCTGACGGTATCATTGGTGTGCTCAGTTTGAAGAGCAAGACGGAAAACTCTTTCCCTAGAGGTCTGTGAAATTCCAGGGCTGAATGCTTTCCAGAAGAACTGTAAAAAATTCTTTTCAGGTTGGCGTTCAACAACTAGGGTTGAACAGGCATCTGATAAAATGTAATTGGGTATTTTGTCAATATACTCCTCTTTTTCTTTTTAGCTGCTGATACTTGCTAAAGGACCTTGAGAAGGAATAGGATAGAAAAATGAACTAAATAAATAATATTTAGATCGCCTTGTCCCATATAGGTCTACTGGATCAGCAGAACTGGCACGGTTACAGGTGCTGCATAATATTCATTCCACATTTGGAATAAATCAGTCTTTTAGTGTGGAATGCCCTGCCTATTGACATCAGACAGGCACATTCATTGTATTTTTTCCAGTTCTTGCTAAAAACATTACCCAGATATGTAGAATGTTTGCATGTGTTTTAATCTGTTTTTAGCTTATCACTGATTTTAATTTTATTTGAATTTTAAAATAGTTGTTTCTACTGATAATTGCATTCCTTTTGTAAACCACCTTGTGTTTTTTGAGGGTGTTTTTTACAATCAAGCAGTATATAAATTTAGGCAGTATATAGCTTACAAACTTTTCTCAAATTAAAAGAGAGTGAGAATCTTAAGCATTAAATCGTAACATAAAGAAGCAAATAACTATTTTGAGGAAATGATGCAATGGCTCAGAAACACTAGGAGTCTCTTTTTTAATGCAAAGCTCACTTCTGGGTTTTAATATTTGTGCACTAAATCTTGGCTGTACCACTTGTAAATTTTGACCTGGGTATTTTTGCTTACTCACACATCTGTGTTACCTGTGAGATGGCCAAGGGTGAATTCAAGTGACAGTAAAGACAGCAGTGGCCGCTTAAAAACTGCTGGGTGATGGCTCTAATTGCATGATGAAATGCAATTATTTGTCACATCTGGTTACATGAAACCCAGCATCACTGCTTCCCTGTTGTGGGATCTTAGCAAAACTGGTTGACTTTTCCATGTGGAAAGTTGCTAAATGGGTGTTAAATGATGTTTGGATCCACCATGAAGTGCTGTGTGAAATAGAAATAGATTAAAATTGAGTTGTTTTCAGTGATGCAGCCTAGAATTCCAAGGCCAGCTTCAATGCATGTGAAGTACAAACCTAATTTGGCTTTTAAAAAACGGGACCTAATGATGTGAATTATAGTCAGTGCTCTTTCTTTTCTTTTTTTAATAGAAAAATGGTTCTGGAACTCACCATAAAGTTGTTATAATAAGTGCCACACTTTTAACATTTGTGGAGGTGGGGTGTGTGTGAAAGTGCTGGTACTGTGTACCCTTGAGTACCCCCAGAAAAAAGGACTGATTACAGTAATTCTTAAACATTATAAAAGGATTTCTTGGTCCCAGTGATAAAAAACCACGGGTATGTACTTTGCTCAAATCAACAAGAGGCTGAGCAGGATTTACTACACACCAACTGGATATCTTAAGAGCTACAGTGTTAATTAGATAAGTAGCAGCCTTCCCTATAGTGGCTTTTTTAAAAGAGAGAGAGAGAGAGAGAGAGAGAGAGAGAGAGAGAGAGAGAGAGAGAGAGAAAGGCAGGTATTTAAAAATGATGGTAATTGCTGGTTGCTTCTGATCTCTTGGGCACATGCTTATATAAGTTCAGTTTGAGTGAGCTTATCTTTATTGTGTAAATAATATTTCTTAAGTCTGGGGACATGCCATGTGCTAGCATTCGTCTTAATGTTAACACTCAAATGATAGTTGGTGGCTTGTACATATCTGTTGCTGGGATCATTTGGTCTGCTACTGTCGGTAAGTGGAGTTGGGCAAAGCTATCTTGTGGCTCAAAAATAAGCCATTTTCATGCAAAATATATTTTTAAAATGTAATGGCTGACTTCCCTGCCATGCCAAATTTTAATCCATTACTGCTCCCACCCTCTGATATCCAAAAAGAAGAGGACTTTCCTGGACACAGGAAATATTCACAACCATGTACTGAGGGGCCTTGCAAGCCTCCATAGTTTCTTCCTGTTGGTGGCTACCATTTGTGCAGACAGTACAGATTGTTTGTTCAGACAGTAGTGAAAGCCTTTGGCAGCCAGGAAAGCATGCATGTCTTCATAGATTCTGACTGTCAAAGACTCTGATTGTACTGCCATGAGAGGTCACTGCTGGCTGCATGAATCTTTTGACAGGCAGACATGAACAATCTAGGACAATCCTTGCCAGGCTAGCAAAGGTTTGCTACAAATGTTTCCACAACCTCCACAGTTCAGATGATTCACATGAATGGCTAAGGAAGCGCCTTGACCTCAGGCTTCAAGAAATCTTGAGCATGCAGCACCTTCCAGGACTTTACCAGCAATTCTACTTCTTAATAATAGTAGAACATACAGTAGCTATTTCATCAACTGGTAGTGTTATTAGTGCACTTTCTCTTGCTTGATTTGTTAGGTTTCTGGCCAGGGGATGTTACCTCCTGATTCTCTGCTTGAGGAAAAACAAAAAGTGCCACCACCTATCTTCTCCTGCTGATGCCAGCCCTTCACCAGATCTCATTTTATTTTTCCTTCTAATATGAATCTTCCCTTCATAGAGAAAGGTGTAGGATAAGAGTGCACAACATCTTTCCTCTTGATGTTGTTGGACATGCTGACTGAGGCTGATGGGAGCTGGAATCCAGCAATACCTGAAGGACATCACACTACCTAGCCCTACTATGGGAAATAATAACAAGTATGGACTCAGCCTAAATATTGCTGCTAGTTGTTCATAAGCTGGTTATTGAGAGACTTTAAGGGGTTATAAGGGACGCTCGTGGCGCTGTGGGTAAAACCTCAGCGCCTAGGGCTTGCCGATCACATGGTCGGCGGTTCGAATCCCCACGGCAGGGTGAGCTCCCGTCTTTCGGTCCCAGCTCCTGCCCACCTAGCAGTTCGAAAGCACCCCTAAGTGCAAGTAGATAAATAGGTACCACTTTATAGAGGGAAGGTAAACGGCATTTCCTTGTGCTGCACTGGTGCTGGCTCGCCAGAGCAGCTTCGTCACGCTGGCCACGTGACCCGGAAGTGTCTCCGGACAGCGCTGGCCCCTGGCCTCTTAAGTGAGATGGGTGCACAACCCTAGAGTCAGACACTACTAGCCCGTACGGGCAGGGGTACCTTTTTATGGACTCAGTTGTTCATAAGCTGGTTATTGAGAGACTTTAAGGGGTTATAATGCCGCTGGGAAAATTAAGAGATGGGCTGAGGAAGGGTTTACAAAGAGTGTACAAGGAGACTGACTGAGCCTTTCCTCAGTTGGGTTGCACGCTTCTCTGAGCTTTTGCTTTCTCTCTCTCTCTCTCTCTCTCTCTCTCTCTCTCTCTCTCTCTCTCTTATTTTGGCTCAGGGACTGCGCCACTTCATTATCCACAGAGAAGGAGCATTTGTCAGTTAAACATTTACAAAGGGTTCCAAAGGGCCAGTCAGCTGTGTTGGGACAATCCCATTGAGAACGTACACTTTGAGTGGAAATGACAATCCTAAGTGGAAATAACTTTAACTGTCACATGCCAGCTGGGTATGCCTAAAGGAAGTAAACTGGCTTTGCTGCTGCCAGCCAAGATACTGGCCAGCTTTCCTAACCCAGCAGATGAGTTTGCATTGAGAAGTAAGCAACACTTGCTCCCTGCCCAGCAGTAGATGGCTCTAGAGCAAAAGAAGAGTCAAAGGCAGCAACAATTCAAGCAAGGGAGTAATTAGGTGGAGCACAGAGTGAACAAATGGAATAGAAAGAAAATGACTTGTCCAGAGCTGTTAATAACTAGTAAGAATGCCGCTGTAGGTGCATGTGTAACGTTTACTGCATATCACCAGGAAGTTAGAGGTCATAATGGAATATTAAATGACATTTAATTATGGGACTGCGGCTCAATAACAGCCCGGAAGGCAAGAGGGGGGTATTATGAGCAGATAGTCTAAAAGAAGCAGTGTAATGGAATCTTAAATTTTAAAACTGCATTAAATTTCCCTTCAATAGATTCTAGCCAGCAGTCACAATAAAATTAAAGTAGAAGGCTCCCATATCTGTATTTAAACGGGATTAAAACTGAACAAATGACTTTTCTACAGGAATGAGCCTGGCAGATGTAGTGAAGCAAATGTGTATTAATAGCAGTATAGTCTTAGAAAGTGCTGTTGCGGTAGTGTTGACCTATCAGTGTCCGCTAAAGGCAGAAGGATCATCTAGAGAGCCCTAGTGAGAGAGCAGAGCATTGCAGGATAATTCTTAGGAATTAACATTTGCCAGGCCTTTTCCTGAGACATAATGTAGCAGCTATAATGAAGTCGGTTGAGGCAGCGTATGATAATACTTTGCATTACCTTTCAAATGTATATTTCAAGTATATCTTTTTTTATTTTAAAAATGTGTTCAAAGGAGCTTAATGTAATCTCAGTAATCCTTTGGTGGCCTTGGAAGAGAGGCCAGTTTTATGGCCCTGTTTTAGAAGGTAAGCTGACCTGACAGAATAGTGGCTTGTCTAAGGGTATGTGGTAAATTTGTGGCTCAGGTAGGATTTGATCACATTCTTAGCCACTGTCTCATACTCACATGCTAGAACCCAGTCATGTAGCATATAATACCTCTGTGTTAGGACTTTGCCTTGGGTTCTGAGTAATCTGCATCCAGCCCATCTTATAGCTAGCCTCTAGGAACTGAACCCATGCTCCTGAACCAGGTACATTATTTCTGTACATTGGTTCAGTGTTGAGGTTTCCCCATCCTATCCCTGTCACTTGGATTCTGACTATTCCACTGATGGTTTAGGAATTGTGAGGGTTGTGGGTTGGACTTGGACTGGGGAGACCTGGAGTTCAGTCTCTGCTCATCCACAAAGCTCTTTGGGTTGCATATCACTGGGTGGAATCCATCTGTTGCTCATGCGCTCACAGAAGAGCTCTTGATTTAGCAGAGGTCTGTCCACCAGCAAAAGAGGAGAGCAGGCAATTCCCCACCCCCTGCTACCTGCAGGCGAAGGTGTTCTCTGAAAATCTGTTCCAGATTGTTGGGGGACCCTCCAGAACAGGGGGGAAAGTGGTATGCAAGTCTACATGAAGACAGTGGAATCAACAGAGATCCCCTCACCCTTTTCATTAGCTGATCCCTTGATCCAAAGCTCTTCTTTCAATGCAAGGGCACTTGTTGGATTTCACCACCTCTCAGCCTTACGTTAAAGGATGAAATGAGAACATCTCATTTATGCCAGCTTGAACTCAGCTGGGGGCAAGGTGGAGGTAAAATGTAGCAACTGAATAAGGCACTATGACGAAGCTACAGGAATAGCTTGGCCTCAGTAATCCATGCTCTGATAACCTTTCATTTTTATTCCTGCGATACATACTATGCAGGGCTGCCCTTCAAGACCACTTGGAAATTGCAGCTGGTCCGAAATGTGGTGGCTCATCTCTTGAGCAGAGTCTCCAGTCAGAATAATCTTTCTCCAGTTCTTAAATATTTGCAGTTGTTTCCAATCCATTTCCACTCTGAATTCAAAGTTTTACAAATGGCATAAAAAGCCCTGGATTACTTGCATGAGGGAAATCCTCTTCCGGTATGTGGCAGTCCAGGGAGTTCAGATCCTCTATGGAGGCTCTCCTTAATGTCCTAACCTTGGGAATTACACGTAGGCAATCCTTTCCCCTGACAGCATCCCTGCTCTGGAATGCCTTCCCATCCACTGTTTAATCTGTCTGTTTGTTTGGAGCTTTGGCCTGCTTAATGTGAAACTGTTCACGTCCTGTTTTTATTGTGCTTTGCTGTGACTTTAAATGAGATTACTTTGTCTTATTGAATATCATTGTTGCCTGCCCAGAGAATGTTTGGATGTAGAGCAGAAGATCAATGAAACTAAGTACAGTACGTAGATAGATATCTAGTTGTTCTATGAGATGCAGTGACATTGCTCTTCATGCGCTTAAAGAATTGCTTTAGTTTAAAGGGACAGGATCCTTTCAGAACAAACCTTGGTTACAGCTTAATGTGCCGCAGCAGGAAACTTCATGTCCAGGAGCACACAGGTTTGTGTGATTCCGCTCAACCAAATAGTGGCTTTGTATCATCCCTTTGTGCGCAAGTGGAAGGATTTTCCACTAATGCACAGGGGGGTAAGGTGCTGGATCTGCCCTGAGCACCTATGCTCAGGAATTGGCAAAACAAGAACTCAGAATTCTGATTCTGGTAGCGCTTAGCCTTTGGAAATATTTCCTATATCTTAGTTTATGTGAAACTGCATATCTTTCATTTTGAAAGTATCTGTGCGCCATAGAATGGGATCACACTTGGTGACAGCTGATCTGCTTTTCCTTCCGGTGCTAGATTGCCTATGCTGCAGTGGACTGTGCCAAAGAACAGAACCACGACCTGTGTAAGCAGGAAGGTGTGGATGGTTACCCAACCTTTAACTACTACAACTATGGAAAATTTATAGAAAAATATAACGGAGACAGAGGGGTAAGTACATGGTGCTGTTCTAAAAGATGTACTGGTGTGGGGAGGGAGTATCTTTTTTAAGTGGTTTCATCAGCAAACAGTAAAATCACCACCAGCAACAACAGGGACGTAATACAGAGCCAGTTATTTTGCCAGTGAGTTTAATGCTTCCATTATAAATTCCTCATGACTGTGTCACCTTATTCCACACATAATGCATGCATTTAGCATCTGGAATTAACTCAGTAGAAAATTTTGGAGGCTTTTATTTTGAGTCTTATAATTTATTAAAAATTTAGCACTAATGAAAATGCAAAAATTGAATGTCTGCCAATTCCACATCAACTCCTAGCCAGTGTCGTGCAGAAGCTGTTCCAATGGGCTCTCCATATTCATTAGGAATGTAAGCCTTTGGTTGCCCTGTACACATTTGGAAATTCACTACACACAGCCAAATGATAATAGATTGTTTGTTGGTTTTGTTTTATGACCAAAACCCACATTTTCTGGGCAGTTTGCACTGGTCACCTTTAGCTTGTGACCTTGATGTCTCCTTACATTTCAGGTTTTGCAGAGATAGATTATTAGCAGTTCACTTATATCTTGAAATGGAGGAGACAAAAGTTTACCAGCTACTCAAGAATGCTCAGTTTAAAGGTCCATAGCTAGGTTATTAACAATTGCCTGGAGAAGATGGGGACCTAATGTGAAAGATTGTTTTGTATATTAATATGGCCGGTAAACGTTGTTGAGAAACATTTGGCTGCAATATTATTGCTGCTGGTACAAAAAATCTGTAGATATATAGAAAGAGAGGATTTGTGGTACGATCCTGTGGGTCTTCGTTGAGCCTTTTTACAGGTTGTTCATGTGGGAATTCTGTCAGGATAACACCTCCACAATTTGATCCTTAATGAACTAAGCCATTCTGTAAACTTTGTTATGGATCAAGTGTTGTGCTTTGCTTTTAGAATGAAGCTTTATCCGCCTAAATATAAATAAGAGGGAATTGAGTTTAAGCCATCTCTTTGGCTTTATAAATGCGCTTACAAAAGTAAAGGGATTTATGAAAACCAACAGATATTGTTTGTTTGGCTAAGGAAAAAAAACACAAGTGTACACTTGCTCTTTCAAAATCACACTTTGGGGGTGGGGAATATGGCTAGTTGTCCTAGTGTTCAATTGTCCTTTTCGTTTCTTAACTTCTGAGTTAGCACAGAGTGTCTCTGCATCTTCATTCTCTCAATTACTAGCAGAGGGCTGCCTCCCTCTACCCAGCTGGAACTTATGTGCTCAGAGGAGACTGTAACTGCCAAGTGCTTACTGGGAAATTGGAGATTTTGTTAAATCCTTCGTTAGTTTAAAAATATTTCCATTTGTGGTGATGAGCAACTTGCCCTCCCCCCAATCTCTTTCCTCCTAGGACAACATTTCAGCTTATGTTAGGTAGTGTTATCCCTGTTGAGAGTCTAACAGTGCATCTTTGGTACAGCAGCAAACTGCTAATATACTGTCATTGTACTCATATGTTGCAAGGCTGTATTTATTACATTGCAAATAAGGATACAATCTCTTACTAGCTCTGGGCTTCTCATATGCAGTGAAAGAGAACGTTCCCTGTGAAGTCAGTGGGACTCATGGCACTCACTTTGGCTCCAAAGAGGTATCTTGCTTTAGGCACAGGGCAGGCCCAGTAGAATATTTATCTGAGGTCTTTCAACCATACAGAATAGATTTAAGATAGGTGTAGGAGGAAGGGGAAATCGCTGAAAATTACATTCCTGGTTGTTTTGCTGATGAATTCCTTCTCTCAGTCACCACTAGATACCACCCCCAGTCTTTGAGCCGCAGGCCCCATATCGTACAGCAGTATTAATGGTCCCTTCAGTTTTAAAAGTAATAATTGACCATGTGATGGTGGCTGCTGTTCAATAAATCCATGCACCAAAACTTCTTTGGATCCCAGACTGCTTCTACACTGCAGTGAGCCTGGAGAAAGGCAGATAACAGACCAATGCAATGTTACTGTGTTGAAAACAGGACCTGCTAAACACATCTTGAAGTGGAGCACTAAAAAAGAGTGGGGGAGCTTATTTTAATTGTGGTTATATATCCTTTTCAACAGTTACTTGGGTATTGGACATTTTGTTAGAAATGGAGAAAGAAACATCACACACAGCTTCACTGGGCTGGATAATGTGTTTCGGATAACACTTGTAATAGCAGGTACATTGCTAATCAAAAGCTAGTTCTTTGGGGTGTTTACTAGGATCTCAAATTTCGCAACTAGTGGTGCGGAACATTCTGAATTAAAATTGACAGATGCAGCCGACAGAATAGCAGTGGTTCCATTCCCTCTGCATCATGTGCCCAAATAGATCAGATGAGTTGTCAGGTCTAATCTAAAGCCCTTGGAAATTAATGGAAAAGCTTACAGACTTCTGTGGTAGTTTGGCTCAAACTCTCACTGTTTTGGGAGCATGACCTCATTATTTTGATCACTTACAAAGAGACAATATGCTGCAGATTAAAGGCACAGTTCTTTGCTGCAGAATTCTCACAGACATGGCAGAATAATAGCAGAACTCCCCTGCCCTGCAAATTTCATGTTCATTTTTAGTAATGACTTGTTTCAGAATGTGGTTACACCCTTCAAGTATTTTCACATTGGGGAGCCTTCACAAGGCGGTTTAATCATCTGATGAGTTTAGCTGGAAGCTTTTCCTTGTAGTGATTATTCCATCTCAAAAATGGCTCGGCAGCAGAGGAAGCTTTTAAGAGGGGACTGAGATAATGAAGGACATATGACCAGGTGTGGGCAGTGTGGGGACTGAACTGTGAGATTACCACTCTGAGGAAGGAAGATTATACAGTTGCTAGTGGTGGAGGCAGGAGGCTTTTGAAAATAGTGAGCCAAGACCAGGAGCGGGTGTTAGCAGACTGGAATTGGGGGACGTTGTGTGGCAAGAGTGAGCCAGGGGAAAGGAAGTCAGTAGCAGCAGTGTGCACCATGCATCCTTCACATAGCTGTGTCCACTTAGGATTCTGGAAGAGTGATGAAGCACTTAACTCCCATTCTGACCCCATCCATCCATTCAGAGGAACCATGATGCTGTAGAGTGTTTCTTTTACTTAAGGGAAGTGTTCAGTTTCTGACCAAATGGTCACTAGTCATATAAATACAAGGACCTGCCTTACCTGCTCCTTTTACCTCTGCCTGCACTACTGCATGCCCATTTGCCTGTAGAAGATGCGTTGGAGTCCTGTGTTCCAGTTTCACTGTGCAACCAATGCCTTTCTTTACCTCTCACATTCTAGGAGTCTGGATTCTCGACTTTCATGCGGACGCTCAGAGAACGGGACCATGAAAAGATAGGGAAGAGGAAAGATGAGTTGTAATTTCTGCCTCACACGATGATTTCCACTGCACTGTGAATGGTCTCAGGGCCACTGGTACAATGCCTGGGATTCCACATCTTTTTAAAAAGAGAGACTTTGGTTTTTTTTACAAACAGCCATTTGCCATTTTGTACAATTTTGAAATAAAGTGAGATCATTTGATTTTTAAAAGGAAAAAAATAAATGACATCATTGTTGCCATATTCTGTTATGGAAAACGAAAAGAAGAGCGTTTTCTCTCCATTTGATGCACCTATGCCCATTTGATACTCCTATGCAATCTTTTTTGTAATCTGTAGGTTTGATAGTGATTTCCCCCTGACAAGGTGATTTCTGCATTTTTTTAATTTTTGAAGAATATTATATGTGAAATGGCTTTTAAAAATTGGAGGGTGAGGATGAAAGGAAGGTGCAATGGATCCATCAGGAGCAAGTTCCATGGAAACAGACAGAGCTTTGTGGTCCCAGTGGACTCTGCCCCAAGCCTCTTCAGGTGCAGTTATAGCACTTGTGTGCACAGCACAGGAACCAGGTGAGATTAAGTGCACTTTCAGTCCTTATAGTCCACGTACTAAGCAGACATCAGCCTGCACTGCTCACTTCTGCTCTGCATGGCTAATCGGACATCTGCCAGAACAGGGTAGTGAGTGGAGTCTGAATGACAGATCTGCCACAATTATCACACAAGCATCTTTTGTAAGTGGGGCCTTTTCCAGGAACAGTGTGTGTGCATTTCTAGTTGTGCTCAGCAGTGCCAAACTGGTAGGACGACTAGTTGTGACTGGGGCATGCTCTTGCGGTCTTGCTAGGTTACACTTCCTTCCTAGAGAGATGGGGGGGGCAATTTTTAAGGTGCTCAGGGATAATAGGTAAATAATGAAGAAGCATTGATTGGCCATTTCAGATCTTAATTGACTGTAGTGGTGGTTTTTTGGTTTTTTTGGTTTTTAATCTGCCGTACTGTTTACATATCTTTATAGAATGTGTGGGTTATTTCAAACAAATGTCTCTGCATTCGGCACATATCAAGCACCGAATGTCTCTCAGTGTATGTGTTTGCTCTCACGTTGTCCAATGCTCCTGTAAGCATAGGAGTGGTGTAGTGCAGGTATAAATAAGGTTCTACTTAATTTATGATCTGACCATAGGAACTGCGTATTTGCTAAGCATTCCATTTGACTGTTGACAAAGGCACTGATATTTTTGATATGAAGAAACATCATGCAACAATACTTGTTTACGTTCCAAAGGCTTGTCTATGTGAGTTAACTACAAAAGGAAAGTATAATTTTTTTAGAATTCTATAGAAGCAAGTTGTGCTTTAAAAAAAAAAATTGTTTAGCCCCTGTCAGTGATGTAAGAAAATAACAGCATTACTAGAACTAGCTTTTAAAAGTCCGTAATTATGTGCAGATTCTGTGAGGTGAGGGTGATCTGGACATTGTGTCTCCATGGGATTTATTATATTTTTTGTGATTTCCAATTTGATCAAAAAGAATAAAAGATTGAAAATATGCTCTAATTACTGCCTTTATTCAACATTTTGTAGGCCAGATTGCCTGAAGCTGCTGTGCTGGTGACTAAAAACCATTTCTTCTAGCCGTTCTCGCTAGCCACACCGGAAAGGTCAAGCATCTCCAGTCTTCGCTTCCATGTTTTCAAAGTCCCTGTGGGGAAAGAACAAAAGTCTCCTTGCCACTGTCTTGCCTAATTGTTAAGGCAAGTTACAAGTAACAAAAGAGTCTTTGTAAAGCTGTTTCTCTTGACTCCTCTGCTCCATCTGGTGGAAGATGCAGATAAATTCGGGAAATCTGTAATGAAATAAAACCCACAGCCTCTCTACCTGGGCTACTTCTTGTCAGTACATAGATCTGCAGAATTCTAAAGTTGGAAGGGAACACAAGGGTCATCTAGTCCAACCCACTGCTATGCAGGAATATTTTTGCCCAACGTGGGGCTGAGCCCCACAACCCTGAGATTAAGAGTCTCATGCTCTACCAACCAAGCTATCCTGCAGGAAATAGCAAGCTGTAGAAGAGTACATAGGTGCATGGGAAGTGATTATAGCCCATTGGTTAACTGAAATCTGGTGTTCTTCCTTACAACCTTGTAGAAACTTCTCAAGTGCAAGCAGAGGCACTGTAGGCCACCTGAAGAGGTTCTGTGAGATGGGTTCTGCTTGAGGATCACCTATAGAAAGATCAGGGTTTTAAAGGAATGTTCCTTCCTTCATAATAGTCTCAGCTCCATCAAAGGAGATAAAATTTCCCTTACTTCACTCCATCAATCTGGGGTGTCTATTAGCAATGAAAGTTGGATCTAGCAACTCTAACAAACTTGCTGGAATACTTACAGGATTCATGCATAGAAAAGGGGCAGTAGTGGTACAGATATGACCCACATACACTGTCACTTTTGAATATAGTATGTGTAAAACGACATGTATGAAGCTGAGAGTGTCACTGGAGTATTCTCAGTGAAGAAACAATCTCTACTCACTGTCTGCTTGATCTTGCTTCTTTTCACTCCTGTTCGGGCTCCACGTTTTCTCTGCTGTGGATTCTCACTTTTTAACAAGCTACCAGTGGCCTGGTTTTCCTCTTATGTATTCCTTTGAATGCTAGCGAGCAGGGAGGTCTGCATTGATGACCTGCTGTAAAGCACAGTTGTTGTTCAGGTGATCTACAGCTAAAAGGGGAAGTGTGTGTGTGTGGGGTCATCCTTCCCACCTGGACATTTAGCAAAGTTATGTGTTTAAGTGCCGCTGACATCAAGAACATCAGAGCCCTGCTGGATCAGGGCTCAAGCCCATGAGCCCAGAGTCCTGTTCTTACAGTAGCCAGCCAGATGCCTACAGTAAGCCTGCAAGCAGGACCTGAGGACAACAGCATCATCCCCATGCGTGATTCCCAGCAAATAGATTTGGAAGCACCCTACCGCCCAACAGTGGCGCTGCAACATTCCCATCATGGTTCCTTGAATATATTCAATTAAACTCAATGGGAATAATGCTTAATTTTAGTTTGATTGTTCTCTCTCTCTCTCTCTCTCTCTCTCTGTGTGTGTGTGTGTGTTGCTTTGCCAGACTTATTAAATCATATGTGATTTTCTCCTGGCCTTCGCTCTGTTAGTGAAACACTAACTCTCAAAACAGTGTGCTTTTGTGCTGCCAAGGGAGACTGTGGGAGGAGACCTCACAGGAGTTCCCACTCCGCTTTTCATTCTCAATGCACTTCCTGCTTTTTCTCTGGCCCAATTATTGCTTCTGTGTATTTGGCACTCATTAATCTGCTGGAGCCCCTGCTATGTAATCAGTGAATGATGATAGGGTGATTTGCCTTGTGTGGTAGTAAGCTTGTTAACCATAACATAAATCTAAGCAATGGTTCCATGCCAAACAGGTTCTTTTATTAGACTCCACATGAACTTTCCTATTAGCCAGACAATTAGCTGTCTGTAAAATGAATGGTGTTTCTCCCCCCACCCTTCTTTTCTCTATAGAACCTGTCCTTACCACTTAGTACTATCTTCATTTTTCCTTTCTGTTGTTCTTAGGCTAATGTAGTTGTGAGTAGAGATGGACAGATCACTATTTCCAGTCTGGGACAGTTTCACACGTGTTCATTCCTATGTCCGTAAGTCCATTCAGACATGTTTCCACACTATATTTCCATTTTTAAACCACATGAAAACCCTAACCCTAACCTAAAATGCACATTTAAAAATGTATTTTGGTACTTTTCCCAAGTGAGAACTGCAACACAAAAAATCAGAGAAAGCTGTTCTGATCCATATATTAGTTTGGGAAGTGCTGTTAGGATTGTTTGATTTAAAATGGGGACAGAACAAAATGCACAATGGTCCCTACTTGTGGTATTTAAGTTTCAAGGGAGTTTCACTTCTGTGGTATAGCAGCAACAAATCCTTCTCTTTTTGGCTTGATGATATTGGCACTTAGGAGCCATAAAGTAGGACTGACAGCTGGCCAACATTTCACTGGCTGAGTGAGCATTTAATCCTCCTTGCCAGTTGCCAGAATGGAAGGCAGAAAATAACTAATGGTTGAATCGAGGTGTGTTCACCTACAAATGGACTGGTTCCTTCCATTTGCACAAATGACTGAGATACAGTGAAGGCCCTACCACAAGAGGGATGGAGGTAATTTGCCCCAGTATTATCTGGGGGTTTTTTATTTGTTGGTTTCTTTATTAAATTTCTATTCTGCACTTCCTCCCAAAAGAGTCCCCATGTCACCTCCCACATGGAGGGTCCCCCAGTCACCCACAGCAGCTTTCCTGGGGGTTTACAAACAGGAGGAATCTGCACAATTCACCTTCCTCCCCTTCAGCATGTGGGGAGCTTCCCATGAGCACAACTCTGTTCATGGTTAGTCTGGATTAAACTGAATAAGCCCAGTGGTTTCATTGTAGTCCCTTCCTTCCTCATTTCTTCCCTTCCTTGAAACAAATATGACACTCTTGTAGGAAATATTCTGCATATACATGAAGACATACTCCTTAAAATGAATTTCTTTGGGCAGGGTGTGGGGGAAGCTTCCTACAAATCTGACAGAAGACAAAAGGCACATAGTCCTTTAAAGAAAAAAAAGTTCCCTTTAGGAAAAACTTGTGCATGTGTTGAGAGGCAGTCAGATGGAAGTACCAGGAGATAGATAGATTATAGGTAGGTAGGTAGGTAGTTCTGTATGTATGTATTTAAGGAGCAAGCACTGGAAATTTTTTATATGAAAGGATACAAATACAGTGGTACCTCAGGTTAAGTACTTAATTCGTTCTGGAGGTCCGTTCTTAACCTGAAACTGTTCTTAATCTGAAGCACCACTTTAGCTAATGGGGCCTCCCGCTGCTGCTGCGCCACCGGAGCACGATTTCTGTTCTCATCCTGAAGCAAAGTTCTTAACCTGAGGTACTATTTCTGGGTTAGCGGAGTCTGTAACCTGAAGCATCTGTAACCTGAAGCGTATGTAACCCGAGGTACCACTGTACTAATTTGTATTTAATTTCTTTTTAAAGTTACTTCCCAAGTTTTTAATAAAGAGTAGAGCAGATTAAACTTTGTAAGCCAAACTCTCTTCACTTAGGTTCCCCCCCCCTCCACCACCCCAAACTTGGTGGATTTCACATCGGATTTTGGCCTAGCCTTTCCTAATTAAACAGCTAAGGAGTTCAAGTTGATGCACAGTGGTTTGTAGTGCCTAAAGCTTTTGCAGGCCATTAGAGTTTAATTGTTCATCTCGTTTAAAATCATCTCAACTCAAAAGACATCTTGGCTGAGAATGAAATGGGTCATGAAACTATAAATAGGAGGTAAATTATATTTGCACGTTAACTGAAACGGGGGAAGGAAGGGAGATCTTCCAAGGCCAATAGACTCTATTACAATATCCCAATGGGAAAATTGGATTCCACAATTTTCATGTCATTGTGGAGTAACCAGTTGAAAAGAATTACTTATCTAAAGCACAGTGAGCAATTGTCCTAGACATGCACTAAAGCCTGTGATTCGGAGCAATCCCAAGAGATGAAGTCACCATTGGCAAGTTCCAATTTTTTTTTTTAATAAATGTCTGCAGTTCTCAGCAATTAATACAAATATAGACACAGCCAATGGCACTGGAATCCACAGACGATGTGTCTGTTTATTGTAGACGAAAAGAGGGGTTGGTGGAGGTGGGAAAAAGCTACAATCGATGTTTCAGTTTAGGACTAATTGTACTTTTGTTCTTCCTGTGCTGATCAAAGCCAAAGTCCTTCCTATTTCAAATGTAAACACTGTTGGTGAGCTGATTTCTTAAAAGCAGAGATCAGGGCAACTATTATATTTCAAAGGCTAGTTTAAAACAAAAGACCTGGCCTGGATACCGGAGCTGTGTTTGTTCAAGAGAATAAAATGTGCATTTTGAAAGGACATTGAGTTCACTGTACATACATCTAAGCTTTGACATAATTTTCACACTTTGATTTTTCCCCCCATTTAATTTCCCTCTGACCTTTCTTTCTTTGCACCTATATGCCTGCCAACTGAGAAAAACGCTCCATGCAACTGATGATGGGTACTTCAATGCAGGAAATCTTCTGCTGTAACAAATGTATTAATCTTTTGAGGTAGCATAAAAATCCTTGTTCTTTTCATGATGGCCTGCCCAATTTGAGGCAGAGTTTCTGCTCTGCATCTGATTTTCCTCCCAAGGCACCCCTAAGCATCTGGTGAACTTGTCAGAATAGAATCTGGTCTAGAAAAGCAGGCTGGCTTTCTTAAACTCAATCCCACAACCAACAACCCACCTGCTTCTCTGCTCAGAAAATAGGGGGTAGTAGTGAGTGGGAATGGAGTAGTAAAGGATTTGGTTAGAAGTGGTGCATAAGCATAGGAAAAGGACCGACCTTACCCACCACTTCATGATTGATGGGCCCTTAGCTAGTATATGGTATACAGTGGTGCCTCGCAAGACGAAAAGAATCCGTTCCGCGATTCTTGTCGTCTAGCGGTTTTTTCGTCTTGCGAAGCAAGCCCATTGATTAGCGCTACAGCGGGCTAGCGGCTTTCCGTGATCAGCTGTTAAGCGGGTTTTTCAGCGGAACAGCTGATAGGTGGCTTAGGAAAAGGAGGGGAGCGAAAAAAACCCGCGGGGACGCGCAAGATTTTTTCGTCTTGCGAAGCAACCCCATAGGGAAATTCGTTTTGCGAAGCGCCTCCAAAATGGAAAACCCTTTCGTCTAGCGGGTTTTCCGTCTTGCGAGGCGTTCGTCTTGCGGGGCACCACTGTACATAGATGTATGCACATGTACATCCATGCATGAATTTATATAGATAACATCTTAATGGTTTTGCACAACTGTAAAGACAGCATAGCTTTCTCTTCTCAGTACGATATGCAAAGTAGTCTGCCAAACCATGGCTGATTTTACAAGTTTCGACCTTAGTAGCATTTCCAAATAAAAAAATTCATCTTGTGACTTGGTTCTCCATGAAATATATATTTCATTACCTATATGTAGGTTACTGGCATTCATCTTAATATTCCTTAGAACCAGATCAATGGAAGAGAAAGAAGCCATTATGTGTGCACGTATTTATTAAAATAACATAAGAAACTTTCCAATATGAGTTTTTACATTTCAGTAGCACATAGAGTAATAATTGTGTGTCGCCTTTTAATAACGCAAGGGACAGATACCTGTAAGGAACTAGAAAATATCTATACCAAGCTCCGAGGCATTATGTAAATGTTTCTGAAATATTTTTAAGTCATGCAAGCCTTTTAACTCTCTCTTAGAAGTTGGGTTTTAAAAGCGCAGGGATTTTGTAGATGCCCAGGACAACCTACCTTGGGACAGGTTTTCTGTAATCAAACATCCCAATAGATTAGCTCATACCAAAAAAGTTTGTTTCTGCTATATAGGCCACAACAAGCCCTACAATCAGGAGGGTGCAGCAGCTGATTTTAGGTGTCATGAAAGGACAGCCAATTGTTATTTACTTTATTATTATTATTTTACTACCCAGAAGGGGGAGGCACTTGTGGGTTTTGCTGCCACCTTACACAACTGTATTTTCCCACAACACAAACATGGGTGAACATGAAATGTTCAAAGATTTGTTCTGGGATAAATAATATCCAAGCTATGAGAAAATTGGCTGGTACAGTATAATGCTGGCTCTTCTTCCACCAGGTAGTGGCATACATAGGCATTATTTCACAGGGGGTAGAGTTACATAACCCATGTATTCATATTTTGCTTCTTTCAGCATAGACTACCAAGAACCATATCAGGTAGATTAGACTAATGAAGATGGATTGATCCAGCATCATATGGTGAGCTTCTTGCCTGGACAAATATTTTAATGGGGTCTCTGGGGTCAAGGTCCAGCACTCTGGCCACTAGATCACATTGGTTCATGAGGGTAAACCACTAAATAAACAACGTTCCATAATGTGCTTACTGAATTTACATGGGATAAAATTATCCCTGATCATTTGAGCTGGAATAATTTAATCACATATAAACGATTTCTCAATGGCAGTTGCTGCTCATTCATGACTGCCCACTCTAAAGGGCTGAGCTACATGGTACCACGCCAAGGGTGTGTTTTGAGATCTGCGTCTGCTGAGGTAATTTGGAAATTGGAAGGAAAACCCTTCTCCATGCCCACTTATTCTCCACTGAAAACACTTGCTCCACAAACAAGGTAAATTCACAATTTGAATTATTAATTCAGAGCTAGGGTGTGGAGGGGAAAGCTTTAAAAACAACTGTGGAAAAGTATTTGCATGGGAGAATTGGTAGGCAGGAGACGGACTATGTGTTTCTCCTCTACAAGTGTTCTCTGCATTTGTGTTATGAGCAAAACATAGGGCAGGGAACTAACTACATGTTTCTCTTGAAAATTCTACCTCCGTCAGTGAATATTGAAATTTTGGGTGTTCTAATTTTGTGATGCACTAAGAGGCCCAAAATACTAGAACCTACAGATCAGCTCTATCATTAGAGGGATTCAGCCTGTCTATCATAAACTGTTCAGAGATGTCACAGATGGAAATAAATTACCCTCTGTTGCTTAGGATTATAGACCTCTGTTTGCAAATAAACCAGACTATCATTACACTTTCTCTTGCTTTTCTTCAATTTAACTGTGTACATATTTGGTATGTGGGATGTGGTGCCTTTATACATTTGCTGCTAAATGATCTGTAATAGCTAATCAGATCATCATGCAGAATTGCACATGTTAATGAAGTTGGGGCTCTCACTCGAATGCCTATTACAGTAAAGCTTAATTTATCCATACAATTCTAGTTCAATGTCATATGTATTGGATATACTGGTACCTCACAATTTTCTGTGTGCCCTCTCTGCTTCTTCTCTTTATGTGCACACTCATAATGGAACTCAAGAACATATTTCTACTTTGCTCTCTCTCATCCATCAAATCCCTCCTCAAAACCCACTTCAGCACACTTTAAATATGTGTAACACAACTCACTCACCTTTTATTCCCCCTGCTTCTTCATTTTTCTCACTGCCTGGATTGTAAGCTCCTTGTGAGCAGGGACGTTTCACTAGTGCCAGTTTAACTTTGTACAGTACTGTGTACTCTGATTATGTTATATAAATAATAACCATACCGGGCTGTAGGTAGAAATTTCACACCAGGAAATGGCTTGTAGCTGCAACTCCTGTGCCTTATTAGAAAGAAATTTATTCTGCCTTTGCCCAGTTCATTGAGTCATATTTGATTGGCTGAAACACCATATAGTAGCAGCCAAGGGCTTTGGAAGATTTCATGCCAATAAGGGGCACCTTCTCTGTTTTCCAGTCCACATGTGATAACCCCCATTGCTGCAAGCATACCTATGACTGACTATATGCCCTCTCAATCCCTGCCCATTGTGACTTATCAAATCTAGCTAGCAGAGCCTGGATGCTTTGGTGTAGTGGGTGGTTAATTCATCTTTGTGCCAGTGATGTAGTTCCCCCTCGTCTTTTAAAGAGCCACTGGCATAGTGCTAGTCTGTGACAGCTACCGACAACTTACAAATACCCCATTTTGCAGTGCGTTGATCGAGAGGGTGGTGACATGGCAATTGCCGACATTTTTGGAAGATGCCAACTTTTATTTGGGGAATGATTTTGGAGGCAAGCTTGGTAAAAGTAAAGCAGAGAGGAGCACAGCTGAACAACTGTAAAAAGGGGGAGGACACAAAAAGGGCAAGGGTCTGCAAAACATTATTTTGTCTCAAACAGAGCAGCTTGCCTATGCCTTTTTATGACGGGGTGTGCAAGATACACTGTTTGCACAAAACCTTGAATTCCGCTTTGTTGGCAGAGTTAAAGGTAGTCAAGGACCCTTATAGCAAAGTGTCTGTGTACGTCTACTCAGTTTTCATTTTTCTCCTAGGTTTGTTTAATTTGCTTGCCTCTTTCTGATGGAAAAATAAATAAATATGAATTATATTTCTGAATTATTAATTATATGCAGCCTTTAGAAGACAAGCCATCACCCACCAACTCAGACTTTTCCCCCTTTTCTTTCGGAAACAGCACAGGCTTCAGACTAGTTATTTGCTATACAGAAGAAAAGGGTAAAGATATCAGTAAACTGCTAAAATTGCAAAATGCACCTATTAGAATGCTTGGGCAATGCAGTTTTAGCTTGACTCATCCAACACTAAATTCATGGAAGAACTTATCTTTTTACCTTACTGTTTTTCACAAGGATGAAACTGGAATATTGACTCCACATTTTTAATATACCTGTATATACTTGGATGTTGTGCATTTATTTTGTTTGCTTTTTTGTAGAAGAAAAATAAAAATGAAAGAATGAGTGATTTTATATAGCAAAAACTTATATAAAAACTATAATATGAGAGGAGTAGCGTGGGTATGGGCATATATGGTGGCAAATGGGAAAGCGCTTGAGTTTGTGGAGAGGTCATAAGATATGCAAGGAGATAAAAGTCCAATATCCTGGTCACCAGACACCTTAGCAAGTTCTGATGAATTTTCATGAGGGGTAGAAACCCTTTTAAAAAATACAGTTGAGCAATTTTCTTCTATCCTTGGATTCCTAAGCTATTTCCCCCTTCCTGCTTGTGCATTGCTTGCTGCAGGTATTATTTTTACTGGCCTTAGGGACATGAAGCTGTTTGACTATAAATTGTTTATGGGGCAATCTTATTTACAATGAATGCTTTTCTCATTTACTTTAATTGTTTAAATGAAATCTAATTAAGTTTGGTGGAGAAGAATGATACATGAAACAATCAGGTTGGAATGAGTTTTTCTCTCTCCAGAAATATCTGAATGTAAACAAAATCTGACAATGTGTTCCATTACAGTAGCAGGAAATCTAAAGGGACTGTATGAGCTAGGAGTGTATTAATGTGGTTTTCGGATTCAATTTCATTCCCAGAGAAGGAAGAAAGCAAGTGGTGGGTGGAAAGACCCGAAGAGAGACCTCTGTGATTGGATCGGCCCCGTTACATGATCACCAAAAGAAAACAGACCTGCTTTATTTGCGTAACAGCCAAAGTGCCTGTGACCCTGAAAATGAAACGATACTAATAATATATCACCCTAACGGGAGCTTGTTGCTTTGCAAGCTAAGAGAGATGCACTGTGAGGAAAGACGGCCTTTGCCATGCACAAGGATGCAGAGCCTCACTGCGGTAAGAGTCTTTCCATAAAATGCAGCTACTCCTTCTACAAGCAGAGATGGGTTTCCTCTCTGAATTGTGTGGTGCAGTTAGGGCAGGAATATAGGGCCTAGGGCCACCACCCAGTGGGATGATCAGAGGGTGGGCGTAGTGCAATTTGAATATAATACATGCTGGTTTGTTTATTTATTTATTTACACACAACTGTATATGCCACGTAGCTATAATCCCATTGCCATCTGAAGAGCCCACCCGCTTCCCTGTGAGACTACTAAGTCCAGAGGGTAAAATTACATACCCTCCAGCACTTCTTCGATGAAAATAGAAACGTCCCATTCCATAATGATAATCTTACAATTTATACTCCACACATCTTACTGGGTTGCCCCAGCCACTCTGGGCAGCTTCCAACACATATAAAAACATAATAAAACATTAAACATTTTTTAAAAACCTTGCCTATATAGGATTGCCTTAGACAACTTAGGGGTCAGATAACTCCATAGCCTTCAACATTTCTCCAATGAAAAAAGGGATATCCTAAGGAAAAGGGGGACATTTCAGGTTCAAAATGGAAACGGACAGATTCTCTAAATCAGAGGCATCCCTGGAAAATAGGGACACTGGGGGGGGGGGTCTGAAATTACCCAAGTGCACCACTGTCCAGATTTATTTGTGAAAATGGCGGGTCTAGTAAGTCTTCTTTCTCTCCTCATTTTATTCAGATAGTAACTCAGCTTGTGCACTGCATCCTCCTCTTCCTTGCAATGTTTTCTAGCTCCATTCCTATTCAACCCCCAAGCCCTTAAGAGGACAAAATAGTCTGTGTGGGAAGAAGGTTGCTTCACACACTCTGTACCCCATCCCAAGGCTGACCACCACAAGGGCCTTTAAGGTACAGTTCTCTCACCTCTTCAACCAGCTTCGCGGAC
Source organism: Podarcis vaucheri (assembly GCF_965113315.1). NCBI lineage: Eukaryota > Metazoa > Chordata > Lepidosauria > Squamata > Lacertidae > Podarcis > Podarcis vaucheri. Next base: position 94,562,355 of record NC_138759.1, read on the forward strand.
AAAGATTTGATTTTAGTTCCAGATCCCCACCCTCCACCATGAATAGTCTGGTCTGGAAGATAACGTATGGTCTAAAGTCATATGAAGCAGCAGTTGTGGGTCTGGTCAGTGCCTGGGTAGGAGGTCGCCTGGGAACACTGTGCTGGCTGCCCCGAGTTGCATCATAAAAAGGGAGGGATATAAGTGCAGCAAATAAATTATAAATGTATAAGAAGTCAGGAAACACCTCGTCCTTCCCTAGACCCTCACTTCCCATTTCCTTTTCCAGATCCTACATACTAAACACTGGTTCCTAGCCAAGTAACCAATCTGCACCCACCTTAGCAGAATATTATTCGTTTCTTTACTTAGACCGTTTTAGACTACTTCATATATTACATTATCTCTAAGTGGTGCATGGAAAACTAAGGTCACATCAGACAACAAGAAATTAAGAATTTTTTACAAAAATGAACAGTTACATGGGGGGAAATATTGCATTAGTACATCATTACTAATGCATATAAATCAATATCAGTTCCAACTCTCCCACAAAATTTAACAAGGAATAATGATTCTACAAAACAGCTGATATCACCCTAGTCTTTTACTTTAGGCTTGCTTTTTATGAGCAGGCCCACAGGTGCATGAAACAACCTCAGGCTGCCCACAGCTGTGTCCCATTCAGCAATCATCTGCCGTCTTCACACAGGTACAGCAGACTTGGTGAGCTTCCGGGGGGGGGGTCGTCCATGTGGGTGAGAAAATGGCACCCCTTCACTCACTGTCCTTTTCGCCAGCCTCTGCTCACTTCTCCTCCAGCTGCATTCATGAATACTGCATTCATGTCTATCCCAGATTTCCTTGAACCTTGCTATCTCATCTCTCTTTTGGTCCAGGGACTCTTTGGCAGCCAGCCATGTCCCCCCACTCCCCCCCCCGAAACCTGCAAATTGGTTGATTGGCTTGTTGTTTATGAGAGAATTTTCCCCTTCAACAGTCTGGACTCATTATTTGCATTTTTAAAGGTCACATTTGCATGATGCATGCCCTGCCCTTGGGGTGTATGTGAGTTCTTCTGACTTGGAAATTTGCGGGTAGATTGATTGCTGCAGTCAAAAGGACTCAGGAGTCAGGATATTGTTCTATAACATCCAAGTCAATTTCAGCTATCAACAAACATGTGCCAACACAGCAGCTGGCAGCTGCCTTTCCGAATGCCTGGACTGTGGACTGGAAACTACAATAGGCAGCAAATACGTACATAAATGTATAACATTCTTCATTTAAATTATGAGTAGGAGGCCATTTTTAGGGGTGAGGAAACTCACCTTGAAATGCATTTGTGTATTTTGAGATGGGTCAATTTGCCCTATGGGCCCCATATTTTTCAGTTTTAGCAGCTTCACTAGCAAGACTTGATCCCTCTTTTTCCAGATTCAGGAAGTTATATGTGATTATCCCTTAAGTGACTGTTCCTTTGAAATGGGTCTGTTTTCTGCAGCCTTCTGCAACCCACTGAAATCTCTTTTTTTTAATGATATTTATTAAAAGTTTAACAATTACAAAAAAGCGGAAAAAGAGACAATAAAGAGTTACAATACATTAAAAAAAGAATAAAAAAGGAATTCAACAATACAAGTCAATAAAAAGAAAAAAGGGAAAAAACAAAACACACAATACATCAAAACCAAAAACAAAAGCAGACAAAAAAATTAAAAACCAAATCCAATATTCCCAAATCTTTATCTTTCATTAACTTGTTTCATCGACCTCCTCATGCCTCCCTTTTTTGTATTCTAGTTATTAATTATCTCAGCAAATCCTTTCCATCTTTCACTATATTCTGTCATTAAATTACCTTAATTTATTTTAACCTTATCTTACCATAAAAAGCCCTAAAGCTTAAAACTTAAAACTTATTTATACATAATTCCTTAAAGCATTTCTACTAAAGCCAAATGGTTTCATTCCAACATTTTTTCTAACACTCATTAATTTTACAAAAATTCTCTAAATGAATTTTTAAACTTTCTTCTAATCTTCATCCATCGTCTCTTCTTCCTGGTCTCGGGTTTTGTCAGTCCTTTCTATCCCTTCCATCTAGTCCATCAACCTGGTGACCTTCTATCCGAGGCTCTTAGGTCTTTTCCATGTCCCTTCTGCAGGTCTTCTTCATATTTATACCTGCACTTTACTTTGTCTTCTGCTGATCTTATTTTTAATTTCCTTCCTTTCTCACTGAGGGGTATCCGTCTTTTTAAAAGCAGATCCAGCAACAAAATTCCTTTCGTTTTTCAGATATTTTGTTCCTTTTAAGTGCAAAAGGAAACATTGGAATCAATATGTTTCTCTTTTTTTAACTATCTGTCAAAAAACGTTTTATTCACATTCAATGAACTTCCCCAAAGCGTCTGTCTCTGACACCCCGTTCCCAGGTTCAAGACAGTGGAAATTTTTCTTTACTCTCTCTCCTGCAGGTTTAAACTGTCTAAGATTTCCCCCCTCTTCTCCTGCTTCCAAGGGGGGTTTGGTAGTTTTAACTGATGGAAATTTAGTCCTTTACAAATGACTCTCCAGACTTTAGCTTGCAATGTCTTTGCTTCAATCTATTTACAAAAGCGGAAGGCGGACTTTCTGTTTAGACCTTCCCGCTTCGGTGCCAAATTAAGATGTTTCATAATCCAATTTTCCGTTCTACTCACGGGTAGTTGTTTAAAGTCCAATTGTCCACAGGAAAAAGTCAGTGCTCTCCGGCAAAAGCAATGCGGCTTCACTCCGTGAAAAGAGCAGTCGATTCGAAGCACCACACCGCTCACCCCATGTTGCTCTGGATCCCCGAAACTGGGTTTCCCTGCGAGTAGGGGAGGCGCAAAAGGTGCAGGCCGAATCCCACATCCACAGGCTTCCCCCGCCTGTGGTTTTTAGTGGGTCTCCGCCTCGCCGTGGCGGTCCAGACCCTAGTTTCACGAAGCGGATTCCTCCCGGTCAGAGGAAATCCATCATTGCCGGAGGCGCTAACCCGGAAGTCTCCTGCAACCCACTGAAATCTTTATTAAGAAATGCAGGTAATGATTGAAAGCATTGGGGGGGGTGTTTTGAACCTAAATCTGCAAGTTCTAGAACCCTAAGTATCTACAGTACTTAATGACATCGGTCATAAGCTCCCTTAATATTCTCTGTTGAGCACTTACCGTATTTTTTGCACCATAACACTCACTTTTTTCCTCCTAGAAAGTAAGGGGAAATGTCTGTGCGTGTTATGGAGCGAATGCCTGCGGGTGGTGGTGGTGGGATCTGCTGCAGTTGTGAGCAGAGGATCCATGGTTCCCCTTTCTTCCCTCCTCCGTAGTTACAAAGCATGGATCCACATGGATCCTCAGGATTTTTGCATTGGGCTACTCCAAACTCACCGTCAGATCACATGTCTGTGGCCACAGCATGAACCACAAAAATCATATATCCACTATTTCGTTTAGAATATTTTTTTCTTGTTTTCCTCCTCTAAAAACTATGTGCGTGTTATGGTCTGGTGCGTGTTATAGAGCGAAAAATACGGTAAATGTGAAAAGAAAAATGGTAGCAGGTTTGTTGGACCACTGCTTGTCCCCTGTCATTGGGAAGAATCGAAATATCCTTATTTTTCTGCTGATACACTAAAGAACCAAGTGTTTACAATAAGAGTCAGTGTGGTGCAGTAGTTAATTCAAATTCCCACTTTGCCTTGAATCTGACCTGGTGACCTGCCTTGGTGGTGAGGTGCTGACCCTGCATGCTGTCTGAATCTCCTTAGAGGAAGAACAGGATAAAACTGTAGTAATAAAAATGTCATTCTAACCAACCCCTGTTCAGTTGCTATCCAGTGACTCTTCCTGTCATCTCCACTTTTCCAGGGAGTGACAACTCCTTAACAGAGAACAAATTCACACAATTGAAAGGGTCATTGGATGTTCTCAGGTCCTACCTGGTGCTTTGATGTGGAGAATATTATTCCTAAACACGATAACAAGGATTACTGTCTTTTTAAAATGATTGGCTCTAAGGAATAGTCCATTTAAAATCATCTGGGACTGAGCGTTTAAAAACCTGCCAGCCAGCAATTCTAATAGTAACAAGGCTGACAGTCCTGAAAAGAAATCACAATGGAAATAAATTGGAAATTGTGAGTGGAAATAATGGGTAGACAGTGGTCTTTAATTATTTGAAAACCAATGAGGATATATGGTGTCTTTTTGCAGTATGTCATTCAGTAACTATGTTGCTCCTATGTGTTTACAGTGCAGACATCTTTCTTCATCGCTTCATAGTATTTGCACTTAGCATAGGAGCCAACTCCTAGGGGCCGAGGTCCCTCCGCCCCCTCCCCAATAAAATATTTGAGGGGTCTGGGATCCTCAAAGTTGATGGGCACTGCCATTCAAATGGTATGCTTGTGATCAATAATGCAGGGCAGGGCTAACCTAGCCCCACCCAATATTTTATTGAAGTTGGCACCCCTGGTTGGTTCTTGGGCAATTGTGATTCATCTGCAGGTTGCTCATATTGTGATTATTGTCTTGCATGTCATTATTAAGTAGTAAAATAAAATTACAGGTACATTTGATGAAAATTTAAAATCATGTTAAAACATTAAAGTAATAATAAAATTCAGCATTTCAAGTAAAAATGTTCAATTGCCATGCTCCTCCTCCACCATTCCACACTACCACATGCATTCCTGATAAATACACGGAGATGTGTTGTTAAGACATTGATGCTAAATCAGAGATTGCAAATACACAGTACAGCACATTTGGGAGACACAATGGGCAGCCAATTGATAAATAGATGCTCATGGCACACATACATATATTGGAACCCCAGTTGAAACATTTGTACATTTTTCGCCTATATTTAGGCACAGGATAGCGTTGGTGTCACTTTCCATGGCTGGCTAATGTCATATGGTTTAATTATTAATGTTTGAAAATATCAGCATGTCACCTGTCATGATTGAGCATCATTTCATTTGCTATGGGGCATTTGGGTGCGTAGGCTCACTTGAGTGTTTGTTGATACTGAAGATGGAGACATGGCAGGAATGGAGGGGTAGTGGCAACAGCATGAAATATTTCAGGGGAAAGTGCCAGTTTTTTTGCACTTTGGCACTTTTATGGGGAATATAAGCTGCACAAAATGAAAAAAATGGGCGAATTTGCTTAATGTATAGAGAGGATGCAGATCATGCTGTTAGTGCAGAATTTGGATTACCTTTCAGCAGAATTTGAAGTTTGCAGGCATGGAGTACACACAACGCAGCTTACATAATTTTATCTATAATAGGAATGGTTTCCCCTGACGAGTCTTTTTATTCACATACATTCATATGCACTGAAAGAAGTAAAGTCATAAGCATAAATGGGACTGTTGATGAATGTAGGTCATTTTATTGTATTAATTTATAGGAAAATTATCTTTTGCCTAGCCCTTACATTGCACAAGAGGAAAATGAAAGGCTGGATATCAGCTTCCTCTAAGCCAGCTGCAAGGTTCTCAGGGCTGCAAGGTTCTCTACAGGGCTTAATTCTATATTCTCCACTACCATAGACTTCACTTCTGTTTACTCCCAGAGTTCATTTGCTACAGAGTCTCCTTCACACAGTCTCGCCACAGCTGACATTCTTATCATCTGTGGTGGCCACTTCTCCGCCTCATCAACTCTCTATCTCATTTCCAGTCTCACGTGAAAACAATTTTTCTCCCTTGCCAGCACTTCTTAGTTTCTTTCTCCACCATAGTTATTATTGAACTCTACAACTGTATTTAACCTTATAACAAATTTTTGAAATGTACTTAGAAGGGAAGACCCTGGGGGGTAGATATCATTAGCTCAGCCAAATGGTTTTGAAGAAGGGATTAAAGGTGAGGAGATTCAAAGGACACTTAAATTTGTTTATTAGATTTGGGTACTTTTTCCCCACTCCTACTCTCCCAAGTTCAAGGAACTAGTTCCATCATTTGTCCAGTTTCTTTTTAGCTATTCCTCTTCTCCCTTTCTCATTTGACAAAGATCCCATGTTCATAAATGATTTTGTATTTTTTAAAAACTGGCTTGTTTTTTTTTAAGTCTGAGTGGGTAATAAAATAGTATCACTTTTCTAAAAAGAAATAAAAAGAGACCATGGGTGGGATTCACCTCACCAGTCCTGTAAAGTAGAAGCTTTGCATGAGAACACCCACTTGCTCAGCTGGGCCTTCCCTTTCCTGCCTTGCACCCCACCTGCACCCCCCAAAATTAGCTTGTAGGGCATCAGGAAAACTCCCAAAGCAGAACATGGGACAAACGGGTATTGTTCTGTTTGGCAAGCTGAAATGCTTGGGCAAATTGAATGCTTGGAAGAGCTCAGTGTTGAATTTTATCCCTGGCCTTTCCTGTTTTCTTTGTCACGTGCTATGAAAGTTTACCTGTCAGTGTTTCATTTTTTAAAATTATCATTATTTTACAATCAAAATGCCTGTCTTCTCTCATTACTGTGTTACTCTAGGGCCACATCCGCACCTGTCAGGGGTTCAGGAGCAGAGGCGAGGGCAAGGGAGGAAACAGAGAGCAAGGGGGAGGAGGCAGAAGAAAGGATGAGTGACGACGACGACCCGAGATCTCCGAGTCTGTCCAGTGAATCAGAAGATTCACAAAGAGGAGCACCAGTGGCAAGGGCAAGGGGGGAGACTAGGGGGACACCCCAGGAAGAAAGAGCCAGAGGGGACTCAGAGGGGAGCAGTTGGAGATCGGGACCTACGTCACCGCCAGAGAGTAGGGAAGAGGAAGAGCGCCTGGGAACTAGCGCTGGCAGCTCACAACAGGAGGGAGGGCACGAGTCAGGAGTGGCCACACCTTCATCGGGGAGCGAAGTGACGGTTAGACGGAAAGTGGAAGGTTGGGCGCGCGCGCCAAGTTCAAATGCACAGGAAGGTGGCGCAGTAGGCAGCCCGGAAAGAGAGCCAGGTCCTAAAGCCCGGCGCAAGGAGACAGGGGAGTCAGGGGGGTCAGCGTCAGAAGAATCCCGGAAGGGAGAGACCCAGGGGGGCAGAGGGACCCAGAGGAGAACTGTCAGGCGGAAAAGGTGGAGCAGGGCTAGGATATTAAGTTGGTGCGCAAGGGGCGGAGACTCAGAAGGAGCTTCGCCGACCTAAGCATAAGGCGTAGGGTTGCACGCAGCAGCTCAAGAATGGAGACTGTAACTCAATAAAGACTTTTAATCAACAACCGCTGGCTAGCGTGATCCTCTGTGAGCTAGGATCTGGAAGTAACCCTGACAGTAAGCTCCTTCTCTTCAAATTGTGGACATCCACGACCTCGCGGAGAGGAGGGAAAGCGGGTGCCTACAAGAAAGCTCACGAACGGTAGACAATATGACGGCCGAACAGCAAATAACGGAACTCAGAGACGCGGTTTCACGACTGACTGCCGAGGCGGTGGCGTCCAGGAAGAGAGAGGAGGACGCAGCGGCCGCCTACAGGGATCTCCAGGTCAGGTTGGACGTGCTTACGAAGCAGGGGCAACAGACACCCAAATCAGAGGGGATTGGGTTGGGGAGACGCACAGGCAGTCTGGTCTCGCACTTCGATGGGAATTTGCAACAGTACCCCAATTTTAGAGCAGACGTAATGTGTGCACTACAACTACTGCACAAAGACTTTAGAGATGAACAAGAGAAAGTGGGGTTCATCATGTCCCATTTGCATGGAGACGCTAAAGCATGGCTGCGCAATTTGTGGAGGGATAAGGATCCTGCGCTCCAAAATGCGGACGCCTTTATTAAAGCGATGGATGGCTGTTTTTTATCAAGCATTGACGTGGATCTTGCCCGAAGGGAGGTGCACGGACTAAGACAAGGGAGGGCCAGCGTACGGCAATATCATGCCCGCTTTTTCGCTTTGGTCAGTGCCCTGGAATGGGACAGAGATTCGGCTCCCGTCAGAGACCTTTTTTGGGAGGGCTTGAACAGCTCGGTGAAAGATGAGATTGCGAGGGGGGAGAGACCCCGGACCACGCAGGAGATCGTTCAGAGGGCGCTGGCGGTGGGAGTGCGGCTGGAAGAACGTCCGTGGAGCAGGGACGAAGGGCGCAGCGGGCGCGAACCAGCCAGGGGCTCCTCCTTCCTTCCCAGAGAAGCAGCGCGTGCGCAATCCACGCCCCCAACAGGGGGAGGGGTGGAACCGATGGAGGTTGGGAGTGCAAGGGCTCAGTCAGCAGCCAGAGCCCTAGCACCGGCAGCAGTGAAAGCGAAGCCTCCTAGAGGGAACAGGAAGTGTTACATCTGCGAGGATCCAGGCCATTTGGCGAAAGAGTGTCCCCGGAGGCTCCACAAGCACACTGCAGCCTCAGCAATGGTGACTGCAGCAACGCAGCACGGAGAACCACAGCAGGGAAACGACGATGTCTGGCTGGAAGAGGAGGCACTGGGGCCCAGCCAGACGTGTCAGTGAAGCAGTCCCCAGAGATTTTACCGCCCATGGACCCCCTCCCGCCCAAGCCAGTAGTGAGGCTCACCGCATCGCTCCAGCTACCCAATGGAATCACCATGGACGTGCCAATCACCGTCGACTCGGGAAGCAATGCAGACTTCATAGGGCAGGACTTTGTCGACCGGCACGCTATACAGTTGCTGCCTGCCGCGCTGCCACTGCAGGTTGTCACGGTGGATGGCAGGGAGCTGTTAGGGGGGCAAGTGGTGAAGCAGACGCCACCTATGGTGCTGCGGCTTGGAAATCACAAGGAGATTATCAGCTTCAACGTCACTCAACTCTCAGACACGCCTATCGTATTGGGCATGAGTTGGCTGGACAAGCACAGCCCGACGCTGGCTTGGTACCAGAGGCAGCTGACCTTCGGCTCTTCCTTTTGTGCTGAACACTGCATCATGCCCCAGCAGGAAGGGGAGCAAGAGGAGTCACAGCTGCTGCTCGGCACGCTGCAAGCGATTCCCCACAAGTACGCAGAATTTTTGGAGGTTTTCTGCGAGAAGGAGGCAGACAAGCTACCCCCCCACAGACCATATGACTGCAAGATTGACCTGCTGCCGGGGGCGGCGCTGCCCAAAGGGAAGCTGTATTCCATGTCTGAAGACGAACTGCAGGAACTCAAGGAGTTCATTGATCATAATTTGAAACGCGGTTTCATCCGAGAGTCCCAGGCAGCGGGGGGCAGTCCTGTATTCTTTGTGAAGAAGCGAGACACGCCCCAGAAAAGGCTCGTGGTGGACTACCGCATTTTGAACAGTGTCACCAAGCCGTCGGACTTCCCCATGCCCCGAATCGACGACCTCCTCGCGAAAGTACGCAAGGGCAGCGTGTTCACCAAGTTGGACCTGCGAGGGGCGTACAACCTGATTCGCATGCGGGAAGGAGATGAGTGGAAGACAGCCATGTTCACACCCCTGGGCACCTACGAATATAGAGTTATGCCTTTTGGATTGCAAAATGGCTCCCACGTTTTTCAAGCTTTCATGCATCACGTGTTGGCGGGGCTCCTCTACAAGACGTGCGTCTGTTTCTTGGATGACATCCTGATCTTTTCGGAATCGCAGCAGGAGCATGACAGACACGTCAGGGAAGTGCTGAGCAGGCTCCAGCAACATAGGCTTTACGCCAAGCTGGAGAAGTGCCAATTCGACGTGACGGAGGTGGATTTCCTGGGATACAGGTTGTCTGACAAGGGGCTCGCCATGGACAGCGCCAAGGTTCGAGCGGTGTTAGATTGGAAAAGCCCACGCAACCGGAAGGAGGTCCAACGATTTGTCGGCTTCGCGAACTTCTATCGCAAGTTCATCAAAGGCTTCGCTATGCAGACTGCAGCCATTACAGACACGCTCAGTTCCAAGAAAAAGAAGTTCATCTGGACAGCGCAGGCGGAGCAGTCCTTTCAGGCACTCAAGCGTCTTTTCGCCTCGGAGGAACAGCTGCTTCATGTCGATCCTAGCAGGCCGATGAGAGTTGAAACAGACGCCTCGGACAGGGCCGTCGGAGCAGTCCTGCTGCAGAAGGACCCGCAGGGGGTTTGGAGGCCCGGAGCGTTTTACTCCAGGAAGCTCAGCAAGTCCGAACAGAATTACACCATCTGGGACAGGGAGTTGCTGGCTATTCATGCAGCGTTCAAAGCATGGAGGCACTTCCTGATTGGAGCCAAGCACACGGTGCAGGTCTGCACGGACCACAAGAATCTGGAGCACCGGCGCACGGCACAGTTCCTGAACCAGAGGCAGATACGTTGGGCTGAGTTCTTTGCGAATTTCGACTTCCGAATAGAGTATGTCCCGGGGGACACCAACATCATGGCGGACGCGCTATCCCGTAAGCCACAGTATCTGGAGGACGCCACGCCAGCGGCCGCCATGCACATCTTCGCGCCAACAGTGTGGGCGTGCGCTGCGGCGACAGTGGACCTGGAGGCGGTGCGACAAGCGTTGCAGAATGACTCTTTCGCGCAAGCAAAGATGGCTGAGATGCGAAGGGGCACGGCAGCGACCAACGGGTTCCAGCTGAGAGATGGATTGCTCATCCGCAAAGGGGCCATCTACGTGCCGGGAGACGAACTTCGCGCCAAGGTACTGCATCAGCTGCACGACGCGCCCACTGCCGGGCACTTTGGCAAGGAGAAGACGGTGGAATTAGTCGCCAGGGATTTCTGGTAGCCCGGAATGAGAGGGGAGGTCGCGGACTACGTGGCGAGGTGCGACACCTGCCAGAGGGCCAAACCAGTGCACAGACCGCCGGCCGGACTGTTGGAACCGCTGCAAACTCCGGTCGAGCCATGGGAGAGAGTCGCCCTGGACTTCGTCACGGATCTGCCCAGCTCGAGGGGCAAGACGGCCGTGCTGGTGGTGGTGGACTTGTTCCCCAAGATGGCGCATTTCATCCCGTGTGCGAAGGTGGCCACGGCGGAACAAACCGCCAAACTGTTCATAGACCACGTGTTCAAGGTTCACGGTCTGCCACGGTCTATTCTGTCCGACCGCGGGCGGCAGTTCATCTCGAACTTCTGGCAGAAGCTGATGGGCTTCCTAAACGTCAAGATCAACCTGGCGTCGGCGAGACACCCGCAGACCAACGGGCAAGCGGAGCGGGTCAATGCCATCATGCAGCAGTACCTGAGATGCTATGCGAATCAACAGCCTGCGACGTGGGTGGATTACCTGCCGCTCGCCGAGTTCGCCTACAACAACACGAAGCACGTGTCCACGGGGGTCACGCCGTTCTTCGCCAACAACGGGAGGCACCCCAGAACCTTCCCGGGACTGGAAAGACTGGTGGAGGGGGAGCCGCAGACAGCAGATGCGTTCGCGTCGGAGTTGCAAGAGGTTCACGATCAGCTGCGGCGGCACCTGGAGCTGGCCAAACACGCATACAAAGTGCAGGCAGACAAACACAGAAGGGTTGGCGAAGAGATCCAGGTGGGAGACTGGGTCTGGTTAGCAGCCCACGCAGTGCCGGCCAGGTCGTTGGCCAAGAAGAAACTAGGGCATAAGCAACTGGGGCCCTACCAAGTCGAAGAGCAGGTCAACCCGGTGGCTTTCAGGCTGGCGCTTCCGGAGGGTTCCAGAATGCATCCGGTGTTCCACAGATCGGTGCTCACTCCCTACAAGGCACCGCACAGGTTTCAGGAACCCGGCACGGCGCCGAGTCTGCTCCGAGAGGGAACCAGGCAACGGGGAGTGGCACAGGAGGTGCGCCTCAACGAAGTCACGGAGATTTTGGACTCCAGATGGGGGGAAGAGGGGGTAGAATACCTTCTCGCTAAGGAGGGCACCCCGGCCAATGCCAACAGCTGGGTGCCGGGCTACGCTCTAGATGAACCTCTGCTCAAGGAAGAGTTTCATGCCCTCTTTCCCCATAGGCCAATGCCGGCGGACTTTTTCGACGACTGGCTTTTCACGCCCACGCTTTCAGCCAGCACGTTCCGGGGGTTCGACTCGGATGAGGAACCGACACGAGACGCCCGTTCCCCGGAGGGGTCACCCTCGGGATCTGCCTCAGAACCCTCGTATTGGTGGGATGATCGACCAGAGGAGCAGTGGCGCAGGAAGTGGCTGGAGGGTCCAGGACGAGCTACGCCTACAGAAGGAAGCGAGGGAGAGACCGACATGGACTTTTTCGGGGACAACCAGGGTCTCGAGCACGGCGGCACGGAGATGGGAGCAGAGGTGACCGTCGTTGACGAGAGCAGGGAGGAAGAACCGGGAGTCTGCGGATGGAGGCCGGCCACGGGAAGCGAACTGTACCCGACATTCGTCCCTTTGACACTGCAGCACCCAGTTCCCGCACCGGAAGGAGGGGAGGGGGGAAGGGGGGGCTTTGAGGGGGGGATGGATGTCAGGGGTTCAGGAGCAGAGGCGAGGGCAAGGGAGGAAACAGAGAGCGAGGGGGAGGAGGCAGAAGAAAGGATGAGTGACGACGACGACCCGAGATCTCCGAGTCTGTCCAGTGAATCAGAAGATTCACAAAGAGGAGCACCAGTGGCAAGGGCAAGGGGGGAGACTAGGGGGACACCCCAGGAAGAAAGAGCCAGAGGGGACTCAGAGGGGAGCAGTTGGAGATCGGGACCTACGTCACCGCCAGAGAGTAGGGAAGAGGAAGAGCGCCTGGGAACTAGCGCTGGCAGCTCACAACAGGAGGGAGGGCACGAGTCAGGAGTGGCCACACCTTCATCGGGGAGCGAAGTGACGGTTAGACGGAAAGTGGAAGGTTGGGCGCGCGCGCCAAGTTCAAATGCACAGGAAGGTGGCGCAGTAGGCAGCCCGGAAAGAGAGCCAGGTCCTAAAGCCCGGCGCAAGGAGACAGGGGAGTCAGGGGGGTCAGCGTCAGAAGAATCCCGGAAGGGAGAGACCCAGGGGGGCAGAGGGACCCAGAGGAGAACTGTCAGGCGGAAAAGGTGGAGCAGGGCTAGGATATTAAGTTGGTGCGCAAGGGGCGGAGACTCAGAAGGAGCTTCGCCGACCTAAGCATAAGGCGTAGGGTTGCACGCAGCAGCTCAAGAATGGAGACTGTAACTCAATAAAGACTTTTAATCAACAACCGCTGGCTAGCGTGATCCTCTGTGAGCTAGGATCTGGAAGTAACCCTGACAGCACCATATATAGAAAATAGTACTGTACCTCTTTAAACAGTCATGGCTTTCCCCAAAGGATCCTGGGAAGTGTTAAGGGTGCTGAAAGGGGAATAGAAGGTCTGAGTTCTCTGGTCCTGTTAGCTAGGGTTGATGGGAGTTGTAGTCCCAAAACAGCTGGAGGGCCAAGTTTACCTATGCCTGTTGTAACCCTATGAACTCCAACTCCCACCAGCCTTAGACAGCACAGCCTAATGGTCAGGATGATGGGGCTAGAATCTGAGAACACCTGGAGGCCTCTAGGTGAAGGCAGGAGACTTGTGAGGAAGGGAAGAGAGCCTCAATAGCTTAGTGACAGGGAGTTTTATTCCATTCTTCTATGGACATGTTACTGGCCTTTTCCCTCCATTCCTGCTTCCAGCCCTTGAGGGAGGAAAGCCAGCCCCTGTTGAGATTTGTTTTCCTGCCAGTCCAGCCTAATGTCAGCTGCCTTCCTCTTTCGTAACAGGGCAGGAAGCAGAACCTTGAAGGGCTTTGTCTGTGTTGTTGACAGCCATCAGGGGGTCCCCAGGGTTCAACTCTAGCTCAGCCTAGCTTGATGAGCTGAATGTAGCTCTCAGTCCTTTTAATATAATCAGCAAATAGCCAAAATTCCTTCTACAATTAAATATATTCAATTACATGGCCAAACACTAATTTAGATGGAGGGAGAAATTAAGCAGGCAACGGTCTCTTGTGAGAACAAAAAGGCCAGAAATGAGATGAGGAGTAATGGAATAAAAGTTTTATTTGATAGAAGGGAGTGCAGGCAAGTTGCAACCCAGCTGAAGGTGGGAAGAATCCTCTCATCACACTTCAGAAGGCAGAGCTTTCAGATAAACATTGAGCTCATCAGGGACCTGGGTAATTGGATATGGAGAATCCTTCATCAAAGTTGTCAGTTCAAATCTAGTGCAGCTCAGTTATGATGGGGAGTTACTGAGATCTGAAGATTGTTTGTTGGCCTTTGTGAGATGTATTAGGTGGTCGAGCTCCACTCCCCAAGGACAACTGTCTGTATAAGAAAAAACATCACTGTAATTAGTACAGATTCTCAGACTTCTCTTCCAAAGATGATTATATATGAAGTTTATATAATGTTTGAAGAAAAATTATTCTAGGCATTTACAAACAAGCAAATAGCTCCATATTAGAGATGAGGAATCATAACTGGTGGTAAAACAGTTTCCATTTTAACTCTGATCTTTGGTCAGATCTGTTCCATTCAGAATAAAAATGTCTGCATAGTTCACCTGTGAGGCTGTTGCCAAATAATTAATTCTGGGTATATTTGGCACATTTAACACCCTAAAATATCTGGTTGCTTAGTTTATATAGAAGCTGCTATACATTGATGTTGCTGGCAAATTTCCCACTGACTTCAGTGGTGCTGAGCAGCAGTTTCGATGTTTGACAATAACAGATTATACACCATAAAATAATGAGTTTGTCATGATACTTAAAAAAAATATAGATATCAATGGACTGATTATTTCCCTGTGGTTCCTCTTCTGTATGCAAAATTATGTTGCATACTTGTTTTCAGACATTTTGGAGGAATATTACTTTAAACATACTTGTTATATATAAAAAACATGTTTAAACAGCAGAAACACAATTTAGCATAATTTTATGCTTTTTTACTTTTAAAAGACATACAAAATCATGACATACATGATGATGTGTTTACGTGAGCTAATTGCCTTAGCTACACGTGCATATTAAAGATTCTTTTTCTTTCAGGGGGACTTTTGTAGTATAATGTTGAGCACTCACCTTCATAGCACTCTTTTCATAGCAGCACATATGTAGTCTTTATTCTTAAAAGATGGCAAATGCTGGCATCCTCCCCAACAGGAACCTGACAGTTTGTCAATTTTTCTGCAGGTTGTACACTCTTCTTCTTGGTGAGCCACAGAACACATCAACCTTGGTGCTTTGAAAGCAATACAGACATGTACAGAAAATCAATACAAACTGGTACATATTGAAAATATTGGAATAAAGGTATTGTCATCCTTAGGTTTTTCTGTTCTCCCAGTGTATTATATAGGGAAATCCTACCACTGTCTTTGAATTTTACTTCAGAAATTATCAAAAAAGGATAAAAAGCAGGTGGGAATGGGTCATTACTGACATCCCTATTGATGCTTACTTGGAAGTAAGTCCCAGAATGTTCAGTGGGACTTACACTGCAGCAAGTGCATTTAGGATTGCAGCCTAAGTGTGCATCTAGATACTTGTAACTTGAGTTGTGAGTCCGCTGTGGATGAGTATTCATCAGTTTTTGTTCACCTTTTCCTTAAGGAAAATCCATCCTGTTTGTAGCTGAACCTGGCTGTGCTGTGTTGGCTAGCTGCTTAAAACATCATGAGGCCACTTATTCCCCTTTTAAAATTTTCAGCTTTTTAAAAAAAGAGTTGCTTTACAAAAAATCCCTGCTCCCGTTGCTCGGACCCTGCTCCTGCCAACCTAGCAGTTTGAAAGCACATCAAAGTGCAAGTAGATAAACAGGTACTGCTCCGGCGGGAAGGTAAATGGTGTTTCCGTGCATTGCTCTGGTTCGCCAGAAGTGGCTTAATCATGCTGGCCACGTGACCTGGAAGCTGTACACCGGCTCCCTCGGCCAATAAAGCGAGATGAGTGCCGCAACCCCAGAGTGGTCCGCAACTAGACCTAATGTTCAGGGGTCACTTTGCCTTTACGTCTGTCCATAGCATCCCAACATAAAAAGAAAGCAAACACACCCCAATGGGAAATTTGTACTATGACGCCAGTTTTTAAATATGTCTGTAGGTATCCTAATGCTCTCCATAAACCCTTAACCAGACTGTTAGGCTTTTAGATTTGTGGAGAGACCACTCAGATTTAATAAAGAAAAGTTTATATATTAGGCTCAGCAATCACAAAGCTAATATAATAACTATCAAACAGTATTGAAAGGACTATCACTGCAGTGGTGTAGGGGGAAATAATCTCTTGAAGATAGTATTGGCTTTGGCCCCATAGCCTTAGCCCTCAGACTTATCCATGTATAGCCACAGATATAAATACAGTGAGTACTTCTGGGCATATATACAGAATACCTTACCTTTCCTGTCTCCACACACTTAGAATGAAGGAATACTGTAGATGTGCATTCTTCAGTTCAGGTTGGGATCCTAGCATACCTTTAAAGGCCGCTTGCCCTCATTTCCACAGACAATATTTTGAGAACACAGTGTTGGAGAACAGTTGGAGAACATGAGAACAGTCATGTTGCAGGAAGTTTATGAACAGAACCATCTTGGCTCATTTCCACCAGTGTCAATTATTCAAAGATAATTAAGATGTTAAGGATTTAGCTCTTGGTTTAAAGGTATTTTTGAGTGGGCATGAAAGTTTATTAAAATGACATTATCTGCTCGTATTCTAGGTCAATTACATTTTTTAAAAAAATTTCTATATAGCATGATTGGATCCCTTTCGGAATTTGAAATATGGGTACCCCCAACAAAAAATTTAAAATTCGGCTTTGTAATTTGGAATTTATGTGATTTGATTTGATTGGTCTGTTAATAAAAATTATTTTTTAAAAAAATCCATATACCACTGTGCAACACCTCAAATTATATTTTACTATTTTAGAAAGTACTAATCAATATCCAGTTAATTGTATACAGTTGTTGTTGTTGTTTAGTCGTTTAGTCGTGTCCGACTCTTCGTGACCCCATGGACCAGAGCACGCCAGGCACTTCTGTCCTCCACTGCCTCCCGCAGTTTGATCAAACTCATGCTAGTAGCTTCAAGAACACCATCCAACCATCTCATTCTCTGTCGTCCCCTTCTCCTTGTGCCCTCCATCTTTCCCAACATCAGGGTCTTTTCCAGGGAGTCCTCTCTTCTCATGAGGTGGCCAAAGTATTGGAGCCTCAGCTTCACGATCTGTCCTTCCAGTGAGCACTCAGGGCTGATTTCCTTCAGAATGGAGAGGTTTGATCTTCTTGCAGTCCATGGGACTCTCAAGAGTCTCCTCCAGCACCATAATTCAAAAGCATCAATTCTTCGGCGATCAGCCTTCTTTATGGTCCAGCTCTCACTTCCATACATCACTACTGGGAAAACCATGGCTTTTACTATACGGACCTTTGTTGGCAAGGTGATGTCTCTGCTTTTTAAGATGTTGTCTAGGTTTGCCATCGCCTTTCTCCCAAGGAGCAGGCGTCTTTTAATTTCGTAACTGCTGTCACCATCTGCAGTGATCATGGAGCCCAAGAAAGTAAAATCTCTCACTGCCTCCATTTCTTCCCCATCTATTTGCCAGGAGGTGATGGGCCCAGTGGCCATGATCTTCGTTTTTTTGATGTTGAGCTTCAGACCATATTTTGTGCTCTCCTCTTTCACCCTCATTAAAAGGTTCTTTAATTCCTCTTCACTTTCTGCCATCAAGGTTGTGTCATCTGCATATCTGAGGTTGTTGATATTTCTTCCGGCAATCTTAATTCCGGCTTGGGATTCATCCAGCCCAGCCTTTCGCATGATGAATTCTGCATATAAGTTAAATAAGCAGGGAGACAATATACAGCCTTGCTGTACTCCTTTCCCAATTTGGAACCAATCAGTTGTTCCATATCCAGTTCTAACTGTAGCTTCTTGTCCCACATAGAGATTTCGCAGGAGACAGATGAGGTGATCAGGCACTCCCATTTCTTTAAGAACTTGCCATAGTTTGCTGTGGTCAACACAGTCAAAGGCTTTTGCATAGTCAATGAAGCAGAAGTAGATGTCTTTCTGGAACTCTCTGGCTTTCTCCATAATCCAGCGCATGTTTGCAATTTGGTCTCTGGTTCCTCTGCCTCTTCTAAATCCAGCTTGCACTTCTGGGAGTTCTCGGTCCACATACTGCTTGAGCCTTCCTTGTAGAATTTTAAGCATAACCTTGCTAGCATGTGAAATGAGTGAAATTGTGCGGTAGTTTGTTTATTTCTTTTGGGATCTTTCGATTTACAATTGCCATGTAAACCCCGAAATCTCAAAAGGCGCTAGTCCCTAATAAAGACAATACGATTTTAACCAATTAATATCCCTCCTAGTTTCAAATCCAGGTGTACCGTTTTTGTTTCAACTTCCCAAAATCATGGTTTGGATTATACAAATTCTCGGGCGGGGTTTTTTTTTTAAAGGTATACGGCAATTTAATTAGGCAGCGGCACCACTTACTTGGGAGCAAGCCCCGCTGAATGCTTTAGGATTTTACCTCTGAGCAGTATTGCGCCGTTCCACCATTATTCCCATAGGCAGATTCAGACCACACCCGCGACTGCGTAGACCAATGGCTGCTCCCGCAGCCATATATCCCCACAAAGCAATGGCGGCTTAAGCTACGCCTTCCCCTCCTTACCCCCGCAGAGCAATGGCGACTTTTACGCGGCGTCATGTGACGTCGCATTCTACAAGCGAGCGCTGTTGAGTGTGACGTGTCAAGACGCCCAAGAACGCTATGCGCGAGGCTGTGGAGCCGCGGTCCGGCTACGGACGCTGCCGGGTCGATTAAGCAAGGTAATTCCGATTCCCTCTCCGCGCGCTCGCTGCAGCCCCGAGTGGTTGCCTAGCAACTGAGCCAGCTTGCCCGTAGGAGCGCGGGCCCTGTCTTTGTGGGCCTGGGCGAAGGTGCGCCCTTCCTGTGGAGGAGGGAGCAGGCATAGGGCTCCCTCCCCAGGGACGTCCCCGCAGCTGCGCCCTTTGGCACGGTCCTCGAGACCTGGGAGGGGACGTCTGCAGCCTCCAGTTGCTGCTGCTTCGTCTTACCTTGTGGCGTTTCTGTGCCTCAAGAGCCCCTTGACCAGGTGGAAGTTCACCAGGGGAAGTTTCCTCTCTAGGGGTGGGAGGGAAACGCTGCAGCTGTTGGATGTTTTGCCCGCCATGCAGCAATTCAAGGCACTGTAACTGTGCCAGAGGGCAAGGCGAGGGGGGGGGTGAGTGACTCTGCCCTTAAATACCTGAGCTAATGTAGCTGGGTGTGCGTTTGCCATTCGCATATCCCCCTCTAGGGTTTTGGCAAAAGGCGTATTGGGGAGGATTTGGAGAAGGAAGTGCTCTTGCATGATGAGGGATATATATTTAGGATTTTAGGCCTACCACTGAAAACTGCATTTCTGAGCGCAAGGCCTCTTGGTAGTTGTGGAAAAGAAGGGTGCCCTTTAGTTTTCCTCCCTTGCCCTTCCATGCAGGGTGCTACTAGTGGGGGATTTAATGAGACTATTTGTTTGTTGCTTTATGATGTATTGAAATAAAAGGGGGTGAGGGAATCCTTCCCTCAGCCTTCCCTATTACAATACTGGGGAGGAAATGCTGTGACGTTTTAGGGCAATTGTTGTCGGTATGGCTGTGGAAAGTTATTAAGTGGTTAGTAAAGGTATGGTAAAGGTAAAGGGACCCCTGACCATTAGGTCCAGTTGTGACCGACTCTGGGGTTGTGGCGCTCATCTCACTTTATTGGCAGAGGGAGACCGCGTACGGCTTCCGGATCATGTGGCCAGCATGACTAAGCCGCTTCTGGCGAACCAAAGCAGTGCACGGAAACACCGTTTACCTTTCCGCCGGAGCGGTACCTATTTATCTACTTGCACTTTGATGTGCTTTCAAACTGCTAGGTTGGCAGGAGCAGGGTCCGAGCAACAGGAGCGGGGATTCGAACTGCCGACCTTCTGATTGGCAAGCCCTAGGCTCTGTGGTTTAGACCACAGCGCCACCCGTGTCCCAAAGGTATAGTAGAATCATAGAATTATAGAACTGCAGAGTTAGATGGTATCCCAAGGGTCATTTAGTCCAACCCCCTGCAATGCAGGAATCGCAGCTAAATAATCCCTAATGGATGGCCATCCAGCCTCTGTTGAAAAACCTGAAATGAAGGAGAGTCCACCACATCCTGAGGGAGTACATGCCAGGAAGGTCTTCCTTACCACTGTGGGTTAGGCCTCAGCTTCTTGAGCATGTTTTTATTGCTTAATGAATGTAATAATACTGTGGTAATTACTGATTTGGCCATATGTTACTCTGAGCTGTGTATCCCCAAGGTTACATTAATGCAACTCTCTTCATATGGTAACATTATTCCATAGTGTAAACTCAAAAAGCTACAAGTGTATTCCTCTTAGTTTGCTAAGAGGAAGTTGTTCCATCAAGGATAGATCACACTGTTTCTTACAAGATCTTGCAAATAAATGGTACCGCAGTGTAAAAATGGTGTTAAAGTGAAATAATTTTTCCTCCTTCGGTGGTTTACATGAGATTCATTGTTATCTTATCCTAGAATAACCTTTTCATTTGACCCTTCTGAAATATTTATTGACTGTCAGTGGGATTTCTAAATGTAGTTTGATTTTAAGTGCAATCCTATGTATATGTACTTAGAAGGAAGTCCCAAAGAATGAGTTGGTTAGTTTATTTAAAGCTATTTATATATTGGTCTTCAGCTAAGTAAAACCAGAGCGGTTCACAAAATACAATAGGATAAAATACATATTAAAACCATTATAAAATTATACCCACTGCAGCCAGCAATAAATACAATTTCAAGCTGGGTCTGATTTATGGAATATAGGGTTCTTTAATTGTTACGTATTGTTACTTTTCCTTATTTTATGCTCTGCTTTATGTTTATGCTCTTAAAATTTTGCAAGTTGCTTAGGAAGTCCTTACATAGCAAGCAGTTATTAAAATGAAATAATAATAATAATAGTCAGCAAAGGTTGAGATAAAGAGCTAAGTCTGAAGCAGGTGTTGAAATCCAACACAATCTGCACCAAGCATATTTCAGGGCAGAGGGAGTTCTGTGGAACGGATACAGCCACAAGAAAGGCCCTTGCTTAGGTTGCCGCATTCTGTGCCACAGCCAGTGGTGACACCATTAGGAGAGCCTCCTTTGATGATCTTAACTAACAAGTAGGTCTCCAACTTGTATTGGCAATACAATGACTGACTTCTAGGTGGGACTTGCTCATAGGTAAGTGTGCATATGATCTTAGCTTTGGTGTTGCTCATAGACAGGGAACCTATAACCCTCCATACCCTGTTGGATACCAGCTCCCATGAGCCTCAGCCAGTCAGGGACAACTGTAGTTATAGTCCAGCAACATCTGGATAGTAAGTTACAGGTTCCCTATCCTTGCCTTAAAGTATGGGGCTGTCTTCCACCTTTCAAGATACGGGTATTGAGACTGGAAACGTGAGCATAGCCTAGTGAAAATATGGTTCAGAGCTATGGCAGCTGCATTTGTGGTTATAGCTTCAAAGCAATGGAGATTCAGCTGGGACCTTGGAGTCAACCCTTAGTTGAGGCAAACAGGCAAGTGGCTGATTACAAGCCTATTTTATTGTAAATAATGAAAAATAAAGTAACAGTCCGTTGTTAATGCAAGCCCCTTTTAGGTTGCTGAAAGGACTGCCAGTCAACACAATTGAACACATTTTTAATAAACGGATTTCAGCCATTATACTTGCCTATGTGGGCTTATGAAGAACAACATAATAAAATGTTAGCCAGACAACTGTAATATGTGCCAGTATTGGCACATGATTTACTGCCTTCTGTGTATCACTATGTACCATAATACAGGCTGTCTTTCCACAGTATTATTTTAAAAGCAATTGTCATGCATCCCATTACTTTATTTATTATGTTTATGAGAAAGCCAAAAGTTTTTAAAAGGATGTATTCATACCCATCTGAAATTTAAATAGGAAAAAAATCATTAAAACATAAACATAAGGACACTAAAGGAGAAACCTTATAATAAGGAAAATGATTTTGCTTAATAATACTTCGTTCAGCATTCCAGCAGTTTCTAAGCCATTTCCATTCTTCTCCAAACACATCAATTTTGTTTCTCTTCTCTAACACAAAAATATATTATGTAATTTTATTCAAGATTTCTTTGCCCCATAATTTTCTATACCATTCTTTCAGAGATGGAAAAAGAAATTGTCTCCTTAGTTTTCCAGTACAGTATGTTGCAAATAAAAGTATAGCTGTAACAGTGCCCTTTTCTTTCAGGAATAGTTGTTTCAGAAAACCTTTAGGCATAATCCTAAACCCACTCACTAGGGAGTAGGCCCCCACTGAACACAATGTGTTATTAAACTTAATTTTTGGTTTGGAGAAATATGAGTTTAAGTATATTGTTTGTTCTTACACACATGTCCCCCAACAGTCTGCAAAACCCACCTTTCTTTCATCTTGCTTTGAACTTATTTCGCTACCATTAGAGTGTTAGACGACACTGTGATAGTAATTTATTGAAATTGTCTGAGTTCTAAATATTTTCACCCAAATATATTTCTGTAAGATTACTGACAGCTTAACTTTTAGGGTCTCCCATCACTCATTTATATATATATTTCCGGACCCTCTTCTGTCCCGATATGTAAGCCACCCTTACTCTGAACCAACTTGCAATGCTTCTTCAACACTTTGCTGTGCATGTTTCATTTTCTGAGGGGCAAACTAGATATGGCAGTCTTTGCCTTTAACATACAGATTTTTAAAAAATGCTATTAGCAGCTGTATGGATGGCTGATAAATATTGGGATGGAGGAGATGTGGAGGGAGACTTTACCCATTTTCTGCCTTGCAGTTACAATGGAAATAATTTCATGAAAACCTGTAAAGTTCCCATCGGCACTTTGGGAGCTTTCCCTTAATGCAGAGAGCACATCTGGAGAATGCTCCACATCTGCTGTGATCCCAGTGATTTTCAGTTCCCTCCCAAGTGGATAGTTAGTGCATTTTAAGAGGAGTTTAAGTCAGACACACATTTAACATTGCATAGTTTATCCTGAGCAGAGGCCAATTTAGCCATACATTTGGAGGTGTAATGCCAAGGAAACTGACCAAGTGATTCAGGAGTGGTGCTCCAAAGCAAATATGGAGTGCTGCAGCCTGCGAAGATGTCCTCACTCTCTTCACTCTCTTGAGTGGAGCTGTCTTCCCCACAGAAAAAACGGGGGTGATTATACTCATAGAAGCTCTACTTGTGAGTAGCAGTGCATATGGTAGTCTGTCTCAGAGGGAGCTTTTTAAACTGTTGCTATTATTTCACACACTGTCAAATCCAAGTTATGCAATTCAAGTTGATAAGGACTCTTGCATGACAAACCCACTTTTTCCCCCAAATCAGACATTTCACAATAAGGAAAGTGATTGGATGCACCAGAAAGTAGGGAATGATGATTGCTTGATGTCATGTAACTTCCCCGTATATTAATAAAAATGAATGCTCGGTAAGTAGTCAACATCTTCTAACCTCCCTACAATCTTTGTGCATATTAATAAGGATAAATGCTCAATAAACAGTTCATCTGGAAGCAACCAGAGTATTTCTAAAAGTGCAAGATGTAAGGATGGAGATAACAGGATAATAGCATTCTCAAATGATATACATAATAGAGGAGCAGCTCACAGGCGAATTTAATCCACAAGCACATTTTATATCATGCAATGAGGTATGAACACGGTTTCACTTAGAACCCCTTTGACTAATGATATGAGATAGGGCTGTAGCTAAATACAGCTTTGTGCTACTATCATCTGGTAATGCATGGAAAACAGCTTGCCGGTTTTAGGGAGGCTTATCTTTTGGAAGAGTGACTAATTTGCCTTTGCATAAATAGGAGTTCAAAGGAAATGAATGCTGTTTATCCAGGATTTAGGGAAGATTTTGTAAAATAGATCTAGTCCTGTGAAGCTCTAACCTCCTCCAGTTCCCTAGTATTTGGGATTTTTTTTGTTTTGTATCTCTGGTCCTAAAATACAAAAACCTACTGAGAGAAAAGGAGATTCTGTACTAGCTTTATACGTTGCAGAATTGTTTCAAAATAACAGAAATTGCATTATATAATAAGGTCACCAGAATTATACTTTGTTTTCTCATGTAAGATTAATTTTGGTTTATGGAAATTTGGATAAGGATAGGAGGAAAAATCTCTTTCTAGGTAGAATAGTATTAAGACTGAACTCATTGACTTTTTTACTGTAGGAAATTTGTTTATACAGTATGCAATCTTGTAAGTGAACTGTTGGAACACATGTTGCATCTGTGAATTACAGGCCATTTAAACTGACAGATGTGCAGTTAAACTATTTTAGCCTCATGAACAAAACTAGTCTAGTTCTAGTGTCTTACAGAACACACCATTACATTGCCTTTTAAAAATTGTTTTTATTAAAGGATTTTCATGGTTAACAAGGGTACATACAACCTCTCTGTTTTCAGAGGTATGTGCCTGTAGTGGTGCAGCCTCTCCAGCGTTTAGGTGAGGTTCCTGGGTGTATCAGCGGCAGCTTCTGAGGTGTTAAAGGTAAAGGTAAAGGGACCCCTGATCATTAGGTCCAGTTGCGGACGACTCTGGGGTTGAAGTGCTCATCTCGCTTTATTGGCCGAGGGAGCCAGCGTACAGCTTCCAGGTCATGTGGGCAGCATGACTAAGCCGCTTCTGGCGAACCAGAGCAGCGCACGGAAACGCCGTTTACCTTCCCGCCGGAGCGGTACCTATTTATCTACTTGTGCTTTCGAACTGCTAGGTGGGCAGGAGCTGGGACCGAGCAACGGGAGCTTACCCTGTCGCGGGGATTCGAACCGCCGACCCTCTGATCAGCAAGCCCTAGGCTCTGTGGTTTAACCCACAGCGCCACTTGCATCCTGAGTTGTTAGGTACCATCTATAAATTAGTTTCAAAGTCAGTTCTCTTCTTTTGGTTGAGATGGACTTAAAGGGTGGTTTAGACCATAGTTTAAACAGAGTTTTGAACACAATTTTGTAGGGTCTTGAGTAGTAGTTTGTATATTGTGGATTCCATTCCCTTTCTGTGTCCCTCTGTTGTTAGAAGTTTATCGAAGGTGTTAAGAGTCCTTTGACTCCTGGGTTATTTAAGAAGGTGTGCAGTTGGTGTTGGGTCAGCCAGGGTATACAAACTAGGGGACACTTAGTTTCCCCTAGTTTGTCTTTTATTTTTTGTGTTAGTATGGATTTGTCATTTTTGTAGACGTCTGTTAGGCTGTGTAAACTTTTGACTTGCCATGTTTTTGTTTGGAAGCTGTGGACTGCATGGTGGAATAGTGGGTGGTGGCCAGGGGGATTAATGGGGTTGGGGGCACTTTACCTGCTTTCTCCTTCCATACTTTAAGCATGGATTGTGTGAACCTGTTTAGTGTTGTGAGTATTTTCTTTAGTTTGTTTTCGAGGAACGGATACACTGGTACTTCCAGTTGCATCTGTCTCCATGCGCAACCATTGTTTTCTTTAAAAAAACTGACAAAAATAGCTTTGTGTTAAACACTTTGGCTGGCGCATTCATAATGCTTCTTAATCATTCATAATGGTTAAGAATTCATGCATGCCCCACAGGTTCAGGCACAACTTTCTCCTCTTGGATGTGAATTTTCCTCTCCCTTTCATTTTCAAAGCTAACCCATGTTACATCTGTACTGTATCAAACTGCAATTTGCAGTTACAGATAGGTAGCCGTGTTGGTCTGCCATAGTCAAAATAAAAAAATTCCTTCCAGTAGCACCTTAAAGACCAACTAAGTTAGTTCTTGGTATGAGCTTTCGTATGCATGCACACTTCTTCAGATACACTGAAACAGAAGTTGCCAGATCCTTCTATATAGAGAGAAGGTGGGGAGGGGTATTACTCAGAAGGGTGGTGGGAATGGGAGATTGGCAGATAGCTGAGATGAGCCTGTTGACGACTCTTAACGACTGCAATAGGTCTTACAGGAAAAGGCAAGGGGTGAGAAGGTGAAAAATGGCTAAGTCATGTATAATGAGATAAGAATCCAATGTCTTTGTTCAAACCAGGTCTCTCCATGGTTTTAAGTTTGGTAATGAGTTGCAATTCAGCAGCTTCTCTTTCCAGTCTATTTCTGAAATTCCTTTGTAGTAAAACAGCTACTTTGAGATCTTGTATAGAATGTCCTGGGAGATTGAAGTGTTCTCCTACTGGTTTCTCTGTTTTGTGATTCTTGATGTCAGATTTATGTCCGTTTATTATTTGGCGTAAGGTTTGGCCTGTTTGTCCAATATAGAGAGCTGAAGGACACTGTTGGCAATTTGCAAATATGTTTCTAACCATGGTTGCAAACTGGCTTGGCATTAACCATTGTTAAAAGTGGTTTCGTGAGCTGTGGTTTGAGCTAAACGTGGCTTTGTTCCATTAATGGCATTTAAAAGTAACTTGCTACTATTCATTCTTAGGGCCGTACCGCTATGCATAAGAAATTGGGCAGGAAGACTATGGTATTCAGTGAATAAGTGACATATTTGCATCTGATCTACAATTTTGGGCTGGCTTGGCAGCTATGTCAAAAAATTTAGTTGCCCACTCTCTGCCTATCATTCTCCTGCCACCTTCTTTCCAGCTGATATCCCTCTTCCACCCACTGGCCTTTCCCAAGGGAAAAGAGAAATGTACATGCGGTTGAGTGTACTCGAGTGCTGCTGCTTTAATGTACTTGCAGCATCTTCGGGGAACAGCATGCAACCCTGGAGCTGGGAAGCAGTACAGATGACAATTCACAAACTGTGATAATCCTTGCCCAGCTCTCCAGGTTGACCGACTTTAGGGTGGTGCCCAAGTGGAATTGTGGGAGTCTGTAGATACCAAAAGCATTCTGTTTGGTAAGTTTCAAAATGCTCTCCTAGTTTTATGAGTACTTTAAAGAGAAACTTGAGTGTTTCTTAATTACAGTTTGGGATATTTTACAAAAAGACTGCCTAGTAGGCATTTTAAATGCCTGCTATGAGTTATTACTAGAGATACCTTCTGCATTATGAATGTTTTAATAAGCTCTTCCTGTTTTCCACATATTATGAAGTATCATATATCTCACAGCTAGGAATAATATCCAGCTAGGAGCAAATCCCGTATGCTAAGAGCAAACTCATTCTCCAACTTATGTAGCCCCCAAAAGCAAAAGAGGAAGCTATTGGCAGGCTCTGTCTTTAAAGGAGGGAGGCTAAGTCATCTCAGTGTACCATGCAATGCTGGTTGACTGCTGGAGGTGGGGAATGGAAACTAGTGTGGAGGGGAAATTGAAAGGACTGTTCTGGAATAGGCCATGATTGATTGGCTGGCTAGAACTCTGAACAAGAGCACTCCACACTGCAATATTTGTTGCAGGAGTTATAAATGAATGCAAGCAGGATGACAGCCAAAGCAAGGACACTATGAAACAGGAGGGGAGGCACCAGCATGTTCAGGAGAACCCCAAAGTTAGCAAAAAAATCTTAGGGACCATTCGGTCTCCACAAAACAGTTCAGTTAAGGCTGAGTATGCTTAGTGGTCACTCATTGAGTGCGTGAATGGAAAAGTGGGTGAAACAGAATAGAGCAGCCTGGATGAGGCTATGGCTGGCTGGAATATTGTACAGAAACACTTTACAACATTTTGTTGCAGGGCACATTTATATATATTTCAGTGGTGATTCAGTTTTGTGGTTGGAACAATTTGTGACTGCTCTTCTTCCCCCAGTTGTGGTGACAGAATTACTTTTGTGATGGTTTGCTAAATGCCACATGAATATAAGAAATAGAATTAGGTGCATAGGAAGTCAGATCTAACTAGCTCACTTTTGTGTACAGTACACTGTCTGGTTGTGGCACTCCAGAGTTTCAGATGGGATATTCTCAGGGGTTGAACCAGGGATTTTACTAGAACCCCGAGATGCACTTACTGGAAATGTAGTGAATGAAAGCAAAGGTAAATCAAACTCTATATGTATGTTCTGTTTCAGATTTTCCTTGTGCCTGCTGGCAATGTCCATGATCCTGTCTGCCTCGGTGGTCCGTGTGAGAGATGGACTCCCTCTATCTGCTTCTACTGATTATGAGCAAAATGTTGGTGTGCAGGAGTGCCAAAAATACTTCAAAACTATTGCAAAGAGACTTTCTCAGCTTCCTGACAGATGCACACTTCATGCAGGACTGTATAACCTAAAGTAAGCTTTATTTGGGATTTTATCTTGTTTTTATCTTGTTTCACATACAACTGTTGGCTGCTATAATAGGGAGTGAAACAACTATTTGCCTTTGGGGGAGAACTAGGTTAGCTTTAGATGATGATGTATTTTCATAAATCTTAAATATGAAGGCATTTGTACAACTGCTTCGTTCCTCATATATGTACGCACATAAATTGTAGTAATCCTCAGAGATCCTGTTTTGCATTCCACTGCCATGAGCCAGGGCCTTTTTGGTGGCAGCATCTCAACTGTGGAACTCCCTCCCAAAAAAGGTTAGACTGGCCCCATCTCTGATATCTTTAAAACAAGAGGTTAAGACCTTTTTCTTCTGCCAGTCTTCTAGTTATTTTAAATTTGTCTGTTCAGATCCCCATTTCTGTGGGGAGAGGAGAATCTGTTTTATGTAGCTCTTCAATGCTCCCCAGTTTTTAATTGTAGTGAAATTTTAATTGTTATAAATACAGTAAAATAAATATTGTTTCAGTATTGCTTAATAATAACAATAATTTGCATCCCGCCTATCTTACTGGGTTGTCCCAGCCCCTCTGGGTGGCTTCCAGCACATATAAAAACACAGGAAAAGAGCTGCCTGCAGATGTCTCCTAAAAGATATATAATTACTCATCTTCTTGACATCTGGTGGGAGGGCATTTCACAGGGTGGGAGCCACTACCGAGAAGGCCCTCTGCCTGTGGTTCCCTGTTGCTTCACTTCTTGCAGTGAGAGAACTGCCAGAAGGCCCTTGGTGCTGGATCTCAGTGTCCAGGCTGAACCATGTGGGTGGATATATAAGGCATATAATGGCAGACTAATCAGAAGGCAAATCAAGTGATTATCTTGATATAGTGGCCTGACATAAACCCTAGTATATCATAGGCAGCCAAGCCTTGGACTACCCTTCTGGAAACAGAGATGCTTTTCCTTTGAAGTGTTTATGAAATGAATCCAATGGGGCAAAATATGCTGTGAACACATGGTGGGAGCAGTAATGTGATGTCATAGCACATTATGCCATTTTGTTCCATTGGTTGTTTACCTTTAGTCTTTGAAGCATATCAGTTGGGACTTCACCTGCTGAGAGTGTTGGGTCACTCCTGCCTATAGTTTTTCTTTCATTTTCCTACAGACTTCCAATATATTTTGTGTCTAAGACCATGAGTTTGTTGGCAGTGCTTTTTTTTTTGTCCAATAGGTTATAGAAAAACCCAGCATGCACACCTAGATGGACTATGTTTATCTGGATTAAATTACAGCAGTGTACAGCAGCCATAAAACCATGTGTATCTTTAAGCTGAAAACATAAATTTCAAGCCTTTCTCATTGCCTTCATTTTTCTTGTACCAAAACTATACTTTGGAATGGTTTATCTGAAATGAGTTTGTTTGTGTGCTACAGTGTGTGTGTTTCATGATCTTAATAATTAAGTGGGCCCTAGACCAAATGGGGAATGAATTATTTGTAAGTAGATGCAAATGGAGTTGGGGAAAGAATCAATAGTCACAGTTCAAAATTAGGTAATTCATATTATTATCTGATGTGTACATTTCTGGCACTGACCTTTATAAACAAACTTCCCTAAGTACTCTTGATAAATCTCTGATGTTTAGTATATCAGTCTAATTATTTTTAAAGTGTCAGATGTACAGTATGTACCTAAAATTGTCCTAGAATTATTGTTTTGAAGGAATGATGAACTAATGCAGTGTTTTAACAGAATGTTTAATAAATAAAGAGTGTAAGCATATGCCAGAATTTTACTTAGATCTGGGGAGTTTTCCAGCTTCTGATGAGTTCCTTTAATGCCATCACTGAATACTGACGAAGAAGCATCATTGCTAGGGCACGATTTCATTCTCTGGCTCATAAAGATAATTCTGAAGAGCTTTTTCGTTTTGGGTTTTGGAATGAAGATGTCCTTTTATGTACAACCAATAATTAAAACATTCAGAGGTTAAAGAGGGGAAGGCCACCTGCCCTCTTTGATCTGTTTCCTTCTTCCCACTTTAGAGAGGAAAAATTCTCATACTCTTCTGCTTTTTAGTTGTGGTGGGACACACCCGGGACCTTTTCCTCTTGAAAACAATGTTACAATTTCTCATGAATATTGATGATTTCATTACACTCAGAGCCATTTTTCTTGTTCTTACAGCACAGAGAGCTGCTCTAGTCAAGCTGTAGATGCATGAATTTAATTCTGAAACATTAAACACATTTTAAAATGTTTTTGTTTTGTAGTTTTATTAGTTCCTTGGGAGTGAGTTACATGATGCTCTGCACTGAAAATTACCCCAGTGTCTTGGCCTTCTGTTTCCTGGATGAGCTTCAAAAGGAGTTCATCACCACATACAACATGATGAAGACAAATACAGCTGTTAGACCATACTGTTTCATTGAGTTCGGTAAAGAGGATTCACCACTTTCTTTAATGATGGACTTGTTTTAGATCTTATATATATATATAACTGTAACATATCTTTCTACCCCAAAGTGTTCAAGGTGGCTTACAAAAAGCTTTTTTATTATTATTACTCAGCTGACACAATAAATTAACAGTTAAAATCTAAACATAACCACATAACTAAACATGAGCCACAAACCTTTACTGTGATATATAGCCCATTCTTCCAGCACCTTACAAAGAAAAAGAGCTTTCACCTGTTTAATGACATTTTGAAGCGGTGGGTTTAGGTAGGTCTTCCTAGGAAGGGAGCCAGAAGTGATGCCACAACTAGGAAGGATTTTATTTTTTGGGTGGAATCACAGGGTGGAATTCATTGTTGTGTTATGTATGAGATATGTTCTGTATGCAAGCATTTCAGCTTGCCAGATGCAACAGTCCCACCTCTCCTCCCCCTGTGTGCTGTGCTGGGGATTCCCCCAATTTCTTAAGATTCCAGATGCCCTAAGAATATGTCGAAAATGAAGACGCCTGTGGGCTTTCCCCTTTAAGCATGTATTTTGCTCTTACATATGTATAGTCGTATGCTTTTGTTGGGAAAGAAAGTTCATCATTATGGACGCTGTTAATTCTCATATTATGTGTGTCGAAGTAAAACAGGCTTGTTTTCAGAACAAGCTCTTGTTTTATTTTGTAAGAATATATTCTGAATTGCATGAAAAGCTAAACAAAATGCAATTCATTAATTATATTAGCCCTACTTTCAGGCTTGTCAGTGCATGAGTCATTAGTTTATTTATAATTAGATTTCTAGCGCTTAATTTTTTGGTGCTGCAAAATTAATTAGCCCATGATATATTAGTTATAAAGTAGCAACAATATTAAAACCTTCCACAATGGATGTAAGAATTCCAAATAATGAATTTAAATGTGTCTCAGAGACTTATATTGCCCATAAAGCCATGGGGTCTCAGATGATTTTATTAACATATGTCTAAGGGGGTTTTGTTTTAATTTTACACAGATAATTTCATTCAGAGAACCAAGCAGAGATATAACAACCCACGGTCTCTGTCGACAAAGATAAACCTTGCTGACATGCAGACAGAAATCAGGCTGAGACCACCTTACCAAATTTCCTTGTCTGAATTGGGTTCAGCCAATGGGTATCCACATGTACCTCTTCCAGAATACAAAGGTACTGGGAAAATATCTACAGGTGAGTTTGTTTCCTTAAACATAATTTTGCTTGGAAGGTTCAAACTGGAACAACTTGCTTATACCAGTCTTGTAAATCTTGGGACCAAACTAGATGTCATTCTTGTTGTTTAGCCTGCCTTAAAATAAAATAAATGGCCATTGCAATGGGCCTATTCCGGATCAGGAGTGTGGCATGGAGAGACTACTTTAACCCTTTGCCCCTGCTGCTTTCCTGATTAGAATCTCTCCCACCCACAACACAGCACCTTCAGTTTGCAGTGGGAGGAAAGGTCCCATTGTTTCCCTCAAGGTCAAATGACATGTCTAATTTGATCCTAAAATTTTGCTAAATCTGATGTCTTGCTAATGGCTCCACCATATTATTCCACTCTTGTAACAATCAACAAGCTTGAATTTGTGAATATAAGTAAAAAGCCACTGCAAAATTTCACTTGTCTCTAGAATACGTGATTCTGGATTAGAACGATGGACATGAATGTAGGGAGGAAGCCAGTCTCTATTTAACTATGAAGCTCACTGAGGTTTGATGGAATTGTTATCTCATATAATCTGTTTATTCTGACATGTTTGTTTTAGAGTAAAATACATGTAGAATAGAAATCTGTATTTTTAAAAAAACATGTTTCTTCCAAACAACAGCTAAGCTGTGCACAGATTAGTGTGTTCCTTCCAGAGTTTGGAAACAGTGATGCTCACAGTCTAGTTTTCTTCTTCTGGAGAAATTCCCTTTGTTGCTGCTGTGCTTTCTCTGACTTTATGAACTGCTTTGGAGAGCCTTTTTCTGCTGCAGCTGTTCAATGCAAACAACATGGAATGACACCCCTCTCAATATTAATGTTCCAGCTCATTAACTTCATTGTTGGCACCTTTACACTTCACTGATTTAAACAGAATGATTTAAATATGGTTCAGTAACCTCATTGTCACTCTCTCTGTGTTGCCTAGACTACTGTGGATTTTGCCCTGTTTTTTCATATTCATTTTCTGTCACTTGTTGCGGAATAGCACAGTAACTGCTTGTACACACATTCACTATGAATTGGCAGACATTTGTGTGTACCGTTGGCTCTCCAGTAGCACCGATGAATGTCTGCATAAATGCTTACTTTCAGCCACCTCCTCCGCATCTTTTAGCGTCAGTATAGTTTGTAAGAGAATTGTGCAGTGGGCCCCTCTGTGGATTTGCCAGTGAAGCTAGAAGTTATCATACTTAGCCTACCTCTCCTTCTGCTTCACAGTGCCCCATTTAGCAAATACACTAAGGCACTAAGCCTATGTACATTTACTTGGGAGGAAGTCCATTAGGATCAATTGGACTTCCTTGTGAGAAACAAAGGAGTGTCTGATTAAGGGGCAAAAAGTGCTGGAGAAGGATAAACTGACAATAGTTTTTGGAAGACTTTTAGGAGATGAATGGATCCCATTCATTGCCTCCTAGAATACCAATTATGGGTATATTACTTTTCATTTTTTTGTAATATTCCACATTGCTGTCATTTAAAAATATGGAAAAGGATCAGGCTGTCAACTTCTGTGCACTTACTTACTTGCAAGTAAGTACCATTGAGCTCCTACCTCTGAGTAAGCATGTTTAGGGTCAGCTATAAATCATTCATTAAGAGCTGTAACTTATGCATTAGTAGAGCAGAAAAGCAAACTCTGAGAGCCCTATTTCAAGGGTGAGACTTAACTACTCAGTAGCTAATTGCAGACTAATTTCACCAGCTAGTTCTACATTGTGGAAATTTACAGCTGTGCTGTAATCCAAGCCTAATACTGAAGAACTTGAGTGCATTCGTTCAAAACTTATTTTTAACCAGGCCTTGGAGAGTTTCAGTTTTTGCTCATGCAAAATATATTTTTTCCAATGTGCTCTGAGAGTTATGCTTCTTCAGCTTGCTGTTATATATTCTCTAAGCAAGTACTCAGTTTAAAATAAATGAAAAAGGAGTCTCTTAAGCTTATGAGTATTTTCTCATTTAAGTTACAAAATCTTGAGCAGGAAGTCACTGAAAAATAGCATTAACATTTTTGGCTCAAATATTAAGGAACACATCTTTAAATATTGATAAGTGTTTTTTCCCCTCTGCCTTCCAGCCCCTCACCAGCGACTGGAACCTGTGACTCTGTCTGGGATTGTTTCCTTTCTACTCAGCCTTTTATGTGGGGCTTTGAATTTAATTCGTGGTTTTCATGCCATAGAGAGTCTTCTGCAGGTACTGTAGCAATGTTTATGACTTTGTAGCAGGGAAAAACAAAAGCCCAGTCTTTGAAGGCCTACCTATCAATTTCTTTTTTTAAAATGCTCTTGCAATAAGTGATAGAGTTAAATCACTCTCTGAATATTGTTTGGATAAGGAGAAACCCCTCTTTTCCCACATAGGGCTGGCAACTATGGCCTGCAGGCTGGGTTTGTCCTTCTGAGCTAAGCTGTTTGACATCTCAGCTGGGGGAGCAATATATCTTTCTGTTACTGACATGTTTCAGACCTGTGTCGCTAGCTTTTTTTTGTAGGGAAGCTGAGCCAGTAGAGAAGTCCAGAATGTTTCACATGTAGACTTTAATAAGATTCTTTGAGTTGGTCTAGCTATAAACTTTACAACAGAAGTAGGTTTTCCCTGGTGTGTTTCTGACCATCATTTCTGGGCCGTTTACATGGTGAGTTTGCCCGCCTGCTGTGGATGTCAATGACATTCATTGCTGGTGGTGGAGGAAGCTCTCAGTGTGATAGCACTGAATCATGTGACAGGTTGTTTGGGGACAAGCAGCTTTCTGTGGGGATGTTGATCCACATGGCCAGTGAATTGTTCTCTTGCATCAGGGAAATCCATGATGGAGTACCTTCTCTCAGGGAATCCCTTTAGAACACAGGATTGCTGCAAATACTCTCTGTATTGAGAGGATCATAGAAAGATGATGAGAGAAGGATCTGGGAAGTTCTACTGTTCACTTACAGCAATCCAAGCTAAAGCTCTGGATGCACTAGTTAAAACTGTTCTTTCCTATGTTCTCCACTCTGGGGAAATGTTTTGGAGGACTGCACTACACATTGGGAGCTCCTAGAATCATAGAGTTGGAAGGGTCTCAGAGGATTCTAGGCCAACCCCCTGCAATGCAGGAATTTGCAGCTGGGCCTTATGGGAGTTATCAGCTCCATGTTCTAACCAGCTGAGCTAAATGGCAGGTGTGATTTCTAGTCCCATTTCAGATGAATTGCATCACTTTTTATTTTCAATTCAAATGTAAATGTTTTCAGTGAAATTTAAAATACACTTTTGAAAAGTCATTTTGAACTGCACACACTATTCTGGATTTCTCTTCTGGCACAGGATACTAAATTATAATATAATACGAAAGTAATATATGAATGTTATTACTACCCATGCAACGGTTATAACAAATGAGATGTCCTTGAGGTCTTGTTTCATTTTTCAATATTCCACTAAGCATGTAACATAAAGTTATATTGACTTGTACTCTATAATTGCCCACAGATTACAGTTAGAAATTACACCTTCCCCATTATCATTGAAGAACCTTCTGATTTGCATGCAATTCTAGTCTTTATTGTTCTTCCTTTTGAAAGTGGTCTTCAACAGCCATTGTTGTCTTTTCATTTTCTCATAAGGAACTCATATTTCAGTTAAGAAATAGTGTGCTGCTTGTGTGTAACAATTGCTTTTGTTATGTGCACACATGTTCTGGGAAGTCAGGATCTCTGTAATGTGAGAAACAAACCAAAATCCATTAGAGCCCATATCTCCCAGATCCAAAGCTCCTGCTCATACAACTGTTAGATATTACAACTTAAGGAAAGTATATCGTATAATATTTAGCTGCCATCTGTGTAAATACTGCTTTGTGGGATTTCTTCATTACCAGTTTACTTTTTACTTTGCAGGAACTGAGCACCATCTAGTGGATGCATGTGATGGCAGCAGATCAGTCTCTTTAAATGTTGATCTGTGGCTATTGCTGAAAATGGGCTGGACATTTTCTTTGTTTTAAGAGAAAAAGGGGCACATTTGTGAGAGATGCTAAGGCCCTACACCAGCTTTCCATAGTCTGTCTCCTGAATTTTTATTTCCAAGTGTTTCTACTTAGTCTGGCTAGAGAAAAATCAAGATTGGGAGGGACAGGCTGCAGGGAGATAAAAAATGGATGGGGGAAGGAGTTTAGCACTTGTCACCCATGTACCCCATTTGCTCTTAAAATGAGATCTCTGCCGATCTGCATTTAAAGAGAGGAAGAGTTTTTCCCCAATGATAGTTGTTGTACATTGAAAAAAAGTGGTCCAGTGGGAATATTTCAGATACCAATTTCAGTAAATGCAGAATAACATTAATTTGATGGTGAACAGATGGCAATACTCACTTGAATTTTGCTAAATGAATTTAGACATACCTATTTAGCTATTATTACTTAAGCAATGCAGTTAAATGTGTTTTACTGCCTTGCATTTATCATGACCTAAGTGCTGGCTGCTTGGCTGACACTGGGACCAGTTGTGCAACTTCTGTTACTAAATAAGGACACCAATTGTTTCCCCAGAACGACAGAGAGGACCTCAGCTATGTTATTGCCTTTTTCCTCGGCACAGCAGCTTGTTTATATCAGGTAGGATCTTCCTCTTACAAGTCTGAATGATTTCTTAAAAGTTGCAATCCCTTTCTGACTTAGGGTATGTTGTATCATACCTTGTGAGTCCAAAATGAGTGTAAATAGATTTATTTCAAAGTTTCCTTCTGAGTTTGGTTGGTAGTGGGTGAACTGTACTGCAACTTTAGTCTTTCTGGACATTTCTGGACATGTTAGAATCAAGTTACAAACTCAAACAAAAAAGCACCTGGTCCCAGGTGGAGGCCCCTGGCTAAGACCCTGAGGCTCAGTGTACCTGGCCACCCACACCCTCTGCACAGGCCTGCTGAAAATTTCTGTATTTTCATTAATGATTTTATGGCCATGCAGTAAACAGGTAAGCTTATTATGCTAACTTTCCTGAGAGAGTATATTGTATCTTCTTAGTGGAGATATTTGTTGCTTCAGGTAATATTTAATCAAAATAGCTGGTAACAGGCAGCTTACTTTCAGCTGCTGTGGTATTTTACTTATTTTAAATATTTATTATTATTTTTAAAGGGTTATACAAGATTCATATGGCTCATAGAAGACTCTTGTGTAGACTTCAACTGCATCTCCAAGATGCAGGGGGCCGGGACAGATGTTCAGAAATTGGATCGTACCTCCACCTGTGGTAGGGTCGTACTAGAGTGCACAAATTTTGGGCAACGGTAATTTGATAAAATATTAAAATTCCACAGCAAATGGTAGATTTAAATTGAAAGCCATAGCTTTTGTCAAGGGAGCTCACACTGTGGAGGTAACATTTGCACTCCCCTTCTTATCTTTGTTGAGTGGAAAGGTATGAAAGGAGTCTCTTGGCACATTAGCTGGATGCCGCTTGCTATAGAAATATGAGAAAATGCAACTGGTTACTTACATCCTTGTGACTTTTTTCCCCTTTGCAGTGCTATCTGTTTGTGTATTGCACAGGCTGGCGGAACATCAAATCCTTCCTAAGTTTTGGCTTAATCTGCCTATGCAACATGTATCTCTATGAACTACGCAACCTCTGGCAGATCTTTTTTCATGTGACTGTGAGCGCTTTTTCAACGTTAC
Source organism: Podarcis vaucheri (assembly GCF_965113315.1). Classification (NCBI taxonomy): domain Eukaryota; kingdom Metazoa; phylum Chordata; class Lepidosauria; order Squamata; family Lacertidae; genus Podarcis; species Podarcis vaucheri. Next base: position 94,599,753 of record NC_138759.1, read on the forward strand.
AGATCCGATTAAGGCAGCCACAAGGGAAGGCCCCTGATTACAATGTGTGATGGTTGTCCTCCAGCAAGTCTCAAGGCAAACTTGATCCCAGCGAGAATTCCTCTCAGGAATGAAACACTTTTCTGCAAGACAGACGCTTCCCATAGTCTAGGGCATTAATGACAGAGAAATTCTTCTTCAAAGAAGAGCTGGAAATGGTTCAGGACCCTGTTGCCGGACAAATGAAAACCCTGTGCAGGAGAATGTACCTCAAGGGCAACGTGAGATGTTTGGAGGGGCAGCATGAAAATTCCACATCCAGAAGTATGAAAATGGCAAGGAGCTTGTTCTGCATATCAAGTGATTCCTTCAGTCCCATACCAGGTTTGCCTTTGTGAGATAGTAGAAAAGGCTGAAATAAAAGGATGGTGTTGCATATTAACAAACTGTTCAATATGAATGAATTTCTAAATGCGAGATTATTGGATGCACATAAGTTTAATGGTGTGTGCCTGCATTTTCCTTAATTAAAATCTAACCCAGAACCATCTGTTCATGGGGATTAGTTCCTGGGCCCCAAAGGCCTACCATCTAGTGCAGTGCTCATTCTGAATTGCTTTGTTTCTACCCCTCCCCAACTACTTCTGTGTAATTTGCTTTGAAAGAAATTTGGAAAGTGACCTCTCTCTTCTGCAGCCCCAATAGCAATCTCTAATGCTTTTCTCTAATGCTTGAAGGATGAAAAGAAGTTGACTAGCCTCATCTAGGAAAGAGCCTAACTTCTACTAATTTCAATTTAATTGTCTAAGAAAAACTGTTCTGGGAACAAAGGAAATTAAAAGTACTGGTTGTGGACAACAGATCTATTGTAGAAGAGGTGAGCAACCTGACAGAATCCTACAGTGGGCCAAAATAGCCTGCCATCAGCAGACCAATGAGGGAGGGTGATGGTTATTCATTTCCACCCTCCTCTAACCCTCTGGAGCAGATTTTGGGTTAGCTGCAGGGAGAGAGATTGGGGGGGGGGACACCCATGTTTCCTTCCCTATTCCATTGGTGGCCACCTTTGCTGACTCAATGAGCCTCTCTCATTTTTAGGATTATCACTGGATACAACCCTACTAATCTCATCTTAATGAGAAAAGTAAACCTGCTGGATTGCATTGCACCCTGTACGTTAAGTAGCAGCCATGAGAACAAAATGCCTTCGCAATGAAGGTAGTTGCAGAAGTTTCCTCATGTACAGATAAAAGTTGTTCAGGGTTTGTGAGGATTTTAGCAGCTTGGGGGTTCAAGAGATCTGCACTGTCAGCATCCACTACCATTCTAAACACACGTCAGTCATGAGATGAGGAAGCTTTTCTGCCAGAGACAAACTTAAGATTCAAGGGAAGCCTGTTCTATGTTTATGCTTGCATTTAATAAACTCTACAATCTACTCCCACTGATTTAGGCACAAGCTTTCAGTGTGAAAACTTTCTGTAGAGATTCTAGCAAGAAAGCAACGATGCCAGACTGAAGTTCTATTGTCCTACCTACCACATCTCTAATGTTTCATGATCCTCCTAGTCTTTAATTGTAAGATGTCACCTACACAAAAGTGGTAGTTTTTTTCAGTAGGCAATAAGATTGTCTAGTCTTAGTTTTACTATGAATCCTAAGCTGCTTTACGCATTACAATAACTTCTAAAGCATTATTTTGTAGGACAATACTGAGTGGGCAGAGACTACCCAATCAGTTTACTCCCACATGACTTGGAACACCCCTGCCCTCGAATTAGATGCTGTACCCCAAAAGTGGCTGTTTTTGTCCCAGCAGCAATTTTCATTCTTGACTAACCTCTGGACAGTGGCCACCCAAAACCATTGCATGCACACATAGGAACTCCCTTATCTACATAGATCAGCAGAGGAAGGGTTAACCACCCTCTCCCTGCTCATCAAATGATTGCTAGGGAGATTTGCACCCACATCAGAGTGGTGAGCTCTACCCACTGTAGTGCTAGGTGTATTTTTTTCTTTCTGCCACTGCTGCCAAAATGGATGAAGCTTATTGGGGGGGGGGGTAGAGGCAGATCAGGCCCTAGATCTGGAGGTCAGACATTATTTTGAAACCACATGCAAGTATGTTTGTTGTAGACCCAAATGTTAATAACGATACACACAAATTCATTTATCATGATAGGCATACAAAGAGTTCTAAACTGGGTCTTCCAGTTGCCCTAGTCTAGTTGCTGTTCTTGTATGTTATGTTTTCTTTACCTTCATGATAATTTAAAATATAAGTAAAGGAACTCCTCCTGCCAAACGAGGGAAAGACTCACTCTGGTTGCCATGGGACGCTGCGTATGACGACTTTGGGCATCAGTTTCCTAGCTGCAAAATGGGAATACTGATCATTTCAATGAAAATGTAAAGTGCTTTGTAGAATAAAAGTGCTGTATAAATAAATGCAGAAGCAGCTATAAGATGGTCAAGACTTCTGAAGTGAGGTCACTGCAACTTACACAGGGGTCTTTGTGGATTTTTTTTTATGAAGGTGTTTATCACAGCCAACACTTCAAGACTGGGACATTAATGATATATACTGTGGGGTTGTGGGTATACAGCTAGCACTTATGAAAGTATTTAGGGCAGGCTCCAATTGCCTGTCTCTAAAGAGTCATAGCCAAGGGCTGAGCATGAAGATGTTTAGGGCATGCAACTCTGCTGAGGCTCTGACTTCTCTCAAAAAGTAGTAAGCCTTCATCTTGGATTTCATACATGTCACTAGAAGCACTGACATAAAATATGCTTACAGATGCATTTTGCAGGCACACAATCCAAGGGTGAAAAGCTAGCAGAATTTGTTTAAGGATTAAAAAAAATAAATCCCATCACAGAACACAGTGTTATCTATCATAAGTCCCATTAAGAGTTATGCAATACCAAATGATTTAATTATCCTAACTGAAAAGATCTATATCTAGCAATCCCCCTAATGTTGTGTTATGTAACAGCTCCCATGCTTTCTAAGTGCAAATCGCGCTCATGACCATACTCTTTAGCTAGCATGGAACATCTAAAATGTTCCTCATCTGTGCTTGCAAAATTAACAACTAAGGGCAATTTGCCTGTCTGCTTTCCCCACTCACCTTAACAGGGATTAGCACAAGGAAAGGCAGCATGCAGGGACCCCACTGATGACTTAAATATGAGTTCAGGATGAGTTTCTCCCTTAGTGTTGAGCCAGCAACCTTCCCTCCCAATATCTAGAGACTACCTTCAGAGATATTGGGCACCTGTGTTATTATCTTAAAACAGAAGAAAATATGTTACAGTGATCGGAAAATATAACCAGTTGATTTCAGAATATTTTATCCTAACAATATACAGCCAAGCACCATAATTTCAAACAGAAGAGACTTACCATTCCAGTGAAGGAGATCCATATGTGGGTGAAGGCTCCTTTACATGCACAGGTAACATAGATTGAATCGGGCACTTCTACGTAAATCCAATTCTGCTCCATGTTGCTCATCTGTACTGAATTACATGCACACACACACACACACACACACACACACACACACAGCTACTAGCTCAATTAGTTGAGTAGGACTAGACCACAGCCTACTGCTTCCAGCTGCCAAAGTTCTGCCTAAAATACAGTTTTGTTGAATCTGACATACAAATGAAATATCCAAATCAGCTCCTTCATTTAGAACCCAGGGGCTGAGATTGATAACCACCTTCGCTGTATTCATCTGAATATTTTACCATTTTTCATCCAGTCGCAGAGAAGTGAAGAGAAACCATTGTACAAAGTCCATTCTCTTCCTTCTGTGATGCAGCAGGCACAAAATATCATCCAGAAATTCATACGTGAGCAGGACTTTTGTTGGGACAAGTTACACAAGTCTGGAGCTGCCCTTACTGAACAGATGAATCATACCGTTGTGATGTACAAAATTCTATTGTCACTCCCGCCACAAAACATTAAATTACATTCCTACTTTTGTAGCTTTTAAAAAACAAACCAGACTCTAATGAATAAATAGAAACATTCACAAGTGAAACAGTGTTTTAATATAATTGTTAAATTACTTAAACAGATTGCAATTTCCATGGGAAATCATAACTGTATCACCTTTTGCAAGAGCCAGAAAAAAAGACTGCATACCCCTTGAAATGATCCTGACACAGTCATCAATCACAGTCAGAGATACAGGTAACTGAAAACTGAATTGACAACACAATTGCGCAAGGTGGTCTGCTCAAATGTTAAGAATGCACATTTCAAAGCAGCAGGCAAACCTAAAACAAAATGATCCTATATTGTGCTATTAATTAAAATTTGGAAGTGGTAAATGACGGTAAGAATGAAGGGTGGAAGGTGATGAAGAACAAGCTGCAGTACTGTGTAAATAAAGACCTTTGCAAATCAAATGGCATTTCTTGAAAAGGTTCAAAAATATAGTACGAGGACAGACTTGGCAGTTTTCTAGGAATCCGGCAACTATACTATCCAAGGGTATGCCCTAGTAGAAAGGGAGTAGATGAAAGGAAAGTGGGATGCTACTAACACTCTAGTCTGAAACAGTTTAATAGCAATATTACACATATCACTGAGCCCATGGATTTTACCTTATTTTTTGGTCAAAGGTGACACTAACCCCTGCCCCCTCTCCAATGTCATAATTGCCAGTGCTGGGTAATCATTAGGTAATGGAAATTCTGCCCTGAGAAGAGTGGAAAAAGTATGTGTCAAAATGTTTGAGTCATTTTTGAAATTGCCAAATTCAATATCAAAAGTTTTCCCCCACTGAAATATAAAAATATAGGTTTTTATGCTTTTATACTTTTTAATAAAATATGAAGGGGACCTTGATTTTAAAAGTTGAAAATGTATTTAACTCACTTATACATTTATTAACAATCCCCCTCTTTTTTAAAAAATAAGTATTGTTCAGCAGGATAGGCCACATCAATATCTTTAGAGAATCAATCAATACATGTTTTATTATGGAAAAAAAACTTGCCAAAGTCTTCAAACTGAAATTCATAATATATGAAATGGAATTCAGCTCCCACAATATCAATCCAGAAGAGTAAAATTTCTATATTCAGCGGCACTTACTTGTACAGACAGTTGTTACATAAACTGTAAACATTCTTTCAAAAAGAAATTCTTGATTTGATTGTGGTTCCTCTTATGCTACTGTCCAGAGGCACACTCGAAGTGGCTTCAGGCCTAATACCCTTGGTCAAATAACTTTCAGAATTTTGAATACACAATTTACCTATTGCATTCAGCTCCCTCTGACGTTAGGAATGAGCACAGCTGTTCTCATTCTTCCTATTTCATCTCTGTCTAACTGTAGGTTTTCCTCACTTTATTTCCTCTTTAAAAAATCAAACTTGAGCTTTATTATTATTATTACTACTTCAGCTTGTTTGCTGGACTGTACAATATTTTATTTGAAAACTGCCAAGTCTGCAACTCCGAAATAATGAAAAGAATATCACACAATTCTATAGCTTATGTACACCTCCCAATGTACCTGGCGTCCGATCCAAAGAACTGTGAGCTCAGCAGAAGACTTCACACCCATTGCTGGACTCATGGATACAAACAGAGCTGCAGGGCAGAAACATCCCATAGCCCTGATCAACCTTCCAACAGGGAAACAGAAGTGCTTGAACTCAGCCTGGGTGCCCGTTCCCTTCTTCCTAACAGTGACTATCAGCTTCTGTGTCAAGGGCTGACTGCCTGATAAGGGATTCAGGATTGTGTCAAGGTGCCCCTGTCTAACAGTTGACAGATGCTTTGCTTGGTGCTCAGTTCTGGATATGCGTCTCCTTCAAACAGCTGTTCTGTGAACTTCACTACAACAGAGCTACACATAGATCACTGTTGCTCCATTGGGGCAACTGTTTAATACACATAATGTTCAAAATATAGAATTTTGGTGTATTTCTTAGATCTCATAATCTTCCATATTAAAAAATACAAAAAACTGCACCTCAAAACCAACAACCCTACACATTTCAGAGAAATCTCCCTGTGTTTCATGTTGGCAGCTAGTCTTTCATGTGTAAACCAAAATATGCTGAACAGAAGTGAGAAGGCCTCATTTAATAAATATGCTTGAAGCATCATTTCCCCCTCACCTTAAGAACTATTTCTCTCCTTTCATTTTCAGTATATCAGTTCTGGTAAAAAGAAGGAACCTCCTATCTGTGTAAGGGTAGGGATGGCAAGAGTACATAACAAGGCATCTTTTCCATTAAAAAACCATTACTGGTGATGTCATTAAAAAAGGCCCTTTTTGTAGAGCAATCGTTGGTGGTGTTTTTAATTTCAAAAGTCCACTCAAACAGCTAATAAGAGAACAGTGGCACACGTCAAGGAGTTAACAGCATAGACCAGAAATACTATGGGACTGCACAGCTTTTCCAGAGTAATGCTGTTCCTTTTTGTCCTTTTGTTGCAATGAATCAAACTTTCCTTCAACCAAGTAAAAAACATTGTGTTGCTTCAAATAAATACTTAAATATCTTAAGTCCTGTGTAGCAGCCTCACTGAAGATCTCAAATCCACGTCTTCATTTCGAATTCCATTCAGCAAAAAATCTTTGGTCAATTCATTTACACTCAACCTAGAAAAAATCCACAGCAGTGCTAGGTAACTTCCGAATGGTGTGCCACATAGCCCAAACTGTGTCCCCCCCTCCCCCACTTCTTGCACACACTCCTGCTAGGAAGGCATCATATGAAATACTCAACTGTGCCTTGGTATTAGATTCGCTGCTAAGCAGCAGCAGATTTTTTTTTTTGCCAACTCGTTGTATTTAAATCAAACTGAGCCATTCTTGAGTCATTCTTGCCCACTGCTGTTAACTTGCCAGTGGGGGGCCCTCGTTTAGGAAGTAGGTGGTCATTTCTCCTTTACCTTTGACCTTAACAACCCCTCGGCATTCTAGTTGATAGTTGTTGACTGTTAAAACTTGGTACATGTCTGTGGTTACCTGTGGGGTTTTAAAAAGAATGGATCAGAAAAGAGTTGAATAAATTGCAATTGACACAATTCAACACAAGTCTGGTATTCTCAAGCAGCGCTGATGGAAGAAGCGCTGTCATTTCACTAAAAAGTACTATGATTGCACCCATACGAAAAAGGGCTAATGACATTAAAAGTGAATTTCAGATCATTTCAGAGAAAGACTCATAGTGTTCACACGTCCCCTTGGGCTCCTAAAAGGACAATGGCAAGTCAGAGACATGTGAGTAAGGAGAAGGAATAGGTGAATCTATCAATTTTGGTTTCTCTCAGTATCTTGTTTTTCAGCTTTGACAATGCCACTCACCTGTTGTAGAGGAAAAGAGACTGGATCAAGTTTCCCATTCTCTTCCCACCCTGTAAGCATGACCCATGTTAGCTTGAAATTGGGCCATCTCTCAGTGTGGACTATAACTGCGTGAACAGCGTACTAGGTGGCTAAGTGTTCTCTGGATCAGAGCAAGGTGAATTATCCCATCTTCTGGTTATTGCTCAGCAAGAACAACATGAAAATACTCGGGGGGGGGTTTACAAAAGAAGAAACAGATGCAGAGGTTCGCAAGGAGCTCTGTTCTGGACTCCATATTACATGATAACATAGATTCCTTCATATTTCACCCCCTACCCCCAACACAGAGATGAATCACTAAGCTGGATAAAGCATGAAATATGTAAAGTACGAAAGGAGGACAAGTTACATGGATCTGAAGTGACTTCATGTGTCAGCTGCCACATTTTTTATGCTTGGTTAAAAGTTTTTGCTTGGGGTGGTAAATATCTAACTCCAAGCAGAATACATAAAATGTACATATAGATTACTTCTCACTTCTATTAGTGGCTTGTGTAAATATTCATAAGAGAAAAAAAGTTTTAGGGAGGAGGAGAGGTGCCAAGAAGACTCACCTGAATCCTGTCGGGCACTCCTGTGCTGTCCATTCGGCTGGCTACATTCACAGTATTCCCCCAAATATCATACTGGGGCTTACGTGCGCCTATGACCCCAGCTACTACTGGGCCAATATTGAGCCCTAGTAAAGAAATAGTATGGAATTAGACATGAGTGTATAAAGTACATCTTATAAGTTATCACTACCAGATCACATATGCAGGAGGATTGCAACTATCTGATTCCTCCCCAGGCATAAACTGACCACAGCTAATTTTTGAATGGCCAACCTTTTGAGGGCTATATGACAAAACGTGCCATGATTCTATGATCAGGTATTATTATAAATGAACAAAGGTTTAAAGCAGACTCCACATGGTGGCTGTAATGTGTGTAGCACTCCTAAGACTTTGAAACATTACCAGTTGAGAGTGAGGTAAATTCATCCAGTGCCACCTTCCCTGGTCTTTGAAATCTGTGATATCAAAGATTTGTGATCTTTGAAATTTGTGATATCTGCATATAAATACCCTACACTGATTATTTCTCTGCCTGCTGTAGCAATTGCAATGCACCACGCTAGATGCTGAATGATTTTTATTACACACACACACACATATATATACATAAAATTTTTATTGTATTTCAATTTGAATTCCATAGAATTCATACGGCAAGTGTTCTTCACAGGCACACTTCGGGCCACCTGAATGAAGCTTGGGGACCACAGTTTGGGAACCCCTGTCCTACACTATCTAACTGCTTCTCAGAAAACTCACTGGAGCTTATTTTTTACTTGATTAAAGTATACTGTATCTTGATATCCAGAATTATGAAGATGAATAACTGTGCGCCAAGAACACTCATGCTCTACACTCAAAATAAAAGATCTATAAAAAATGTTATAAAATCTGCTTGTTTGGCAGACGTTCTCAATTTACACATTACATTCTAAGCTTAGTTGGTCTGTGGAGAGTGGAGCATACCTGGAATAAGAAGCCTCACTCCAGACATCCTTGTGAATCAACCGACTGAACCCGAGGCATTCCCAGTGAAACAGATAAAAATGTAGCATATAAGAAGAGACTTGCTGGATCAGGCCCAAAGGCCCATGTAGTCCAGCATACTGTTCTCACAGTGGCCAGCTTCAAAAAAGGGGCCTGAATGCAAGATGGCTGGCCTTGTCGGTTTTGACTGAGTGGAAGGAAATACGGGTGCTCAACTCAGTTCCTCCCAAACAATGGTGATGGCTCTAGGAATCCCGTAAGAATGAAGTGTCAAGCACCTGTAGGCATGCGGATTGGCCTTACAGGATCAGGTTGAAAGAGCTCTTGCTCCGCCTCCACTTCAAGTGTGTGTGCATATTTCAGATTCAAATATGAAAGACAGTTTTCCAGTGTTCTACACGACAAAACAGTTCTAACAGCCATGCCCTTTCTAAAGCACTAATGTGGGCAGGAAGCTAATTTTGTTTAGCTTTAGATCTTCCCATGTTCAATTGGCTACTAATGTCCAGTTGGGAATGTTATGTAATGGGGTCAAATTTCTGCAGGAAACACGAACAACAGTACCCATCAAGAATACTCCATTAAGTGCTAATTTAATTCAGTAGAGGCAGCACAAATTAACACATGGCATTTGCACTTTTAACCACAGAGGAAATACTCCAGAAGCATAACACCATAACAAAGGCATTTACCTATTTTCATCTGGAAGTTGTTGAACGAATGCTCATTGATGTATTTCATTTGATCCATTAACCTCATTGCAAAGTCAGCCAGGGCCTTGATGTGTGACTTGCCCACTTTGTCATAGGTGGAATCATTGAGGCCTGAAGCAGCCATATATGTGCTGCCTATAGTTTTGATCTTTTCCAGCTGTCGGAACTGGTCTTCGCTTATTATCTGCAGAGGCAACAAAGGAACGAAGTTATTGAAAAGGACACGTGTAAATCAATATAAGGTACACTGTTCGACTGACCCAGATATAAGACCCAGATATGATATGATCATGCACACTGTAGCTTGCATAACACATGTTCTAATGTGCTTCCCATATGAAGAGAAAGTTCATGAACTGTTTTGATCCTGCACATAGACAGGATGGTGTCCTAGACCCTATTTTTGCTTCTTCAAATTGATAAGGACAGAAAAGTAAGATTTTGCACTAGGATGTCAGGTCACGGGATGCAATGCCCCTTCAGTTTGGATCTACATCATGTCCTGGCACGAGTGTATCAGTACTTGCTGTCAGGTGACTGAGTTAGGACCATTTGCACTTTTAACCATAGCTTTCTGAGTAATAAAATCAACAGTGGGCAGTGCCACTGTAACTGGTAATCATAGAGGAGGTAGAACTTTCCTAGGAGCCTCTGCATAATAATAATAATAATAATAATAATAATAATAATAATAATAATTTATTATTTATACCCCGCCCATCTGGCTGGGTTTCCGCAGCCACTCTGGGCGGCTTCCAAAAGAATATTAAAATACATCAAACATTAAAAGCTTCCCTAAACAGGGCTGCCTTCAGATGTCTTCTAAAAGTCTGGTAGTTGTTGTTCTCTTTGACATCTGGTGGGAGGGCGTTCCACAGGGAGGGTACCACTACCGAGAAGGCCCTCTGCCTGGTTCCCTGTCTTCCCTGGTTCCCTGGCCCTCTGCACAAGCATGAGACCATTTCAGCTGACTTGGACAAATTATTGTTTCCACTGCTGCACTTATACAGCCATGGGAGCAGAGCATGAGGTGAGTAAAACGGCTGTTGACCAGGAAATGAAGTCAACAGGCCAGGATACCAAGAACTAGGAAACTAGATCTATAAGCTGAGGAAGGCTTGCAAGCCAGGTAGCTTTCTGGGTCCTACCCATAGCCATGGATGAAGAGTTTATTTAGGAGTGCATTGCATTGTCTGGGCTCAGCAGCACCTTTCAGTATATAGTACTTCATATAGTACTTCTAGGAAAGAAAAGTATAGTACTGTATTTCTATTGATACCTCTGGCATATGAAAGAAATCTAGCACAGAAAACAAAAGTGTCAGAGACGACTGGTGTTGTGTGCATCGGGACAATACAAAAGGGTCAGTCATAGATTCACAGCATTGTAGAGTTGGAAGGGACTCCAAAGGCCATCTGGTCCAACCCCCTGCAATGCCGGAATCAGTTAAACATGAACTAGACCACACTGAGGTTTAACTCTTAAAAAAGAAAAAGAAAACTTGCTCACCTCATCAAAGTCAGCAATGATTTCATTGAGAAGCCTCAAGCATTCCACTCCTTCATTGTTGGCCTCTAACTCTACATAGAATTCTGAGAAGTTGCTGATGGAAGCAAACATGACAGCCACACACTCGCATGACTGGTAATACAGCTCATCATTCCTCCGTTCCTGTGCAAGGAAGTGGGCTGCCACATCCTTTGGCAAGATGTTATGGAGAAGGCGTCTGTTGTAGGCCTGCAATTCCTCCATTTCCTCCTTTTCTTCAGTAGCCTGAAAAGGGAGAGAGGAGGAGAGAGAAAAAGATGCAGTCTGCAACTCAGGTTCATTTATGTGGCAAATGGACTGGAAGCATATACAGTGGACACACAACTTCTGCATGTTTAGCTTGAGTGGTTGCAGCTCTATGGACATGACTGGAAAAAGGGGCGAGGGGAGATACCATAAGGGGGTGGGAGAGCAGGGGGGAAATGCCAGCAATCGCACCCGCCATTGCATTAACCATGGTGCAAGGTGTAGTGGCCTTGAGAGTGTGTGCGCAGCTTTTGGAGACAGAGCAGAGGTGGCTGGATAGACTTTAATGGTTTTTAAAGGGTTGTTTTGACTATGCGATTTTGGCTTTGTGTGCTATACCTGGAAAATAACTCTTGCATAAGTTGCGCATCTATTGTATAAGGCCGTGGTTCCCAACATGGGGCACATGCCCCACAGGGGGGCAATTTGATTTTTAAGGGGGGGAGGCAATTCGAGAATGAGTTATTAACAGTTAATGGCCTTTTAGGCTTCTTCCTCATGAATAGGAGTTCACTTTTTGAACAATAATAATTATATGTCATGGGGGAGGGCATCAGGATTTTAGAGTTGCTTTAGTGGAGCATGGCCAAAAAAAGGTTGGGAACTACTGGTAAAGGTCTAAGATGCAACCCATCAATACATGCTAGCAACAGAATATGATTTTGCACACACTAAGGGTGGCTCCGTCCAAACTATTTGCATGGGATGGATACACACATGCACGGACAGTATTCTTTACAATACAATATAAAGCAAAACTAAGAGCACAATCTTTGTGATCCTCAGCTAAAATTGATACCGTAGGAGTTTCCTTTGTGCTAGCGCTTCTACCTCGATAATTTATGAGCACGGTAAGATAATGCATTAACAGCGTGAATAGCAACTGTTTGCTGATTATAAATGGCATTTTAAAATTACACTCAAAAACACACACCTGAAGCTTCCAGAGGAAATCAAGTCTTGCTGTGGATTCCACTTGCTGCGCATGAAGATACACCGCCAAGACAAAAACAGTGATAACTACGGGAGTCACAATCTTCAAGGCCACCCTGGACACACTTGGAGGACTACGGCGGAAAAGAAAATATATAAATCTCTGGATGTTCTAGGATGCCAGTTGCTAAACTGGAGGAGTACGTATAATTCAAAGCAAGCAATTTCTTGACTTCTTTGTGTAGCAACAGGCTGAGCAAGGGGTGGGCTCTAGCTGCTGACCAATAAAATCCACTGACTATTTTATTCTGTTCAACTCTGAATCATTTAGTTTTTGCTTTTGATGCAGCGTGAACAGCGAAGTCCAGGTGGCCATCTTTTACTCTGCACGAGGCCGCCCCATCAATCTTCATTTTTTGTGTGCTTCAATACCTCTAGAAGTGAGGCACACTGTATCAAAACTGCCTCTTAGGCAAGGAAGGGAGACAAAGGGCCACAGCAGAGTCAATGCATTCCATTACTAAATCATAGGGGATTTGTGAGAGACCACTAGATTCTATTCTTTTCTCCCACTCTCCCTGCCTTTATGAGGTCAAATTCTTCCTACCCTTGAATACAACGAAGGCTAGGTAGCAGTGCTACTAACCAGTGGCGTAGCGTGGGGGGTCGGGGGGGGGGCTGGCCGCACCGGGCGCAACATCGGGGGGGGGCGCGCTCGCACTCGCAGCTCTCTGTCCCTACCTGTTGGGGGGCGCAAATTACTTGCCTTGCCCCAGGTGCTGACAACCCATGCTACGCCACTGCTACTAACTGTGGTTGATGTTAATTTGCATTTCAAGTTTGTTTCAAATTCAAACTCTGGCAAGCATTCAAAATGGTTAACAGTGCTTCAGACAGCAAGGGAGGGGACTTGTGTTTGAGAAGAGAGGGGTGTGCCCATCACATATCCCTTAAGCACCATTAAAGGATGAACCACATTACGTCTGCAACAACCCAAACCCACCAATGGCTGAAGCCATTTTTTAAAGCAACCTCAGGCTACCTGCCCCCTCAGTAACTCACCATGCTCCATTCTCAGTCCCATTGGAAAATACTCTGAAATAGCAAGAGATAGGTTTTAGACGATGTATTAGACTGCTATGCTATATTTATAAATCACTGACTCCATTGCTTTCTTCCCAATTCCACATTTAGTGCCCTCCTATACCGCTAGGAGTATAAGCAATGAGCCAGGAACACCCTGGTTCAGAGCTCAGATTGCCTTATCAAGCAACCATCTTCTAAAGAATACTGAGATAATATATGTGAAGAAGTCTGAACACTAAGATATGATATAAAATTTTTCCTCCTCCTCATTACTATTATGATTATGCTGTTTCCCTTATTTGTTGCACAAGCTGCCTTTTTAATTTTTCAGTATTCTTCCCAGCTGGCAAGGAACTGCTGACTTTGGATTAAAATCAAGGTGTACATTTCACTGCTCCAATGCTATCCAAACAAAAGTGCCTCTCTAATACTTCAGCCAGTTCAAAGGTCCATGTCTCTTCTGGATCACTTGCCTGATGTTAATCAAATGAACATGTGTGCAAAGTACTCCATTTAAATTACAGGGAAGTTGTTTTATATGTCTCTGTGTTCATTGTTCTGAAATGCATGATGGATTGCAGCAACAGGAGGGATCCCTAATGCCCCTTGTGACACTAGAACCAAAGCCTCAAAGCATTCACTTTATTGCAGGTCCTGCTGCAATTTCAATGGAACATGTTTCCAAACATGGTTAAGATCACCATTCTTTTTAAAAAAGTTCTTACACCTACACAGAGTTCCACGGAATCCAGGATGCCACATATTTTAAAATAAAGACATTTAGGATTGAGTGTAATAATCAACTGCTCCACAAAATCAGTGCTACTATTTTTCACTTTGAACACTATGTGGAGCCATAACCACTTCCTAAAATTTTCTTCTACTTGCCTTTCGCTACAGTGAAAGAGGATCGCTTTTTGACTTTGAGCTTGATTATCGTTGAAGTGAGGAGTCAAGGAAAGTTGGCACATTAGATAGGATGTTATAAAACAAAGCTGCCTGGAATTAATTCCTAAGAATTAATTCCCTAACTTGAATTAGGAGATTCAAGTGCAGGGAATTCTGCACTTAGGGAATTCTGCATTGGGGCTGCAGAAAAGAGGAGATAAAACGTGACAAGTTGGAATCTGCCCACATAAAGCTGGATTCTACCCTTTGTTTGCAAATTTACTGTCTCATTCTAGATGGTACTGGAGAAGCAGGGAGTGCCTTGAAATCTAGTTCCTTCATATTTATTCATTTCTTGTATTATTCTTGTATTTTGTCAGAATTTTTTATCCAAGTCGTATCACCAGATCACTCCAGCAGAACCAGATACTTTATAATCCAATTAACATAGCTCCTATAGAATCATAGAATCATAGAGTTGGAAGAGACCACAAGGGCCATCGAGTCCAACCCCCTGCCAAGCAGGAAACTGTTCCAGTTCTTCTGCCCTTTCGTTTTAAATTTTTTATTTTGTTCAGTTTATGAGTCACCTAACAAAGTATTCTCTAGAAAAGAAACAAAGTAAAAACAGACCATAAAATCCGACAGTGACAATTTAAAAACTGCTTTTCCACGTTAACTCTGTTATATCTATCTTACTTACTGACTCACTGAGTCAGTAGAACTTGCTCAAAAGCAGCTGTAGTCTTCCAGCTGAAATTCAGACCCCACATGGCTCCTGCAGGAAGGCCTGGCGCCAGCAGTTAGCCTTGCTGGGCATTGGTTGATTGCCCCAGGGCTTAGAAAGGCCCATCATGGGTCTTAGCATGAGATCCAGGCGGATATATGCAGACACTTCTTGGGGACCAACTTGGCTCCCATCCATGGTAACTGCATAGCCTGCTGCCTCTCTTGAACTCTGAGAAAGGTGACCTGGAAAATGCCAGTGCTGTTGCTGCAGTTTGCTAAAAAAGGCCTTTCAAATTTAGATATTTTTTTAAAAAACCAAAAAAAAAAGCTTTCCTAGATGCCATGGCAAACCGCAGCAGCAGCGGCACAATCAGCTTACCCAGAATTCCCAGCTCTCAAGGACTCTTATTCATCCCAAGGTGGCAAGAAGCTACTACTGAATTAGCCACTACAGTCAGACCTTGGAAGTCGTTCGGAAACCAACGCACCAACCCAATCCTGCCGCCAATTTGAAGCCCCGTCGGATGTTCGGCTTCCAAAAATAATTCACAAACCAGAACACTCACTTTCAGGTTTGTGGGAGCCGAAACGTTCAAGAACCAAGCTGTTCGAAAACCAATTTTGTGTGTGTTTTTAAGGAAGAGGAGGAAAGGGACTGGAGGCATAGCTGCTGCCACAAAGAGAAGGATGAGAGCTCCAGGAGCTCCAGTGTGACAGGAACAGCGGGCATCAGCTGGACTATGCTGAGGGCCCCCTGAGGTTCGACACCAGACCTGCTTGCATGGTTACAATTCTTTTTGGCTGGCAAGAGCACTCTAAGTTTTACCACCAGCCTTTTCTTGGCTTATGTTTTCAGTAAATTTGTATAGGGGTGTGAGAGAAGAGGCATCTGTGCATCTTGCTAATTAGTGTGCATGTCATATACAGAATAGTTAGATGGATCAGACAGATGCCCAGTTAAATTAATATAGGACAATATTCCCTGCATCTGGAAGAGATCTGCACCTAGAATGTGGCGGCTGCATATGTACTAAATACTTCCCACGAGCCGTAAGTGGTTCACCACACAGTAAGACTAACAATAAATGGAGCTTTCAGAGCAAGCAAAGCTAATTTAATGAGTGGTAAGACTGCTGCTCCTAAATTTATTTCTGGGAAAAAGCTGCTTATTTACTCTGCCTTTTTACTGACATCTTGATTGTGAGGTGATGCAAATAATTGCTTTTAAGTGCTCTAATTCAGTCTGCTCCTGGCTTATCAAAATTCCATGCAGTATAAAATGCCTAAAGGATGTTTTGTTTTGAGATTATCCCTTCAAATGACTGCCCCTATCAATTTTATTTTTTATATGAAGGGCAGAAATCACACCTGAGTGGATTAATCAGAATTAAGCAATCCAAAATGGAGAAGGGCAAGGCTGTGGTTCAACCAGAATGGCCTTTTTTTCTTTCTTGTGTTGTTTTATTAACTTAAGAAAAGATCTCATCAAATTGGTTGTTTGGTATGTTTTAAGGGAATTAAGGAAATCATAAGGCATACAAATAATGCCAATAAAAGTAGTGTTGCTTATTAGAGAACAAGCCAAACTCCTACAATGAAAAATGTTTAATGAGTAAATATGTTTAAAAGGGAAGATATGTGTTAACATTCAACACAACTAAGGCACTAGCCTCCTACTTGATGCAAAATATACATGTTTGGTCCTTATCTGAGAGCGCAACAGTCATGCAGATTATGACATTCAAATTCTAGATACCAGCAAAACAGAACCAAGAGCAAGAACTAATAGAGGGTTCTTAAATAACTTCCAGTGTTAACTCACTTGTTGATGCTGCACACTCTTTCTGTTTACATAAAATTGTTTTCATGGACTCATTGACTTGGTTTTCCCAAGCAGCAAATGATGCGGTGAACCTGTTTCTGGACTATTCCACTCTAGACCCTGGGTAGGGGCCTCACATGACTGAATGCCCCTCCCATAAAACAATAAAACCGTACACATAAAAAACTGGCTAGGCAAAAACCCTTGACTTCTTAAACTCCTATGTGCAAGTTTTACTTTTTTAAACTGAAGTGTGTCCAGTCATGTGAGAACTTACTGGTACTCCGAAATGGTATAGTCCAGAAACAGTCTACTTCCTCACCTGCTTTACTAAAACTTCAACTTGGTGACCTTTCTCTCGGTTTATATATTAAAAAAAACTTACAAAGGTTTAAGGGTAACTTACATGGCATTGGCTGTGACCAGAAGATCTGCATTATCGAAGAGGGTAAGCCCTGGCACTTCCACAATAAGGACATATGTAAATTCAATAATCAACATCAAAATGAGTTTCCCAATGCAACTGATCTGAAGGAACACAGAGCAGGCCAGGAGGCTCAGTAAGACACTGTAGGTAAAATACTGCAAGAGGAGGGATTGGGAAGCAGAAGAGGAGTGGAGGGAGGAAGAGAGAGCAAACGGGAGTCAAATCAGTAAAGGACAGCAAACATCAATTAAGCAGTGCTGCAAGAATGAGGTTACACATCAACTTATTTTAATTCTTCTTCTTTTGCTATGTCACATGTCAGTTAATATAAGGCTCTGAACAACTTTGGTTGAGGGTACCTTAGGTCCAGCGTGCCACTGAACATCCTTCAATGGATGCTTATACTGGGACTGGCACATTTGTCTAGCTGGGCTTCCAGCAGGCCCACACAATGCCTGACCCACCAAGCCTCAGCAGCAGTTTAGTCCTCTGGGAGTTAAAAGTCCACCTTTTATTCTGTAAGGTATGTGCATGCATGCCTATTTGAATGTACATACATCATATATGCATATGTGTTTAATGCATCTTTGTTTTCATTAACTTGTAATTTTGTGTGACAGCTGTCAGCTGCTCCAAAGTCAATTCTACGTAAGATGCATAATGAAGGTGGCATTGCGAACTCATAGAAACCACCTCAGATCAAGACTTGTATTTTTCAAATGCCACTCCCTTTAAAAGTTTGTTTAGGTCAGAAGGTCAGCAATTCGAATCCCAGCGATGGGGTGAGCTCCTGTTACTCAGTCCCAGCTCCTGCCAACCTAGCAGTTTGAAAGCACGTCAAAGTGCAAGTAGATAAATAGGTACCACTCTGGTGGGAAGGTAAACGGCATTTCCGTGCGCTGCTCTGGTTTGCCAGAAGTGGCTTAGTCATGCTAGCCACATGATGGAAGCTGTCTGAGGACAAACGCCGGCTCCCTCGGCCTATAGAGCAAGATGACTGCAGCAACCCCAGAGTCGTCAACGACTGCACTTAATGGTCAGGGGTCCCTTTACCCTTTACCTTTAAGTAGCTGGGCTAGAAAGAATCTCTACCTGGAAAAAGATCTCTACCTGAAGACAATGGAGAGGAGCTGAAAACAGCTGAAACAGACAACAGTGGGCTAAGTGATTAACTGTCTCATTCAGCATAAAACAGGGCCACTTATAGTTTGTACGAATTAAAAAACTTAAACACACCCACCTCTGGGAAATTGCAGCTTGGCTGGGAGCTGGCACATAATCCTTGTACTGTCCCCAGGCTGTAATTGGAGGCAGAGTAGCTAATATGGCACATGTTCACCTCACGTGGGGTGATGTTATACTCTGCAGCCACACAATCACGGAGATCCACAGTGCTGCAAGTGAACTGGCAGAAAGGAAGTGATTAACAAAACAAACAAACAAAAAAAGGCAAGGAAAAGAGAAAACAGCTAACTACAATGGAATGTACTCAGGGCAGAGATGCATTAAGAGACGGTTCTCTGCACAATGGCAAAGTGGCCCAGCACAGATGGCTCTTGGGCCTGACAATATAAACCACCAGTTAAACAGCGGCGGCTGTAATGACTGCTTTAGCAGGTATGCAAAACATCATCTACCTCTTCCCACATCCCAAGTATTGTCTAACCCATCTAATTACTATACCATGAAACTGGAAGTGCTCCATTTACAGGTGAAACAATTAGCATTGCTTTAATCCTGTCTATTTTAAAGACATAATATTGGCCAACGCACTGGAAACATTAAGTTGTAACCATGACTGGTTAGAAGAATTAGGAAAATTACTGAGCCCACGCCTACTTTTATTTCATTGGTCACACATACACCAGGAGCTATGCTTTCTGTTGTACCCTACAGCTTCTGGGCACTGATAGGTCAGTGATGCTAAATAAAAGTAACAACCAGTGTAACATACCATGTTGGCAAAGGCTGAGAGGAAAACCAATACAATGGTAAAGACCCCAACTATGGTGTTGTTGGTCCTGGACTGAACAATCTTCCTTGAGAGAGTCTGGAGTGGAGCTGGAAAAAGCTGGTCAAAAAAGAGAAAGCAAGATGTTTGAAATCATGATTCTGGATAAATATCTTGCACACTAAAGAACAATACACATTAGAAAGTACAAAAGCTGACATGCCAGATCACTGAACATCTGTCTTCCTCTAGGTAATTTTCGGAGCAGAAAGGCTAAATGCATAATTGCTTGGCTAACTTGTCATACTGACTTGCTGCTCCCTGATTAAAATAATGGTTTCTAAATCAGAACCAGAAAGAATGGTGTGCAAAACAAAACAAAACATCCGATTCTGATCTCAGAATAAATGGATATATAAACATGCATTTTGAAATAACCTGTTTTGCTTCCAAGATTCTAGCTAGAATTGAGTTTTATCTTCATGTCACCTCTTACTATGACAATAGGTAGAACTGCAGCAGTGAATTGTACAGTAGTCAATAACACTGGCAAATGTCTTCAAACTTCCAAAGGCACCAGAGATTTGAACATTAAAGCCCAGCTGCATCAGATCAAAGACCTATCTAGTCCACCATTCTGAATTCACAATGCCTATGGAAAACTCATAAGCAGGACCCAAGCTAAACAGCACTGTCCTGCTCATGATTCCCCAGCAACTGTTACTGCCTCTGATACTGGACGTAATGCATAGCAATCATGACTAGCATTCATGGATACTCTCCTCCTCCATGAATTTGTCTAATCACCTTTTGAAGCCCTTGGAGTTTGGCTTGTACTGAATCTTGTGACCCTCTGGGATCTACAAAAATTTATCTACTCTACAGGAGCTGTTCAGGAATCATCAACTTCAACTAAATTAACTCTAAATGGTATTTGGCTGACCAGTGAGTTTGGGATCTTGGAGATTATCTTCCGATATTAAGTTTTAACCTGGTGAGTTCAGGGGAGCATATTTTCCTTCACTTGCTTCCCGCACATCTTCCTCCAATAGGTTTTTGTTTGTGGCTCACCCCACCCAGGCACTCAAATCTCCTGTGCAAGGAGATAACAAGGATACATTTCTAGAATTCAGATGTTTGAGTTCTGTAAAACTAAAAGGCTTCCCTACTGTTAATTTCGCCTCATCAAAATGCTCCCCAATTCAATCCCTAGAGATAAATCTGAGACACAGACAAATAGCAGCTCAAATATGCATCATTATCATTGCACCAACTAGGCTTCTAAGTGGTTTCTTTTTTAAAAGAAGACAGTGAGAAATGGCTTGTGTATTGCTTTTTTAGCAATGACTAACCACGCCAGCCTCTTCCTTTTTGCTCCCCCCCCTTTTTTATTGCACGGTTACAAGAGTTGCATTTTGCTTCCTACACAAGCACAATTATGAAGCTGTTTGATGAACAGGAGAGCTGATTAGCTGGTGCCTATTACAAAAGGAGACAGATACAACTTGTGACAATGCTGTGCCTCTTTTAAGCTGCTGCCTTCACCTGCGTCCATTACAGAACCATCTAAAATCACTGGACCAGATTTTTTCTTTGGTTGGGGTGGGGAGGGGGGATATCATCTATCATACCAGGCACTGACATAATAAAAGATAGCAATAAACTGTAAGATGATAATAAAAATCTAGCAATGTTCTTCCAAGTGGTTAAATTAAGCTTGTAAGTAGTTCTCAATACGACAGATGAATCACAGTCAAACATCACCCTATTCTACACAGACAAGGAGAAAGTTTAAATTATGTGCAGCATGAGGTGCAGGCTTTTCATACTACCTCTGCCTGCACAAATTTTTTTTTTAGAGTACTGTAAGGATTTTCAGCCTAATCAGACTCCCATCAAGCTCTGAAGCAAGGACCGGATAATTACATATTTAGAATTTTACATATTTATGTAATACAGAAATTCATCCAATCCCAAATTTGGAAAATGTCAGCATTTGAACTGCTTTCTTCTATTTGAGAACCTAACTGCTCGTTATTTGACTATCTGGAAACCATTTTTCAAAATGGTCTAGCTGAAGTAGAAAAACCCAGATTTGTTGGCAAAGAATATGTTATGCAATGTATGAAAAACCATTTGCTCATAAACATTTACCTTTCATTGCCCTGGAATGTGGAATACAAAATCTGAGGTCATAAACCACTAGTCAGGGATGGAAAAGCTCCAGCCTGTGGACCAGGTCTGACCTGCCAAGCCTCTCCCTTTTGCCCATGAGGCTGTTTTTCCCAAACCAGGCACACCTGCCTCACACCTGGTATCATATGTGATGTCAGTTGTGGGGCAGGTAGAGGCACAACTGGATCAGCTGCAGAAAGCAGGACAGAACTCCCCACACAAGGAGTGATGCACAAGGAGTTCAATCTCACGGGTTCAGCTACTTTGCAGGGTGCAGGGTACTTCCTGCATGCACATCAGCTGATGTGCAGGGTGTTCAATTCTCCTTGGATATTAACCTGCAAAGTTCTTACCTGGCCCTACCCACAGAAGGCCGATATTTTTAAAAATCCAGCATTGGAAACTCTAAGAAGCAAATGACAAGAATCAATGACTGATATTGTTATAGAAATGAAATAAGTAGAGTCATGATGGTAAGAAGCAATGAACCTTACAGGACAGGCCTTGCAATCTAGTTATGACCTTTGTTGAAATTTACACAGGACACCCAAATCACGCAGCAGCAGGGGGCAAACAAAAACGAATCAATATAGAAGGTATAAAATTCCTAACTGTCACACTCTAGTTTTGTTCACACATAACAATAAGCTATTGGTGTTTAGCAAGCCATGAATGAACCACAAGTTGTCCCATGACTTGTTCTGTGTAAACTTGTTTTGTTTTTCAGATGTTCTTGCCTCAGGCCTTTGTAGGTTGGTGAGCCTCTGAGATGAAGTAGCCAAACAAACTATGGTTAAGGAAGAGTGCTGGATATGCATATAATACCAAGTCATAGTTAAAGCAAGTCAAAGTTTGTGAGTAAACAACAAAAAATGGCTTCAGATCATGGATTGTCGGCAGTAAACAAACCAAAGCTAGGTCACTGGACAGTGTTTGAATGATCAAACAAACCATGGCTTAGAATTATATGCAAACCAACTACTATGCTCAAGCAGGCTGCCCTCCCCATCACTGATCACCTACGCATGTTCTTAAACTGGACAAGGGAACACTAGGATTAACATGAGACACCAACAAACTGGTTAAATCTCTTAAGAATAAGCATAGTCTAAGCACAAAACCTAGTTATTCTCTTTATGACACCTTTAAAGAGTATGTTTTCAATTAGCAAACCAGACTGTATTTGAAATAGAAGCTAATTTCCTACAAATAGCAGCCTATCTCAGAAATGTGGAAGCTGAGTCAGAATGGGTCATCAAGAAGTTCAGTACTGACAGCAATAAAATACTTTTGGATGCTAGGGCAATAGTTCAGAGCCTAAGCACTGAAATCAGCAAACCAAGGCAAAATAAAGGTTATAACTATAGCTGTATGATTTGTCACTAGGTATTTCATGAGTCACTACTAGTCACTTTTCCATTAGCTAGTTGTTTTTTTTCTTACTGGAAAGAAATTCAAACAGCATTCCAAGTACTGACAATGCTTTATAGAGTACAAAAAGGCAAGGGACTCTGTGTAATAGTGTTCTGCTCCTACTTAAGGGAGGCTGTTGCTCAGCCATGCTATTTCAGGAAATTTGGAGCAAGGTGTTATTAATATGCTGATGATCCCCAGCTCTATTTCCTCATTCCATCTGAATCAGGAGAGGCAGTTCAGGTGCTAGACCAGTGATTGGAAGTGGTGATGGGCTGGGTGTGGGACAATAAATTGAAGCAAAATCCCAATAAGACAGAAGTATTATGTGTTCCAAGTTCTCTGGTTCAAGGGGAGGGGGGGAGAGGGCCTCTTCTCAAAAGGTTTACACTCCTCTGGAAGGAGGGGGCTTGCAACTTGGGGGTACTCTTGGTTCCAACATTGTTACTTGAAACTCAAGTGGCCTAAGTGACTAGAAGGCCTGTTTCCAGCTCTGACTGGTTCACCAGCTCTAGCCTTGGTCCTTCGTGACTCAGCCCCTGTACTCCATGCTTGGGTACCTTCAATCCTGAAACTTCAACTGGTTCAAAATGCAACAGCCAATTACTGGCTGAGGCTCCATTCAAGCCCCTATAACAACTATGCTGGTTAATAGTTAGTTTCCATTCACTTTGTTGTTTAGAGCCCTAAAATGATGTAGGAGCCAATTAGCTTATCGGCTCCTTACCTACAGACTGTCAGATGTTAAGATGAGCAGAGGAGGCCGTCCTGGCAGTTCTGACAGAAGTACACAGAATGATAACCCAAGAGAGGGCTTTCTCTATGTCAGCCCATAAATTGTGGAATTCCCTTCCCACAGAGGTGTCTAGCATCATCATGGAATAGCTATCATTGTTTGCTGTATGTATTACTTGGTCTTACACACACACACACACACACACACACACACACACACACACACACACAGGATGCATCCTATTTATCTGATTGAAAATTGTTTTTACTGGATTTAATATTGCATTTTTATATTGTTGTAATCTGGGACCTTATGGTGAAGGACAGTTAAGAGATCCAAAATCCACAGCAGGGCAATGTCTTTATGAAGACTAATCAAATTGCCACACAATAGTGAGCAAATCATCACCCACTTGCCAGAGAATAAATCCCATTGAACTAAATGGGGCTTACTTCTGAGTAGACACACATAGGATTATACCATCAAATTATTACCACTCACCTTTACGCAGGAGTAGATGACTGAAACAAATATTACTGTGGTGAGGATCACAAAACAGGTCAGGTAGAATGCCAGCATAAACACAGAGCTGAAACCAGAAAACACAGCCATGTGAGATGAGTGTAACAAATGAAAGTAGGCATAGTAGAGTCATTGGAAGAGAGGATAAAAAACCACAATATCACTGTTCTCTTTATGTTAGCTTAGAAATATAGGAGGAAGCACCACCCTCCTGAAATAACAGCTCCAACAGTGAAAAAAGAAAAGGTTTATGATTAAGAGTGGGTCAATCCACAAGTTGGTAGTGAACAAAACTGGATGGCAGCTTAGTAAATTTGAGAAAGAAATATTTGCAACCCACTGTAATCATTTCACACTGTTCTTAATCAGTATGTTACATTATATTCCAAAATCCAGATACAATTTTCATTCTCATTGGTTCTATTTAAAATGATCTAAAACATCTAAAGATGCATTATTTGTCGAGCATTTGAAAAACAACAACAGAAAAATGAAAAACAGAGCAAACACCCAAAGAAATTCTGGCCACTTCCTTTGCATCAATAACCTAGTTCATACACCACAGTAAGCCATAATTAACAACTTGCTGTGAGTGCACAGATCATTCTACTATGTTCCTTTCATAGTGTGAGAGCAGGAGCAACAAACCACAATATTTACCTGAGCATTGCATCTGGATCATGGATTGTTGTTGGTTTTACTCAAGAACAAATCTTCTCTTTGGAGATTACATTTCTCCTGAGGGGCAACGTGTAGCTTCAAATTGGGAGTGGGGGAAAGCAGAATTTCGTTTCTACAAACCACCACCCCATAGCTATTTCCCCAGTCTAATTTGGCCTCTCTGCCTTGTGTAGCTGTCTAGAATATAAAATAAAAGGGATCGGATTCTGGATCCCCCAGCACCAGGTCTACTTTGGCCCTTAGATGTGTGAATGACTTTTGCATCAACGTGCATCTATAAATTAATTATGACTATTGAGTATAACTAAAAAAAGTGTTTACATGTTGTTGTTTTACTGCTATCCAAGCTAATTGATCATCAAACCATGTAGCATTCCATTTTTTTGTGAAGTCCTTGGAATTTTTATATGTGTTTTAAATGGAGGGGGCTTGCATGTTGCAATAAATTCTACCTCCACCGTCAAGACGCATTATGCCTCTGTAAGCCAGTTGATAAGAATTACAGACAGGCAAAATGCTGTTGCACTTGTGACCTGCTTGTGGGCTTCCCAGAGGAATCTGGCTGGCCACTGTGAAAACAGGGTGCTGCACTATGAGGGGCTACTGGCCTGATTCAGTAGGTTCTTCTTATGTTTGCATTAAGTGTAGTAGAGGTATGAAACTTGGCTGGTATGGGAAGGGGCCACTAGGGGCGCATCGGAAGATGGCTGACAATAATATCTCTCCGACCCACACGAGGTAATTAGGAGGCTGTGACGGGAGTAAATAGCCTCCCTACCCCCCCCAAGGTTGGGGGGGGCTGCCCTTGCCTGCTGTGCCCTATACCACTCCCGAATTTGTGGGGATGGGGGCACTAGGCACAATCCTGTGGGATTTCGGCGCTCCTGGACGCCGTCTCTGATCCGCGCCGCTAGCTACAAGAACTTCAAAAGAAACAATTAGGATGAAGCGAATGCACATATTTCAAGGAAGGAGGGGGAGTAAAGACTGCTAACAGAAGAGATCTCTGATAAAACAAGACGAGTCGGAGGAACAAGAATAAATCATGAGAAGATACGCCAAGACTCGGTATGGCAAAGGGACTGATGGGGGGGGGGACTTTCCTTTCTTTCCTCTATGTGATTAAACAAGAACCACCCCCCTTACAAGTCAGAAATGTCGTTTTAATGACTTAAGCTGTGGATTTAAGACTGTGTGGAGATAAATTTTCTAACCAAAGCATGTTTTAAGAAGATTGTGGAATGTATAAGAGCTTTGGAATGATGCAGTTAAAAATACCGTCGCCATGTTGGCAAGCTCTGTCGGAGGACTTGAGTCTGGGAGGAGGAATAGAGCTGCTTTTGTATTGTGTGTGAGACTCCTCAGAGGGACTCAAGAACGACAGTTTGCGAGATAAATGATGGAAAGAGCGATGTTATTTATGAAAGCAATGATATATGGAAACCATCTCGATATGAGGATTGGGCGAACGGAAAAATTCACACAGGATTACAATTGGGGTTTATCTGCTTAAGGAGATTATCAGAAGAGATCATAAAGAAAAAAAGAAAAAATATATACGAACAAGATGAGATGTGGAAACAGCAAGATAAGACTGGATAGAATTATGAACTTTATCTGGACTGATTTGGATATTAACTCAGCAGCAAGAAGATGATCAGAATCCCCCTTCGGAACTTGAAATATGGGTCCCCTCAACAAAAATTTAAAATTCGGCTTTGTAATTTGGAATTTATGTGATGTGATTTGATTTGATTTGATTGGTCGGTTAATAAAAATTATTTTTTTTAAAAAAATAAACTTAGCTGGTATGTCACATTAGTGGAAGGGAACTGTTTCAACGGTGCACAGAACACTAGGTAAAATCAGACAGTTCTGTCTCTTTCTTCATCTCCCCTCCTTGCACCCTTCCAATTTTGAAAAAAGGTCCAGTGTGTGGCCCAGTTGCATTGGTTAAAATATTTTAACTGAACAGTGAGTGGCACAGCAATGACAGTGACTTTTGCCACCTCAGCACAGAAGGTGGGGCCAGGACCTGGTAGTGCCAGAGCATGGAGGAAATATTTTCTCTTGTGCCAGTACTGATACCTATGTATTGGGTAGATCGGTTTCCCAGCTACCATATAGAATCCAGGTTATATGGGTTTGTTCAGAGTAATACCTCCACTTCAATTCAGAACACCATTGCCATGTTTATGAGTGAAACATTTCCATGTTACCTTATTATTAAAAACAACAAACAAACAAACAAAACCGGCTCACCCTTCCCTTCCTATTGCTCAACCTCATCCAT
Organism: Podarcis vaucheri; assembly: GCF_965113315.1. Taxonomy (NCBI): domain Eukaryota; kingdom Metazoa; phylum Chordata; class Lepidosauria; order Squamata; family Lacertidae; genus Podarcis; species Podarcis vaucheri. Next base: position 94,626,830 of record NC_138759.1, read on the forward strand.
AATTCAACAACAATCATTATCACGCATGGTAACATTAAGGCTAACCACATGAAAGCCAGCTGGGTTTCATGCTCTTCCCTGACTACAAAGAGCATTTCTACTTGCTAATATATTCATCAGGCTTTTGTGGCTTTCCTGATGATTGTAATAAATTTATCACTGCCATTTTGCTGAGAGTTTTCATTTCTGGACCCTTCCATGCTTTTGGTAAGTATCTCATGGACATTTACAGTACTCAACACACAAATATCCATTGCCACACAATGTCACAAACATTGAACTGGTTCAGACATAATGATTTCAATCCAATAATCCATGGTTTGGGGGCCAAGAATGATCTCTCCTTGAGTACCTAATTTCAATGAAGTTTTCTTAAACTAGTTTGAACCAGGAAACTGTTTAAGTGCTGCTTACAAAGCAGAAGTCTTCCTTGAACCCAGACATGCAAAGAGAGGAGAGAAGAGGAAGCATGTGGGCATAAGCCTCATTCTTTGTCTGATGAACTATAGTTTACAAGACCAAGATGGTTATGTCTGAATTGAGCCATCTTATATGTATAATTTGGTTGTCCCAGCAGTTCTTAGAGAATATTTGCACTACAGACAAATATTTACACTACAAATAAAAAGCAAATGAAGCAATGAACCTCTAAAATACACAGCTGAGCAATACCTTTATTAAGACCAATTAAAATGCCACAAAATAATGGCAAAACATTTGAGTTCTCCAGAACATTTAATCAGGTAAAAAGTTACACAAAGCAGGGGGGAGGGGGAAATGTACCATAATCAGGTTGGATATTGCAGCCATAAGGTAAGTTTTTATATTTAGCTCCTTCATCAAGTCTCTGCTAGGTGTTACAGTTATCAGGCTACACGCCCAGGATTCTGGGATAAAGACTCAAGGGCTTCTTCCTATTTTTAATTTTGCCGATATAAAGACTGAAGTGTTTGTCTATTTCTTGCTCTCTGCCTAACTAGGAAGCTTTGTCAACATCCAGTCTAAATTTTTTACTTCTTAATTTTCCCTGTATTTCACCCCACCCCTCACCCCAGTTTTGTGTGGCATATTGCCTGATGAAGAGTTCTGGATAACCAAAAAGAGTGCAGATAAATCAGTTTAATATTGTTGCATGCCACCCCAATCTCCAAGTGGTCCTGTGAGAAAGAGTTAGTGGCTGTCTAACAGAGAATTGCGAGTGTCCTCAACAAACCACAATTCCTAGAATTCTCCAGCAGTGGAAGTAATGACAGCATTATTGCTTTAAAGCCAAAGTAAGTTTGCAGGGTAAGTTTAGCTGGGAAAATGACCTCTCCAAGGATTTGTCCTAAAGCTCAGACTTGATGGCTTTCACCTTCCCCACAAAGCTGTTAGAGCAAAAGTGAAAATTAGCTGCTAATCGTTTTTTGCAGTGTGTATTTTGATTCCGGACTCTAGACATGGCTGCCAAACTACTGTTAACACCTCTGCTATTTTGAACCACCACTAAGTAGAAAGCTGGCCTCTTTACACTACAGTTTTATTATGGGTAAAATTATAACTAGAGTCCTGCTTCACAGTCTACAACCCTGTGAACTGAATTACAGTAAGATGTGCCTGGGATTTCCAGTTTCAGCAAATAATACTTTAGTTTACATTGCTACATTTTTGTGGCTATCTTTGCATTCTCCAATATAACCGAAGTCTTATCATCAGGCAGCTTCCAAGATCACGTTGTTCTGGATTGCCTTAGCAACATCCAGACAAACTACCATGCCTGAAGCACATGATGCTTGAGGGCTTTGCCAAGATGAGCCCTGGATCCAGCTCAAATCTAATCCACTTTCTTTTTCTCCTGGCACTACAGAGACCATCAGGGAAACAGCATCATATCATTGATGCAAACAGACACATACTTGGGAGGGAGAGGGTCTTGCTGCTTGCATACAATTTTCCACTGTCCTGGCAGCAGTCCCCATTCCTTGAAAGAATATACTGCTTACGCTGTTATAGCACAATTCCCTGACTTACCTTTCTTGTTGCTCTTATGGCGTTTGGGAGACAAGAAGTGAAGGGTACTAAGAATTATCAAAGTGATGAAATCTGTAGGTGCTCATTGCAAGGGGTGTGTAGGCAGATCACTTGCCTGTGAGGATGACCCAGTATATGGTTGTTGCTTGAGATCTTTCTTAAAAGCAAACTCTGGAGCCAGCCCAACTTCTGCCATATTTGTTACTTAGCTAAGACAACTAGAAATGATTATATATATATATATATATATATATATATATATATATGGGTAGTTATGCAATGTGTAATATGTTACACTGAATCTTTAGGCAGTGGGTGGAAATCAATGTTGAACAATTACAATTATTCAGTCAGAACAATAATTTCTGCTTGCCATACAGAACAATCTCCCCTCTCCCCACCCTATGTGCTGCTCTAGGAGTGTAATCCTAGGATCCACAAAGTCCTGGCACCTGAAGACACATGTAGCACATAATGGAAAGTCATTCCAAAGTAAAAATAGCTTCAAAAAATTAAAAATGTTTCTTGGTCAGAAAGGAAAACTGGAAAGTCTGCTTCATCTGTAAAAAAAGCCAACAGCAATGCAGACCTTGCCTCAGCAATAGATGCTTTCCCAACATTACATAAGATGGGTGCGTTGCACCTTCAAGGAACATGGCAAAGGTCCCTATTCCTGTGATTACTGGGCCATTTCTGTAAAAGCTCAGAAAAGGCACAAATCCTGTAACAGTTGTGATTACTGAAGAATAATGGAAATCACAGACCTCTGATCTAAAGCCTCAGAGATGCTGAGCTAAGCCAGAAAGAATAAATTTAGTAGCTTTTAATCACACATTAAAGTGAAGAGATCAACCTAAATTTAGCTGCAAGCCTCTTTTTTGATTTCTCTTCAGTTTTCCTAGATGGAGCCGTCTAAATTTTAGATTACATGTTTTTGGCTCCCGTTGCTTTGTGGAACTGATTTTCTGCCTCTCCTTGCACAGTGCTTTTTCTTTAGCCTCGAAGAAGAACAAGCCAGGATGATAAAAGCAGCAGTAAAAGGCCTAAGAAGTTTCATATGTGGGGGGTGGGGGGGACACGGTGACTTCAGCCACATCTTGTTTCCTGCCACTAACTTTTCCATCCTTTTCATCTCCACACTCCCTTACCTCACCTCACATTGCTTCCCTGTCACTCTCCTGAACCCAGCTTCTTGGTGGAATTGCAGCCACCTTTACTGCTGATAATGCAAAACTCCAATATGTAGTCCAAAAAACTTGCATAAAAAACCAGTCTACTCATACCATTTCTCCATCAATATTTTAAGATCCAGAAGATGACAAACAATACCATGAGCGGAAAGAGAAAGGTCATGGACTAAAACATTTGTACCAAAGGACAAACAGCAAAGCAGGAAATAACTTATTAAAAAAAATAATTAGTAAACATAAAAGTGATTTGTTTCAAAGCATCAAATAACACATTTTAGTTTCAATCTTGGTTAAAACTGAACCAAGTGGATCAATAACAGAATTCGAACAATTGATATAGATACTTATAACACTTGCAAGTAAGGGAAATAGTATCCAAAATGCATAAACTACTCAGAGTCAATACCACAATGGTATCAAAAACCTTTGCGGAAAAGATACTGGAGAAACAAGTTGATCAGGAAAAAATGGAGTCAATGTGGAATAAATACTACTTAAAATTGCTTTAATTAAAAAAAAGCAAATGGAGAGGTTGTACCTCTGAATAAATAACACAGCCAGCCTTCATTGCTGAAAAGGATATATCAGTATAAGAATATTTTATGCTATACATCATGGGGGAGAGTTATTTGGTTGTTTCTGTTTTTATTTTGATTATGTATTCTGTGTTGAGCAAGTTTAGGCGTTATGGTCAAAGCTGCATGCATGTTATTTATGTTCATGATTCATTTCGAATGCAGGTGTTGAGTTTTCTACTTGCGCATAGAGTACAATGTTGCAAAGCGTAGTACCCTAGATAAGCACCCACAGGGTCTTTTCCTGTGATATTTATGTGAAAATAGACTAAATCATATTTCTCAAAGGCAGAAATAAATAGACATAAACTATAATATTAGTAACAACCAATATTACATTACAATACCAAAGGAAATGAATGTCAACAATGAGCACTGCAGTTTGCCACACAGCCACACATTATGGCAAAGACTTTTACTTCACTTTAGTGCAAAGAATCCAGGGATAGTAAAAAGGAAGATGGATTGTGCAAGGGAAGATATAAAGATCTACTCACTGTGGCACAATTGTGATTTGAACAAAGCAAATGAAGAGGAAGACTATGGAGGCACAAGCCACATATGCACCAAATCGATCGTCCACCTGTTTGGAGTACTGCAAGGAAAGAAACCATGTGTTAGATAGTGAATTCTCATGTTATAGCCCCTTTCTGAATCTTGCATTTCTTAACAGATTTGCCTCTGCTCTTATTGCTGTGTTGTCAGCTTGACAGTGGTAAAGGTAAAGGTACCCCTGCCCGAACGGGCCAGTCTTGACAGACTCTGGGGTTTGTGCGCCCATCTCACATCTATTGGCCGGGGGCCAGCGCTGTCCGGGGACACTTCCGGGTCACGTGGCCAGCGTGACAACGCTGCTCTGGCGAGCCAGAGCCGCACACGGAATGCCGTTTACCTTCCCGCTGGTAAGCGGTACCTATTTATCTACTTGCCCCCGGGGGTGCTTTCGAACTGCTAGGTGGGCAGGCGCTGGGACCGAGCAGCGGGAGCGCACCCCGCCGCGGGGATTCGAACCGCCGACCTTTCGATCGGCAAGCCCTAGGCGTTGAGGCTTTAGCCCACAGCGCCACCCTATAAAATGGAAATAAACTGATACTACCTTTATAGGCAATTACTACAAATTCATATATTAGATAGGAGGACACATATCTCACACAAAATACCCAGTGCTAAGATCACCTTCTTCAAACATCTGCTGAAGGTTTCCTTCACTAGTGCCTCTCCTAGAGAATATCAACAAAAAAGGGCTGCTTGCAGGCAATTTTTTAAACAAACTCAGAAACTAAAAGGGAAAAACTATGAAAAAATGTGTAGAAGCATTCTTATTAGGAATGATGAATTCTGAGATCTCATGTAACATTGTAGATATATGCAAAGTTTCAAGAAAAGCAGCTCATCAGTTCTTCCTCACCTGTTCAAATATGTTCATGGCCCAGGACCAAATGCAATAAAGCAATTGGAAAAGCAGCTGAAATTAATTTACAAATACTGTCTCCCAATACACCATATCTGGCAACATGCTTTTTGCTATCTAGGAGACATCTGAGAAGCATTGGTATGTAAAAAGAGGCCAAAGTTCTTTAGTAGGGCAATATAAATTTATTAAGTATCAATGTTTAGACTGGGGAAGAAGAAGAAAAAACAGAAGATTATTGATGCCGGAATACAAATGACAATGGCAGACTGAAATCATTAAAAAGGCTTCCCAAATTGTGTGAGAAGTGGGGACTAGGGGTTGCAATTTAAAGCTTAAAAAAAAAAAGGTGTGTGGAAGAAGACTGTGAACCTCTCTACCTCAGCTGAATACCAAAGGGAATTTTTACCCACTCTCCCCAATGGGCTCCAATACTGGAAATGAAAGAGCTGAGGGGGGAAAGCAGCTTTCAGAGAGATTGAGGGGGGGCAAAAGCAGTGGTTTTTTGGGGGGGGTCTATGCATCTGATTCACATGCCTCTCTTGAACTTTAAACCATGCCCCTTGCTTTACAAATGATTTGCACCGATTCAGATTTTACAACTTTAAAGTTTAAGGATACAGATTTGTCACCATCATCTGTGTGGTTTCATTCTTAACTGACCTCCACAGACACACCTCTTCTTGAGGAATATTACCTTCTTCTCCAAGTCAAGTTCCCTGAATGTTAAGAGAAACTTGCGAACGTGTTCAGAACGTAAGCGGTCAATACTCCTTGCATCAATGGCGCGGCCTAGAAACTCATCCACTTCATCTTCCGGATTCATGCTTTCCTGGATATTCCTATAAAGCAGAGACCAGTCAGCCTGGGTATTTACACCAGAAGAGCCTTCAACAATGTGTCACCCAAAGGATGAATCAGTTCATCACTTTTGCCTATTGCAAGCCTACGCTGGGTTTCTACTGACAGTCTGAAGGAAGAATTCTACTGTCATTTTGGAAACATGAATTTATTCTGCAGCAATGTAGGCGGCATTTGTAATTCTACGTAAGGCTGCCTTTCCAAGCTTCATCAGTGCCCTATAAGCCTTCACATTATGCTGACCCTAAAGGAGAACCCAGTGACAACTTATGAAACTGCAATCTTTTGGGTTTCATGAATTGCAGTAAGCATCTCCCTTTACTGTTATTTGCTATCAGGAAATTTACAAGTGGTACCTTCCAGTGTATCTTCACCTGCTAACAGCAGTGGCCAGACACACATCCTTCAGGATTCTCTAAGCTGCAAAAATGGTCCTTCTGTATACTGCAGGGCTCACCAACCATGCAGGGACCACATTGCTTTCTCAGTGCTGCTGATTTGACGACTTCATATGAAAGAAGTCAACCTGACTGTAGCAGATCATACTGAAGACAAACACCTAGGTTTCTTTTGTCAGCCTCTTGAACTACAGAGGGAAGCTACAGTATTAACCTGCCTGCCTTCAGAAATAGTATTACTGACCTCTTTAGAAGCCACACTCATAACTACAGAATACATTCAAGGGATCTTTGCACATCTGATAAGAAACAATGCCCTGTAAACCCTGTGAGGAAAAAGGTTCTATTTTGTCACCTTATTCAGAAGAGCTCCGTCTCAAAGGAAACAAACTCAAAATCCCCATACCCAAAGGTAAATAATTCAGTTTTACCTCATGGCTGCTGTACACCCCTTATGAATGGTAGGTAGTATCAATTTTTTTAAACTTGTTGATGATTTTATGTTCATAATTCATAGTTCAAATAATAAGACCAAATGTATTATGCTATCACGATTTATCACACCCAAAGTAAAGAATTCCAGCTCTTTTCACAGTCAAAATCTAATATTTGCTATGGGAAAACTGAAATAGTATAAGCCTTGGATAGCGAGTTAACCATGTTAAAAATATCATTGAAATTCGTCTTAAGAAAATTAAAGTTCTTTTATTAAGAAATGAATGAGCAACCTAGTTAGGGATCTCTACATTTTAAAAACTAGCTCTGTTTCCAAGAACATAAGAAGAACATACTGGATCAGACTGATGGATCATCTAGTCTACCATCCTGGTCTCACAGTGGCCAACCAGATGCCTGTGGGAAACCCGCAAGCAAGATTCTCGCACAAGAGCACTCTCCCCTTCTGTGGCTCCCAGTAACTGGCATTCAGAAGTGATACTACCTCCAACTGTGGAGGCAGAGAACAGTCACCATGGCTAGCAGCCATCAATAGCCCTACCCTCCATGAATTTGTACAATTCTCTTTTAAATCCATCTAAGTTGGTGCCCCGGGGGGCTGCACAAGAAGGTAGCTGTTTGTCCCCCAAGGAATGGATCCCTTCTAAGGGAATGTTTCCCGCTACCTCAAGACACCGCTCTTCTTCCCCAACACCTTCATTCTTCCTGACAGCAGGGGAACTATCAATATATATAGGTGGTAGGGTGCTTTATATCACCCACTGATTTGGAAGCGGGGGTGACATTAAAAATCTCACCCACGTCACATGGAAGAGAACCTATAACATTCTACCTCACATCCTTTGCAGAGACTTCAAAGCTATTTTACCTCTGTGCCATGAATGTTCTCATTTAGCACAAGCCATGTTTTAATAAAATGGCAGCAAACAACTGCACAGCCCAGATCTTGAATTATTCACCTCAGATTTTCATAGCCAAACAAACTTCACTTGGTCTCTAATAAAAATGCTGCTTTAACAAACACCCTTAATTAGGCAACTGGTGATAAATTTGGAGTTCTCTGTCTCCCATCCCACTACTGCCTTATATAACTCATTTCTGAAATTCCTCAGATGCCATTACAAATCTAATTTGTATACTGGGGTTACAGACAGCAGCAACCTAAGTATTAGATAGGGTATGCTTATTAAAGTCAGTTTTATTGTTCATAAATCCAGATAAAATATGTTTAAAGAGATGTACTATAATCCCTAGTATAAACTTTTCCTGATAAAAATAGTAGAATTTAGGGCATTCATTAGACAAAAAACTTTAAAGTGAAGTTATTTTTTCATATGTGATTTTCATATCACAAGAAAGATCTATGTTCTAAAAAACACTTTCATTCAAACACAAAAGATTATTACTAATTTGAGGCAGTCTGACCTGGTAAAAGATTTAGATAAACAAACAAACAAACAAACAAACATGTTAAAGATCCTAAGAAGGCCCAGACATTTAGTGGGAATTACCCTTGTTAATAAATTTGCAAAAGAAGGGCATATTTCCTGGAAAATGATTCTTAATTAAGCTTTGTATAATGGCTGTTACCACAGTCATTTTATAGAGCTTTTAGTCTTATGAAAGCAATTAAGAAGGGGGAGAGATAATATTTTTTTAAATCTCAAAGATTTGTTGAAAGTAAACAAAATGGGAAAAGGAGTTATACAGATCCTGAATTCAACACTTTAAAAAGCACTTGATTTTTTCCATCATTTTTCTTTTTAGGCGTGATAGAGATGGTTTCTTCCTATTTCCTCATTGCTTTATACAGTTTGAAAGTAATGGGGCATCCAGCTATTACCTTATCCTTCTTTATTACTTTTATTCTCACGTGCACATAGATACAAAAGCTGGAGATCAATAATTAAGTCACTACCTCCTCCACTTCCCATCTTTGGATCAGGAGCTACACAGCAACAATACAAGCAGCAGCAGCAGGGCTCATGTTTTGACTAATCAAGAAGCATCTCCTTTCTGGCAAATTGGCAATGAAGTCACATCCTTCATAGTCAGAGAACTACAAGTGCTCCCCTCCTTTAACATGAAGTAGCCTTACAGGACTTTACATCAGGCAATCTCTGCAGGGCTCTTGTAGGTGACAATCAGCAGTTAATCTGTGGCATCCCTGAACTTCTGAGGTTATGCAGAAAAGGGCTAATAGAGTTCTACACTTCCCCCACCTATTAACTTTCTCCTCCATTTTTCCTTTGTGCCATGTGAAAAAGGATGTTTGGAGTGCTCCAAATAATACTTTAGATGTGTCACAGAGAATGAAACCAAACAGTGCTTGGTGTCCATCTTGAAACAGAGTTGTTCAGGAAATGCAGGGTTGCTGTAGTTAATCATCACAATGACCCTGTGAGTTAGGTAAGGCTGAGAGTTAGTTCCTCTTCTTTTCCCTCTCAATTTCTTTTTAGTTAACCCCCCCACCCCCGTAGCTGCTTATTCTTGAATTTCTCAAACTGGTGACACCCACTTTAAGAGCCTTTCTACACGTGCAACCTTTTTAAAAATGTGGCTCATCAAAGCTCCCCTAAAGAACAAAAGATAATGCCAGTGGCAGGATGGTGTAATGGTTATGTATGTATTCATCACATGGGCTTTATGAGCCTCTTGTGTATTGTGTTCCAAAACCTAATAAACATTGAATGAGGAAAATTGTGACAAGGAGATGTATCATAACAAGAAGGTCCTCTCCACAATTTGTAGACGGCCAGCTTGAAAATTTTCGTTATAATAAAGAGGAATCAATTATATTTTTTCTCTTACTTGTCTTTTGGATCTTCAAAGCCCTGAAAAGAAAAAAATATATACAAATTAGCTAGCAGAATGACCTCAAGTACAATGAAGAATTCTGAACCATTACCCTACTAAATATTTCCATTTGTCCATATCACGGTGATAACAGTCATGCCAAAAGAAGGCAACATTATCAGTTATGAGTCAAAGAATAGAAATGTTTTGTAAAGTTCAACATAAAGGCTATAAAGTTGGTCACTTAAACTTCTGTGTCATACACCAGCTGATGTAAACATCATATTGTTCTATCTAAAACTCTTCCACAATGCACTGTGGTTCATTTTTTTACTATGTGTCCTTACAAATGATGTATTAAAGTACTGACTGACTGGCAGGTCGATCTGGATGTTTACCTTGTAAAAAACTGAAATAATCACTGATACCAGCTAGTGATCTGCTTAGTGCATTCTGAATGATTAATTAACTCAATCAAACTTGTTTATATTAATTCAAACAATCAATATAAGTAAATAATAATAATAATTGATTCAGTAGCACCGTAGAGACCAACTAAGTTAGTTCTGGGTATAAGCTTTCATGTGCATGCACACTTCTTCAGATACCAGGTATCTTCAGAAAGAAAGAAAGAAAGAAAGAAAGAAAGAAAGAAAGAAAGAAAGAAAGCTTGGGCAAACCAGTCCTTCAGTGGCCTCCTTCTTGAAATATTCAAAATTGCCAACAATTTCTGAGTTACCTTGGGAACAGAACAGCAACTGCTCATCTCTGCAAAGATCTTGCTGCAAAAATATCTCCCTGATTATGTTCAGAAACATGACACTAGCATAAAAAGGGGAAAAGAGCACTATCCCAACCTCCCCCCCCCAAAAAAAAGAGTGGGAACTAAACTCCTCTGTATATCTCACAGATATATGCCAAAAATATGATTCTTGGCTACTTGGTAAATATTAGCTTGTCCTGGGTCTACTTTGTTTTGTTTGGACTGGGAAAAGGAACCCTTAAAGCAACAAACAGTGAAGGCATTTCAGAGCAGAGGTTTTCCTAAAGCTGATGGTAGACTCTGGCCACACTCATGTTTGGCACACAATCTCTATGTCAATCACTTCCAGATCTCTTCCACTTTGGCTAACTAATGCTCAGGAGACAGCTCCTCAATTGCTCTGTGCAGAGACTCCTGGAAAAAGAATTACCCACTCCACAACACCACCATCAAGGAAACCATGGCAACAAACATTGCTACAAGAGGGAAGAATCTTTCACAACTGAGGACACTTCCCATTTGTTGCTTTTTAAGGGGAACGACAGCATATCTCCTTAGGAAAACCCATACTGGAGGTGCCATGGACATAAGAAGAAACATGAGTGCTGGCCCATCTAGATCAGTACAGTCTACGATGCTGCAGCATCTTTCCAGCATTTCCGAGGGGAAATTCCCAGCCCTACCTGGAGATACTGGTGCCTTAAACATGGGATCTTTTGTGTGCAAAGCATGTGGCCTGCCACTGCTCTCCCTCCACATATATAACCTATGTATGAAAAGCAACCCATAAAAATTGAGAAAGGCTGTTCACATAAAACAGGGGTAAGGAACCTCCAACCCATTTGGCCTGCCAGACTGTTTCGGTCAAGTCACACTCACTTGCCCCACATCTGATGTCTTATCAGGTATTGGAAACGTAAAGGCAGAATTTGGACAATAGGAGCTTTGCCAGCACCATGGATCAGCGGAGTCTGTACAGTGCTTCTTACGTGCCAACTATCAGCTGAGTGTTGGCAGTGTGTGCAGTACTTTCCAAGCTCCAAATAACAGCTGATTGTCAGTGCGTGGGAAGTGCTGCAGCACAGTTTTTTTTGCCTGCACGGTTCAATTTCAAATCATGCAGGTAAAAACGGGTCACCTGACATAATCATAACGTCAGGTGATTGAAAATTAAGCAGCAGTTCCCACCCATTAAGCTCAGCTCAGAGGTGCCTGGAAATAATTTCTGATTGGCTCACAGGGGAGCGAGTTCCCCACCCCTCATATAAAGCTTCAGATAATCTAAATGAGACTTCTTTATTCAAGCAAATTTTCAAATTGTCACCTTAAAAAAAACCACACACACAGATACAAACAAAATTGGGCCTGTGGATTTATGGAAGTACACACTTTAACATAATCTTGGACAGTAAGATAATGATTTGGAAACAAAGTAATGGAAACAAAGTAGGTGAGCTGTCCAGTCTTGGCTGGTTAGTGACAGCTGCAAATCAAAGCCAAGTTCAGGAGAATGGAACAACAGATGATTTCGGATGAGGGGGCAAGCCAAGCTACAAATTAGGAACAGAGACATGAGCAATGCTTAAAAGAGAGAAGGAACCAGAAGATGCTACAGGTAGGCCAGCTATCTGTGGTCTGATGAACAGCATGAAGATGTAAAATTACAAGGGAAAAGAGTAATGCTGGCAGTTCAAGAGCTGCTTCCCACAACAGGAGATAAGAGATAAGAACAGTATCTTATGTGAAACGTCATATTTCCTTTTAACTTAATAAGCAGTTTCCTTACATTTAAAAACGTAAGAGACAACAACTATGAAACTCTTGATTCTCTTTCACACATGGGGCAACCTGCCCCACCAATTAAAGCAACAAGAGACAGTGAGGTATTTTATTCCTGTCTTCCTCCAGCGGGAAAACAAGTCATGGAGCAACTGTGTTAGCATTATATCTGAACAAGTGAAGGTTTGTTCTAGGGAGGTAATACAAAACCACACATGGGACCCAGGAGGTGCTGTGAAACCTGGGGCTGATCACCAGCCAGCTTCAGCTGCCTCAAACCCCATGCAGCCCCACAAGGTGGTTCCATTGGGAAAGGGTTAGAACTGTGTGTGAACTAATATGTTTTACCATGGTTTATGGCGTGACACTGTGCCCAAACATAACCACTGTGTTGGAAAACAGCACTGAGAGTGCTGAGCAAGTTATTTTACTCATATACCTGCAGCTGGTGCATGTTCACGACCTCAGACTCTTTTATTTAACCCAGTGTGATAAACTGCTATTTTAGCAATGTTTCCTTTGCACTGTAGGCTAAGGAACTTCTGTTTTATGACTTATTTGGCATGTAATTTTCTGTGATGGATACTATTGGTTTTTCTAGTGCATTGCACAATTGCATGGAAGCATAATTAAGAAAAGTTTGATTAATTATAAACTCCTAACTTGGGTTTTGTAACATGAAACAGTACCAGCTTTGGCATAGGTTTTTTGGGGGAAGTAGGAGTGGGGCAAAGAGATTTGCAGGTTTGTAGTTAGTGGAGCTATCCAGAAGCAAATTAATCATAAAACACAGGTCTTCACTATTCCAAGAGCAAAGAAAGAACAGTTAAGAAAGAAATGATGTTCTACAAAGAAAGACAACAATGGCTGGAAACAGAGTTAATTTTTTCAGAGAGTTGAAGGTGGAATAATAGAAGCATTGTTCCCTGCAATGTGCATTCTCATTCCAGTATCATCTCTGGTAAACACACTTTGCAAGCTTTTTGGATGCTTTTAAAACAAGGAAAAAAGTATTTTAAAACAGTAGGCAAGGGAAATTAATATGGATACCAAGGATAACAACTGCATCTATTAAATTACCTTTGATTTTATCAAATATGCACAATCTATTGCACATAGCTACCCTCTACCAGCTTGTCATGGGACATTGTTGAATGATACATTTGTTTGATTCATTCTTGTTATAGGCATCACTTTAAGTCTTGGATTTTAATTATAATTTAACGCTATCTCTATACTTCTGGGAGAAGTATGGGTTGGAAATAATGTAATTGCTGTTGCTTTTAGTTTTGTTATATTTGAAAATCACTAAAATAGGGGGAGAATGATATCATCCTTATTTTTTTTAACCTTTTCTCTAGCCTATCATACTCCCTCCAGCTTGCACAATTACTAGTCACAACATGCATATTTGAAATGCTGTCAGCCAAAGGAAACAAATAAACTCTTCTTTGTATCAGTACAATGTTAGCACAACAATGAGCCCATACTCAGTACACAAATCCCCACATTTTTCACTGTAAGAAACACAAATCACGCATGTTATTTGTGTGTCAGATTCTCCAAAGCTAGTGCTATGATGCAGAAACATGCAATTCCCACAAAATATCCATTCACAAGTAAGTTAAAGAGAGAAAAGTTGCGCCATCTTCACGTTTCAAGATGTCTTCTACTCATACAGTGCACAAAGTGGAGGGTATTTTTTAAAAAAAATCGCAGTTTGATATTACAATAAATAATAATGTTTTCCCTCTGAATCACCAGCTAGACATAGCAAACTCTAATTAACAACATGATGCATAACACCTCTTGGCACAACTACCCTTTTCCTATGAATAGGATGATGCAAGCACCCTTCTAACGCCAATTGAAAGCAACATCTAATTATAATTACATGCTAGCTTGATTAGAATCTCTTAATCACATCATGCTTTGTGAGTTTGCATGACCAAAAAGCCAAGAGAGGTTTTATGTGAACAAAGGCTGCAGCTGCACTGATATTATGCTACTCCTACTTGACAAAACTGCATATGAAAAGCATGAGCATAAAAGCAAAATAACAAGAAAGGAGGGAAAAAACACCAGCAACATTCATTTTTAAGCCATATTACCAAATATATTCAAGCTGGTTAAACTGCATAATAGTGAATGTACAATTACTCATAGTAATATGTTTGCAAAAACATACAGTGCTATATGATCAACTCAATTACAGCCAGTAGAAATCTCTGCTTTTTCCATCTTTTTTTAAACAGAATTAACATTACAGGTAATTATGTCTCATGCCATATTCTGAAAGAGATGCAGGTTCAAAAGCATGTTCTTAATTTGGATATGCAGGATTGCATACCTGGATGAAGTTAATTACATAATTTGCATTCCCCTACACGCTGTGCAGTTGGTTTTAATATGAGACATGTTCTAGTCAGTGTGCAGTGCAGATGTATCTTTATCTTTGAAAGAACCATTATTTTAAAAAGGAAACAGATTTATTGGGTAAAGCCTTCTGTTAATTCACAGTTAATATGTGAAACTTCAGGGACAGGTATTTGAAAGAACATTATGTGAAACAAGTGGGTATGATAATAAGAATACTAAAATAGAAGTGAGTCTCAGTGCTTTTTTCCCCAGCTGGAACTCACCAGAACAGAGCTCCTTCACCTTTTTGGTGAGTTCCGGCAACTCTTTGTAGCGCTGCGGGTGCTGGAGTGATCCCCCTAAAAAAAGCTCTTTTTCTAGAAAAAAAGCACTGGTGAATCTGATATTGCTTTTTCAATATTTTGTTTTCCTCATGGTACATTTCTGTTAATAAGCCTACTTATTTTCAATAGTGCTACTATGCAGTAAGTAAATTGAGGATTTATTATCTTGTTTGTCTTCCTGATGCATGCAGAATGATAAGCCTACATCCTCTAAACCAGGGTGTTGCAAGAAATTTGGTTGCGAGTTGCTCTAATGTTGTTTCTAATGTTACATTTTTACTTCAATAATTTCCATAAATCTATCATAACATAACATGAGAGCAAAACATATAAATAACATGTAAAGAGAATGCAAGTGTCTAATTCACAGCTAAGATATGCCCAGTGAATTTCCCAATATGACTACCAAGAGGGTATTCAAGCTGCTCAGCACTAAACTATGAATATAATATATAAACTTTCTAAGAAAGCAGCTTGCTCCTGTCTTGATTAGATACTGCAACACACACACACACACACACACACACACACACACACACACACACACTATCACCACTTACTTACTTACTTCCTATAATGGCAACTTAAAAGTAAAGGTAAAGGACCCCTGACAGTTAAGTCCAGTCGCAAACGACACTGGGGTTGTGGCGCTCATCTCGCTTTACTGGCCGAGGGAGCCGACGTTTGTCCACAGACAGTTTTTCCAGGTCATGTGGCCAGCATGACTAAGCCACTTCTGGCAAAACCAGAACAGCACACGGAAATGCCGTTTACCTTCCCGCCGGAGCGGTACCTATTTATCTACTTTGATGTGCTTTCAAACTGTTAGGTTGGCAGGAGCTGGAACCGAACAATGGGCGCTCACCACGCCGCAGGGATTCGAACTGCTAACCTTCCGATCAGCAAGCCCTAGGCTCAGTGGTTTAGACCACAGCACCACCTGCGTCCCATAATGGCAACTTATCCAGTCAAAATTGGGTCCAATTACTTGTGAGTAAGTCCTAGTGAACAACAGTGTTGTCACTTCCAAGTAAATATTCAGGGGACTGCACTTTAAGCTGGTTTTGGACACTGTACCCTAGAAACACCTGGTGTTCTGTGGCAGACAAAAGAACAAGTTCCATATCTGTTTGACTCCTCCAACCCAATGGGGAAGGGTTTATGGACCATCCACAGGACACACTAAGAAGAACTCACAGAGTTCAAGTCAATTTTGCTGAATATTCTGTTTCCCACAGGCATCTGGTAGGCCACTGTGGCAACAGGATGCTAGACCAGATGGGTCATTAGCCTGATGCAGCAGGCTCTTCTTATGTTCTTATCTAGTGGTGGGTTATACCCAGGAATGTGGTGTCTCTCATTTCTAAAAGGGGCTGGGCTGAGCTTTGAATGACAGTGCCACTCTTGGCAGTCCTTAGGCTCCCAAACTCATTGCCCAGCTAAGCAATAATACCTCTGTTGAAGATGGGTGAGGGGCTCCTGCTTCATGTCTGACCAGCAGATTACACAGCTGAAACAAGTACTGTGTTTTCCCCAGTAGTCAAGCCCACAAGCCACTTTCACAGTACATTTTTGAGTTTTAACACTGGACTTTGGGCTGTTGGTGAAAGTACTCCTTATTCTTTAATGTGAAACTTTCCCTTTAATTGTTGTTCTGTGCTGAGGCTGCCTCCAGATTGCCGGTATTTTGCCAAAAGGATTCAAGCACATACTGGAAAATTAGGTTTGCACAATTAAACTGGATTAAAGTTGCCCTGATGCAACAAACCCACTTTAAAAGTGGACTTCTCATGGTTAGGAAAATGACAGGGATGAATGAATGATTAATGGGAAGTATGACTGCCACACAAACAAATGAGTATGAATGCTCATTTTCAAATAACTGCCTTGCAAACTAATCAGAATGAATTTTCAATAAAGACCAGACATAGTCTAACCTCTCCCTAAGATTTGTCCAAGCAAATCAAGATGAATGCTCAATCAACAGGTCATCTGGAAGAGCTCTGAATTTCATCTTCTGCCTCATCATCATTGTGTGAGAAACCCTTGCTTAGTCTAACTGGGGGAGGAGGGAGATCAACAACAACAGAAATAAATTAAAAACAGATTAGACAGGGTAGACCCAACGTAGACTGCTTTGCAAGAAACATAATAGGGTATAGTAAGCCATTCCGCATTCCCTTTTAGACAGTGCTGTTTGTGGGACTCCCCGCCCCCCGAAAATGCAAGGTAAATTACACAGTTTACTTTACCTTTCAGACTGTGTAGTAAGAATGGCCTTGTCTAGGATAAGTGTTAGCAGCAGATGTTTGATGCAATTCGGGTTGTACCAGTCTTTTCCTACTGCTGCCGTCAGTCAGTCCTGAGCCCAGCAGCAGATACTGATGAGATACAATCCAACCCTCTGGCTGGTCCTCACAGTTTACGTAAAGGACACTATTTTTTAGAAACAGTATTACTTGGGGGTTGTTTGTTGTTGTTCTTTAAAGTTTGAACTACTGTTTATGAGCTCGGGGTTTATAGAGCATGTTGTATCTGGTTTGATTTGTACCTCAATTGCTCCCTAACATACTAATGCCACAGCCACCATAGACTAAATATAGGAATATATATTTACATATACACACGCAAACTTCACACACAACAGCAACACATTGCTGCATAAAACTGAACAGCGTTACCATTCTTTTCATCTCCTTGGAAACTTGGTTGCTGCCAAGATGGTTGTAAAAGGAGCGATCTACTCCCCAGTGTGGTGGGTTGTGACCAATGGAATTAGCGCGCTGACGATTCATCTTGGCTATTGTCGCTTTCTCATCTTTCTAGAAAGAAGAACATAGTAAAGAGATTATATTTCGAAACATTTCAGTGGCTATATGTCATCCTAAACCCTGTCTTAACTTCTTTATAATCCTCAACCAGCATATTAACCAAAATCTTTAAGACTGAATGGCTGTGATAAGTATTCTTCTCATGTTACTCACTATATTACACCCTATGGTCCCCTGGCAGGTTACAACAAATAAAATGTTTAAAATAGCAAAAGTTACAGAAATAAGGTGTCAAAAGCCATGGCAAAGGAGAGGTGGGTTTTCAGCACTCGCTGAAAGCTGTATGATGAAGGTGTGGGAAACGAGCTCCACAACTTAGGAGCTGTCACGGATAATGGCCTCTCCCAGGCCACCATCCCACCATGGAACCCTCCACCCATCTTAGCACCCAAAAGGGTCTATAGGGAAGGAGGTAGTATTTCAAGTATATGGAGCCTGAGTCATTTAGGGTTAAAATTTGTTAGAAAAAATTGAACATGGCCACATTAAACAAAAAATTCATAAATGGCAAATTACAGAAAGATCAGCAAAGGAGAATTGAACCCCATGATAACCATGCCTTCTCTTTTCTGCATCCAAAAAGTGCTGTTTAATGTGAAGAGCTCCAACTACAGATGTCTAGTACGAGAATGCTGCATTATGACCGAAAGTGAGGTTCAAGTGCTTCTAAAAATATAATACTATGAACTCACTTAGTTATGTATTTAGCTGGCTTTTTCCTTTCAGAAATAGCCGCAATGATTTATTTTACATTCCTAGTCTGTCTATTTCTGCCTTCCAGCTGAAAGTGATTTTACATCTACAGATTTTAAAAATATATCTCATTAGATGCCAAAAAAGGAAGAAAGAGCAAATCAGTAATCTGCAGCTAAATATTTATTGCATGGCATGAACAAATGACATTGTCTGTACATTTTATTATAGCTCAGCTAGGGGTTTTGCAACTAGTAGTTATCTAAAAAGCTGCCATAAAACCAAGCCTTTATCTTTCTTTAAAACTGTTTCATTACATTATAAAACCCTCCTATTCACAGATAAGAGCTGTCATATCATGAACTTTCTCTAACGATCATATTTCTGACTTACTGAGAACAATGTGTATTAAATGCTTTGAGCACTTAGGAAAGACACTTTGTATTATTTCAAGAGGTTTCTTCATTTCAGGGTTTGCCAGTACATCCTGCAGTCCTAACTTCACTGGAGCAGGATGTGGGAGAAAATGGAGCAGCAATTTTTTTTTTATCTCACCTTACTTTCTAATACCAATAACAATCCAGCTCAGGAGAACATTCAGAGTGGACTGGGTCTCTTAGTCTCATCGCTGGGACAGTGCAGACAGATGGAAGACCAGCCCAGCTGAGCACGGATAGCATATTTCCCTCGGTACCCATTCTGACATGCCTTAGTTAGGACAGCTACCTCTCTTGCAAAGGCTAATCTGATATATTCTAGGACATCAAATGAAACCAGTGCAGCCGTTTGCTTATTTAAAACAAATAGAGAGAATTTCCACCTAGCACAATGGCAATCATTCTGTGAGGGCAAGCTTTTCAGCTTGCCAGACGAAACAATCCCTGTTCTCCACCCCCTCCACACTGTTCTGGGGGTTCTTCCAGGCATTCGCCGCCCCAGCCAATTCTGTGGGCTTGGAGGAAGGACAGAAGGGGAAAGTCCAACTATGCTAGCAGAAGTCCTTGCATGGGCTTCTGCTAGCAGGAATCATTGTTTGAATCCTGCCCCAAAGCTGCAACTCAGTAAACAGAATTGCACTGTTAATTCACATTTCTGTTTTGGAGGGTATTCTTTTTATTCTGTTTATGTTGTTTTAATATTGTTCTGTCTATAACAGTAATGGGGGAGGGACCGACCAAACAAGCCCACAACTCTTAGCACCTGTTAAAAGACATTAGACAAAGGCCTGGTCCACATGTCACACTACGCCAGGCCTTGGCCTTAGGGGGAACAATGAACCCCCATAGCACAGCATGCAGCTGCTATGCCATGGCAAGCTAAGGAAAGGTTTGATTTAGCATTTTTATTTAGGATGTTGTCTGAATTCAGACTTGTGGTTGAGCTCTCTCCAGATTTACTGTGAGCTACAACCACAGGGCCCAGGGTGGTAGTGGGGTAGCAGTGAGGGTGTTTTTATCGGCAGTTCTACTGTGGGGTATAGCTAAGGACAGATAAAAGGAAAACACTTATCTATGGCTATAATAAAGTGATGTAATAGCCCTCCAAGTCAATAAAAGTACCTCTTGCAATGGGCCACAAATTGTCTTAGGTGTGTTGCAGTTCCCACCAGATAAAACACAGTATGGGGGAGGGGGGAGAAGCCTACAGCTTCTGCAGGCCAAGCTACTTGTGCTAAATAAAGCACATTTTGCAAACCTGCCAACTTTGCTGCTAATTGTAAAAAGTTTATGCAAATGAAGTCATTCACTTCGAGTGCTGACAAACACAGTCACCATTCTCTTGAAAAATGCAGCAAACTTTTAGCAGCTCATATAAAATTGAAACTGTAAACATATATGCTCCATTCCTAAAAATGAGGCCATCTGTCTTCTTAATAGTGTCCTGAAGCTCAGGGTACAACTTACTGTTATTTGTCTGGAAATGATTGGTAGCATTTTTTTTTGTCATTGCCTGGATTTGTAGCTCTGGATACAAAATGGAGTGCACCATATTTATTTTTAAGTATCTGAAGAACAATCTACTTTAAGAACCTTCTGAGATTAAAATCAGAGCTTCCCTAATTTAATGCTGAAATATTTATAAAGGTCACTATGTTCAGACAGTTTGTTTTTCCCCCTTTACACAAAGGGAAAGGTTTCTCTCAAAACTCTGAATGATTTACAAGGACAATTCATAAGTATCCAAGCCTCTTATGGTAAGGAAACTCAAGATTGCAGTATTAGAAACGCTTTGTTCCTTGTCATTAGCTCTTTTGTACTTTCAAATGTTAAGTGTTACCATGGACCAACATCAGCCTCTTTTAGCTATGCGTATGGGAGATTCCTCAAATCGGAGCAAAGAACAGATGTAAAGCTATTTATTCCACCGCAAGCACAGCATAGGGAAAGACTGCATGCAGGGTTCAGATAGGGAAAGGTACAGAAGGAGGCATTGCTGTTAGCTCTGAAGACTGTTCTTTGTGCTAAGCTGAGATAAAAGACAAAATTAACATTTTCTGTCTCTGATTATGCTTCTTTCTGTTCCACATTCTTCTTCATTTCAATTAAAGCTCTCTATTCTGCTGTGTAGGGGACGCGGGTGGCGCTGTGGGCTAAAGCCTCAGCGCCTAGGGCTTGCCGATCGAAAGGTCGGCGGTTCGAATCCCCGCGGCGGGGTGCGCTCCCGCTGCTCGGTCCCAGCGCCTGCCCACCTAGCAGTTCGAAAGCACCCCCGGGGGCAAGTAGATAAATAGGTACCGCTTACCAGCGGGAAGGTAAACGGCGTTCCGTGTGCGGCTCTGGCTCGCCAGAGCAGCGTTGTCACGCTGGCCACGTGACCCGGAAGTGTCTGCGGACAGCGCTGGCCCCCGGCCAATAGATGTGAGATGGGCGCACAAACCCCAGAGTCTGTCAAGACTGGCCCGTTCGGGCAGGGGTACCTTTACCTTTACCTTTATTCTGCTGTGTAAATTGTGGACATGCCACTCAGTTCATGTTCATGCATATATGACACCCTCTGAGCTACTTTGCCCAAAGCAATGTAGGCTTCATCATTCTAATCCATCTAAGTGGTGCTTTCTAGACTGATTTGTTTTTCCAACAGCAACATTGTAACAGAGTAAATTTATACGAACTGGACTCAAACTTGGCTGAAATTCATAAAGTCTGAGATATTAAGATTATCTGATTATCTTGCTGCATTAGGATCACATGAAAGTCATCTCAGTAATCATTCTGTTTGTTCAGCTGGGTGGATTTCTAGAACACCACTTGGAAAAAAATTGACTTGCACTCCTAGGAGTTGATGGAACTATTTCTGCTCTAAACATCACTTTCAACATTTTTGTTCCATTACATTATTTTAGAAAGAAAACCCCAAGCAACCTGTACCCAAGTTTAGTAGGACACAATCCAGATACAGCCTATAGAGAGGTCTTTGAAGGACATTTGTTTGTTTGTTTGCCCATAAAAAGATCTCTACATAGGGTGATGTTAAAAAGTTTTCACTGTTAGCCTCCGTTTTGTGTTCAGGAGTGAACCAAAGATGGGTTTGGCACAAGTGAACAACCATAGAAAACAGACCTCTTGCCTTGATCTCATATACAGTTGTAGCTGATTTCTCTGTGCTTAACATTGTTAGCGAGATCACGAGGAACCAGAATGTTCATTGATTGACTCACCAGGGAGCTAGATTGTAATAATGGTACCAAGGCAAAATACTTGGATGACAAAAGATAAATGGATACAGGTTTTTGCATCTAAAAGCTTGTGCACTAAGCTCTAGAGACAAGATTTCTCCATCAACCAAAAATTCTATAGAAATATAAATAAAAACCAGATAGAAGCATAGCATCTGCAGTCAATACAGCATGACTGACCGGAAAACCACTTGCCATGATCATTGTTCTTGATAGGTAAATCCATTCAAGAGGAACATCCACAAGGTAAACCTTCCAAATGAGTCATGCTTATTTGTTTACGTGCTCAATCTATCTCATACAAGAACTTTCCCCGTTATATTACTGTGGTCTTCTGGGTGCAAGTCAACTCATGGGTCCAATCAGCAGAAGTCTTGTGCAAGGAAACAGGGCTTCCCCGCTCCTGAACCCCTTAATTGCCTGGGGGGGGCAGACTGGGAAAACTCCCGGAACAGCACATGGCGGGGGGGGGAGAGGGGGGACTGTTTTGTCTCGCAAGCTGAAATGTTTGCCCTGATGGAACAACTGTCTTAGTGTGATCTTGAATTCCTCCCACTGAATTAATGGGTGTAACTTAGTCTCATTTGTTAATTTCTGAGTAAATTTTAGTTGAAAGCACCCAAAATCTGTAATTCTAGACGCACATTTTAGGATTTAAGGTAAGTAATAAATCTTTGTGAAATCAGTAGTACAGTACTTCTGATAAAATATTATTCAGATCAGGCTGGGAAAAAATGTGATTTCACTAGAAGGGGACACATTGAAAACAATTATTATTGCAGCAAATAAACTGTGCAAAAAAATGGAATGTATAAACTCAAAAGAATGGAGAGCATCTAATCCTCTCAATAGTGAGAGCAACATGAACTCAATATGAACCATCTTACACCATGGACTCTTCCACTTCCCTCTTAGCAGGTTGTCATGGGTATGTATCTATGGTACCACCTTTTTATATGGCACAGCTGGACTATTAACCTATTATAACTTTTGGTTGACTCTTACCCTTTTTTGGCTGCATCGTACAATGAGGAAGGTCTCAATACTATGTTCTTTGAGGTAAGCATTACGTTCTCCTCCAAAACCAAGCTCCACTTCATAGTCACCATTCAGGTAGTTCAGTGTAGCTTTTGTTATGTGGATTCGCCTTGGATGAAGACAAAAGGCAACCAAATAATAAAAATCATTGAATGAACTGAGAAAGAAGCAGTCTGGAAGAGAAAACTATTACATGCAATGGAATGGTCAAGTTGTACTGAAATCCTACCCGGCAACTATAATCGTTCCACAGTTTTGTGCTTAACATAGAGGTCAATAACATAAAAACAAACGTTATGCCTATGTTTTCCTGTGCTTATAAGTATCCCTTGACTAAACTGTTATTTTATTTGTTCAACCATTCAACCTATGCCACCCCAGCTCACCAATAACAGGCAATGGTTCACTGCCACGCCTAACTATCCCTCTTCTCTTTGATATGGTCAAGAGACACCCTATGAGAGCTAGGGTCAAGGCTTCTTGGCTCATTTACAAGAGGCCCTTCACCTGACTTCAGATTTTCAAGGAAAGGGTAGATACTTCTCTTTTAAAACAATTTTTAGGGGACATATACATACTGAAAATTTAATGAGGCTACAGTGGGGGGGGGGTTATTAGTCATACACACACGCACATGCATATTTTACTGATGCTTGTATTGTAGTTAACTGTTTCAATTTCCAGCTGGGAGATAAAGGCAGAACAAAAACATTTTAAATGGAATAAAATTGGAATAAAATATTGGAGCAACTTGTGTCGGTGACCATGATTTGTAGTTTAATTAGGGCTAAGCTGCAATGGTGTGTGCAAGTGCTTCTTATTAATACTTTCACACTTTGCAAAAAGAGGGGATGCATGCCTATTTAGGTTCTGTTTCCAAGTGAAAGCAGAAAACAATGGCCCAGCTTTGCACAACAAGCACAACATCCTTGACTTAGCATGACACAGCAGCAAATAAGACTCAGGAAGAGCAAAACGTGGCCTCTCCAAGAACCCTCATAGTTGCATTGTTTTAGTCAGACTGTGCAACCATTTGCTTTAGTGCTGGGGTAGTCAACCTTTTTATACCTACCACCCACTAATGCTTCTTTCTTGACGGTAAAATTTCCTTATCGCCCAGCAGTGCTCAATGGAAGGAGGATTCAGCTTGTGCCGTAGAACCCCCTACCGCCCCCCCTAGAATCCTGAAACGCCCACTAGTGGGCGCTAGGGACCAGGTTGACAACCCCTGGTTTAGTGTGTCATGCCAAACAAGACCATTGAACCAGACTTGTTTTTGTTACGTTGTTTGCATGTGAACATTTAGCACAGCTCTAAATTTCATAAACATTTCTCCAGTTAAAGGATTTGCTGGAATGGTTGGTCAGTAAAGGAAACCTCTGCAGACTGAGTTTTAGTGTCTCTGGTATAGAAAGCTGTTGTGAAAAAAGGAACAATGGAGTGTGAAAGTTTTGGATAATTGTAGCAATCCTTTCCCTGTGTAGGATCCACCACCTCCTGAGTCTGGCATTCTGCTACATGGGCAGATCAGACCCAGAGAAAGAGGAGTTAGTTTTGCACCATTTGTGCTATACCATTTCTATGGGCCAGATCAGGATTTTAAAGTCCACTTTTTGGTAACAAACATGAACAGGAAGAAGCAAAGAAATGGCATCCGAAGTTTTTATTTGGACACGCTGTACTTCCCATCTCTCCTTTTGTACAGAGAGCGCAACATCAAAAGTTAGTAATTTGCCCGAATCTAGGTAGAATTGCTTGTCCATAATTCCCATATCCAAGAATATAATTAAAGGGTAGATGTATTAATGTGAGGCTGCAGAGAAGTTACTGGAGCAAAATCAAATAGAACAGTAGACTTCAAAGGCAGGACTCTCTTACCCCGCTTTGCCGCCTGCTTCCATGTGATTAGCTAATGTGACATCATTTGACCACACATCAAATTGCCATTTCCTGAGGCCCAAGACACCACAATGAACTCTCCCGCTGTGGATCCCAACTCGCATGTTCACGTTGACACCTGTCACCTCCCGCACTAATCTGAAGAAGGATGCAGGAGGGGGAGGGAATGAAAGACATTGAAGAGGGCACACATTTGAACCGAAGAGACTGTCCTCAGTTTTTTTAAAAAATAATGTAAACACACACATACAGTGTTGCTTAAATGCTACATTTCACTAGGTAAGGCAGAAACCACACTGTGAAGTTTGGCTAGACCAGCAACACAAACCACTGGATGGAGGAGTTAGCCAAGGATGTTAATTTGCTTTCAGTTCAAAGCACAGTTTTTGTGTGTGGAGGGGGGATATCTGGGGCACGGCAAAGAGCTCTGGCCTCTGATTTCCACACCAAAGCTGGACATCACTTGCCAGCTTTCAGAGCCTCATTAAACATAATAGCCATGTTGTGAAGAGAAAAAGAACAAGATTCCAGAGCTCTCAATTTATTCACAGAGTACCAGGTATCAAATGTTCCAGAGATGAAACATAATACATATGTGAATTATTCACTGTAGCAAGACATGCTGAGCTGCTGCAGCAGCAGAGCAGACAGGTCTGTCTTCTTCAGTTACTCCCAACAGGCTTCAATGCTAATAAGCTCTCAGATGTACAAAGCTTGCTCCCAAAATTATCACTGGAATCCTTTGTGGGATTTTGCCTTTTAGGGCAAAAGTTTACTTGGAAGAACACAGCAATTTGCAATGAAATTATATCTAGGAATTAGGGAGGAAACCACTGAGGCGACTCTTGGCCTTGAAAGACCTTAAATGCTTGCTCGTGATTGCTGTCACTGAACATGTTATGGCTGCTGTGGGGAGCCGCCATAGCTCAGCCACTTCCAGGATGGTTGTGCTGTACAGAGAGTAACAGTTAACTTCAGTGGAATGAGAAGATGTCATGGGTCGGATTGTCTAATGAATCAAGCATGACCGCATTGTAGACAGAAACTGCATTCTGCACTCTGCTCCCCCAGTTCTGCCTTTTCTTTGCAGAATGCAACTTTACTGGTGGAAAGGTTTTGAAGACATGGGAAGGTGTCATTTCAGATCTGCTACTGATTTAATAGAACTAGTGCAGAGCGAGTTGAGTGGTTCTTCGTTCAAGCCTCTTGCCTTAGCTGCCCGTAAGGTAGTATCAAGCTCTGTTCTTCCTGCCTCAGTGCCTCTCCCCAACCCCTATGCATATCTGTAATGAGAGGATCATACTGCTAACACAACTCATGGGAGTTCTGATATAGTGTTGTGTGCAGCAATCAGAGTACTTGACATGCTTTCTATGCAACTGTATTAGGAACAAACCACATGTGACACCAGGAGATCTGTGATCAGCTCTACCGTGGAGTTTTACAGCTGTCAGGCCCAGTTCAGAATGGGGTCATGGAGCTCAGAAGTGGTTTTCAACTTTTCTATTATTTGCATGATCTAAGCTCTCCTGTTCCAAGCTTTGGGGAAACTGGGAAACAGACAGGAACCAAGGGGGAGGAATTTAGGGCTTGTGGTGAACAAATTATAGGAAATCCATTCCAGGGGCTGGGGTTGGCTCTTAGTGGATGCTATGATCTTAGATCACCAGTGTTCCCCAGGCATCAGATAACATCAGACATTTATTTCCCCTGTGAACCTCATGCTGAACATTAGGTGTGAAGACAAATGCAACATAAAAACATAATTCACAGGAGGTCTCTCAGCCAAAGTGTAACCATTGGCTGCACATTTCCCCTCAAACATTATGTGCAATCAGAGGAGCTCCTTGTAACCTTCACTTTCTCCTAGCTTCACAATTTGTATGACAGCATTTGTATGAATCAAACACTGGCTCAGTTATAGTGTTGCCCCTTCATGCTACAGATACCATGTCACTTTTAAAAAAGGCACATGTATGGTTATTCATTGATTGGTTGCTTTATTAATAATAAAGACAAACTTCTTTTTGAGGGCAAAAATGCTGCAGAGATGTGAGAGAAGAAGAGAAGAAGAGTTTGGATTTGATATTCCGCTTTATCACTACCTTAAGGAGTCTCAAAGCGGCTAACATTCTCCTTTCCCTTCCTCCCCCACAACAAACACTCTGTGAGGTCAGTGGGGCTGAGAGACTTCAAAGAAGTGTGACTAGCCCAAGGTCACCCAGCAGCTGCATGTGGAGGAGCGGAGATGCGAACCCGGTTTCCCAGATTACGAGACTACCGCTCTTAACCACTACACCACACTGGCTTCTTGATGACATCATTGATGTTGGTCCCTCAGTGATGTGCACAGTGCATGCCGAATTCTGCTAAAAATTTGCAGCATCATTTTTCACAACTTTTGCCTCACAAGGAATATACTGATAAAATGAATGCAGCGAGAACACTTCCAAACAGGTTGCTTTCATCTTTATCCTATGGTGTTCCACATGGTTGTGTACCTGAGGATGGCTAGGATTTTTTTTGCATACAGCAAAACAAAGTATGTGAATCAAGCCTTGGTTGTTGAGGGCAGAATCTAAGCTGTGGTCCTTGCTTATTTTAGTGCTGCTCACATCAGGCCAAGCAATTGTCACATTTCTCAAAACTGTCCTTGACAACATTCAGTGCAAGCCTGTTCATATCTACTCAAAAGTAAGCCCTACTGACTTCAATGGGACTTAGTTCGAGGGGAGTATATATGAATGCACCTGAGGTGCCTAAATCCCACATAATTCCTCCCCATCCCACTATGAATCTTTTCTAGTTTGGCCCTGATACAATGTCGTGCTTTCTCTAATTCACTGGGGCTGCAAGCAAGGCTCTGTGGCATTTCCACAGAGCAGCAGTGTGTTTTATATAAAGCACCGATACAGGCACTGAAGTGCACTCCATTTTTGTTTACAAATTGTTCCCTGTCAGCTTTGAAAAACCTGGTTCCCACTTTGTGTGGGATGAAAAGGATTCAACAATCTTATCTCTTTGCTAAATCTGGAGTGAGAGACTTTTTGTTCTCACTGCCTCCTCCATATTCTCTGATGAAAAGAGAATGCTTCTCAGACAAGCGAAGGTAATAAAAATCAGAATGCTGGAATGGCAAGCACTAAAACTGCTGGTCCTTTTAGGATGCTCTTTAAGCTTGTGAAACATTAACACAGCGCTATTTTGCTTTCGTAGCTTTTCAGCATCTATTTCGTGGAAATTATTATTATTATTATTTATTGAATTTATATACCGCCCTATACTTGGAGGTCTCAGGTAAAGAGCTGAAAGGATAAGTAAGAAGCGGATTGTTTGCCTTGAAATGGAGATGTCAAGTATTGGTTGAAAGAATGGGTGCAATCCAAAGAAAAGTTGCTGCTCTATGTCATACAGAAAACTATATGATTTAAGATGACAATCAACTGCTTGCATATGCAAGTTCAAGGTGCCCCTAACTTTGTTGGGATTTTGCTCAATATCTTTAACAGAGCCTTCAATCGTGTGAAATATCAAGTTTTTGACCACCCACAGACTCTTCCTCAGGCAAAGAAGTTCAACATAAAACAAAAGAGATCATAATGTCCTTACTTTTTCAGGTTTGGCATCTTAGCACACAGCTGCTTTGAGACATTAGCTGGGTCACTGCCATGCTCATCAATCTAGTTGCCCAATCTAGTTGCCCAAGCTGCCCTTCAGCTTGAAGCAGACGATCAAAAAGAACTTTAACTGCAGCTATTCCAGTTGTAACACCAGCAGCCATCTAGACACAAAGAGCATCTGCACAAGCCAAGCTTTGGTGAGAATATTTTTTTACCTAGACTCTGGAGGGGAATTTGCATCCAGTCCATGGCATGACAGGAACCAGCTTTGCCCCACTTTGATCCCAGTTTGGATCAGGGCCCTGCATAGTTGCTATCTGCATGACAGGAACCAGCTGCATCATCATGCAAGCATGGATGCTGGACATGTATGCCAGAATATGCAGTCATGGAAAGTGATGACAATACACCGTTTGTACCACCACTTTTCCCTAATAGGAATCCACGACCCAATTATGCTTCTTCCATTCACCAGGTTTGGCACTTCCATAGGCCGCTGTTAATAAGCTACTTGTAAATTAGCACTGAGGATCTGTTTACCAAAAACTTCACCATGGTCAGTTTGTTGTTTTACTGACTCCAAACAATAGTAAGTGACTTCTTGAAAAACCAACATGAAGGAAGTAGAACTACAAAATGGGAGGGACAATGCAAGGTGTGTCCCCCCCAATTCCAGTATATTTAAATTTCTTAAACATTCATCGTATTGATATTTCAAGCATACACTCTTCTTCGGGGACATTTGCTTCATACATTTGTTTTGTTCTTTTTGCACTTGACAAATCAAGTTAATATTCTCTAGTGTTGTGTTTCCCTGTGCTGAAGAGCTGCAGAAGTACTTTGCTGCATGTATAGTGCAGGGATGACAAGTACTCAGTGGGTCACACCACAGCTGCTGCAAGTCTTCTTTATTGCACTTGTATCTGGGGCTTTCCCCCAGTACCAGAAGCTTTCTCTCTCCTATTCCACCCAAACCTTTGGTCTCAGCTAGACTTTGACCTGCTGGTATGAAACAGTCATATTGATTTACAAGATATAAAATTAATTGGAAGCACACATATACACACACAATATATATATCTATATTTGTTATGCAGGTTTTGGTACCCGTGAAAATCTACGAAAGCAACTATATTTGTTATTTATCCACTGCCCCTCCCTGTGGTGCTTGGTACTTACGAGATAGCCTCTATCATATCCATTCCCATTTCAACACAGCAGTGTGCGTGGTCTGCTCTTGCCTCGGGTAACCCAGACACACAGTAATAGCAATCGCCTAGGATTTTTATACGTAAACAGTGATTCTCCTGCAAAACAATAAGAAGAAAAATAAGCACTTTTACTTCAGGATGTTAACAGTTTGCCGCTTAAGGCAATGAATTTTTTTGCAAAAGTCTAAAGCAACATCATGCGAAAGGCACCGTTATACAGTGGTGCCTCGCAAGACGAAATTAATTCGTTCCGCGAGTTTTTTCGTCTAGCGAATTTTTCGTCTTGCGAAGCACGGTGTCGGAAAAGTTTTGGAAAAGCTTCAAAAATCACCAAAAACCTCATAAAAGGCTACCACACCGCGTTCTATGAGTTGCTCCTCGAAGTCAAGTCGCAACTGTATTAACGGTGTTAAGAAAAAGGAAACAAACTTGCAAAAAACGCAAGACGTTTTCGTGTTGCGAAGCAAGCCCATAGGGAAATTCGTCTTGCGAAGCAGCTCAAAAACCGCAAAACCCTTTCGTCTAGCGACTTTTTCGTCTTGTGAGGCATTCGTCTTGCGGGGCACCACAGTAATACATTTGAGGAAGCAGAAGGAAGAGGGAAAACTTACAGCTGCAAGTTTATCAAATCTGGCAAAGAGTTCGTTCAGCGTCATCACCAGCTCCTGGGCAGTACACTGGGAGGCCAGGCTGGTAAAGCCCTCAATGTCGGCAAAGAGAATGCTGCAAGGATAGTAATGGGGAAAGAAAACCGTGGGAAACACAGGTATTGGTAAATAAATGCTTCTCATTCATTCTGCCATCTACAAAGTTATGCAGAACTTTCCTTATCCATAAGAGCATGCCCCTATGTTGGACTCCTTAAAATACCATTGAGAAATCAGTTTCAGTATAGGTGTAAATCCCTAAAACTCTTAATATATGTTTTTCCATAGTGTCTTTTTTTCTTGTTTGAGACATCCTATAACTCATCCTCTTTTGATGAATTTATCAGGGCACCTCGACAAGAGACAGACTATATACAGTTTCTCAGATACAGTCCCAAATATCTCTGACCAGGTAGCTATAAAAACAAAAAAAGCTCTGTGTGTAAGAGCTCAAAGGGTTGACTGTGCTAGCTAAACTGCATAAATTGCATGGCTCTTAGTTTTCTTCTTTGCTATTTGTGCTCTGCGTTTTAACATGAAAGGGGTCGTATGACCACAAAAAAGAACAAGTGACTAAGATACAGCACAAGACAATTCAGACCAATGCATATTTTATATCTGCTTTACATTCCACAAATTGGTACTTTAAGTATGCTCAGTTTAATCGCTCTCTATGCCATTCTGGGATAAGTTTAAATTTTAACAAATGATATAGTGATTCAAGTTTATACCAAGTGGTATATAAATTTATCATCATTGTCGTTGTCAGTGTGATGCACAACACCCACCCACCCACACATATTTTTTCATTACAAGGATATAATGCATTTTTACACAAAATACTAAAATACATATAATAAAAACATTGTCAACTTTATTTATATTTATAGATGACCAGTATACTAATATACACCTCATTTGATTCCACTAAATTAACATTAAAAAAATAAAGGTTGCATACTTGTACTTACACTGTTTTGTACTTTTGTTTCAGTGACTCAGCTGACCATTACTTGGTGCTCCCCATCCCTTTCTACTTATGCTGAGTCAGAAATGTGAAGCATTGCTTAAGCTCATCATATTAACAGGTTAAGATACTCACAAGTTAATAATAATGATTATAGCAGAATCAAGAATAGCTGTTAAACCAAATGAGGAAAGCCCTGCCTCCAAAAGACTAATCCCTGCCTCACAGGCCTGTGAAATTACTTCACTGGGTAGGTAGAAACCAGAGGACCTTTCAACTCCCGCTCTACTACTTTCCACCTGAATTTATTATTGATCCTTTATAATTATTGAGGATTAATAGTAATTTGAAATGTACTGTGTATGGTCTGCCCTGAGCCCAGCCTTGGCTGGGGAGGGCGGGGTATAAATAAAAATAAAAATAAAAATTATTATTATCTGATCACATCCATATTTTAGAAGCCACTGTTACGCATTCTGTGAAATTTCTTTTGGTTATTTTTAATAAGTTGTGAACCACCATGAACTTTCTTTTCACAACAGAAGGATGGTGTGGGTATACACACACACACACACACACACACACACACACACACACACAGGCTGCACTCCTATGGTCCCTAGAAGGGCATCCCAGGGGCAATTTATTGTATCTCCTTCTTTGACAATGGACAGAGAGAGAGAGATCGCTTTAGAGGCAATGACTCTCACAGCACAGTCAACTAGACGAGGGTAGGGTGGTGCTGAACCACCTCTTCTGTTCTCTTGGAAGAAATAATGTCCAACATTATAATTGCTGCTAAGATTATAACAGCTAAAAATTGAGAGGCAAAACATCTCTCTTACTATATTGAAATCAACTTAGAAATTTGGTCCATTGTAACTGATTACAAAACAATACATGTAAATCATTTTAACAGGTTTAAGAAAATATTGGTGGTTTTTGGGGTAATGTTTTGGAACAAGTTCAATGATAATGTTCAGCCTGCTTATGCTGCTTACAAGCTGCTGTAATAGTATTTCTTTATGCTCCTTACCTTTGATTTATTTTTCTTATAAAAGAATTATAATATTCACTGTACTACATAATCCACAGGAGGAAATAATAAGGCTCACAGTATGTTTCCAAGTTGCATTGCTTTTTATACATGACCTTGCAAACTAACATTATTTAGCTTCAGCAGCATACCAAGCTCAATGACTCTAATGAGGAGATCACAGCAGACTTCAGGGATGCCAAAATTACCAATCTCCTTTAAAAAGGTGATAGAATGGATTGCGGAAACTGTCAAGGCATCTGTATTAGCTGCGGCTGGCAAAATTCTTGCAAGGATCTTAGGAAAACATCTCCTAACAATATCTGAGGCTACCCTTCCTGAATCCCAAAATGGTTTTCAACCTTCTAGGGGGACAGTGGACATCATTTTCACCACTCAACAGCTTCAAGAAAAATACAGAAAGCAAAACCAACCCCTGTATATGGTGTTTATTGACCTGACAAAGTCAACACTGTAAATCATATTCAAAAATAAGAAAAAGATACAGGGGGGAAAAATACAAAAATACACCACAAACAATTAAGAACATTTAAAAACAAATTCATTATTCTCCAATCCTCAACTGTCATTACCTTCTTTCTTTGACCTCCTCCTCCTCCCTTTCTTTGTATCCTAGTAACCGTATTTTTCGCCCCATAAGACGCACTTTTTCCCCTCCAAAAATGAAGGGGAAATCGGGGTGCGTCTTATGGGGCGAATGCCTGCAAGCCTCGCGCGCCCGGCAGGAGGTCCCACCGGGTGCGCGAGGCTTGGGGCCGCAGCCTGTCGCCCGAAGCACGGGGAGCCCTCGGGAGGGCTCCCCCTGCTTCGGGCGCGTGTCTGCAAGCCTCGCGCACCCGGCAGGAGGTCCCACCGGGTGCGCAAGGCTTGGGGCGGCAGCCTGTCGCCCGAAGCACGGGGAGCCCTCGGGAGGGCTCCCCCTGCTTCGGGCGAGTGTCTGCAAGCCTCGTGCACCCGGCAGGAGGTCCCACCGGGTGCGCGAGGCTTGGGGCGGCAGCGGACTGCTTGCGCGCACCTAGAAGCTTGGGGGGCGCTGAGCTCAGCACGCCCCAAGCTCCTGGTGTAGCGCAGCGATCCGCTAGCCCTGGGAGAGCCCCGCGGCTCTCCCAAGGCTAGCGGACTGCTTGCGCGCACCTAGAAGCTTGGGGGGGCGCTGAGCTCAGCACGCCCCAAGCTTCTAGGTGCGCGCAAGCAATCCGCTGCCGCCCCAAGCCTCGCGCACCCGGTGGGACCTCCTGCCGGGTGCGCGAGGCTTGGGGCGGCAGCGGACTGCTTGCCGGCACGCAGAAGCTTGGGGTGCGCTGAGCTCAGCACGCCCCAAGCTCCTGGATTAGCGCAGGGGTCCGCTAGCCCTGGGAGAGGCGCCCGGCTCTCCCACGCTAGCGGAGACCTTGCCGGCACGCAGAAGCTTGGGGCGCGCTGAGCTCCGCACGCCCCAAGCTCCTGGTGTAGCGCAGCGCACCTGGGGGGGAAATAAATTTTTTTCCCTTTATTTCCCCCCCCCCCAAATCTAGGTGCGTCTTATGGGCCGGTGCGTCTTATGGGGCGAAAAATACGGTAATTATCCCAGCAAATCCTTTCCATATTTCATAATATTCTGTCATTACATTACCCTAAACTGTTTTAATCTTATCTTTCTATAGAAAAATAAACCTTAAAGCTTAAAACTTAAATCTTATCCTTACCAACTTCTCATAACCATAATATTCTTTCATAATTCTTTAAACATCTTTACTAAAGCCGAGTAATTTCATTCCAACATTTTTCTGACATTCACCAATTTTATAAAACAGTTCTAATGGTAAAAAAAAGAAATACAAACAGATCCAATCTTCATCCAACGTCCCTTCCTCCTGGTTCCGGGTTTTGTCAGTCCTTATTATCCCATCGATCTAGCCCATTAACCTGGCAACCTTATATCCGATGCCCTCAAGTCTCTTCCATGTCCCTTCCGCAGCTCTTCTTCATATTTGTGACTGTATTTTCCCTTGTCTCCTGCTCGTGGTAACTCCAGCTTGGCAATATTTTTAACCCTTCTCGACAGATCAGCCCCTTTGTATTCGTATGGTTGGAAGGGGTTTGTTATTTTTTTCTTTTTCTACTTTGTTAACTATTTTTATTTTGTATTTTCTTCTGCTTTTATTTTATTTTGTAACACTTTGAAAATCTCAATAAATATCTTATTTAAAAAAACAAAACACTGTAAATCATAATGCCCTGGGGACTGTCCTTCTGAAAATCGGCTGCCCAGATAAATTTGTGAACATCCTTTGGCTCCTCCATGATATGACAACAACAATTGCAGATAACAATGACTCTCAAAGTGAACTATTCACAGTGGAATCAGGTGCTAAACATGGTTGTGTTATCGCCCCAACTCTATTATATTCATCACCATGATCCTACACTTTGTCGAAGGGAAACTCCCTACTGGAGTAGAAATCATTCTTTGAACAGATGGAAAGCTCTTTAATCTGAGCAGGCTGAAAGTAAAGAAAAAGGTTACCATAACTTTTGTCATAGAGCTTCAGTATGCTGATGACAACGTAGTGTGTACACACTCAGAGGATGACCTCCAAACCATCCTAAATATATTCGCAGAAGCATACGAAAAGCTTAGCCTATTGCACAACATCCAAAAAACCAAAGTGCTGCACCAGCTAGCACAAAACAACCCCTCTACAGCGCCACAAATATAACACAATGGTGTAACGTTGGAAAGTGTCGATCACTTCTCCTACCTGGGCAGTTATCTTTCCACAAGGGCTGACATCGATGCTGAAATCCAGCATCACCTAAGCTCTATGAGTGCAGCTTTTTCCTGATTGAAGTACAGAGTGTTTGAGGACCGGGACATTTGTGGGGAAACCAAAATGCTTCCTTACAAAGCTATTGTACTACCAACCTTACTGTATGCTTGTGAAAAATGGACCATGCCATCTCCAACTCCTCAAAAGATTCCATCAATGGTGACTCCAAAATTTGTTACATATCACTTGGGAATACAGGTGAACTAATGCCAGTGTACAGGAAGAAGCAAAGATGACCAGTGTTGAAGCAATGATTCTTCAACTTCAACTTCGTTGGACTAGTCATGTTGTTCGATGCCTGAATACTGTCTTCCAAAGGAACTATTATTCCGAAATTAAAAATGAAAAGCATAATGCTGGTAGTCAAGAAAAGAGGTTTAAAGACTCTCTAAAAGCAAATCTTTAAAAAGTAGTATAAACACCGACAATTGGGAAACCCTGGCCTGTGAGCATTCAGTTGGAGAACAGCCTTTACCAAAAGTGTCATGGACTTTGAAGATGCTCAAACTCAGGACGAAAGGGAGAAACGTGATAAGAGTTTGGTAAACCCTCACATGATCAACTTCTGTTTGGAAACCTATGTTTTCTATGTGGAAGGACGTGTGGATCCAGAATTGGCCTCCATAGTCACTTACGGACTCACTGTAAGTGAAGATCATGTTCATGGAAGACAATATTACTCGGCTACGAGTGATAGCCAAAGAAAACACTAATGTAATTATTTATTGATCTGATTAAAGCCAAGAATGGGTCAAGACTAGCTCACTCCATTTTACATTTCAATCTTTATTTATTTTCTGATCTTATCTAGAGCATTTGTACCCTTGCTCTTCAGCCAAAAAGGCTCTCAGAGTGGCTTTCATACAATTATGCGGGCTTGCAATTGAAAAGACACAACACACAAGAGAAAAGGTACAGGGTGGAAACAGGCACCAATTATTCAAAGAGCATTTTAGAGTGTTTGGAGTACTTAACTCATAGCACCTTAAAGAGTAACCAGTTAATTACAGCTTAAGCTTTAGTGGGCTAGAGTCCACTTAATTAGTGGCATCTTCTAAAGCGGATCAGTACTGCTGAGCCCTGTTGCTGAGGTTGAGAAACAGTGGCTTGCCTTAAGACCAATGTGTGGTTGAAATGAGATCTGAAACATGGACTTCAGGGGGGAAAATATTTCTAATACCAGAACAGTTCCATAATAATGAGTATATAATTTTTTCCCATGGCACATCACAGAAACTGCAGTACACTAAAACAAGCATGCTTCAGCAGCATCCAGACGGACAGCAGGTGATAGCTTTAGAGATTTTCCAAGAATGATCTGACCTTGCATATGACTACAAAATAAAATGGTCTATTTATATGTTGACACAGTAAAACTGATTTGCTTTAGTTGTCTTCCATTGGAATTCACCTACAGATTTTCTGCAGAAAATATGTGAGTGTGCAAAATTCCTCTCTGGGAGAAAAGTTATTTGTGGAAAGGAAGAGCAGTACTCTTTGGCCCAGGATTCCACCACCTCCCAAGATATCCATGTTGACATATCACAAGGAAGTTCATGTGCAAAATAACTACACCAGCTTATGACTTTGCCTCCACAAACTGAGCTAGAAGTTTCTTGCTTCTGCCTGATGGATCATGAGTACAAATTTCATCTGCCTCGGCTAACTGAAATTTCAAATGTACCCATCAGGGTGCTACATGCTCACAAAAAGAATACCACTCTTTAGAAAAAGCCTTTCTATTTTAACTGTATGATTCTAACCTTGTAAAATAAATATAGCAGTTGCACTTCACAGAATTAACAGAATCATAGAATTGTAGTGTTAGAAGGGATCCTGAGGTCTATCTGGTCCCACTCAATCTTAATTTCACATATATGCTTATGGGGTCTGAACTGAGGGTGACACACTAGGAATGAGGCCTTGGGGTCACAGTAAGGTAAAGGTAAAGGTACCCCTGCCCGTATGGGCCAGTCTTGACAGACTCTAGGGTTGTGCGCTCATCTCACTCTAGAGGCTGGTAGCCAGCGCTGTCCGCAGACACATCTGGGTCACGTGGCCAGCATGACGAAGCTGCTCTGGCAAACCGGAACCAGAGCAGCACACGGAAACCCGTTTACCTTCCCGCTATAAAGCGGTACCTATTTATCTACTTGCACTTAAGGGTGCTTTCAAACTGCTAGGTGGGCAGGAGCTGGGACTGAACGATGGGAGCTCACCCCGCCACGGGGATTCAAACCACCGACTATGCGATCGGCAAGTCCTAGGTGCTGAGGTTTTACCCACAGCGCCACCCGCGTCCCCTCTGGGGTCACAGTAGATAGCTTGAATAAGTTGTCAACCCAGTGTACGACAGGAGTGGAAAAAGGCAAATTCCATACTAGGGAATCATAGATTTGTAGAGGTGAAAGGGATTCTGAGGGTCAGATATCTGAAGAAGTGTGCATGCACACGAAAGCTCATACCAAGAACTAACTTAGTTGGTCTTTAAGGTGCTACTGGAAGGAATTTTTATTTTAAGCACAGCATAGTTCTGTTAAAGATACCTTATGGTGGCCTTTCAGAGAATAATGGATAATTTAGGGGAATCACTTCTTCTACTAACTTGTGCTTGGAAAGCTACCTACTGGTGTTAAATTTGCAGACCCAGGAAGATAAATAAAAGCTATACCAGAAAATAAAGATAAAATGCTGGATTGTTTCTTCATGAAATCAAATGACCACTTAGGAAGCCAGAAATCTTAAAGAAAATAAACTATATAAAAGCAGATCTGAAAATAGTCCTTTGAGTGCAAGTGAAAGACCTGAAGTTATATAAAAGGAGAAGATACACAAACACTATTTGTCATCACTGAGGTCCTTAGTGTTCCCATCACAATGACAAGACAGCTGGATATCGATGGAACAATTTAGTTCAACACAATGTTACTGAGCGAAAGAATAAAACTAGCTTTATATAATGTCTTTCCTAGTTCTGGTTTCCCACTGTGCTTTCCAAAACAAAAAGGCAACTTTCTGCTGATCTGGTCACACGCCTGCACCCCCGCACACATATAAACAGTATATAAATAGAGCATCTATACATCTCACATTGATGAGCTGGACATTATGATTTAAATTCATGAAAAAGTTATTTTTGTACCTTATAGAGTGGGTCTAGGAGTTCCGTTTACTGTTTCTTCATTACTTGTTATGAAATCTCAAACTGAATTCAATAGCAAGCCCCAGTAGATAGGGTTATGACTGCACTGTAACACAATAATTTACACACACACACACACACACACCCCACCACCACCACCTGCCTGCCTGCCTGCCTGTCTTCCTTCCTTCCTTTATTCCAGTTATATGTCACTTTTCCTTTAAGGAGCTCAGTGAAACGCCAACACGACTTCCTAGGTGTTCTCTTTTTTGGTAATGCTGTGTGTGTGGACAAAAGAGGACAGAGATTTGCTTTAAAATTCTAAAAGCTAATTTATACGTATAGGTGCAAATTTAGGGGGGGGGGAATGCTGTTCTTTAAATAGAAATACAGTATATCTCACCACAATGGGGAGCAGACTACAATCAGGTGACTTTTATGTCTGTTCATTTTGCCAGGTTCTACTGTAACAGAGGGACGTGGGTGGCGCTGTGGGTAAAACCTCAGTGCCTAGGACTTGCCGATCGTATGGTCGGCGGTTCGAATCCCCGCGGCAGGGTGAGCTTCCGTCTTTCGGTCCCAGCTCCTGCCCACCTAGCAGTTCGAAAGCACCCCTAAGTGCAAGTAGGTACCGCTTTATAGCGGGAAGGTAAACAGCGTTTCCGTGTGCTGCACTGGTGCCGGCTCGCCAGAGCAGCTTCGTCACGCTGGCCACGTGACCCGGAAGTGTCTCCGGACAGCGCTGGCTCCGGCCTCTAGAGCGAGATGAGCACACAACCCTAGAGTCGGACACAACTGGCCCATATGGGCAGGGGTACCTTTACCTTTGCTGTAACAGATGTTGGGCAACTTCTGGGCTTTGCTATCCCTTCATGTGGATCTTTATCTTTGAACTGGACTTGGAATGGACAGCTCTTCAAATAAAAGGCCATCCTCTGTAGTGTAGGACACATTGGCACCCTACACACAAGCAACTTACATGGCCATACCCTCCTAACTGAAAGAGCAGAACTGCATGAATTGCCTTCTAAGAAGTCTCTGGGCCCATTCTTGACGTAATAATAGTGTTCTAATGTTTCCAAACAAAGAGATTTTTGTATCAACCCAGAAGGCCAGCTCAAGTGTGTCACCTCTCTATCACAATATTTTAAACGTTGTCATTTATCAGTTAAGCTCTTGTTCCTCTTTGCAACACCCCTGCTGGCCAAGTCTTATTATTTGCCTTTTACAGACTAAAGACTGAAAATAAGCGGTAAAGACTTGCTTTTGGCATTTCAGCAAACAGCACTGTCAAGTACTGACTGACTGGACCACCCTGGGCTTCACAAAAGCTCAGTTAAGAAGAGCTGGTTCTTTGTTTCAAAGGATCATCAAAGTCTCCGGAAATCTGGATTTGCCTACCACAGCCAGCCCCATTTTAAATAAAGCACAATTGAGATATCTTGCAGAAAAGCAAGAAGCCTGCAGTGGCTGGAAAAAACGGGTAAGGCTCGGTGCTGCACAGCAAACATTTCGTACTGAATAACTGGCCTAGTTTTCCTAAACAATGCACTGAACAAAAATAGAAGCCTATTTACATACTGATGCTAATATCTTTATTTATAGTGCCACAGAACAACAAAATTCAAGCCTTGGCTAAGAAGCAGAGTGCTCCGGAAGCATTGTACAACTTTCTTATTCCTGGTCTTAATATGTCAGCAGTTTTTTTTCAAAAAAAATCTATTCCATGTAGTTGAAAAAGACTTTTAAGAACTGGTCAGGGTTCCAAAGTAGGTTGCCTGAACTATCTGAAGGCATGCATCATCACAATTAAAATGCATCTTGTATCTCTAAACATTATTTTAGTAAGCTGTCAACCCTAGTTAGCAGAAGCACTAGGGTCAACTTGTGTATTTCGCAACCTAGTACATTAATGCTTATTAGAGACATTTGTGCTTATGGTATATTCACGTATAATACTTTTAAAAACGTGTATCTATTCTATTCTATTCTATTCTATTCTATTCTATTCTATTCTATTCTTTTAAAGTTAAGCTGTTTTAACTCAGTGAGTTTTTCAGAGAATAATAAGCAATAGTTGAGCGATGA
Organism: Podarcis vaucheri; assembly: GCF_965113315.1. Classification (NCBI taxonomy): domain Eukaryota; kingdom Metazoa; phylum Chordata; class Lepidosauria; order Squamata; family Lacertidae; genus Podarcis; species Podarcis vaucheri. The sequence goes on from NC_138759.1 coordinate 94,667,450, forward strand.
AAAACAAGCAAATGGGGATGTTTATACTCATGTTCTCCCCCCTTTCTTTTAATATATGTAAATTGTCTATGGTGGAAGTAGTGAACTAAATCAGTTTTGATTTAGCTATTGCAGTCTATATACCAGGAGCTGTATTAAATAATCACTTGGAGTTCCAACTGATTTGTACAGTCGTACCTTGGAAGTCGAACGGAATCCGTTTCAGAAGTCCATTGGACTTCCAAAACGTTCAGAAACCAAAGTGCGGCTTCTGATTGGCTGCAGGAAGTTCAGCCCAGCCTTCCTCAACTTGGTACCCTCCAGGGGTCTTGGATTACAGTTCCCCTCACCCTTGAACACTGGTTATGCTCCAAGTAGCTGATGGGATTTGTAGTCCAAAACACCCAGAGGGCACCAGGTTGGGAATGAATGATTTAGCCCAATACTCCAAGGAAGTTGTCAGGGGTTCAGGAGCAGAGGCGAGGGCAAGGGAGGAAACAGAGAGTGAAGGGGAGGAGTCCGAAGGAAAGATGAGCGATGACGACGACCCGAGATCTCCGAGTCTTTCCAGTGAATCGGAAGATTCACAGAAAGGAGCGCCAGTGACCAGAGCAAGGGGGGAGCTTAGGGGGACACCCCAGGAAGAAGGGACAAAAGGGGGTTCAGAGAGCAGCAGTTGGAAATCGGGGCCAACATCCCCAACAGAACGCAGTGGGGGAGAAGGGCGCCAGGCATCGGGATCAGGCGGCTCGCCGCAGGGGGGAGGACATGAGTCAGGAGTGGCCACACCTCCATCGGAGAGAGAAGAAACGGTCAAACGGAAAGTGGGAGGTTGGGCGCGCGCGCCAAGTTCAAATGCACAGGAAGGCAGCACAGTAAGCAGCCCGGAAAGGGAGCCAGGTCCTAAAGCCCGCCGCAAGGAGACAGAAGGGTCCGGGGGGTCAGCGTCAGAAGAGTCCCGGAAGGAAGAGACCACGGGGGGCAGAGGGACCCAGAGAAGAACGGTCAGGAGGAAAAGGTGGAGTAAGGCTAGGGTATTAAGTTGGTGTACAGGAGGCGGAGACTCAGACAGAGCTTCGCCGGTCTAGCTTATAAGACGTAGAGTTGCGCGCTACAGCTTGAAAATGGAAACTGTAAATCAATAAAGACTTTTATACAGTGAATGCTGGCTAGCGTGATCCTCTGTGAGCTCGGATCTGGAAGCAGCTCTGACAGAAGTGCTCAAAGTCAAGATGTGGTTAGTTGTCTGGTTTCTATTCACAATTTTGTAACAGGCATAAATGTTCACACAGTCTCTCAACTGGAGCCATCTTTCAAGTAGAAAATATTATCAAAGTAGTTATTTCTGATCTGGAGTTTATAGCTCTTTCTTTCTCAGGGGCTCTGAGGCCAGCTGTCTTTCCCAGCAACGGTAGCTTCAACAAGATGCTGGGAAAGACCAAAATGCTGACCATTGCTGCAGAGCTACTATCTTGGCAATTCTTCTGTTAACTGCAATTTTTCTATTAATATTTTAGTTGCCCTTCACAGCTTATGAAATTAAAAGCACCACCAAGGTTCTCAGCATACTTTCTGTTAATGATCTGTAAGATAGAGATGCTTGAAGAGTCTGCACAGCATGAATTCCTATTTGAACTTTATGATTCCACACAACACCAAATGAACAAATCAGGCAGTTTCCCCCCTACATTTACATAGAATCCTAAGAGGCAGTTTTCTAATCAGTGCATTCAACTGTTTATTCGTATAACAGTGTAATAACAATGAATATTGTTTGCACATAATTATTTGCACGTAAGCACATGCAGTGCTTTCCCCCCTAGAAAAATAGATGCTGTGAAGTTCTTACAGTAAGTGCAACACTTTATAATAACAACAACAACAACAACAAAAGAGGTGCCGGTACTGCATACCCTTGAGTGCCCCCTGAAAAAAAGCACTGAGCATTTATTAATTTACAACACAGACACACAGACACACAGACACACACACACACTGCCTAAATTAGATTGGCAAAAAGAAGAGAAAGCAGTAAAGGAGGAACAAAAAATGGCAATTCCAGAATAGTACGCTAGTGTGGAAGCATCCCAAAGAAAAACCATCCATCTTCTTGGATGAATTGGTTTTAGTTAAAGGTGCTTGAATGTGAAATAAGTGATTATTAGTCAATGTGCATTAATAGTCAATATACTGGCCCCATAGCAGCTTTTGACACAATGGAATGCCACTGGGATATTTTTAACCAGATAATATCTGCCTCAATCAGTCCATATAGCCATTTAGTTTATCTTTCTAAAAATTATATTATTAATGTAGTTTTTAATCTTTCTCTCTAGTGAGCCATTTTGATCCCATGTTGAAAACACAGCACATACATTTCAAATAAATAAATAACCATAAGCACCGCTCTGCTGCTCACAACATTGGTCAGTACCAACTGAGCTCAATTCTCAAGCAGCCACACTGAACAATCAAGCAGAAAATTCATAAAAGAAGCTGTTCTTGCTGAATATGTACTCAGTGTGAAAGCGGTTGTGGTGGGCCGAGTACAACAGTTGGTATGTTCTTCTGGTTTTGAAGGCCAGACAGCCCCATCCAGTCTCAATTGGAGCACAAGTTTTATGCTCCCTGTTGACAACAAAGGCACAGAAGAGCCTCATTTCCTTGGTGGGGCTGTGAAATGTCTATATTTGAAGCAACAAAGCACGCTCTTAGGCAAGGCATTCTTCCACCTCACCTACTGCAAGTGCCATCAATGGACACCCTTTCCAGATGTCAGGTCACAATGTCTTTCTATTGTAAAATGATGAATAGTGTGCAGTTCTGGATTTGAAGGACATTTGATGATTTAACAAATAGTGTTTGTTCTTATAAGTGCTTTCTATAATGTCACATATCTCCAGGAGGGAGTAATCTGGCACCAGCACTACTTTGAAAGTGTTTCCTTTGATACCCGGTAGCTGCTCATTCTGCTATAATATACCTTTGAAGCTGGTTTCAATTTATTGTAATGACTGCTGCTAGGTGCGGGTACCTTTTTCACAGTCTGGTTTTAGCATGAAAGATTGTATCCCTCTATCTGGGGAAATAAGGAGCGTGGCCAGTGATTCAAGCAATGAGTAATAAGCAGGCTACAGCAAGTGTGAGGCCACCGCTGTACTTCCAGGCTTATCAGGAAGCTTCCAAACAATTATCAGCATCCGAAAAATGTTAAGGCACCTGCCTTGCTGGGAAATAATTCCCTTTAAATTTAAATCATTCTGTCACCCTGGTGCTACAAAACAACTGCTCTAAAAAAACTCTAAAAAATAAAAAAAATATTTTTTATTTGCTATTATGGGGAACTGTACTGAAAAGGATGGAATGAATGAATGGTCAACAGAAGATATATAAATACTCAGTAAGCCAATTGGGATGAATTATCATTGTTGTATAACCTCCCAGCAATGGAATCAGAATAATTGCTTAATCAAGACCAGAGAGAGCCTAGCCATGAATGAGCCTAGCCTAGAATGAATGGCCAACAGACAGGATATTTGGGAGAGCCCTCAGCAATAGAGCACCATTATCAAGCAAATGTAACCAGTGGTACCTAGGGATGGAGGGAATTTGGTTTAGTCTGCATTTTAATGTGAAACTACCTCATTTGTACTTCTCCAAACAAGACACTTCTCCAAATTTTGCTATGCATTTGTCTCACCAAATAAGGTGCACAAAATTTGTATCTTGGGTAGAGCAGTGGATAAAAGTGCATCTGTTATTGAAAATAATGTACAAAACAGCATTCTATTATGAAAAATTGCATACAAAAGTGTGTAGATTAGGAGAAACTTGCATGAAAATGCTGAAAATGTTAAAGAAATGCTGAGAATTTTTTTTAAAAAAATTGCAAACTGATGGTGAAACATGGTGAACTGAAAAAGGAAACATGGTGAACTGAAATAGGGGAAAAGAGAGAAACCAAAATGGATAGATTTGTCCATCCCTAGCAGTAGCAACTCTTTTACTGCTTGGGTCAGATGTGAAGACCTTTTGGTTCTTTAAGTCTTCAATGCCATTTTTATGTTTTACTGTCTACTCTTTTTAAGTTTTTAATGTTGTCATGGGCTGTGTTTGGCTAGTACACATTTTTGTTTTATTGCTGTTTTATACTGACATCCTAGCAGTTCGAAAGCACATCAAAGTGCAAGTAGATAAATAGGTACTGCTCCAGCGGGAAGGTAAACGGCGTTTCCGTGTGCTGCTCTGGTTTGCTGTACGCCGGCCCCCTTGGCCAATAAAGCGAGATGAGCGCTGCAACCCCAGAGTCGGTCACGACTGGACCTATTGGTCAAGGGTTCCTTTACCTTTACCTTACTGACACTTTAGATATGGTATACAAGTAACACTCCCCCCCCCCCGCTCTCAAACTTTATTAATCTTTAACAAAGGACACCCAGTATAATTACACACAAATTTAATAAAAACCATTCTACAGACAGACTTTATTATTACTATTATTTATTAAATTTCTATACCGCCCTATACCTGCATTAAGAATATAAGTCAAAAACCATGGTCTTTTTTAATTTTAGTTTTTTATTTTAATTGGATTATGATTTGATATGTTAATTGGATTTTTTTATTGGAAAATTAATAAAAATGATTTAACAAAAAACAAAAACAAAACCATGGTTGGAAGCCAGAAAAACTGATTCTGAAGCAGATTGCACTGCTTACTACTACATTGTTAAAAGGATTTAAACAGCGATAAATGAAGCAACAAATTGGTATGTTTTGGTACATTAAGCAAACCACATTAGAAAGCTAAACATGTATTTTATTTACAGAGCTGACATGTCCACTGCTGTATTCCAGCAAATGCTGGTTTAACTTTCACCTTCCAAGCCATTCTAATTAACTGACAGTGACAACAACTGCTTCTCCTTAATCAAAGTATATTTCACAACACTTAACAGAAATTGCCATTCTCATTGCATCTGGGTACAACCTCTAAAAAGAACACATTGGTGAGAAAAATTTAGTGGCATATAAATGGTGAGCAATTTTTGTTCTTGAGCTTGACACCTCTTTTTATAGTACCAGGATGACTATATTTGGCAAATTCCAGATACCATTAAGGGGTTATTGTGGCAATGGGATACCATTTGAAAACCACGAGGTAAAAACAATCTATGCATATCTCAGTGCTTTTATGTCTGCTATAAACTAGTCCAAGATGGAAAAAAGGACTGCTTTAACAGTGCAGTTTGTGTTATTTACTTTAAAAAGTTAATTGAGAGCTCCTGGAAATCCCATTTTAATTTTTTTGACAGTGACCATTATTTTTCACAAACAGATGTAGGCAAAGATCAATTTATGCTGCAAGACTGTTTTTGTGTTAAAGCAGTTTCTCACATTTTAACTTTCTGAGAGTGGGAATGTTTGCTTCCCCATGAAATGTCAATATACTGTATAGTCATAATTCACATCACGAGTGACTATATGAGCCTGAGATAGATTTCACATTATCACTAACTTCTACTTACGCAACACTGTAACAGCAACTAGATTAAAATATTTTATGAGCAGGCATGACAGGAAATCCTGGGTAAATTACCCCTAGAGCTGTAATTCTCATTGCCACATTCCTGAGTTTTATTTTGTGCATTTATGTTCAATGTTTCTATCTCTCCATTTTTATAAAATTATACTCAAGCTAGCTAATAAATTAGAAACAACAAAATTAGAAACAATAAAGCCAAAATCATCAACAGGAAAAACCACAATCTTGAAACATTAGCAGTCAGAGACCCAGTGTAAAAGACAACAGCAAAAAATGCACGCTGGAAAAGGGTAAGTTGAAGCTGCCTGCTGAAAGGTAAGCAGTGATGGGCTTAGCTGAACCTCTAGACTGTTCCCTGGTATCCACTTGTCATACGAGAAAAAACTTAGGTGTCCAGAACTGCTCCTTGCACACACCCTGGATTAACTAGAGCATTTGTGTGCTTTGCCAGATGTGACTGGTGTTCCGCAGATGCTTCAGAGATGGATTAGCCGGGAGATGTGTGCATTACAACTGGAGAGGTTGGAGAGGGTGCCCTTTTTTGTGTGCACACGTGGATCTGTGGCTTTCACAGATGCGTAAGAATGCAGGACTTTCCCAACCTGATGTTTCCCTTGCATGGCATGGTTTCTAAACCAGCCAAGGTCACAGGGAGCCGTTGTCTTCTGGTTGCTCTCTGCTGTGTAACTTAACCAATGCCACCTCCTGGTCCCATTCCCACCACCACCAGAAAAACCTGAAGCGTATGTAACCTGAAGCGTATGTAACCCGAGGTAACACTGTATAGAAAATTGCAGGTGAAGGTATGGAACCAGAAATAAGTGATTGCTCAAAGTATATTTTAGGTACAAAAGCTTGGCCTTGCTGAAGCATGCATTTAGGACAAGCCTTCACAATTATTACACAATGTGTAATAAGCCAAAGGCAATGCCCCAAGCATGGACTGTAAGCGACCTAATAGCTAACAAGCCTGCTATTTTGCAGTCCCAGAAGACAGAAAAAATAGGTTTGTTCAGTCCCTGGAGGACCACCATACATGAAAGGTGACTGCACCCAGATCAGTGTTCATTAGCTGAGCAACCTTTAAGGTGGATTTGAAGCAACCAGAGAGATACTGTATACGTTTATATCAGGCTGAAGTAGGGCTACTTTTAAAACCAGAAGCTTTTCCTTTAGGGATAGTTAATACAGAAATTCCGAAGGACCTTAGAAATTTGTGTATGCTACAACCACAGCCAGAATGGTATTTGCTCGGAGATGGAAAGAGGATGCTGTTCCAACCAAGGAAGAATGGCTGATTAAATTGATGGATTATGTCAAAATGGCAAAATTAACAGGTGTGGTAAGAAACCAAGAGGAAAGCTAATTTACTAAAGAGTGGGGAACATTTGTGATATATTTCAAAAATCGTGGCATGCAAGTAAGTGCATTAGTAAGTAGGGTTAACTTAAATCAAGAAGTTAAGAGTATTATCAAGATTAACTGTAGAATAATTTTAAAATGGAGTAAAGTGGAAAATGCAGTGTTAAAAATTTAAATAAGATAAGAAACCAGAAAAGGGGGGATGGAAGTCTAATATGTATTGGAAATATGTGATTGTAAGGTGTATATTTGTAAATTTTCAAAAACTGAAAATAAAATTTACAAACTCAAAAAAGAAAAAAGTAGGGCTACTTTTGTTCTTGGGGGAGGGGGGAGCTAGTGCTGAATCTTTCTAGTCATTAATTGTTTGTTGTTACCTGCTCAGTTGCTTCCCCTACTCCCCATCTGTTCCTATTCACCACACATTGCCAATACAACTTCAGATACGCAATGGCCAGAGCACAGGTCATAGTGTCTATCAGTGGATACTTCTGAAAACTGCCTCCTCTTTCTGTGTGACATGTTGGGGTTTTTTTGTTATTTAAAGCCCCACTTACTGCACAGATCTTAGTTGTCACTATAGCTCTCCATAAAAAAATATGGAGCAGGACTGTGGAGTTCAATGTGAAATTATCCAACTTCCATGCAGTAAGTCCTATACATGTCATGGACCAGGATCACTCACCACAGAGAGGCTGACTCCAGTAGTATAACAACCTAGGTTGGGCCATTTGTTGTGCAACCAAGACGCTGAGTTTCAAAGAAATGATAATGATGACAGGCAGGTCAGATATTGGTATTGGAACTAGATGGACCTGGCCTCTCAACATTTGCCTAGGTCCATATCTGGTTTCTGAACTGTTCCTAGTGACTACCCAAACATGTCTAACCTGTTTTCTGATTACAAGTCTAGAGCCTTGTTTTTATTAAAGGCAAACTGCACATCCCAAACATAACTAGGATAACTATGCGTCTAGGGCTATTGCTTATATATTTATATTTGCCCAGAGTGGCTTGGGCAACCCAGTCAGATGAGCGGGGTACAAATAAAACAATAACAACAACAATTTTGTTTCTATTAGACAAACTGATATTTTTACAAGTCTCCTATGTACGCCTATCCTTGTAATGAAGGCCACAGAAATTACTGGCTCAGGAAATCTTAAATACCGTATTTTTCGCTCTATAACACGCACCTGACCATAACACGCACATTGTTTTTAGAGGAGGAAAACAAGGGAAAAAACATTCTGAATGAAACAGTGGATGTATCATTTTTGTGCTTCATGCTGTGGCCACAGACATGTGATCTGATGGTGGATTTGGGGTGACCCAATGCAAAGATCCTGAGAATCCCTGTGGATCCATGCTTTGTAACCACATTTTTGCACCATTGCAGCCCCAGGCAACAGTGGGTGGGTGATTTTTTTGGTGCAGGCTGTAGCCATGGACATGCTATGTGATCTGATGGTGAATTTGGGGTGACCCAATGCAAAGATCCTGAGGATCCATATGGATCTATGATTTTGTAACCACATTTTAAGTGGGGAACGAAGGAAAAACAAAGAAGGGACATGAGAGGGGTGTGCAGAGAAGCAGCTGGCTAAGAATGCAGGAGAGGGATTTAACGGGAGGGAGGAAAGAAAGGCAAAAGTTTCTCCCCACCCAAGCCAGCCATCTCTCTCTCTCTCTCTCTCTCCCCCTCTCTCTCCCTCCCGCCCCCCTCTCTCTCTCTCCCTCCCCCTCTCTCTCCCTCCCGCCCCCCCCTCTCTCTCTCCCTCCCCCTCTCTCTCTCCCTCTCCCCCAGCAGCACCGGAGCACAGAGAGGAATTAGAAGGAATGACACTCTGCTTTCCCCTCTGCTTGCCTGGAGGGGAGGGGCTTTCCCTGCTCTTTGTTCGTTTCAGCGAACACAGCAACGAAACAGAGGCGGGTGGGCAGTAAGACCCTGAGGCAGAATGCAGGAAAGCAGTCGCTTCCTCTTTTCAGGTTTCCCTTCTCCGTGAAACGCAATTTGATTTTTGCCTGATTTTTTGGCTCCAGGGAACACACATTCGCTCAATAACACGCACAGACATTTCCCCTTCCTTTTTAGGAGAAAAAATCTGCGTGTTATAGAGGGGAAAATACGGTAGCCTGATTTAGTTATTTGTGACGTTTTGATGTCTTGAGAGGGGCAGAGGGAGAAAAAAACTTAGACACCAGGAAAATGGCTACTTAGAAGTCAGCAATTATCAATGTGAACTCAGATAAGAAAACCATGTGAAAGCATATATTCACCCTCCTCAGTTTTAAATCTCTACCCTTTGGAGAAATTACACAATATTTAAGATATAAGGATACTATAAAACTCACAATTTTATGTGTTGGCACAATTAGCTAAATACAGCAAACATTTTCATCTGTTTATCTTAAGACACACATACTTATGTTCCCTTTCTCAGCTATCTTTTTTCAAACCTCCTTCACCTTGTGACCATTCTCTCATCTTTAATTGTTCTCTCTTCATCTCAGCAAATTGGCCTCCTTCTAAAACTAGTTGTTTGTTTAGATGACATTAATAAATAAGGTTTAAATCCAGTGAGGTTGCTGGATGGAGACTCTGATCTTGAAAGTCTCATTTCAAATGCCACAGAAAAGTGTCAAATGTATATAATGCTGGAGTCAACAAGGCCAATTAAGGCAGGTTTCTTCTAATTAAAGAGCACAGATTGAAATGCATAGATCAGTTATGCTGTACTGCTTTGATTTCAGCTGATTAATTTTCAATTAATTTGATAAGATTAATTAAGTCAGTCCAAGAATTTCTGCTTAAATAGTTTGAGTATTGGTGCACTGGTTTAATTTGACTCACTGGGACCAAGTCATTTTAAAGGCAAACACACAGGTTTTAGTGCAAATTAAGATAATCAGATTATCAGTGCATGAAATCACTTGCTGCCTAGGCTAGAAAATATTATTAGAGTATTTTTCAAATAACCTATGAGTCTTAGGACTCAAAAGGCTTTAAAAAAGAAGAAGAAGAAGACATAGGATTGTATCTGACTCAAGAGTACACCCATTAAAACCAAATGACTTAAATTAGTTATGTTCATTAATTTCAATAGGTCTATTCAGCATATGACATAGGCAGGTAAATCCATAGTGGTAAGTTACTGATTTGTATTACTTTCAAAATGAAACTTCGCTTTGCATGGACATTTGAGATAAGAACGTCAAATTATTTCTATACTGGTTAAACAACAAGACGTAAAGACAAATCAAATCTGTTTTACCTCCTACGTGCATGGTTTTCCCTACATGTGACACCAGCAAAGATTAGTCTCTCACTCTCTACTCTCACATACAAACCTTGTAGAAGGGAAGGAAAGGCAGGAAAAGGCAAAAGAAGTCATCCTTAAACTCACACCAAGGCCTGAAGTCTGCTTGGAGTTGCTTTGAATTTTGTTTCCCTCCCTCCCTTAAAGATATATCTGTGATTTGCGGTTCTGCTGCTAAAAATGGCAAACAAAGAAATTCCATTTATGCTTACCTCTCAGACATACATATTGTTTGCTTTAGTTTCGTTTCTTTTTAAAACATGCTACTGTGTTGTGGGTTCATTCCACGCCTTTACCGTTGCACTTACCTGACATTGTCATGCTTCTGTATGTAAATTTTATGAAACATCATATCTTCTTTTTTGGCATTAATGTCAGCTTTCATCTCCATGGCAACATGGCGAGGAAGTACGGAGAGCAGGAGGCGCTCCTGTGGTGTTAGACAGATGAGCCAATTAACATGCCTACTCTCTATTTAACAACACAAACACACATCTCTTCTAATCTCATATAAACAAAATGAAGCTATCAGTTCTGCAGTGAATGGGCAGAATCATGGATATTTTCCATAAAGCCAGCCTTTATCCAAGATCCTATTCCACTCAGTAATTAAGCAGGCCATAATCCATCAGATTTCTCTCCAGTTCCAATTTAACGGCCATTCATAGAAGTTAGACTCTCCAATGTTAGCAACATCAAAAGGCAGCTGTTTTAACGGAGTTGGTGGTGCACAGAATGCATGTTGACTGTGCATTGTTTGTGGCCATTCCACAAGCCCTATGTAGGCCAAAGGAAAAAATATCATTCATGAAATTTGGCTTCATTTATTTGTTATGTAGCAGCAAATCCAATTTCTAATACACGTTTATGGCTTCAGTAACTATGAAGAAATGACAACAAGTGACTTGCACCCAAGTTTTCTATTTCTTGTGTCAAATGTGAAGGTTGAAGATCAGAACTCTCTACTGATACTGAAATGTATGGGCATTGTCCTGCCTTCTTCTGGCTTACAGTCCCAGTGGAGGCCAGGTTAACGCTGATAAGAAAGAAGCCATATTCTAAAAAGCAGGGTCACAGCAAGGCATTAGTCAAATCTAGCCAGATTATGGGCTGGGTAATTTGTCAGCACCCCGGAGAACTCACACCAGCCAATGCTTGCTAGGACTCACTTAGGAAAGGGCTGTTGTCTCAGCAACAGGCTGAAGCCTTCTGAAGACTCCTATTAGTCCAGTCATCCCTGAGGTGCTATGTATTCTTTTAAGGACCATTGCCCTGTTCTGCAACTGCTGGCTCCTATGGCTTGGAGGCAGTGAAGAAAGAACTAGTGTCCTCGGCGATGAAGAAGTCCAGTAAACCCACATTATCTTTCACTCTGAGTCTGCCTCTGAGCTAGATAGGGAATTGTGGCCAAATAATATAAGAAGCACCATCTCGCTACTGGAAACTCGTGTACTTTGCTGCTTTGCACATTACAACAAAAGCATGAAGATAATCTTCTCCATTGCACTACACTACAATTGTTCATAAAGTGTGCATCTGGGAAATTTTATGGGCCCAAAGTACATGTGTTTAAAGATGCATAAACATGCATGGATGCCTTTCACATTTTAACCGTTTGCTGTGGAAAACACCAGTTTCATATTCTCAGTAGTGCATTTTCTCAGTCCCTATATGAGACCAAAACAACCAGAGCAGAAAGATAGCAAAGTAACACATTTTACTCAGGATATTTAAAAAGCACTAAAATCTTTATTGTGTACATTAGAACCAAAAGGGTTCAAAAGGTGACATATGAATCACTGACACCTCAGTTTCAGAAGTAATTATTGCATACTGGTGAGTCTCTAAAAGTGAATTCCAAAGGCTTGTAGCCAACTAAATTCAATTCAGAGTGGACCCATTGAAATTAATGAATCTAAATTAGTCATGTTCATTGACTTCAATGGGTCTACTTTAAGTAGGACTAGGATTAGATGCAACCCCAAGTTACTTTTCTGTATTTACATTAGATGGAGTTGGGCAGCTGGGTACAGGATAACAAAACATGCATCTATGCAATGTGGGTGGAATCAGACTTAATTTCTGTCTATAGATGTATCATCAGTCCTCTTTAGATTATTGACAATTTCCTACGTGCATCTTAAAGATGCTCTCAAATTAACTAGATTGCTCACAGACACTCTATCATGAGCCACACTTACAGAAGAATGCTACTAATTAAAGCTGATGAAGTAAACTAAAGTTCTGTGATAAGACTGGAACCAGGAACACAGTTTTGGCAAACTACTCAGTGCTACAAATCAAAATGTTCTCAGGAGTAGGATATTTTCTCAGCTCATGATGGTTACCTCCCTCACCCCACAGACCACCTACTGATTTCTCCTAACCTAATAGATATATTAAAGTTTTTTGGGTCAGACTTGGGCTTTGCCTGAGCAACGATCACAGCTGAACCTTGGAGATCATCATAGTCCTGGGAACCTTTCTCCTGCAGCCACAAACAGTAGCAAAAGCCAGGTCTCTATCAAATCACAACTTCAATCAGAATTACTTGAACATTCTGTATTTGACCTATGCGAGACCTATATTGCCACACAAAAAGCCTGGAAATTTGTTCACCACAAAAATATATAAAATAAAATAAGATAATCAAGCTAAAAAACCCCTCATCCTTGAATGTATTATCATCATCATTTTTCTTTTACCTGTTGCTGGTTTTCTCTCTGAGAATGTAGACGAGCTTGAATGCATTCCCTGGTCTCTTGAAATGCCTGTCTCTGGGACACCTCAGCAGGATAGTGTGTACACACACCTACAATGTTCGTGCAGATGAAGATGAGGATGTTGGACACCAGCTGCATAAGAAATAGCGGAAGGAAAGAAAGACAGAACTGGTTACAGTCCAGAAACCAGGGTAAGAATAGCACCAGATCCAAGGCCAGAATGCCCTCTTCTGAACCATATATGTAATCATTGTCTTCTGCTCCGAGCAAATTATCTTTATGGAAGTCAATAGCTGCAGAAAGAGTAGCAATATTTATTCTCTGGTCTTGCTTACAGAAGAGGTCACATAGGCAGCCAGACACAGGATATTTTCCTGCTGTTTTGGTTAATAGATTTGAATATACCTCTTGCTTTGCTTTAAAATATGGTCATACACACGGCAATAGCCATCAGCATCTGAGTTCTGGAAAGTTTTAAAGAATCCCATTAGGAAGATGAATAAGCAACTAACTCAGAGATGGGCAAATATCCCAGTCTTTCCACAAAGAAGTCCACTTTTGATTACTCTAATCACACCTCATTTCAGTAATGTAATTTAAGGTAGTGACAGGTACAGGGATCATTTTGTGCAGCTGTTGTTTTGGACTCCAAAACCCTTTCCAATCTACTGCAAATCACTCAGAGATCTAACGTAAGATTTATATCTTTTTTTCTGCCCAGCCCTAACCTAATCTACTGACAGGCATACATATATAACTACAGCGGTACCTCGGGTTAAGTACTTAATTCGTTCAGGAGGTCCGTTCTTAACCTGAAACTGTTCTTAACCTGAAGCACCACTTCAGGTAATGGGGCCTCCTGCTGCTGCCATGCTGCTGGAGCACAATTTCTGTTCTCATCCTGAAGCAAAGTTCTTAACTCAAGGTACTATTTCTGGGGGAGCGGAGTCTGTAACCTAAAGCGTATGTAACCTGAAGCATATGTAACCCGAGGTACCACTGTACACTAAAATTTGATGCCATAGTCTATACTTAATGGCTAATCTAAGCCTGAAGAAAAATCAGGGAAAAATAAAGCTAGTGTGACAGTTTGGAGGAACTGATTGGTTTCTGATCAGCAGACCATGGTGATTCTTGCACACATATTTCAAAAATCCTTGGGAGTTGTTATATCACTTATCCCCTACCTCTCCAAACCCAATGAGATGTTTAGGCAAAGTTTAAGTAATTTAAAGGGGCTAGTATGTTAAGAACAGTAATGAGGAACCTTCCAGATGCTGTTGGATTCCAATTCTCATCAACTCCTTTCTTTAAAAGTAGGGCAGCAGGTGTCTCTTCCCAAGTTACGGGTACTTCAATAATAATTCCCTCAAAACTGGTTTACAGCCTGACAGCCAGCACATTAACTACTAAATCAGTTGTGATGTTTGACTGCCCTCTTTGCACATCTGCAAAGACTTGAAACCAAAAGTGGCTCCAGATGACAGAAAAGTGTTTGCATATAGGGCTGCAGGTAGTTAAGATAGGGAAAAGCAAGCAGATTCGGCTCCTGCATACCATTTTTGCTTTTAAAGGTCAGATCTCAGGCTCAGGCAACAACTTGTAGCTCTGCAATATAATTTTCCTGCCCTCTCCTCTGCCCACAAATCTGCTCTAGAGGATTGCGGGGATGGAACCTAGAGCAGCTTTAGGGGGTGCTATGTGGCAGGTGATGTGTGTATATTCATGTGGTTTTGCAATGAGTGTTTTTTTAAATGCTTCTGTTTTGGTTTTTAATACAGTGGTACCTCGGGTTACCAGGACGCGGGTGGCGCTGTGGGTTAAACCACAGAGCCTAGGACTTGCCGATCAGAAGGTTGGCGGTTCAAATCCCCGCGATGGGGTGAGCTCCTGTTGCTCAGTCCCTGCTCCTGCCAACCTAGAATTTCGAAAGCACGCCAAAGTGCAAGTAGATAAATAGGTACCGCTACGGCAGGAAGGTTAACGGCGTTTCTGTGCACTGCTCTGGTTTGCCAGAAGCAGCTTAGTCATGCTGGCCACATGACCCGGAAGCTGTACGCCAGCTCCCTCGGCCAATAAAGCGAGATGAGCGCCGCAACCCCAGAGTCGGTCACGACTGGACCTAATGGTCAGGGGTCACTTTACCTTTTTACCTCAGGTTAAGTACTTAATTCGTTCTGGAGGTTTGTTCTTAACCTGAAACTATTCTTAACCTGAAGCACCACTTTAGCCAATGGGGCCTCCTGCTGCCGCTGGGCCGCCGGAGCATGATTTCTGTTCTCATCCTGAAGCAAAGTTCTTAACCCAAGGTTCTATTTCTGGGTTAGCAGAGTCTGTAACCTGAAGCGTATGTAACCTGAAGTGTATGTAACCCAAGGTAGTACTGTATACCTCATACAGCAAGTTGACTAGGGAAAATGGGGGTACCGTAGTTAGGCAGTTCTAGGGCGTCCTGGAAATCACTTATAAGGGAATATGGAACATTGGGAAAGTGACAGTCGGGGGGTGGGAGCAGTTGGGCCAGGAAAGGAGAAGAGAATGGTGGGCTGTTGAGGAAGAAAGTGTTGTTTTGAGTTTGTGAAGCAGTACACCTGGTGAGGGGAGCCTGCATTCAAGTTCTGTCTGTGGCTGTTACAGATAGATGCAGAAAAACGCAGTGACAAGGGACAGAATGGTTGTAAGATGAAACACCCAGGCGAAACTGCACCATCATTTTAGACTGGGGGGGGGGGCAAGGAACTAAGCTGGGGGAAAGGACCACAGTGTTAGTTCATTTTACCAGAAAGGATACCGACTTGTTAAGGGCATTTTATGCTAGAGAAAGTTATACCTTCCTTCAATCAAAATTGTTTTAACAAAGGGGTTTGTGTAGGCTTCCAAACTCCTTTCTCAGATTTTGAAATTTTGATTGTGGTCTTCTACCTATTGCACTATGTTTAACATAGACTAGTTTCTTGAAGGCAAAGTGCCTCTGCTTAAAAGTGTTTTATTTCAATGTTCCTTGGCAGAACCTTAGAAGGACATTCAACCTACCGAGTTGCCCTTTTAACATATCCTTAGACATGTATTTCTTTAGAATGCCATTACCGCATTGGCACTTCATTAGAACACTTTAATCTTGGCCTGCTAACGTTCAGATGCCTTCAATTATTGTGCCCGACTGCATAAACGTTTCAACATTCGTGGAATCTGCGATGAGCTCAGAATTTTATAAAATATATGATGGATGACTATAATTATTAGCACTTACTGATATTTGCATATATGGCATGAGAGCTGAAAATAGGATAGCCTTTCCCCCCCCCCTTCCCTCGTATTTCAAAGTCGCACTTCAACTTCTTTGACAGAAAGGCTTTTAATTTCATTCCAAATACTCCCACTCCCAGAAACATGCTTTCTTGGTGAGATTCAGCTGTTAGATCACAGCAAAATATTATTTCCACGCAAATGAGCTATGGAATTTATATCCCATCTATTCACAAATTTGATCTTCAAAGTGGCTCACATATATCACTAAAACAGTATAAATCAGTTGGTTACTTGGAATAGCTACATTTGTTCTGCATTTTACAGAAACAGAAACTCAAAGGCAATATTTCAAAGTACATTAAAACAATATATAAAGATATGAAGGGGAAAATTAGGAATAAATATACAAATTTCATGCCCATTTTATGTCTGACCAATTATCTGTCTTAAGTTAAGAAACTTTAGCTGTAATCATTGCAAGACTTAAAGACTGGGAATACATGTCACACTAAGCCAAACCACGGTTTAGCAGGCCTATGTGAGTAAGTGGACTCCTAGAGAAGAACTGCTTTGCTTCTCCATAGTCTTTTTGCTACAAACCAAGGTTTTTGCACAGTAAGCCAAAGTTTTGCTTAGTGTTTTGTTTAAACACACAGCTCATAGTTAGTCTGGAGACAGTTTGTTCCAAAGGCTTTTCAGATGTGCAAGTGGCTGATCTGAATTTTATAAAATCCAAGATGTAAAGGTAGAATTGTATGGATGGATAGATTTGAATATTACAAAGCAAAGAAAGAAGCTTATTTTTAAAATTGTTAATACTGTAGTTTAAAATTAATTTATGCTATTTCAGTAATGTAACAATATAATAGGGACACGGGTGGCACTGTGGTGTAAACCACTGAGACTTGGGCTTGCCGATCAGAAGGTCGGCGGTTCGAATCCCTGCGACGGGGTGAGCACCTGTTGGTCGGTCCCAGCTCCTGCCAACCTAGCAGTTCGAAAGCACGACAAAAAGTGCAAGTAGATAAATAGGTACCGCACCGGCGGGAAGGTAAATGGAGTTTCCGTGTGCTGCTTTGGTTTGCCAGAAGCTGGCCACATGACCTGGAAAAACCGTCTGCAGACAAGATTTAAAGAGTGGGAATAATTTTAAAGCATGACAGGAAATGATCTCATGCTCAGCATGGGATACATCTATTCAAACCACATTATATCCAGTGATTTTGATTTTAATCCAGTGATTTGAGATTGACTTAAATGAATATCATCTTCTTTGTATTATTATTATTATTATTATTATTATTATTATTATTATTATTATTATTATTATTATTATTATTTACAACAGTGCTGATATTCTAAGCCAAATAAATTGACTAACATCTAAAAAAAACTAAAAAAAATGTTTTCTGATGATACAATTTACCTTAAGTAAATTATTTACATATTAGGTGTTGATGTTCCGCCTAATATGTAAATTCTGGACGAAAGTTAAGATGGTTAGTAAGAGAATGATCAATAACAAAATATTGCTAGATGCTAAAATAATGTACTAAAATTCAGTCAGCAGATCATATCAAAAACACACCACCCATTCATTTCAAACCTTTTATTTGCTTCAATATTTGTAATAGCAAAGAGAGAGAAATACTAAACCATGTATATGTAAAGAAATTTGGCAATTACTGAAGCTCAGTTGCCTAAGCAAACAAAAACCTAAGCTTAAAGAAGAGAAGTCAGCACAAATAAAAATTACTATAGAGTAGTGTTCTTTTACTAATTATAGGAAGAGAAAAATCATAGTATCAATGTCATATAAGGGTGGGTTTTTTTGCCTCAAAGTTTTATCTTTTTATTCTTTTTGTATAATAATAAATGTAAAACAGTATTAAAAATGTTCATAAGCAACAGTAATGGATCAAGTCAAACATCCTAAAAACAGAAAAAGCAGCCTATTTAATGTGAGAGATTTTCTGACTGATTGCCAGGAATAAATAAAGCTAGTACAAGATTATTAAATGCTATTGCATTAGCTGTCAGATGCTGTCAAATATGGACTTGACTGTGTATCAGCTGCGAGAATCCATTAAATGCTGGTTGTTATATGTAAGATGCTGTAAAATGTTGGCAGCTGATTCTGAATATCAGATATTTGTTGAATATTCACACATTCACATATTTGCTAACAAAATTCACACAGCAGAATGGATTTTAACTCTTGTGTAGGACCGCCACTGAAAACATGTAGCTTCTTAGTACAAACTTTGCAAACTGTTTAATGAGGAATAACAATTTCACAGAGAACTCTAAAAACTAGTAAGCAAGAAGTGAGCAACAGCAGATTACAGGCTGTGTTGCAGACTGTTCTCCTTTCCTTGTACAGATTGCACACACAAAAAATCATCTTTCTGCATACATCTTTAAATGTGTAAAACTGACAATATGGTAATTCATTGCCCTATAGTATCTATTTACGCTGAATTAAACCCAATACCACCCTGCTTTGTTTATAGCTTTCACATGCTATGAATTTCCCCCCTAGAGCCCATATATTCAAGCAATCAAAGACCCATAACATGGGAAGGCATTGGCAAGTCTTCCCATCAACACAGCAGTTAATTATAATGAGTTACTCAAGGCACACAGCATTATTGAAAAACTACCCTCCATGTCTCTGGTGCCTTTTACACACCACTAAGAACAGTGATTATACAAATCACTCTACTGTAATTCTCTGCAAAGTCAAGGTGGCAAAGCACCCAAAAACAGTCTGAAGTAGCCATTCTTGAAACAGTATATGTGTGTGTTTCATGCAACGCTTGACTAAAGTGAGACAAGAGCTGAAAGTCTTATAAATCAGCTTTCTGCCCCCCTCCCGAGAGCAAACAATACTAATTCTCATCATCGTAAAGGGATGAAATTCAATTAGGAAACCGAAGCTGAGATTCCGAAGGGAATTAAATGGATTCTGACTCATTTCTAACGTACCTATAACTAAAAATATTGCTCAAGATTAGCTACGAGTGAAATACAGGAATTGCACCTGAACTAGAAAAGATAGGGGCACCCAAGGATTTTTAAGAACACAAGACTTTTTGTCAAAAAATTACTGAGAGTGCACTGGTAGTCATGTTATTCACACGACAGCTGTACAATTTAGCTGTACATAAATGTGATCTCCCTGCAATCTTCACTTGGCTAGTCACAACCCTACAATGTCTGAAGTTTTTCTGCTCCCTAAAAGGTATCTGCCCTTTCTCTCTTTGCTGCACCTTATGCCTAGAACTACATCCCTGAACAGGTATCCCAGGTATTTAATTACCGTATTTTGCGCCCCATAGGACACTCCGGCCCATAGGACGCACCTAGTTTTTTTTTTGGGGGGGGAAATAAAGAAAAAAATGTTATTTCCCCCCCAGGTGCGGGGCTGGAAGAACCAGGTCGGGGAACAGTGGGAAGGCACTCTCTGCCTCCCCGCTGTCCCCCGAGCTTGTGGGGCTGGCGATGGGGAGAAGTGCGCTGATCCCGGGACTGCAGGCAGCTCCGCGCCGCCATCCGGAGCGGGGCGGGACTTAGCGCCCCGCTCCCAGTGGCCGCGCAGAGCTGCGCTGATCCCAGGACTGCAGGCAGCTCTGCACGGCCATCGGGAGTGGGGCGGGGCTTCGCCCCCGGCTCCCGGTGGCCGCGCAGAGCTGCGCTGATCCCGGGACGGCAGGCAGCTCTGCACCGCCATCCGGAGTGGGGTGGGACTTAGCGCCCCGCTCCCGATGGCCGCGCAGAGCTGTGCTGAGCCGGGGACTGCAGGTAGCTCTGCGCAACCCTCGGAGCCGGTCTCCCGAGGGTTGCGCAGAGCTTCCTGAAGCCTGGAGAGCGAGAGGGGTTGGTGCACACCGACCCCTCTCGCTCTCCAGGCTTCAGCGAAAGCCTGCATCCGCCCCATAGGACGCATCCAGATTTCCCCTTCATTTTTGGAGGGGAAAAAGTGCGTCCTATAGGGCGAAAAATACGGTACTTACCTACTTTTCTTCCTTCCAGTGTTTCCTCAAAACTCACCTTTCCCAAGTTCTTTGGAATAATCCCCTAGAGCAGTGGTTTTCAACTTTTCTGAGTCCACGGCTAACCTGTGGGAGCCACTTACATTCAGGTTCCATTGCGTGTAAGGGGGAATTTCCCCTTTCTACCCCGCCTTCTTTTGGGCGATGTTTTTGGCAAGCGCTTAAGTGGGAGCACACATGCCGATGGGAACCCAAGCAACACTGCTGCTTTGCAGAGATGAGCTGACATACTCCACATGGTAGCCCCAGCCTGCCTTTCCTGAAATTAGTGTGCACATGGGGAGGAGAAGGCAAAACAAGATTAAGATCAGAAGCAGAAATGTTTTGTTATTGTGGAGAACGAAAGCGAGAAATGCAGCGCTGGAAACACATGGAGACATGGTTCTTTTCTGCAACATTCTCCCTTTCCCCGTAAAGCTGGGTGACTGTTAAGGGGGGGAGTGTTGCCTGTGGAGAGAGGTAGAGAAAATAATCACATGATTATTTTGTTTTCAGAATAAAATCTGCATGACTGATGTCAAGCAGGGCAACAAAAGCATATGGAGTCTCTCTGCCTGGGTCTGAGAAGGTATTGCATTCATTTGAAACAAGGTGCTTAAAGAAACATTTTCAAAAAACACATCAGAGAAACACAGGGCATTGTTTTTACAATCCCACCAACAAAAACATCTGATATCCCTTCTCTGCCAGTTGGGATAAATGCATGTACTAGTCCTCATTTTACAGAAGTTCCTTTCATGCATGAATCATATGAAGAGGTATCACGCATCAAAAGAGGAAGCTGCTGTGATCAGAGAGGCCAGCAGTGACCTGGACCCAGATTCAGACCTGAAGGACCATTGTTACCAAGTGGAAGCCCTGAGCACCACCATTAAACTGGGAACCCCCAGCACCCATATGATAACAACCTCTGAACCAGAAGCAGAGACTGCAGCCCCTGAACAAAAGTTCAGCAAGGGGCCAACACACCTGACATCAACACGGGTAGTTTATAGATTATTTGTTAAATTTTTATTCCTATCCTTTCTCCAAGGAGCCCAGGGCAACATACATGACTAACCTCACTCCCAATTTGTATCTTCACAACAATCCTGTGAGGCAAGTAAGACTGACAGAATATGACGTAAACCAGTGAAATCCATGGCCGTGTTTTTGAAGCAAACATTTTTGTTGCTGTTGTTACTTTGCTCACAAAAATGACTCAAGGCGACTTACAGTAACACTGAAACACTAAAAACAAGTATGACAACCAATCAATAAAACCCGAAAAACACTACTACAAAGATAAAGGACAGGTCTTAGGTCCTATCCCATAAAAGAACCTGCAAATACACGAAACACTTCAAATTAAGGGCAAAAAGCCTGGATAAAAAGGTAAGATTTTGCCAAATTACATTTGTATCTAATTTGCTTTATTTTTTCTCCAAGGATACTTTCTTCAAAAGATAGAACTCTTTCATCAGTTTCATCCTGTTGCTTTAAAAACTGAAATGAATAGGTAGAGTAACCCTATTATGTAGTAATTCAGAGGGGAAAGCCTGGTACTGTACAGTCACCACAAACAGCGAAAGACCATCTTGTGTCAATATGCTGCACCACTCTGCTACATTTGTATTTGATTATTCAAACACCAGATGCCATTCAACAGACAATTATAGGCAGAAAATATGCTTAAAAGAGAGATGGTGTCAAGATAACCTCTGTTATTTTCTTACCTGTGACATGAATAACAATGCAAGTTATTAAGCTGCAGAAACTGGTGCAGGAGCAAGCAGATATATTTTCCACTATTCAGATTCATTGGATGGTTATGAATTCCAGTATTATGACTATCCACTTTCTCTACACTGTGCACCATTTTATACACCTGCACAAAGTCCACACATTATTTTTTGTCTAGATTAAAAAGCCCTAAAGGTTGTAACCCTTCCCCATAGGCAAACTGCTTCAGCCACTTGATCATTTTGGTTGCCCTTTTCAAACTGCACCTTTCCCCAACACAACAACATACTTTTTGAGATATAGGGACCGGAACTATACATAGTGTTTCAAGCTCTGGTTGCAGCATGAATTTGCATAAAGGAATTATGATATTGGCAAATTTATCTTTGATCCATTTCCATTTCAGGGCCTTGTTATGCAGAAGTTATGGACTGCAATTTTGGAACACCCTCATTACAGACACATGTTAAGTGGTCAAGTCTTCTAGAAAAGTTGGCAGATGAATCAAAGGGACATGATACCAAATATGGACCATGGACCTGAAGCTTAGTCAGCGAATTTAGCAACGGAATCAGCTGCAAAATAAAATAGAAAAAATATGGAAAGCTCCATTGCATTACTGCTGCCCCCTTTAGTTTAACAATATATATACTTAGAAATAATTATAAATTTTGACAGCAACGAAAATTTCCCATTGAAAAGAATTTTCTCTTCTATTGGTTGCCTGATGTTTTAGACCCTATAGTCTTCTAAAATAATGTTCTACTCCATATTATACAGTGCTGTCCACTATCCAGGATTAGCGTTGAAAGATCAGGAAACAGATTTCTTGCCAGTGTTACCTTGCCAGCAAGGTAACATTGTCATGGAGAGATACAGCACTGTGGCTGACAACTTTGAAAGGATTCAAGGCTCTCCCATTATTCACTTCTTGTACTTCTAATTGATTTCTCTTGACAACCAGTTCTGCTTTCAATATCTTTCCCTGATAACAGTTCTCTAGAGGTACAGCTGATATGAAACCTATCCACCAGTGGAGTAAACTAGCAGGCTGCCTGCACATGGTTGACCTCTCTTATTGCGACTCCTGAGAAATTCCAGGATCTACAGCCTGGTTGAAGTCCAGACAATTTTCCTCTTAAGACCAGACAATTTCCCCTTAAGAATTTCTGGCATACAGGAATGGGTCTTTGCAAATATGGAAAGTCAATATTCATACTATACTGGAAAGCCCAGGTATCACTTGAACCTCACAGACTTCATGTAACATCATGGAAAAGTAAAAATATGTACAGGAAGTACCAATAAACACCAAGTCAATAATGTGGAATCCAACAAAAGACCTTGGAGAGCATCACATAATGCCTCTTCAGGCATTCAGTATTAGAGTGAAGCAAACACACAACACAGGGAGCATGCTAAGTCCACAAACCCATCACCATTCCTGTTGGAGGGTGACCCTGTAAGGCAGGGAGCCTCCTGTACATGAGGCTCCCTGATTCACAACACGGGATGACAACAGGAGGAGGAACTAGTGTACTGATCCCCAGGACCTCCCTGTGCACACTTAATTCTGAATATGGCTTTTGTGACTGTAGTTTCTATACACCCAGAAGAGCTGTGTATGAAAAATTATAGAAAAAATTTGCAAAACAGCTCCAGTGAAATTCATGCACACTTGGCATTTTGTCATTGCTCTGTATTGCTTGTTGATGTTGCTGAAGTCATTAGACAGTCATGATACAAAGCAACTAATTATGAATATGCCTCAAAGCACTTTACTTCTAGAGAGCCGGATGCGCAGAGACTATTCAAAGTAATCATCTCAGATGACATCGCCAACAAAGATTCATACAGATTGCTTTGAAATAGTTAGTAGTTGTACAAATCCCATGTCCTTGAGGACTTTCATTAGCTGGCTGTCTCCTGCAATTATGAACTCTGCATGTTCTCCTTTTGCAGTGTAGGGAAACAGCTGTCTAAGAGATGCTTTCACTGACTCATGCACTACGGAGTACCTCCACACTCCTCAGCCATAATCAACCTCTCTAATTAATAAACAGCAAGGATCCTGGCACTTTTTAAGCCAGGAGACTTTTCAACATAGTTACAATTATAGAAAAAACACTTTGTAGATAACTCTTTTCTACCTAGACAATTTTCTACAAATTGCCCTATCATTTTTAAAGAAAGATTTTACGTATGTCATATAGATAGAAGAACAGTGTTGGATCCAGAACATGCTACTTACACTTTCTTCCCAGTGGAATCAGCTACAGCAATGATTTACTGAATTTAAGTCCGCCCCACACCCGCCCCAGTTTATCATCTAGTCTGATGAGTTCTGGAGAACTCAAAGGCTTGAACCCTATTTTGTGATATATTGTTTGGCCTAATAAACGTATTGTCCTAATATGGATTTTGGGATTTTGTATTAAAGGAACAGTAGGAAGAAAGGTGGTCTGAGAAGTTGCCATGCCACTGAACAGAATCACAATCCTAGAAGCAATTATAACAGGGATGGGGAACCTGTAGCCCTGCAGACTTTGATGACTCCATCTCTCAGCATCCCTGCCCTTTTGCCATGTTGCTGGGACTAGCTGGAGTTCAAAAACGTCAGGAGGACTACAGATTCTCTGTCACTAGAATTTTGTGTAAGTTTGTTCTGCCGCCCACAAAGCTCTAGAATCTTTCAGTAAGGACCTGACTGCAACATAACTTTCAACTTTACCCTTTTCTTGCGAGGAATCCAATTCGGAATAAGGGAATTTCCCTTTAAAAAAGGGAAATATTGACAGCTATGGACTACAACTGTTTTTGCTGATTTAAAAAGGCCAGCTGGGCGCATGGAAAGAAATCATGTAAATGCCTTGATGCCTTACTGACAGGAGTTCAAACAGGTTGTTAAATTAAAACAAAAAAACCTGTGCTCACTTCAGATCAAATGAGTTTACACAAGGCACTCTACAACACAGGCATGTAATCAGTTACATAATTGCCTAATAAAAAGGAGCAAATTATAAGAAGAAATGGTGTGTCACAGCATGAATGCTATTCATTAAGACAAGCCAAAGCAAAAAACTCACATATCTGAACAATAAAGATCTGTGAGAGCGGCAGGGGAAGAAAAGGCAACGATCACCTGGAAAAGAAAATACATTCCTCCCTCCCTTAACTTGCTTTGGTTCTGCACAACTTCATGGCTTTGAAACTCAAGGTCCAATCAAACACAGCCAGAATGGCCAATAAGTCAGGGATGGTACTTGCTAAGGTACTTGCCACTTGCAACATCTCTACTTTATCTTAACTTAAGTCCATTTTCCAAACACTCATTTGTACACCCAATTTATGCTA
The DNA here is from genome assembly GCF_965113315.1 of Podarcis vaucheri. Lineage (NCBI taxonomy): Eukaryota > Metazoa > Chordata > Lepidosauria > Squamata > Lacertidae > Podarcis > Podarcis vaucheri. The sequence continues at coordinate 94,692,759 of NC_138759.1, forward strand.
AATGTCTCTCCACATTTCATAAAATGTTCTTAGTGCTCTTGCATATTGAGTAATGTATCGGGGTCAGTGTAAGACTCCTTCTAATTTCCCTGGTGATGCATTAATTGGTTTGTGATAGGAATATGTACTCCCACTTGCATTTTCTTTTGAGTGAAAAAGTACATTGAAAACACTTGCAGCAGATGGATGATACATCTTACATAAAGCAGTCTCCAAATGGCTAGTGTCTGGAGACAGTAATCCATGTGGCATTACTCTTTCAAGAAGGAGAACTTTAGTGGACTGTGTACAGACAGGGTGGTTGTTTCACAGGTAGAAGACCCCAGTTTGTTTATTTATTATTTTAAGAAAACGTATGCCTTGCCCTTCCACTGCGATCACAACATTAAGGGGCAGCTGGACATGTTACTGAACAGAATGAAAGCAATGGCCAATCTAACAGATTATACTCTGATTGGTAGCAGCTCCAACAGAAAAACCAAGGGCTGACCCCTGGACCTTTTGTGTGCGAAACTATGTGCTGTAATACTGAGCTGCAGTAGCCTCTCCCCACTAATCTCTTACCTTCCAGCAGGCTCTACCTCTAAACACACTCTTCCACACTCCCAGCTCCTACCAATAGTAATGAGAAAGTTTCTGGGGAGCTGGTAATGAACCTGAAGTTACTGATACTCTACAGATAAAAGTCCTTCTCCAACTTTACCATTTCCAACCTACTTAAACCTGCGAAGACACCATTACTAGAGATATAGCACATGTGCAAATAATCTGCAAATTAAAATTGACTTGTACTAATTCTAGCAGATAAATACCAATTATGAAAATAGCAAAGTAGCTTTTGACAATTTAAACAAATACATGTAAAATATACAGTGGTACCTCGGGTTACAGACGCTTCAGGTTACAGACGCCGCTAACCCAGAAATAGTACCTCAGGTTAAGAACTTTGCTTCAGGATGAGAAGAGAAATCGCGTGGTGGTGGCGCGGCGGCCCCATTAGCTAAAGTGGTACCTCAGATTAAGAACAGTTTCAGGTTAAGAACAGACATCCAGAACGAATTAAGTTCTTAACCCGAGGTACCACTGTATGTCTTTTGCAAGCAGCTTTAGCATATTAGTGGGCTAATGACACACTTTTTCATTGAGTAGAAAATTGATTAATACATCACCAAGAAAATTACAAGAGGTCTTGCACTGACCCTAACACATTGATCAATATATAGAAGCACCAGGAGAAATTATGAAACAAGTTAAATGATATTTAACTTTTGGCACAAATTTAGAGTGAAACTAGATGAGACATTTGCGATCTGTAATTGTATCATCTATCTCTTTTAATTCCTTTTAAAAGCAGCAGCTGAGACCCTGACTCTTATCAAGACCATAGTGCGGGAGGTTAATGATTTTACTCCATGCCACTTTCCCAATTTAATCACACACAGATAGATTTGCCATGATAGGAACACTCTTCTACCCACAGTTTCCCCTAAAAGAACAAATAGTATATTAGTAGTAGAATTTACAGCATGAAAATAGGGGGAAAGTTGATCATCCTACAATACAGCTTCAATCCAAGCCCACTTTCCTTTGTTGCTTTAAAGAGAGAGAGGGAGATGAAATCAAAAAGGGCCAACATCTCATCTAGTTTGGCATTTACTTACAAAAGAGTATTTGCAAAAGTAATTTAAGTTCAGCAGCTACCAATGGCAAGACTGAAGGTAACTGAATGCTGTTTGGTGAAAGCCAGAAAATTCAGGGGTATGGTTGAAGATGTGATACCAATGCAAAGGCATCAAAGTCTTATGCACTGCTTTCACTTATTTTCCATATCCGTATCTTGCCAGAAATCGTAACAAGTGTCTCACCAACTCCTCCCCAGGAGTATTAATCAACTTCATCTGATCACAGCTTTGCTACTACTGATCACCCTCTTGTTTATTTGTTTATTTAGTAAATTTATCTCCTGCACTTCCTCCCAAAGGAGCCCAGGACTTCAGGAAGAATAACTCTTGATATGGACAACATACTTTCGTTGTAGGGCATTGCTATCTATAGACAGAATGAGGTGGACGCCCCAGGCATCTGATTTTAGGCAATGTGAAAGTTCAGCAAATTTTTGCTTTTTAATTTGTTGTTATTGGGTGAAATAATGTCATGCAAGTAGTAGCAGAGCTTTGAAAAATTGAAAAACAAAGTGCGAGATTGGCTCCATTACTATCAAATAATGGAGGCATACAAATTGGACAAAAAAGTTGGTTTCCAGGTGGAAAAATGAAAATTGGAAACAGAATTGTTAGATCCAAAAACTAAGAATTTGTCAAGAATGTATAACTTGCTGTTGAAATGGAACGCTCAGGATGAAACGGTGAAATCAGCTATGATTAAATGGGCACAAGATGTTGGATATAACATAATGATGGCTGACTGGGAACAGTTATGGACCACAGGTATGAAATTTACGGCATGTAATGCCTTAAGAGAAAACTTAATGAAAATGATTTATAGGTGGTACATGACACCAGTTAAGCTTCAAAAAATCTATCATTTGCCCGATAATAAATGTTGGAAATGTAATGAGACTGAAGGTACATTCTTTCACCTTTGGTGGACATGCCCAATGATTAAGGCATTCTGGGAGATGATTTACAATGAAATGAAAAAGGTATTTAAATATACCTTCCTTAAGAAACCAGAGGCCTTTCTTCTGGGCATGGTCGGCCAATTGGTGTTAAAGAAGGATAGAACTTTCTTTATGTATGCAACAACAGCAGCAAGAATACTCATCGTAAAATATTGGAAGACACAAGATTTACCCACCAGGGAAGAATGGCAGATGAAGTTGATGGACTACATGGAATTGGCGGAAATGACTAGCAGAATCCGAGACCAGGGAGAAGAGTCGGTGGAAGAAGACTGGAAAAAGTTTAAAGTCTATTTACAGAAATACTGTGAAATTAATGAATGTTAGAAAGATGTTGGAATGAAGTTATATGGCTTTAGTAGAAATGTTATAAGGAATTAAGTATAAATAGATTATTAGAGCATTAAAGAGAAAAATAAGGTTAGAATGTGTTAAGACAATTATAGGATAGAAAACAGAGGAAGATGGAAAGGAATTGCTGAAACAATTAATAGAAGTGGAATACAAAAAGGGAGGTGTGAGGAGGTCGTGGAAATTAGTGAAAGAAAGATTAGATATTTAAATTGGACTGTGTTTTAAATGGTTTTTGTTTTGTTTTGTTAGTTGTATGTTAGTGTTTTGCAGTTTTTTGTATTGTATTGCATTATTGTATGTTTTTTCTTTTTTGGTTTTTTGTAGTGTTGTGTTCAATTTGTTGGAAAACTAATAAATATTATTATAAAAAATAGACTTCCACTTGCACAATGAGAACTCTCTCTGCAGCTCCAAAATCTGTTCAAGGGGAGGGGGGGTCCCCCAAGCCTGCAGAACAGGCTTTGAAGCTGCGTATATGGGAGGAGAGGAAGGGGAAGATGGAGAGAGGAGGTTGACACATGAAATTCTGCCTTAAGCAGCAAAATAATTTGGGCCAGCCCTGACAGTAACTGATAAAGGTCCTTCAGGAATATTAAAAAATAATATTTTCATAGCAGATCTCTTGTACTTGACAGTTTAATTTTCAGCATTTATAAATAGAGAATAAAACCCAGCAGGAAGTCTTCAAAAGGGAAAAATCCTGCCTGAACATGGATGCAATGGATGACAGCATCAAGTCCCTGACCTCTCATAATTTCTTGGGAAATTATGCTTTTACTATTATAATACAAGTGTTCCGAGTACACAAATACAAAATACAACAATGAGGACCAAATTAGAACAGCTATTCTTATGTTCCACAGAAAGCATCTGAGCTCTGAATCAGACAAAACATAATAAGACGAGCTGTTTCTCATCTGACTTTCTTGCACAAGATGTTCTATAAAAATCCCTTTTAAGGAGCTCTAAAAGTGACATCAACTCAGGCCAGTGCAATGGGTGGGGTAGCCAGGTACACTTGTCCCAGGCCTTGGAGGGCTAAATCATCTAGGAGGCCCTGTCAGGGACCGGCTGCTTTTTTGTATGAGTTTATAATTTTATTCTAACATGGACTTCCGGGTTGGTGCCTCCGGCAATGGCGGAATTCCTCTGATTGGGAGGAATTTGGGTCTGTACCGCCACGGTGAAGGCGGAGACCCGTAAAAATCACAGGCAGGAGAATCCTGTGAACGTGGGATTCGGCGGGCACCTTTTGCGCCTCCCCTACTCGCGGGGAAACCCGGTTTCAGGGATCCGGAGCGATGTGGGGTGAGCGGCGCGGTGCTGGGAATCGTCTGTTTCTTCCACGGAGCGAAGCCGCATAGCTGTTGTCGGAGAGCACTGACTTTTTCCTGTGGACAATTTGACTCTAAAGTAATTACCCGTGAGTAGAGCTGAATTGGGAAGAATTGGATTTTTAAACGTTTAATCTGGCATCGAAACGGGGAGGTTCAATACAGGAAGTCCGCCTCCCCCTTTTGTAGATAAACTGAAGCAAGGAGGCTGCAGGCTAAAGTCTTGGAAAGCCTTTTGTAAAAGACTAAATTTCCATCGGTTAAGAACTAACCCCCCCCTTTTTGGAGACAGGAGAAGGGGGGGGAGTGGTGGACTGAATATGCCTGTAGGAGAGAGTTAAGAGAGTTAAAATACCACCGCTCTGACCCTGGAAATGGGCTGCTAGTAGGATTGATGTTTTTTGGAACGTCCATTGACAGCGTTTAGAACGTTCATTGACAGGTAGCTAAACAAGAGAATACATTGTTTCTACTGTCTCCGGTTGTTTTCAAAAAAAGGAGGAAAGTAACTGAAAATTGAAACTAACTTTGGATTATTGAAACTGTGTTTAAAAGAGGACATACTGACCAATACAAATAGAAACTGTTTTCCCCTAGTGGAAGCTTTTGAAATTGGTTATTTTATAGGAGCTGGGCTAGTGGAATTTCCAGCTGCAAGATAAAAAATTGTGAGTCTTTGGAATTGACCTTGATTCTCTTAAGGGTTATGGCAAATGGAAAGGAAAAAACAGACGGGATGTCGACAGAAGAGGCCTTAGTGGTTGCATTATTGAAAATAAACGATTCGCTGGAACAACTTCACAAGAAAACAGACGTGATAAATGTGAAAATGGATGCTGCAAATATTGAAATTGACTTAATCGTAGAAAGTTTAAATAACTTGGGACAAAAGGTGAATACCAATTCAGAAACCACCCAGAAATTGACACAGGAATCTACTCTGATACGGCAAACTGCAGATGAAGTCAGGGAAAAAACCCTTGCTGCTGAATCTAAAGCAATACAACTAGAGAGGAGAGTCCCATCCATACAAAGACAACCTGATGAACATAAGCTGACATTCGTTATGATTGAACTTAAGGAAAAACAGTTGAATTTGAGGACCAGAGCCTTATCTGAACTGGAAAAGGAAAGCTTGACAGAGTTTCAGGAGGCGACAGAACTAACATCGGTTGAGAAAGAGAGGTATTTGGGGGTTAGTATGACCGCCAAAAATGTGAATCTGTTTAAGGATAACTGTGAAGGATGTTGGATTGAAGAGAAGGGGGATTTGGAAATGTGGACAAATCAGAAGTTGTTACTGTTGGGCTGAGTTACTGTGGTGGGGATGAGGGCTGCTGTGTTGCTGGGGATGTTGCTTTTGTTTCAAACACTGCAAGTTTTGGATGGGATGGATTGTTTCAGGAGGTGGCAGAGGGATGTTTCTAGAGTTGTTTGGCAGGGCAGGAAGCCTCGAGTAAAACTTAAGATATTGACGGATGCCAAAGAAGGAGGTGGACCTGCCCTGCCAGACCTCTAAATTTCGTTGTGAACCATCTGCTTTTTGCTGGTTGAGAGAATGGCTGCTTCTTGAAAGCACTGAAGTGTTGGATAATGGCAGACAAAGTTGATGGACTATATGGAATTGGCGGAAATGGCTGGCAAGATCCGAGACCAGGGAGAAGAGTCGGTGGAAGAAGATTGGAAAAAGTTTAAAGACTATTTATAGAAATATTGTAAAATTAAGGAATGTTAGAAAAATGTTGGAATGAAGTTATATGGCTTTAGTAGAAATGTTATAAGGAATTAAGTATAAACAGATTAATAGAAAATTAAAGGAAAAATAAGGCAAGAATGTGTTAAGATAATTATAGGATAGAAAACAGAGTAAGATGGAAAGGAATTGCTGAAACAATTAATAGAAGTGGAATACAAAAAGGGAGGTGTGAGGAGGTCGCTGGAAATAAGTGAATGAAATATAAGATATTGAAAATGTTTGAGGTGTTTTTAAATTGTTTTTGTTTGTTTTTGCTTTGTTTTGTTAGTCCATGTAGCGTTTTTGTATTGTATTTGTATTGTTTTTTCTCTTTTCTTTTTTTGTTTGTAGTGTTGTGTTGAAAATGTTGAAAAAGTAATAAATATCATTTTATATATATATATATATATATATATATATATATATATATATAATTAATTAATTTTATTCTAACATGACTCGCGACCCAGCTCTCGGACAAGTTCTGCACAGGCCTGCATAAACTGCTACTGCTCTGATTGTCTCAAAGATAATGCACTTTACACTGGGACAGCTTCCTTCTGCAAAGCTGGAGGCTAAAGGTGGTTTTTAAGAGGAAGTAGATAGGGTAGGATGGAGGCGTAAATGCCTGTGACATATATATTCATTTCTTTTGTCTCATTTTCAGCAAAAAAAATTCTTTTTCAAGTACCACCAACATAAACTAAAAGGGGGGGGGAGTGGGGAGATATTTCCAATAATGGGATGTGTTTAAACACCCTGCATTATGATGCCTTATTTATTTCAACATAGCAAATAAACTGTGAGACGAAGTTAATGCAATGCTCTAGATCAGTCCATCAGTATAAGTACTTCTACTTACCAGCTGGAATGATCTCCCCTCTCCTCTCCTAATGCACTGTTCAGGGCACGGCAACATGAGGAAACCCCACAGTCTTTGCGCAGGCTTCCCCAGTAGGACCCATTAGTTGAATCGGGCCCAAAGTTTTGAAAAGTTTGACCACAGTACTTGAAAATGGCCTGTTTGGGGTCTGAGAGTGGATGGTCCATGTTGGAAACCCCAATTCAGGTACAAAACGCCATAGATGACGAATGGACAAATCATTCTCTTTGACTATCACCCTACTCACAGTTTGTGCGACAACAAGCAAGCAGTGCAGCCTTAATTAAAACAAAAAACTATGAAGAAAATTCCATTCTGTTCATGATACATTGATTCTTTTTATAAAGATTCACTTACTTGACTATTTTATTGCACTGTATTTATAGTTATTCATCTTCTTTACATTATTTGCCACCTTATATTTGAAAGCAGCTGAAACTGATTATCATCATGGACTTGGATCCAAAGTTGTCCTGCTCATGGATGGAGTGGAGGAAGAGATTTTTTGCTGATTCCTCCACTCCCGCAGCCCCTGACACTACCTCCCAGACTCAGCTACCTGCCCCCCCCAACCCTCTGGTGCATATTTGGGAACAAGAGGGGGAAGAGAGAATAAATGAAAATTGCTACCCCTGCTTCCTTCTGCCAGTGGAATTTCACTCACAAGATCTTGGAATCCAACCCATAATATACATACATCAGAAACAATTTTATGTTTAATTGGGCATTTGTCCTCTTATCACTACACACCCACCCCACCCCCAAAAAGCATGCTAGAGACGAACAGATTAAAAAAGTGAGGGCTGCAAGTGTTGTAATGATCACAGAAGCATACAGTGAAACAAATCATCTTCAGAGAGGAGCTGTCAGAATATATAGAACATCTTACAGCAATTAAACTGGTGAGGCCTCAACATGAAAGGTAATTCAAAATCAAAGCTTGTTCCAGGCTGATCAGGCTGCTGTGTCTTATAAGGGAGTGCTGCTGTCAACTTCCTGCCTCACCCTGAAGTTTATTCTATAATCTTAGGCCTCAGCTGTGGACTATGCCATTTACAGCATCATCATCATGCCACTTTAAACAGCTGTGCCACCTCAAAAGAATCTGGGACCTGTAGTTTTGTTAAAGGTGCTGAGAGTTGTTATGGTGGAGACCCCTATTCCCTCCACAGAGCTACAGTTCCTTAGGATGAGGGATTGCCTGTGAAACCACTCTATAAACTATAGCTCTGTGACTGTTTAAAGTGGTATGATACTGCTTTAAAGCCTCTCTCCTCCTCATGCAGCTGCCTTACATCCATTTCTCACCCAAAAGCCCTTTCCACACAATTCTTATAAAGGAAAGGCCATACAAGAAGTCATTTTTCTCTCACTATGATTATCTGCAGAGAAAGGAGAAAGCTGGGGATGTGACAGCAGGGGGGAATACACATCTTGTAGAGCCTGAGCTTCAGGATTCCTTCTCGGCCCACAGTGCCAACTCTCATTCCAATCACACTCATGTGGAGTGATATTTGGGATGTGGAATAGGTTTTCATCAGAGTGGTGATGACATCCACACCCACCTTTCCTTGAAAGGAGTCCCTCACTTCACAGTCATTCCTCCTTGCATAGTTTCTTGTTGGTGCATAGATGTGTGAGGAAGCCGTTTCACTCCATATCTAAGACTAAGATAATGATGGCTGGTGAAAGGATTAGGTACACCTGTAACTGTTAAGAGTCTAGGCTCTCAGGGTCCTGAATATTCCTGAGATATAGGAATATCCATTCCATCACCACTCCCGCCCCATGTAACCTCGATACTTGATTACAATGCAAGCTGGCTACATAAACCCCCTCGGTAGATGTATTATATTGTATAACTATACTTATGGGAAACTATTATTTTTCCACAGCAGTGTTCTTGCAAGAACTAATTGACTTGAGGTGAGGAGGGTTACGGGGGAAGCAAAGAAACTGAGAGCTCATTAGTGGCTTTTAAAAAAGACAACAGATAAGATTCTAGAAGCAAGTGGGAGAGTTGGAAGCCAGAGAAAGGATATAATTTCCAAAAAATGATGCAGTTTTGCATGGTTGGCTGGACACAACATATTCAGGCCCCTTGCCAAATCAAGGCATATTAGGACATGTGTAAGACATGCCAAGAATCGTGTCGTAGTTCAAACACTTTTGACATTAGCTGTTTCTGCGGGCTTTCAACTCTGTTTCGACAGCTGATGCTCACCAGATACACCAGACCTGGTTCTATTTCCAACAGTGATAATGAGGAGGCATGCATAGCAGAGCTAATTAAGCAATAAAGACAGAACTTTACATACTCAAATATGTGCAGATTTTATTTTTTGATTAATGAAGAATGATACCAAGCAGACAAAAACACGCAAAGATTAGGGGATAAGTGCGCAATAACTATGTTTTTATGACATTTATAAACATAGGTAGTCTATTCAAACTGTCCAACATGCACCACTGTAGACACTTGGTGGGGAGCAATATGTTTGAATGCTCCTCCCCAATTAAAATAAACAAATCTGTGCAGAGAGGAAACCAGATGCCATGGAGATGTATTCTTTATTTATATTAATATCCCACCTTTCTTCTGTCACGGAACATAGGGTATACATGTGATTCCCAGGTGGTCTCTCGTCTAAGCCCTGAGGACCAAGGTCTCACATGCCTTCAGAGTAACTTAAACACATCCTTGACATGCCAATTGCCTATGTTTTCTGAGTGCCCACATCTACTATATGAAGTAGTCCAAGAATGAGCTTACCATGTGATCTGCTATTTGTCTACTCCAGACCTTAGTTTAGCCTAAGGTGGCAGTCACAAGCCTTCTCATCATGTTAGTGGTAGCCTATAGCTGCTCCCAAAGTCTTGGTGTTGTACCCAATGTAGCACTAGGTAACCAGTTCTATTAGCATAATTTATTTGTTAATTTCTCAAAGATGGCTATTTCTTTTTTTTATATATATAAAATATTTATTAAAAGATGGCTATTTCTTGAACTGTTTTGTACCTATTGTTTATTATTGTGCCAGAAAGACTTAAAGGTCTACCCAATGTCTGGAAATTACGTACTGAAATTAGTATGAGTATGTTAAAGGTAAAGGTACCCCTGACCATTAGGTCCAGTTGTGGATGACTCTGGGGTTGCGGCGCTCATCTTGCTTTACTGGCCAAGGTAGCCGGCGTTTGTCTGCAGACAGCCTTCCAGGTCATGTGGCCAGCATGACTAAGCTGCTTCTGGTGAACCAGAGCAGTGCACGGAAATGCCGTTTACCTTCCTGCCAGAGCAGTACCTATTTATCTACTTGCACTTTGACATGCTTCTGAACTGCTAGGTGGGCAGAAGCATGGACCGAACAATGGGAGTTCACCCCGTCACGGGGATTCGAACCGCTAACCTTCCGATCGGCAAGCCCTAGGCTCTGTGGTTTAGACCACAGTGTCACACACGTCCCATGAGTATGTTAGGTCCATTAATTTCAAAGGGTCTACTGTGAGCTGAATACAACAGAACCCACAACTAGCATTGTGAATAGATTACTTAAACCTAGGGAAAGATGCTCATGGTGCTGGACTTAGGAGTAAAAAAGTTTCTCATTGCCCTTAAAATACTCACCTGTCTTCTTCTAGGGTCAGTGATGGCCAAACTTGGCCCTCCAGCTGTTTTGGGACTACAATTCCCATCATCCCTGACCACTGGTCCTGTTAGCTAGGGATGATGGGAGTTGTAGTCCCAAAACAGTTGGAGGGCCAAGTTTGGCCATCACTGTTCTAGGCACTAATACTCCTCTCTTGCATCAGGACAGCTGTGACAAAGGCAGACAAAGGGTTATTGATTTCATACCCTTTGATGTCACAGAGTATTGTGACATTAAATCCAGGCAGCTGATTACTTGGGGCCTCAACATTTAAGAGTATCCCACACTCAACAAACAGATCAGGTAGTCCCCATCAGGAAAGAATGATCTGTGTGAACACTGTGAGCATAAAAAGAATGTCTTTAGAAATTACATCTGCCTACTGCATTTTGAGTCTAACATGAGGTGCTATCACTACTGAGACTGAAAACATTGTTTAAAATTCTAAAAGATTTTCAAAAGCATAAATTTTCCCATATTTTAACCGACAGAGCTAAAAAGTCAATTTTATCTCAAGAACAGTGTTAACAGTCACATGATTTCCTATTTGGTCGTTAGCCTGTCAAATTATGCGCAATAAATCTTTTAGCAGTTGAACACGACACAAAAGAGTTGTCAGATGAGGAATATAAGGAATGTGTCAGTCATCGTAAATTAAATGAATTTTAAAGGGAGACTACTTGCAAAAACTCAAACTGGGTATAACATTCTAACTTTTTGTACTAAAAGAGTAAAAGCCACTAAGAGATGTTCATAAACAATGTGAATTTAACTGTCTACTTTTCCTTTACAGGTGAAACAAAAATGTAAAGGGAATTCTGAATTACGGTAGATGCAGTCTCTGAATTCAGGGTGTCATATTCCATTTAGGATTGTACAAATAGCTTATAGTTTTGTCAATTCTGCAATAACATTCTGAAGCCTCAGTTCTGCAATCTGAATTTTTGTACTATAGACTTCAAAATGCTAAATGCTGAAGTGCTGGTATTTCTGCAAGTCTATAGTGCAAAATAGTTTCTACTTTTAAGCTTTGTATTTCTAAACTTTAACTCTATGAATGTTTGATTGTAAATGTGAATTTCTACCAGTGGGATAATAAAGCAAAATGAATCTTTTACCTGAACTAAATATATCAGATTAATTGTTTCTAAAGATAGCCACTATGATAATTTTTCACAAATACTTCCATTTTCAAAAAACAAGAAGTCTAAAACTAAAGAAACCGGTCTGCAACTTGAAAGTCAGTAATAACTGAGACTCTCCTATAGTGTGTTACCAAACTGCTCAGCCTCACTGCCATTTTTTAGTATCACCCTAGCACCCTGACTCCAAACCCCTTTTGTCTAGGAAAGTATGGTGAGACTGAGGGAGGGGAGTGTTCTGTCTGGCATGCCAAAATGTTTGCCTTACTGTGGTGTTCAATTCCTCCCAAAGCATCCAATTCTATGCAGGGTTGAGAATACTGTACCCATTAAATAGGGAAAGCAGGAAGGGTTTCTAAGGTCAAATTCTATAAAGTCTATTTGAGTGGCTTGTTTCAGATACATGCCCAGTAGTTACATGAGCTGAGCAAACATACTCTCACTTTTAAAAACCATTAACTGAGCTTATGACAATTTAGAAAAGAAAATGAATTGGTAGATAAATGTGATTCTACCAGTTCATGCTCTGAAACCTCAAACAGTAAAACCAGCAATCAGCTGAGCAGGCAGCTCTCTCTGCAGCCTTAGTGAATACCAATGGACAAACTTGCCCTTTTGTATCTGCTCAGTTGGCGTCTTGTAGCTTGTAGCTCTTGCTCGATTTATTTGTGACAACAATGTCCTAATGTTATCTGACAGCTACTATTAAAGTATCATACGCCTCTTGTATATGCAGGAACCTAGTTCAGGCTTCTGCTGCAGCTGGGATTCCACTGTAGGCTACTCTCTTCCAAGCTACAGGGATGGCAAAAGGATTATCATCCCATCCCTCCCTCCCTCCCTCCCTCACACACCAACAAACTTGTTATCACCCCCCACACAAGAGGGTCGAATCAGCAGGCCTGGGTAGAGTTTGCAGAAGAGCAAAATGTTAGGGGAGAAATGAAGGAGTACAAGAACCACCCCAAAACAGTTAAATGTGAATCCATTTAGTGGTGGACAAGGCCAAAGTCAGTGGGCAGGGTCAAAATGTAAAGGCACTTCTCTCTCCCCTTGCCAACTGCTTGCCCTCCACCCCCCCCCCTTGCCACTCTTCATTAAATTAGACAAAGATAAAGTTGTAGCTCAGTAGCAGAACATCTGTTTTTTATGCAGGCACAATCCCAAGCATCTCCAGGCAGGGCTGGGAAAATGAAACCATGAAGAGATGCTGCAGTCAGCATAGACAATAGAGGGACCAGTGGTCTGACTTAATATAAGGAATTTTCCCATCCTCTCATCCTCGGGTCACAGGTTACTAACTCATGGTTTAGAGATTAGCAAATGGTCAGGATGTTAAGTGTCCGTGCACAACAGATATTAAGAAAGATATGAACAACCAAGAACCAAGCAAACTGACTGTTGCTTTAGTGCAGGGATAGCCTTTCAGTTCCCAGACTACAACTTTCATCATCCCCAGCCAGCAAAGCCAATGATTAGGTATTATGGGACTTGTAGTTCAAAAAATATGGAAGGCACTACATTGGATACCCCTGTTTTAGTGTCTAGATTGTAACATTTAAAAATTATTTATCTGTACCTACTTTGAAGGAAATAACTTTTAATTCCCCATATTAAAGATAGAGATGAAAATCTGGAGTTGTATCCAACCAAGTTGTTCCATTTGCAAGGACTTTGGCTTGTGCTATGAAGCTTCCCCCTCCTTCTCCTCACCTCCATGCACCCCAGCAAACCTGTTCTGGAAGTTTCCCCTACCCTCCAGAGCATAATTAGGGAAACACACAAGGTGAGGAGAGGGAAAGGAAGTCCCATTGCACAAACCAAAGTTCTAGAGCTAATGGGACAACTTCACTGTATATAACCCATAGACATTTACAATCTCATAGTGAAAGTGAGTGATAGAGGCATCTTTCATCTTTGATGATAGTGTCAACATTTCCATTGATTACAGACTAAAGTGGAAAAGGACAGCAAGTGTAAATCTGGATTGATGTATGTAGTCATACAGTTCAAAATGCCAAAAGTCTTATCGTCTGCCCTTTAATCAATTAAATTTATTTAATACATTTAATAAATTTGCATGGGACAAAACACCTCAGCCCATCTTTCCTTTTGAGATTCTGAAGGGCATCCAAGACGACATATACTTCTATAAACTAAAGCTACAAAGGATGGCCATCTTTAACATTTGGTATTTTTTATTGCCTTTTACAGTAACACAGTGGAACTAAAAATAGCCTCTAAAAATAAGCAAGTGTGCCCTAAAGGCCAGTGCAGATGAAACTCACACAGACCCAGCGACTAAAATTGGTCTCCACCAATGAATCATCTTCAGTCAGCCTCAGTACTAGTTTACTATATGAGAGAGAGTGGGGGGGAACAGTTGTTGAAAAATTAATTTTATGGATAAATCTGAAATCTCTAAGCTTTGTACAGTGACAAATCAAAACTTTGTTATCTTTTAGAAGCAATAATGTTTATATGGCTTTGTCAGGAGGGGAGAACAAGAATATCAGCTTAAGAAAAAAAGAGCAAAAGTGAGCCATGTTTTGCCTTACAGCTGTGAAAAACTGCATGAAGAGCAATCCTTTTTTTTTTTCAAGGAGAAAGACTGCATTCCTTCAAACATAGCAAAGGCTGTACAGAGAAGTCTGGATAGTACAAAGTTCTAGCTTATAGCCAAATTGAATGTTTTAAAGCTAGGCTGGAGCTCTCAAGATTCTGGCTATAATCCAGTTATGTATTCATATAAATCATGCAAAATTCAACAGCATTTTGTGCATGTAACGGGCAACACTTTTGTACTTAGAAATAAAATAAAACGAATAAGTGAATCCAGATATGTACCCTTAACATAAAGCAAAAGAACAACATGGTCCAGGTTTAAAAGGCCAGTGTAGATAAAATGTTGGCCCCTTGCTAACCCACTATTATCATAAACCACCCAGCCTGTGGAACACATGTTCCTTCCTCATAGCCCCTCACCTCTCCAGAGCAAATTCCACCCCCCCTTCCTCCTCAAATTCCTTTTAGCAGTTCATCTGTTGATCACTGCTCCCCTTAACACAGGATCTGAAACCTATTTCAAACTTTGCCAGTTTGAAATGGAGGTTAACTTTCACTGCGGTTAAAGGTGGCACCAAAGAGCTGCTTAATCACAATTTGGAGAAAATTTGCACTGAGAACTAACAGTCATTCCAGAAGTTGCCTCTGGAGTGATTAATCATGTGTTACAGGGACCAAGTGTCAAATCTGTTCCAGCCACTGATACTACCTGGCTGCTGCTATGGAAATTGCAAATGGCAGCTTTCTCAAATGGTAGGCCATGGGCCATTAGTGAGCCTCCTCCACCCAGTGCCTCCTCACTTACTTGCAATGCCCCATTCATATAACACAGGCTTTTGGTTGGACCAGTGCCAGCACCAACAGCTTGCCACATTCATGACAGTGGGATTTAGTTAGAGAGCATGTGAAGTCAGAGGGGACGGGGGAATGAAATCTAGGGACCTTATGATGGATAGACCAAGTAGCTGACTAAAAGAGTGTCCTGGTTCCCAACCTCAGACATAGTACTCAGAAACCAGAGAGCTTTATTTAAGAAATCAGCACACGGTCGCAGGATACACAGTTCATAGGTCTATAATCAGAGCTCTAGGATACATGACTAGGACAAGCAAATATACTGTCCCAACATTTGACACTCCTGCTCTGCTCCATATTTAAAGAGCAGGATGGAGGCCACCATTCACGCAGTGGCCTGGGACATCTGCTGTGTCTTCTAACACCTTTGATTCACATCCTCACTTCCACTCCCACAACCCACTACTCTTTCCAATCTGGTCTCCTGCTGGCTGAGTCCAGGTGCAATAGCTCCCTGCTCCACCACAGAAGAGCAACCTGACATTGGGTACCAAAAACTAGAAAGGCAGGGTGGATAGGTGACCACAGGGGATGGGGTGCGGTCCAAGACAGAAGGTGGAACGAAGCAATGGCATGCACCTCTTAACCACTCCTTCCTCTGTCCTGCACTGCTAAACATCTGGGGGTGTTAAAGCATTTCCCCCAGAAAAGCACACAAGAAGAACATAAAAGCAAATGTTACCTAACCTCCATTAACTGGAAATCCCATTGAATTCAGCAGGACTTAATGGTAGGATTCCACTGCTGTGTTTCACAACAGAGGCTTGTCCTCTGCAGGGGAGATTATAGATGATAGATAGATAGATAGATAGATAGATAGATGATAGATGGATGGATAGATAGATAGATAGATAGATAGATAGATTAGATAGATAAGACAGACAGACAGACAGAGAAATAGATAGATAGATGATAGATAGATGATAGATAGATGATAGATAGATAGACAGACAGACATGAAAATTGCTGTCTCAAAGAATTTAGAGAACTTCCAAAGAATGATCATACGTCAACAGAAAATTATGTTGGTAATTGTCAGCTGATTGTGTAAACTCTATCTCCACTCACCACTCACCCTGCCCTGTTACTTTGTAGTTGGTGTAATTTTCAGTCCTCTCAAGGGCCACAGAGTCAGAAAAATTGAGAATCTCTGGTACACAGTGTATAGAATTGTTAATGTCACTTGAATAGAACTGTTTGCCCCAAACTCAAGTGGTCATAATAAAAAAATTCCTTCCAGTAGCACCTTAAAGACCAACTAAGTTAGTTCTTGGTATGAGCTTTCTTGTGCATGCACACTTCTTCAGATACACTGAAACAGAAGTTGTGTCAAGTGGTCATGTGAACCTGCCCAATTTGCACCCTAACTTATATTGATAAGCCCACTCCTGCCAACTCTCACCACAGATTTAAGTGTGGGTTCAATTACAAGCAAAGCAACACAACTATGCAATCAGTTTATGCTGCTGTCTAAATTAGGTGAGTGAATTCAAACATGAGGCATCCATTTCCTACATTACACATTGCTTTGGGTATACAGAAATTCATGAATTGGTTAATAGAAGTAGATGACATTCATATTAATAGGCAGGCATTCAAAGTTGAAAGCAAAGTGGCCAGTGCCCAAATATCAATCATGGAAGCAGATAAGAACTTTATTACTGGGTAGATTCCATTCTATAATGGAATCTGCACAGAACAAGGCATTCCAGGACGTTTTGTTTGTTGTGTTGTTCCTGCAAAGCATAAACAATCAAAATGACTTTCAGGTCTCACCCTGTGTGTTCTGAACCCATCAGCTGTACTGGACCTCATCTGGTTCCTGCAGAGAACAGAAACAATCCCAGTGCCAGGGTCTTTAGAACAAAGCAAGGGAGTTGGCATGCTTAAGAGAGGAAAAAACAAAAAGGTTGGATCTCAAATGCTAAAACATGGATGTAGTTCATTCCTAGACTTAGCTTTATAAACAAACACATTAAAAAAGCATTCTTATTTAAAAACAAAAAACGGTCGACAACCCAACCCCTTATTATTGAATTTAATATTTCAGCAGTACTGTCTGTAAATGTGCATAGAGACATGCAAGCTGGGGGAAGGAAAAGAAATCTAAAAGCTACGATCCTTGTTGAGGAAGAAAACACCTCTGTTTAGATGTTTGGTGCTATCAAACCCCTACATAGGCACTAAGAATCCTATGTTGCAAAAAACACTGATCTGCACCAAGTCTTGGACATCCATCTCTCTATCTGGAAATAGGGAGGCTAGATTCAAAGGACAGGGTTTATCTGCAAGAAAAGATAGAACTATGAAGGTAGGAAGATATATGTAAAATTTCATGCAGGGTGATATTTATAGAGATTCTGAGCAACTGCAAAACTTCCCAAACAATCCTCTCAGTGTTTTGGGAAGAGATTGCAGGGATTCCAGATGACTTAAGATGGAGAACATTACTTGACATCTCAATTCACAACTAAGTTTCCCTAATATTTCAGGTAACAAGCTGTCTCGGGCGGCCCTGTCCTGTCCTCTATTTTATTTGACTGAAAACATTTCTATACCACCCTTCAGCAGAGCACTTAGGATTGGTTCACAAAAACAAACAACTTGCCTTTAAGGAGTATTATTTCTCTTGTGAGTGAGCTAAAACTAGAACTCAAACAAACGTTTGTTTACATTCACAATAACTTGATTAAGGCCTGGTACAGAACAGGCTTGAAAATCCTTATCCTAAATGGCATGAAGGCTGACGTTTGCCACAATACTGAATTTTTTAGCTTTACAATCCCACATTCCCAAAGCAGCTACACAAACAGCACTGATTTATCTGGGGAAAACAGATCATATCCAGTTACATGTGAAAATAGTACTGCACCTTCTTTACTCACTACTCTTCAGCTGTGTTGCTGTGGCTTGAAATTAAGAGTAAAGTCAACCCCATCAGCAGAATCACACGAACTGTGCAGGTTGAGTGAAAGACACGTTTCCCTTTATTTTAGAAAAGAAAAACTCCCTACATTTGGAAAAGTAGAATGCCTAAGGAAATTGTGGTAGCTTAGCCACCTCCCTGGCATACTAGTTATCTCTAAGCAGAGTTTTAATGTACCCACAGCAAGAAGGGGAAAAACAGTCTGGCAGAGCAATAATTATCTAAATCCACAAAATTATTTTGTGTGGATATTTTGTGGATATTATTATTATTAATAATAATAATAATAATAAATTATTATATTTTTTATTATCTCCTACCACCCTTCTGAGAAAAACCCCACCCCACCCTCCCACTATATATAAGGGTTTGGTGACTTCAGTGTATCTGTGTATATTTGGTGTTTCAGTGTATCTGAAGAAGTGTGCATACACACGAAAGCTTACACCCAGAACAAACTTAGCTGGTCTCAAAGGTGCTACTGGACAATTCTTTTCTATTTATTTCAACTGCATCAGACCAGCACGGCTACCTACCTGAACACAAAATTATTGGTTAGATCTTACAGTTTGGTGCAGCATATGGTAGGGATCCAAACACCCGACAACCCAATTGCAAACCAACACAACCACTCGGTCCAGAAGCTGGGAAACATTAGTGTGAAGAAGGCAAACTCGTGCCCACCTTGGTGTGGGCTGATACTTTGTGGACTGTTACTTTCAATCTCTGTGTTTCACAGGCATTCCTTTAAGATCCTTGAAGAGAGTCCCCAGGGAGGAATGGGGGGGGCACCCACACATACCCCAATTATGAATCTTGACCAATTCCCCCAGGGCCTGCTGGAAAGTTGTGATGATACTATGAACATAATTTTAAAATCACAAAGTATATTGCTATAGGGATGGCAAAAGTCTTGCATCGCTGAAGCCATTCATGAATGTAGATGAAATTCTTTCCTAGCCACATCAGCTGTCTTAATCTCTGTCCATAGCAAGGTGATAAGTACACTGTGGTGATAAGGTGATAAGAACAAAGGCACCGTGGGAGAGGAATTAGTGATTAACAGTGCTGAAACCTGGGCCAGAACCCCAGTTTCTATCGCAGGAACAGATCAGAAAGAAGAGGTTCTTCCTCTGCTGTGTTCTGTGGCCCCACTCTCTGAAGACCAGCCAGCATCACTGATTGGTTCCTGGAATGGGATCTGGACCATGGTGTACCTAGTTAGCAGCCCAGCCAGATCACCATCTAGTCATACAGCTGAGGGATTTATCAGTCTCCTGCTACTCCCACCTCATGCAGGAGGGCAGTAAGCAGGTACCTCTAACATATGGGAATATCATTAAAACATGTGTCCCCTCTGTAACCTGAAGTGGCAAAGTCTCACAAGATTCTGCTAATCAGGTAGCTCAGTTCTAAAATATTATTTAAAATTTGATCAACTGGAGAACTGTGTATTAAATTAATGCAATCAAAATTAACTTTTTGGAATACCTCAGTTGTGTTGGGAGGTCTTGAGAAAGGACAAATAAGCACACCTGTGCCATATTTGGGGATCTGAAATTAAAGTCTGCTATCAAAAATAGGCCTGACTATACTCTTATTATTCATCCAAGGCAGATGAAAACCAGCTGCCAGGATTTGGGGTAAAGTCAATGACAAAGATTAGGTAAATGGGGTCTGGTTTCATTTTTTTACAATGGGCAAAATAGTTGATAGGTAATGGATGGTGTGCAGCCAATAAAAGGACCATAGTTACCAAAATCTGAACATACCATCATAGTTTATTTTAACACAGTCTGGTTTCAGTGTCTGCAAGCTACAAAGGCAAACCAATGACCACACTAACCCTGACTAGTCCATTGGGAAATGCTGTTTCCACATGTGCCTATTTGACCCAGACAAGGCAAAGCTCTGGTGAGGAAATAGTGATGGAAGAAAACCAGAAACCAAAAAGGAAACAACTGAGCTGAAGAAAGAATCAGCTACAGTATCACAAACAGAGACAAAAGAAACCATGCCAGGAGCAGCATGATCAAGTTAAACTTGGGCAGGCTGTGAACATCTTGGCAAGTGGTACAAAAGATTAAAAGAAGGCAAGGCAACAATGCTCCAATACCTTTAATATTCATGGAGAGGAGGGCAAGTATGTGTTTTTTTGGCAGATGCAGCTCTTCTCACATCTGCGTGGGAAACAGCACCACTTACACACATGGTACAGATTACAACCCCTGCCAACACTGCATCAAATAATCCTATACCTGGAAAAGGAGATATATGGGCCATACTGGTTGGAGTTGATGGAAATGGCAATCTAACTACAGTGGTACCTCGGGTTACATATGCTTCAGGTTACATACGCTTCAGATTACAGACTCCGCTAACCTAGAAATAGTACCTCGGGTTAAGAACTTTGCTTCAGGATGAGAACAGAAATTGTGCAGCGGCGGCACAGCAGCAGCCCCCATTAGCTAAAGGGGTGCTTCAGGTTAAGAACAGACCTCCAGAATGAATAAAGTACTTAACCCGAGATACCACTGTGTATCTGGAAGGCCACAGATTCTCCAACCGTGTCCTATATAATATTTAAACAGCACACATACAACAAACATTCATCCTCAAGTACTCCCAGCCAATCAGGGGTCATGTACTGGGTGCAATCACATCCCAATGCTATTTATTGTTGCTGTTTGATATAACTAATGGCAAATAAAGCCCGTCTAGTGTGAGGGAAATCCTTCTTATATAAGACACACAGTGATTCCAGTCAATTGGGGATCTCATTGTGAACATTTTCACTATCTTGTCTTGCTTCAACAACCTCCACACATCCCTTGCAAAAGCTGGAAGAAGAGTTGTGTCTTTCCATTCTGGGAAGATTTTAATGAAATGGTTCCCACTTTCAGCTAAGCCCAGCAGGCCAGTGCGAAACATTCACAATATGTTTTACTAGTAATTATTATTCTCTCTTCCTCCTCTTACAAGTGCTTCACTTGTTACTTTCATTTCATAAAGTGACATATTTATTTGCTGTTTTTATTTATTTATACCTAAATACACAGACCTCAGCTTCTGATAAATGGATTTAATTTAATCTTGTTCCCAGATTCTCTTCTCTACAACTTCAGGTTGTAAAACAATCAACTTTGTAACCAGAAAAAAAATGCAGGACAACAAATATTCAGAAGCTTGACTTGCAGTTCCCCTCACTGTTTCTACATCCTGAAATGGCAGGATAAAAATCCTCCTAAACCAGGCATGTCCAAAGTCCATTTTGGGGGCTTAATATGGCCCACTGGCTGGTTTAATCCGGCTCCTGTGGCAGTTTATTTCCTGGGGTAAAATCCTAAAAAAAACCCTCTTCAATCCTAAAAAAAAAGTCAACAAATTTGGTTGGCCCTTTGGTCGGCCCTCATGGCCCTTCACCTCGTCAAATCTGGCCCTCTTTGAAAAAAGTTTGGACACCACTGTCCTAAACATACGAAATAAATAAATTGTTCCACTGCTCCACAATATAACAATAGCTAGTAGGTGAATTCTTCAAAATCATGACAATTAGGTATAGAAATAGTTATTAGACTTGATAGCTAACAATCAAATGGTTTACTACTGGTAACTATAATAGATGCCTGTGGAACAAAACTAGCACAAAAATGGAATGGGAGTCATGACCTTGGAAGCTTCGCTGGCCACTGTTGCAGCTACAATGCTGGGTTACTTTGATCTACTCAATTAAGGGAATTACCATATTCTTCAGTAGACCAAAAAGGAAGGAGATGCCCCTCAAAGATGCAGATGTGGACTAATCTAAGCAATTTATTTCCATCCATTAACGTCTGCCATCTCATTTTTCCCTAACTACACAATTAACACATTAAATACTCAATTTCACCTAGAAACCCTTTTGCTATTTTTTTTTAATCACTGCTAATTTTTTTATCTGCCTCTTAGCAGCAAGGTCACCAGATTAATCAGCTAACAGTAACTGCAATAAATCTAGACCCCAAAGCCCATTTTTAACTATGTTGTTGTTGTTGTTTAGTCATGTCCGACTCTTCATGGTGTGTGCTAAATCTAAAACAGCTTTGAACTTTCATATTCCATTTCTATTTTTTAAAGAATCGGGTTCATTTTAACTGTGCTTCGCAATATTGTACATGAAGTGCAATATTTTATTTACTTACTTTCAGTGTCCTGGTTTGAGAACTTTACCTTGGTCTAAGAACGGAATCCGAACGGTGGAAGGGCACCGACGGCGGGAGGCCTCATTAGGGAAAGTGTGCCTTGGTTTAAGAACGGTTTTGGTTTATGAATGGATTAAGTTCGTAAACCGAGGTACCACTGTAGTAAAAGGGGAGAGATAGCTTAACACTGAATGTTAAACATAAATGTGCAGTGTAGCCCTTATTTGACTTGAGCATTAAAACCCTGTAGAAAAAGGTATATGCCATATGTGCAAATGATGGAAGCAAATAAACACATGCTCTGCAAGGTACACATTTTTTCCTAACGAATATACTCACATTAATACCATAGATTCTGGCATATAAGGCGACTTTTTAACCCCGGAAAAGAGGTTAACAAGTCGGGGGTCACCTTATACACCGGGTATGGGTGGAACGGAGCGGAGCCTCCCCCCACCCCCCGCTGTGGCGGCTCCGAAGCAGCAGCAGCAGCAAGCGGCAGGCTCAGCTCCACGCCGGGCGGCTTTCTCCTGACGCGGAGCTGCCCAGCGTATTAGGCAACTGGGCTTGCAGCTGCTAATTTGGGGGGTCGTCTAATATGCCCAGTTGCCTAATATGCCGGAATCTACGGTAATTTTTGTGTGCGTTAATCACATTGAGGGCTTTACGTATGTGATTTTGAATCCTAACGGCTCATTCTGCATTTATTTCAACCCTTAATGCCAGTGTTGAGGCCAACACTTTTTGCTGCAGTTGCAAAATACTTTGCCCATACAGTATACAGCTGAAGCTACATTTCTAGTTTCTACAGGCTGCTTCCGACAAATTATATCATTTTAGCACTGCAATCAGCTTTTGCTTTGCTGTTTTAGAACTATTTGGAAATAGAACTACTGTGCACACCCAGGATACAACTGGCCTTTTCAAAAGTCATTTAATTCCCACTGTGACAGACAAGCTTTCAAATAGAGAAATGCCAGATGGAAATTTTGTATGTGCTGATTAAATATTTTTAGAGAATATAAAACAATGCCTTCAGTTAAAACATGTTCTCTAATATTTCCGTACATGAATCATGGCTTCTTTTAATAACAATTCCAATAATAAACCAGAAGTTAAAGAAAAAAGAACTGAGCAAGCTTTTGAAAGGCTGGTGAAAGAAGTAAGGCTGCTGTTCTGATATTCACTGCCCCATATCTGATTTTTCACTTAAGCTGGGATGTCCATGATGATGTGGCTGGAGAAGATGCAATGCCTTGGACATCCATTTCTATCTACTGCTCCTATTGACAGCAGGGGTTCTAGGCACTATTCATTAAACAGAAATAACATAGTGCATGGCTGGAGACATAGGCACAACTCTATGGGGCTGAGGATAGATACGGACTGAAAAGGACTAGTGTGGATAGAAGAGCAGCTAAGCAACTAGCAGCAGATGGTATTGAAAGGTTGAGGCTACCATAATTGCCATAAGACATGGTATGGCTAACATGATGCCCTCTAGATGTCAGACTACAACTCTCGTTGGCTGCAGCCAGCTTTGCCAAATGGTCAGGGATGGTGCAAGTTGCAATCGAACAACTTATGACGGGTATCACACATGTTCTGGAACAGAGTGGGGAGAGGACTCATACAGGTGTCCTCAACAAAATTCTACATTGAGAAAACAAGTACGGTACATACCGTATTTTTTGCTCTATAAGACTCACTTTTTCCCTCCTAAAAAGTAAGGGGAAATGTGTGTGTGTCTTATGGAGCGAATGCAGGCTGCGCAGCTATCCCAGAAACCAGAAGAGCAAGAGGGATCGCTGCTTTCGCTGCGCAGTGATCCCTCTTGCTGTTCTGGCTTCTGGGATTCAGAATATTTTTTCTTGTTTTCCTCCTCCAAAAACTAGGTGCGTCTTATGGTCTGGTGCGTCTTATAGAGGGAAAAATACGGTAACTCGGTGCGTTACTGAGGTATACTAGCAAAAGTACTAAGATAGGATGTGGGAGCTGAACCAAGTTCAATTCCAATACTAGGAAGGTCATACAGGACACCAGGTGCATATCATATTACCAAGTTACTCATCCTATAGTTCTATCACACAGAACTGTTGTGAGGGTAAGTAAGGTTTGTAAAACGCTTTCTGCACTGCAATATAGACAAAGAGAGAAGTGATGAAGCAATATTATACCAAATAAGCAAATCATATTAACTTTAATCAAGTACATTCTTATAGCAATATCTGCAACATTTACTGATTTTCTTAAAAAATAAAATTTCTAGATTGTCAGCTACAAAGCAAAGCAAAATGGCATGGGGAAGGCGGGGGCAGTTTGGACAAGACTACAGTTACACAGAGCTATACAAGGGACAGAAATTCCTAAACACATCATGGAAGACCTGCTAACCTCACTTCTGACAAATTCTTTATGGCCATTGCTCTCATATTAAAATACCCCCCCCATGTATGTATGTATGTATGTATGTATAAAATTTATTAAACAGTTTTCTGCCAAGAAGGCACTCAATAATGATATAGAACAAGCCAATAAAAAACAATTCATTCAAACAACTAAAAGAATAATAGAACCAGTGCAAAAGACAGGAACGCAATTACAACCACGTTAAAGTGCAGAACAGAGGCCCCAACTTCAGAAAAAGATTGTGGGGGCCCAATGCAACA
Organism: Podarcis vaucheri; assembly: GCF_965113315.1. Classification (NCBI taxonomy): domain Eukaryota; kingdom Metazoa; phylum Chordata; class Lepidosauria; order Squamata; family Lacertidae; genus Podarcis; species Podarcis vaucheri. The sequence goes on from NC_138759.1 coordinate 94,717,691, forward strand.
TCCTGATGTTACAAGTGTGACATTGCAAGGTGTCAGGAACCAGAGTTGAACATGACAGCAGCAAGGCTCCACTCCTCTCTCTCCCCCTGCTGCGCAAGGGAAAGACAAGGGAAGCTATCCCTGGCTAGTGCTGGCAGCAACAGCAGCACCTGGAGGAGCTGCCAACCACTGAGCCACGCCATGCTGTGCTCAGCTCCAGTACTGGCCTCCTCTTCCTCCTCCTGCTGTGCCACTGGCGGGGGGCTGCTTTCCCCGTCCCGCTTGCACATGGCAGGAGGAGGAGCTGCCAACCACTTAAGCTGCACCTGGCTCCACATTCGCCCTTCACCGCCCTCTGAACATTGGGGGGGGGCCTGCCCTCTCAAAAAAACAACATTTGGGGCTCCTCCAAGTGCCTTGGCCCCAAGGAGTTGGTGCCTATGGTGCACAATAAATTAATAGGGTTTTTTTCTCAGAGCCTAAATTCTACTAATGAGATGGCCTGGAAGGATTTGCTACGCAATTTGTTCCAGAGTTGTGGTGGGAGACAACAACTATGAGAGATGGACTTAATTTGAAAAAAACGAACTGAGATTCTGTAGCACAATAAATCACTTGCCATATTCTAGACAAGAGAAAAAGGAAAATGTCCAGGAGAGCATAGTCTCTTGTCACCACAACCAGGGAATAGTACCAGTTTTCCTTCCTCTCCTACTGGTATACGTGTGTGTGTGTGTGTTTTCAAACTACCACCTTATCTAGAATTGCTATCTCACTGCACTCTGCAAGCCCACACAATTCACACACATTTTACCTACACAACTGCAGCTGATGGCTGTGTAATACATACCCATTTTCACCCTCATTGGCTGTGTAATGCATACTCATTTGCAGTGTAGTTGGGTCATCTGTATATACCTAGTAGCTTGCTTCACACATCATGTTAAGCCAAACTACAGATAAGCACAAGTGTACAGACTGTTTGTCCCAAAAAGGTAAACCATGAAACCTAGTCTGGACAATCTGATAAGCCAAACATAGCATAGCTCAGTGATGCACAGCAGTATAGCTATCAGGGAGAAGGAAAGTGGACACAATCTTCTCTCTTTGATCCCACACATGTTTGCATTAATGCTAAGCCATGGTTTCATTTAGTGCAAAGCTTGATTGTTAGGTATGGCAAATAACACCCCATAGTTTTTATGAGCTGAATGTTCAGAATAAATCCTTTCTAACTAAACTAGAAATGACATCAAAAGTTGTAGTTCCAAAGACCCGATTTATGAATTTTGGCAGCTCAAAGTGTTTACCAATATGAATGTGAGAATTACAATCTCAATTTCAATATTAGCAGGTGGGTGCTTGGGAGAGGTTTTGGAGGTATATGTGGAAGGGTTGAATCCCATCACACTTCTGGTGATGTAATATGGATCCAATTTGACTCATAATTCGGGAAAGAATAAACCAATCTATTTATTCCCTGACTCCTTTTCTTATTTTTTTGGAGGAGGGCAGGATTTTTCTCACATTTGCAAATCAAACTATATACTGCAGCTGTATCAGCAAAGAACCAGCAACACTGTCTTTCAAACAAACAGTGGTATGTTGAATTCCTGAGTGGAAGCTAAAGTCAGTAGGGCTCACCCAGTCAAGCTATCATTCAGATGGGAAGGGGTGGAACTTTCTGTTGAAATGAATTGAACTTCCTTATAGGGGCAAAAAATGTCTAGAGCTGTCAAATTAAATCAATTTTATTTCTTGAAGAATGAAAGGGGAGGGAACCATGTGTGTGAGTGTGAGGGGTTAGGAATGTCAATATAACCGCTTATTATTATAGCAAACTCTGGCTAAATAAAACTTTTGTACTTATATAAGTTTATCTTCCCTCACAGTGAGAAGCTTCATGGAATGTGCTGAAATAAAACATTCTGAAATTATTGCTTTGTTTGAATGAATCCCTTATACCAACTCATCCCAATTACCAGTTTCAAAAAGCACTGATATTAGCTAGACAAAAGGTAGATGCATTAGAGGCAAGAGAAGCAAATTTGTCCCATTTGTTATTGCAGAACTTGGATCTCAGTTTTCCTTAACAATCTTTCTAAATAGTCAGCACACAGCTTTCCTTTGTAAATTTCTATTCCACCTCAAAATAGATTTCAAGCAGCATAAGAACAGGGGTGGTGGTGGGGAACAGAAAAAACAACAACCTCTTCTTAACAAGCCTGATTCCAAATTGAGCCCAGTGGGGGGGATTGCTAAATACATTCTGTGACTTGTACAGATTATATAGTATTATGCAAACTAAACAAATCTGCCTACATTTGCTCAATCTACCCAACTACACCAGACAGAAAATGTTGTATTCTTGCATCCCAATCTCTCTAAAACACAATTTTAGGGAAGGGGGGGGTGGCTTCACTGGGGAGGGGTAAATCAGCAAAAACAAACACCCCACCAAAAAAACCCCATCCTCTTATGTTAAAAGCAGTTACAAATAAGGGGTGGGAAATGAAATCACTGGTATCACATCAGGTGACAAAATCTGGTGTACCATCCAAGTACAGAAAGTTTACGAACATTTTTAACACTGTAGGAGCACTACTTCACTTTTTTTGCCTCAGGTACTAAAAAGTCTTGTGTCACTTCTATTCAGCAAGCTCACAGTTACCAAACACCTCCCTCGTTATCTTCCCAGGAGAACCAGAAACACTATTGGTACAACGCTGACAACATATGTGGCTGAACTTGGTCTACAGCTGCACAATTCATTCTTTGTGACATGGATGTGATTCACTGTGGATCCGGCCCATATTCATGTCTTACTTCTGTGCCAACCAGGCTGAACAAGGACAAGTGTTGAACCAGCGTGTCTGGCTTACCCTGCCTTGTTCCTGTTCTCATGTTTCCACATCTAATTCTAAGCAATTGCTGCAGCTCAGTTCACTGAGCAGAGCAACAGTGTCCATAGAGATTAATACCCAACGGTGTAAACATCTGGTCAGCTCCGTAATGACTCTCTCTTAAGAGTAAAGCTCTTTTTATTATATACATATTGCTCAGATTAGTGTGAATTTGAATTCAATAAACAGTTCCGCCTATTAAATATATTTGCTACAGGAATAAAATGGAGTTCATTTTGTATTTTTTTTATATTGTATTTTTATGTTGTGAGCTGCCCTGATATCTACAGTTGAAGGGTGGCACACAAATTTAATAAATAATAATAAAATAATTACAGAACTCAATCAGCAGAACCATCGCTATGGAGCCTTGTGTCATGGATTGTGTCCTATATAAGTTCTCATTTATTGTTGGCTTAGTGTTTTTGTTTGTTTGCTGCTAATGTGCATATACAAGTATTAAAAATAAAAAATCAAGTTGTTGGCTTAGTGTTTTTGTTTGTTTGCTGCTAATGTGCATATACAAGTATTAAAAATAAAAAATCAAGTTTGAGTATTTTGATTTTTTTTTACATATCTCTGTATGTGCACATACATACCATAATATGCATCTTCCTTGGTTTGATAAACTCTCAAAAACCTTGTACTTTTCTAGTATCTTCTGTTATTTTAAATACCCAACATAAGCTTAGTTTTAAGCATGTGCAAAATCTGTTTAGAGTCAAGAGTCTAGAGACAAGTACATTTTCTTAACCTTGTACAATCAATAAACATATCTTGAAATGTTCTTTTCCTCATTGCCACATCTGTCCCATCTGTTTTAGTTGCCTAAATAATTACTGTGAATAAACCTCACTGTCAAACTATTTTTTAAACAATGCACATCTAGAAAATGTGGCAGATTTTTTTAAAGGCAGATGGGACAGGTGCAGCACATGAATTAATTCTGACTCTGTTTATCAACAGGTGCTGAAGTTCATGAAGTTTGTCACTGTGGACAAGCAGTGTACTAGCTACTAGTCATTCTGGAACAAAAGCTTGAACACTGACACTGCGAATACTGTGGTTCTGATCCACCCCACCCCACCCCCAATTTCTTGATAGATACCCTTCTTGCTGCCTTTCCTACCTTAGGAGGAAGCCAGCAGCAAGCATGAATTTATAGTACTGCAATTACTTAACAGGACTACCAAATGCCATTAGTCCCAGTCAGCATGGATGATGGGAAAGGTAGTCCAGGAACATGTGGAGAGGCACCGATTCTCCCCCCCCCCGTCAAGTTTCTGCTTCTCTCTAAAGTTTCCCTCCCCCTTCATGGATCACTGCCTTGCCGTGGCGAAGGGGCTTGAAGAACTCAGAGAAGCTATGAACTACGCCGAGCAGGGCACACAAGATGAACAGGTCATAGTGGAGAGTTTTGACCAAACGTGATCCACCTGGAGTAGGAATTGGCAAGCCACTCCAGTATCCCTGCCAAGAAAACTCCATGGACAAAGACAACAGGCATATAAAAGTTATGACACTGGAAGATGAGCCCCTCAGGTCGGAAGGTGTCCAACATGCTACTGGGGAAGAGCGGAGGACAAGTACAAGTAGATCCAGAGCTGATGAAGCGGCTGGGCCAAAGCCGAAAGGACGCTCAGTTGTGGATATGCATGGAAGCGAAAGGAAAGTCCAATGCTGTAAAGAAAAATATTGCATAGGAACCTGGAATGTAAGAACCATGAACCTGGGTAAGTTGGATGTGGTCAAAAATGAGATGGCAAGAATAAATATTGACATCCTGGGCATCAGTGAGCTAAAATGGACGGGAATGGGCGAATTCAGTTCGGATGACTACCATATCTACTACTGTGGGCAAGAAACCCGTAAGAGAAATGGAGTGGCCCTCATAGTCAACAAAAGAGTGGCGAAAGCTGTACTGGGATGCAGTCTCAAAAATGATAGAATGATCTCGATACGAATCCAAGGCAGACCTTTTAACATCACAGTAATCCAAGTTTATGCACCAACTACTGGTGCTGAAGAAACTGAAATTGACCAGTTCTATGAAGACTTACAAAACCTTATCGAAGTGACACCAAAGAAGGATGTTCTGCTCATTATAGGGGATTGGAATGCTAAAGTAGGGAATCAAGAGATAAAAGGAATCAACTGGCAAGTTTGGCCTTGGAGATCAAAACGAAGCAGGGCAAAGGCTAATAGAGTTCTGTCAAGAGAACAAGCTGGTCATCACAAACACGCTTTTCCAACAACACAAGAGACGACTCTACACATGGACATCCCCAGATGGGCAACATCGAAATCAGATTGATTATATTCTCTGCAGCCAAAGATGGAGAAGCTCTATACAGTCAGCAAAAACAAGACCTGGAGCTGACTGTGGCTCAGATCATCAGCTCCTTATAGCAAAATTCAAGCTTAAACTGAAGAAAGTAGGAAAAACCACTGGACAGGTAAGATACAATCTAAACCAAATCCCTTATGAATACACAGTGGAAGTGAGGAACAGGTTTAAGGATTTAGATTTGCTGGACAGAGTGCCTGAAGAACTATGGATGGAGGCTCGCAACATTATACAGGAGGCAGCAACTAAAACCATCCCAATGAAAAAGAAATGCAAGAAAGCAAAGTGGCTGTCCAACGAGGCCTTACAAATAGCGGAGGAGAGAAGGCAAGCAAAATGCAAGGGAGATAGTGAAAGATACAGGAAATTGAATGCAGATTTCCAAAGAACAGCAAGGAGAGACAAGAAGGCCTTCTTAAACGAGCAATGCAAAGAAATAGAGGAAAGCAACAGAATGGGAAGAACCAGAGATCTGTTCAAGAAAATCGGAAATATGAAAGGAACATTTCGTACAAAGATTACCATAATAAAGGACAAAAGTGGTAAAGATCTAACTGAAGCAGAAGACATCAAGAAGAGGTGGCAAGAATACACAGAGGAATTATACCAGAAAGATATGGATGTCTCGTACACCCCAGGTAGTGTGGTTGCTGACCTTGAGCCAGACATCCTGGAAAGTGAAGTCAAATGGGCCTTAGAAAGCACTGCAAATAACAAGGCCAGTGGAAGTGATGGTATTCCAGCTGAACTGTTTAAAATTTTAAAAGATGATGCTGTTAAGGTGCTACACTCAATATGCCAGCAAGTTTGGAAAACTCAGCAGTGGCCAGAGGATTGGAGAAGATCAGTCTACATTCCAATCCCAAAGAAAGGCAGTGCCAAAGAATGCTCCAACTACCGCACAATTTCACTCATTTCACATGCTAGCAAGGTTATGCTTAAAATTCTACAAGGAAGGCTCAAGCAGTATGTGGACCGAGAACTCCCAGAAGTGCAAGCTGGATTTAGAAGAGGCAGAGGAACCAGAGACCAAATTGCAAACATGCGCTGGATTATGGAGAAAGCCAGAGAGTTCCAGAAAGACATCTACTTCTGCTTCATTGACTATGCAAAAGCCTTTGACTGTGTTGACCACAGCAAACTATGGCAAGTTCTTAAAGAAATGGGAGTGCCTGATCACCTCATCTGTCTCCTGCGAAATCTCTATGTGGGACAAGAAGCTACAGTTAGAACTGGATATGGAACAACTGATTGGTTCCAAATTGGGAAAGGAGTACGGCAAGGCTGTATATTGTCTCCCTGCTTATTTAACTTATATGCAGAATTCATCATGCGAAAGGCTGGGCTGGATGAATCCCAAGCCGGAATTAAGATTGCCGGAAGAAATATCAACAACCTCGGATATGCAGATGACACAACCTTGATGGCAGAAAGTGAAGAGGAATTAAAGAACCTTTTAATGAGGGTGAAAGAGGAGAGCGCAAAATATGGTCTGAAGCTCAACATCAAAAAAACGAAGATCATGGCCACTGGGCCCATCACCTCCTGGCAAATAGATGGGGAAGAAATGGAGGCAGTGAGAGATTTTACTTTCTTGGGCTCCATGATCACTGCAGATGGTGACAGCAGTCACGAAATTAAAAGACGCCTGCTCCTTGGGAGAAAGGCGATGGCAAACCTAGACAACATCTTAAAAAGCAGAGACATCACCTTGCCAACAAAGGTCCGTATAGTAAAAGCCATGGTTTTCCCAGTAGTGATGTATGGAAGTGAGAGCTGGACCATAAAGAAGGCTGATCGCCGAAGAATTGATGCTTTTGAATTATGGTGCTGGAGGAGACTCTTGAGAGTCCCATGGACTGCAAGAAGATCAAACCTCTCCATTCTGAAGGAAATCAGCCCTGAGTGCTCACTGGAAGGACAGATCGTGAAGCTGAGGCTCCAATACTTTGGCCACCTCATGAGAAGAGAGGACTCCCTGGAAAAGACCCTGATGTTGGGAAAGATGGAGGGCACAAGGAGAAGGGGACGACAGAGAATGAGATGGTTGGATGGTGTTCTTGAAGCTACTAGCATGAGTTTGATCAAACTGCGGGAGGCAGGGGAGGACAGAAGTGCCTGGCGTGCTCTGGTCCATGGGATCACGAAGAGTCGGACACAACTAAACGACTAAACAACAACAACAAAGTTTCCCTCAGGAGCCTCAAAGACAAAACACAGCATTATAGTGTAAATAGGCATGAGTAAACTGGATAGCCCCTAAAGAAGGATATTAATCTACATTATTATTTGTAAAGAGGGGCAAGGGTTCCGAGTGCAAGTGGTTGGCCTGACCGATCCAACCATCCTGGTCCACACCCTCAATCCTTACCAACAAAAACTAGACTGTGCTCCGAACCCCCCTTGAAATTCATTTGCTATAACAGCAGAGTCAAGATGCCGGTGGATGCAAGCGATTTTATAAAATGGGATATGGAATTTCTTTATCATAAACTATGTCCACAGCACAGGAAGGGCCAAGGTGATGCCCTCTAGATGTTGGACTCCAACTCCCATCAACCCCAGCTACTATGTCACAGTGGCAAAGAATTGTTACATTCTCAAACTTTCCTTCCAGGCCAATAGTTCCAATGTAACTCCATTTCACATTGAAGCAAGCATTCACACAAGTAAGTTAAAGAGAGGCATTATTCACCCACGCTCCTGACAAGTGCAAGTAAAAAGTGCAAATGAGTCAACAAGTAGGAACAATTAAAGCAGGAAAGGGAACCACAGCTTCTGTTCTTGCTTGAACTTTTAATGGTTTTTTTTTAAGTATCTCAGAGGCTGGTTTTACCTACAAGGCTTTTGTACCTACTGTGAAATGTCTAAACATTTAAGCTCCCATGAAGAAATATGTCAGCATGTCAAATGCATGCTACAGGAAGGAAAAGATGGGAACGGCGATTAATCAAAAGGCATGCTTTAGTTGACAAGATATAGGTTAGACTAAAGAGCCAATTCATATGCATCCAAAGAAGCTTTATGGATAAACCCAGGAGGGAAGTGAGTCTCTCTCTTCTTAAGTTACACCGAGTGCTAGAGCCACGTGCCATTTCTTCTATTGCTACTACTTTGAATTCACTGACTAGCCTTGTAAAAACAGCTGATGAAATAATGGCAGAGCAAGACTTGTAAAAAAATATGCTCTCTGTATAGAAAACCAGTGCCGTACACTTGTTAGAGTGCTGGACTAGGACCAGAGTTCAAATCCCCACGCATTCAGGAAGCTCTCTGGAGCAGTCGGAGTTTCTTAGGTTAACCTACGTCACAGGGCTACTGCTGGGGGGAAATGGGGAAGCAGCAGAACCATGTATGCCACCTTGAGGTTCTTGGTGGAAATGTATAATATAAATGCAACAATAAATAAATATTCCTCTCAGGTTAATACATGCGGCGCCCATTTCACATGAGGGTTCCATTCCCACCCCTTGCATGTGTCAGCAGAGTGCGCATAAGTGCCTCTGCCCCATTCCGCCCTCTTCTGGGTCCAAAAGGACCCGTGCATCAATTGGCTCATGCATCAATTGGAGATGCCTAAAATGGTCATCACCTGTACCAGGTGATGCGGGGAAACTGGAAAAAAAATACATGCAAATACAACTGTTAAGGCTGATAATATCACATGAGGGATTTCTTACCCTACCAATGTAACATTTTCCTCTAGGGAGGTAAATTTGAACTGTGCATGCACAATACATTTACACTGCGTACACTCACGCCCAAAAGAAACGTGGAGCTGTACTCTACCCCTCACAGAGCTACAATTCTCAGCAGCTTTAATAAAGTATAGTTGCACATTGGGGTGGGGGTGTACTTTAATTGTGTGGTGGGTGCACAGTCATTCACCTGGGGAACACAAGAGATGAATAACCACATTAGTCTGTTGCTGCAAAACAGCAAAGAATCTTGTAGGACCTTCAAGTCTTAGCACATTGTTGCATAAGCTTTTGTGGGCAACAACCTACTTCATCAGATTCATGTGATAAACAATGGATTTGAAAGTCTGTATGGCCATCTCATGTAAGAAATGAGAGCAGAAGATAGCAAGAATCTTAGAATATTAATTCAATCTCTTCTATAGTAATGAGACATGTACACTTTGTAGAGCTCATCACCTGCTCCCTACACTGAAATAGACAAGATTGCAAACAGGGATAAGAACAGGTATCCTCATTCCATCTATGTTGCTTTGGGAGATAACATGAATCACACCCCAAGGGAACGGCACTGGATTGCCAAAGTGATGCTCCTTAAGAAATCATGTTGAGAGAAAAGTTAATTATACATATATACAGAGCTATTTTTCTAGAAAGAAAGGTGCCAGAACTCACCATGAACACCTCCTTTGTTCTTTTATAATGTCAATAGTACCAACCTGCTGGGGGTGGGGGAAAGCCCTGCATATATATGACATTCCACTTGACACTTTAATCATCCTCTGGATTGAATAATTGTGTAAACAATTCTAGAAGTTAGCTGAACTATACACAGTGTTCTTCAAAAGTTCAACAAATAAAGGATGGATTGTATAATGAAATTAGTAATTCATTAATTACTAGAAATTGTTTTTTGTCCTGATGAAACTTGACCCTTGTCCAAAAGATCTCATAATGGGATACAACACAGCTGGTTGTGAATCACAAGAAAACTAAAGTCACGGTGTTTTCAATAAACTATAGGGCCCATAGATTACCATTATGGATAATCAGCTGACTGAACAATTTAAGTCTTTAAATACCTTGGCCTTATTTTTCAGTCAACAGGGTCATGGGAAACATCAGAAACATGCAAAGGAAAAAGCATCTTAAAGCACCAAAATTCTGACATGCTTCTTCCATACAAAAGATGGCAATCACATACCATCAGCGTTTGAAGTGTTTAAAGTTAAACCCCTAGCAGAGTTATTATATGGGGCATATTTGGACAGATGCTCACCTTGGATCTACAGATACTGTTCAATCTAAGTTCCTAAGGCAAAAAAAATTCTGTTCCATCCTGTGTTCCAAATGTTTCATTGCGCCTGGAGGCTAATCTCTCCTTTGTTGAATTACAGATTTGGTCTAGGTAGGGCATTTAATTATTGGCTTTGGCTAAATTTAAACCCCACTGGTCTACTACCCTTAGTATTACAAGATTGTCATGAGCACGCTTGGACTAAAATTGTCAACCAAAAGCTTTACTTTTCTGGTTTATCACCACAGTAGTTATTAACACTGAGCTTCACTAAAGCAAATAATTTAATTAGACAGCACCTATATGATACTGAGAGACAGAATAATTTGGCCACGATAAGGAAATTTTGTCCATGGTATGATTATTTTCCACCTAGTCATTTTGGCATCCTATTTTGGAATTTAACAATTCCAAAATACAGATGTGCTTTCACTTGTGAAAGGTTAAATATACTGCCCTCAGCTGTACTTGAGGATCGATTTCAAAAAAATTCTGCTGAAAAAGCAGTCATGTCCATGTAGAGATGGAAGTATTGCATCAGTAGCTCATGTGCTTCCAGCTTGCACTCTTTATAAAGATTTGAGGAGTGAGGTTCCTACCCCTCTACTGAGTCATCCGCAACTGGATCTAATGGTTGGACCTAATGGTCAGGGGTCCCTTTACCTTCTTTACTATCCATACCAGGTTGCTCAACTGTTGCTACTGTGTCCTTTCTTCTAGGAGATCAAGATAATCAGGTAACAGCAAAAACTGCAAAAATTTTAGCAGGGGCAATTAGAATAAGATCTATTATTTGATTACTGATGTAAACCTCCATAATGTATTTTGTATAGTTAAGTTTTTACCTCTATCTTCAGTACATTTTATTTTATTTTATTGCTATGGCTAGTGGCTGATGCAAATAAAGATTATTCTGATGTACCTTCTGAAGTAATGGGATACAATTTGTGTATTTTCTGAATATTCACTCTTAAATTACAAGAGCTTTCAATTTTGCTAAGTCAGTTCATTTCGTCCTCAAAATAGGATTAACAAAACATTTAAGAGAATTACAATAGTTCAGCTTGAAGACTACATTGACAATGCAGAACTGCAGAAATAAAAAATTGATACATTTTGCGCATTTAGCACAGACAACTCAAATCCCCAGTTTAAATAGTCCAGAACAGAATGCTGCCTCAAGCAAAAGTATTGTTTTTCAAGCCTGTAAAATGCATTACCTTTGCTGGGATCTTTGCTAAACGGCATACTGCTGTCTTTCACACACTATGATGTGATCCAGCACGTTACCAGATTGCTAGCATACTTTAGCACATACTTCATTTTTAAGATTATGTAATCAGTTGATAGCAGTTCTATATGCAAACTGCATATGCTAAAACAGAGGTGTGTGAAACAAAAAGTTATGCGAATGAAATATGAGCACATTCAAATGGGATGTGTTTCATCCCTGTGCAAAGCACGTGATGACTGTACGTGTATCTTTTTCAATGTATATCCACATGCTAAGAGGCCACAGTCTGTTGTAGCTTCCCTTACGTTTGTACATACAGTGAAACAGATTAATGTATAATTAGCACATGAAGTTTGAATATGTAGTGTGCAGTGCTAGCTGTGTAGGACTCTAGTTATATCTGAATAGACCTAAGATGATACATTAAAAAAGGAGGCAGTAGAAGCAGGGTGAGGTGGAAGAAAATAGCTGACAGTTGGGTTTTTAGGATAATGTCCTCTAAAACTCCCAGGAAAATATATTTGTTATCTGTCTGGAAAGTGCAGTTTGTTCCATTAGCACTGGATTGAATCTCATGTTTGCCAATTAGCTAATGGAGAAGTATTTCTCCCCTTCTTGTGGAGTCTTGTCTAAGAATCAGACAGAGAATTGTGAAACAGATGTTAGCAAATGGGGCAAAATTTTCAACCCTAGCTCAGTTATGGTTAAATGGGAGAGAAGGCACACCCCTAAATATTATGAAATGCAGCACTCCTTGAGCCCAGAGGATTCAAAAACTCACTTGACATGCAGTCATTGCCCTGAATAATGTGTACAAGGCCAATCCTGTAATTAACCTCACTGGCTATAGATGTGGGAGGTGGACGAGTAATAAGATAAACCTTCATGACTGGTCTTCACATGTTACCATTACAACATACATCATGATTTCCAGGTTCTCCTGGTGTATCATGAATTTGGAATGATCTGAAAGTCATAATCCACATTCAAATAAGGTGTGCTTATAAAATTATTTCCTGTCAAATTTCTTCCCAGATTTTTAATTCAGCAATAGCAGATTTCATCTAAATTTCATAATTCAGTATGTTATCAACAATTATTAAGACAAAACATAAACATACACACCGAGAGACGCAATATGTATGTAATAATATGCTCTAGTTCTGAAAAATTTCATAAAATTACAAACATCAAGAGTGACTGAAAATGCCCCCTATTGGTTAACATGATTATGACATAGCTCCTCACTTTTCCCAGCTACTTCAACAAACTTCACAAACTATTGAGCTTACAGTGCTACCTTGGGTTACATACACTTCAGGTTACATACGCTTCAGGTTACAGACTCCGCTAACCCGGAAATAGTACCTCGGGTTAAAAACTTTGCTTCAGGATGAGAACAGAAATCGTGTGGTGGCGGCACGGCGGCAGCAGGAGGCCCCATTAGCGGTGGTGCTTCAGGTTAAGAACAGTTTCAGGTTAAGAATGGACCTCAGGAATGAATTAAGTACTTAACCCGAGGTACCACTGTATACCCTTTCTGTTTTTGTTGACCTCTGATTTTGATGGCCCCTGTCATCATTTGTCAGGTAGCCAAATGCTATCAGGCCTTTAACTTGAGCACCACTCCTTCAGATACATTTATTGCACCGAGTGTAGGTATATCTACTCCAATGACGTTTTGTAGGCCACCAAGTTACCTTGACACAGCAGGTCTTTTTAGGACAAGACAATTGCAGCCCTAACTTTGTTGGCGATTGGAGAGGGACCACTGAGAAACTTTCTTTTCCCCTGACCCCTATCTCTAGGCTCCTGGGTGGGGAGCTTGGGGGGAGAGAACCAGAAGACTCAGAAAAGCGTAGCCACTGAGAAAGATTACTAAATATGAGTGGAAGCTATGCAGCCTGGTGTCATTATTGTCTCCAATTTGGAATGGAGGAGTAAAATAGATGTCTATGAACTGCAAGGGTGCTTTTGTCAGGGCTGGCACAAGACATTTTAGCACCTGAGGCAGACCCCAAAATGCACTCCCCCCCAAAAAATTGATTGATTCAAAGATTTAGAGGCCATCTTTCAGGTGGAAAGCAGTGAATGCTTTCCAAATTAAATATTCTTGAAATAGTTCTTGAATTTAGTTAATACATTTGGAAATGGGGTATATCAATTAAATTAGGACACCTGAGAAAATAACAACTACAAAAACAACACCAACACCGCTATCCTATTAAAAATGGCTTAACACAATAATTTCAGTAATGGCAATAAAAATAACTAGTTTAAGGTAACTGATACAACAAAAGACCCAATGAAATAAAAGTAAAATAGTGTTGGTGCCAGACAAAGCTTGCTAGGAAATGTATTTGACACGAAATGAGACCAGAAATGAGAAGGGGGTTTCTCCAGTCACCATCTGCCTACCTCCAGAGGTTAGGGGGACTCACAGAAGGCTTCACATGATAAATGAAATACATGGGGAGGTTCGTGTGGCCTTGTGTATTTCCTGTGACCCTGACACAGTTTTCCTCATTGTCTGCTTTCGACTTCTGCATTGTTTCTTATGACCCAGGTTCCTATTCCTCTCCTAGACGAAACTCTGGTTGCTCCCAACATGGGTTCGGGCGCTTTCCTGGAAGTCTATTAGCTATACTTTTGTCTTTTCTGCTTAGCTAGCTCTCCTTCCCTGGCCCTCAGAACCTCGGAACAGTTTGCACACCTAGTCAATGAAAGGTACTTAATTCTGCAAGGATTGGGGATCAGAAGGCTTGTACCTTGTAGGAAGAGAGATAAACACTTATAAATCAGCCAACAGCAATACCTCTTAATGTACCCAACTTACGCATTTTCTCTCTTAATACTTTCATTAAAACATGTTCTCCATTTATCTTTAGATTCACAGAGAAACATAGGAGATAGTGATCGCTATTTTACATAAGCCCAGGGGACCACGTATGGGCACCATCTGTACATCCTCTGCATTTGTGACTGATTAGTGATTACTCTTCAGGACCACTTCCAAGGCTAAATCAGACTTAATGTGGGAAATCCATAAGCATGGTCTGAGGACACATTATGCAATCCTGCAGTGTGCCTGACCAAGGCGTTTCGTTTTAAAATTAACTAGAAGGCATGCTGCGAGAGAATTTGCATGACAGATATATCTACCACTGAAACATTTTCAGATAGTTAAAGACAGGATATAATAGTTTCTAGGCAACCCATGACTAAGTGCTGACAATTATTAAATTAAAGGAAGAAGCAGCAACAGCTGCCACCATCTGATTTGGGAGAACTGCAGTGCAGCTTATCTAATAATACAAATACTAAGAAATGACTTGCTGGAACGCACAAGGCCAATTCAGCCCAGCAGCTGCCTCCAAGAGTGGGTAGCCCGATGCCCTTGGGAAAGAGGGCATGGATACTGTCTCAAAACATGGACCACACATACCTTGGGTAATTCCTCCCCCCATGGTCTCACAACTGAATTGCTTCGATCTTTAGCAAATAAAAGACACACAAGTTACAGGGTCTTGAAACTGATCTGATATCCAAACTAGGTTCCTGATGCTGACGAGACACAAGCACCCCCAACCCCAATGCAATTCCAAATTGTTGCTTGGAATAAGCATGCCTGGCATCGCTTAATATATATGCAAACCTTTCTGATGACAGTTAAAGATTGGGAAAGGGGACAGTTAAAGATTGGGAAATTATCTAAGGGGACACTTTGAATTAAGTGTCCCCTTAGATAATTTCAAAGTCCACATTTACAATGCAGTTTGGCAACAACATTAAGGTAAATTTGACTGCCCTGGTTTGGGTGAGACCCTGCTTTACCTTTTTACCATAAGCAATCAGAGAGCAAGAAAATGTGCCCCCATCCTTTCACTAGATATGCCTGTCTCAGCTCAGATAAATCAGACGTTCATGAATGGATATAATATTTGAATAAGGTTCATGTAAATATCTGTGCAAGTAAACCCCAGTTATGCCACCCCACCCCCTAAAAGCCAGGAATGGGTGGAACAATTTTGGGCTAGGCACACATATAACATATGTAATAATACGCTTAATTATAAATAGTCTCACCTAACCTTTTGGGGAGGGGAATAATAGAGCCAAATTTTCATTTTCATGTGCAAAGCCAGACCCCAAAATGCTGGTTTTAAGTTCCCAAGAGAAGAAGAAGAAGAGGAGTTTGGATTTGATATCCCACTTTATCACTACCCTAAGGAGTCTCAAAGCGGCTAACAACTTCCTTTCCCCTTCCTCCCCCACAACAGACACTCTGTGAGGTGAGTGAGGCTGAGAGACTTCAGAGAAGTGTGACTGGCCCAAGGTCACCCAGCAGATGCATGTGGAGGAGCGGGGATGCGAACTCGGTTCACCAGATTACGAGTCCACCGCTCTTAACCACTACACCACACTGGCTTCCCCAGAGAATCCCTGATTTAGAATACAGGGCACAGATCACCTGGAAATATCAAGAAGTTCACAAGACATAGGGAGCTACATTATACTGAATTGGGCCATCTAGTTCAGTATTGCCTGGCAGAAGCTCTACAGTTTTACAGACAATAACTCTCCCAACACTACCTGGAGATGCTGGGAATTGAACCTGCATGCAGAGCAGATGCTCTACCGCTGAGCACTACTTCATGGTGTTCACCCTAACTTCAAGAGAGTATGGCTTGCACTCTATAATTTTAGGTGGAAAATTAAATTTGTGGGTAGCATTGATTTACCACCAAGACCTCTTAATATCACTGTTTTAAACTAAATGTCAGGAGAGCTGCCAACATAAACTGTAGCTGCACTTTTGCTGAAAATCTGCATGAGATGTACAAAATATCTAAGGGGTGATTCCCTTACCTCTCCTCTATGTGCAACAGGGGAAGCTAAACGATGCCCTTACACTTACCAGCTGTGCCTACCCTGCCTCCAACATCCCTTGTAGTTGTCCCTTGGAATTCAACAGACTATACCAGAAATACTCGGGATATCAAATCCAAACTCCTCTTCTTCTTCCAAAGGAAAATTCCTTACTTCATCAAAAGGAAGGTTTTGTCTGTTAGTTTATCTGAGCATAGCACCAAAATAAGATACACTGTCCTGGCTAACACTGATCAGTGGCTAACCAGATGCAATGCACTAAGCGATGTAAAGGTTCTCACATGTGAGGATGTAGAGAACTTCCATGCAAATTAATTCTTGGCCCTAACCCTGTGGACTAATCGTTTATAAACAAGTCCCTTTCTCTGCATGACACCAGCAGCTACAAGAGAGATTATTCAGCACTACAGAGTGAGACACTGACACACTTCACAGTTGTTACTGATTTCACATTTCCTTATTGATTTTACCATGCTGACGAATGAAAGTATAAAATCCTAAAATAGAAAGCTGGTCTCTCTAAACTGCATGATGAAATCTGCATAAACTTCATCCATTCAAAAGACCTCACTAGTTTACAAATAAAGCGATAGCAGAAGCTACAAGGATAGCCACATCTTTGCCACACTCTCTTGCAACACAAGCTGCTATAAATGTGGCAAGGCATGGAGGGAGAGCAGAAGAGGTGGGAAGAAGCTCCAGTTTCTGACAGGAAGAAATGCAGGTTAATGAATGCCCTTGAGGTCAACCGCAGTTTACTCAGAATAATTCCTCTTACAGTAAGCAGCCAGTGGGCTGGAATCCAATCTCCCAACAACGAAATTCCTACAGTTTATCAGGCAGGTGCAGGGCAGGGAAATTTTCGGGGGCCACAGGTGCACCACCAGTGACAGAGTCAGACATGCACTGCTACTGTCCTGACTTCATGTTTTAGAAGTGACCTGAAAACATTACTAAAAGGGATGGAATGGGGCAGAGGAAAAACAAGGTGTTTGCATGCTTTCTCAATGGTATTTCAAATATGCATTATTTCATTTAAGCGTGTGGTGCCTTGGGACATAACCCCAACATAAGTTGGGCATTGCCTGCATCCTAACATAACTATGGGATCTATAGGTATCACATAAATGAGCATTCAATAAATTTTATATTGCAGGAGGTTGGGTAACCTTTTATGGCTTAAGGGCTGCATTCCCATCTGGAATACCTTTAGGGGGGAGTGGCACATACCAGCAGTTGGTGTGGCTACCCTCACACAGCCCCCCCCCCCGACCATGCAGATCCAACTGAGTAGGGGGAGCTCACCACATCACTTCTCATCAAATTATCCATCTGATGATTTATACTCATACTACTAGTGGGGCTCCACCCACCCCTTTGCAGTATCTGTTTTTATTTCCTTTTTGCTCTCACCGTCAAAATCAATGAGGCCCAGCAAAATTTGCTTAGGAATGCTGGATCAGGCCACCAAAGTGGAGGTGTATTGAAACTATTCCCAGAAAATGTCAAGGCAGGCACACCAAATAAGCCAGATATGTGCATCATCTTGGCCACAAACGTCTGACACTGATGAGAACCATTTTAATAAACTTCATTCAGATGAGCATGTGTTAAACACCAACAAATAAATCTAGATAATAAAATATTATGTTATTGTCCTTTGGGGCATCTGTTCATCTCTGTAGGTAAAATATGTGGGAAGTGGGAAGTGGGAAGGAAGGACTTGGCAATATAACCTTTAGCGACCTCTCTGTGCTTGGCCACAAAAAGGAAATAAATAAGAGCTCCTGTAAATTAAGTTCCAGCAAACGAAGTGACCAAGAAACTCATTAGGATTCAGAGAGAGCCAGAAGCAGTAGACTAAAAACTTGCCTGCAGCATTTCATAGCCACTGAAAATGTAGCTTTAAGCTTGCTCTGGTGGAAGTGAGAATGAAAACAGATCTTGCACATGGCAGCCCCAAACCCTGAGGGTAATGTACTTTTTCCCTTTCATGCACTCATTTAGAGCATCAGATGAACATATAAGGAAACAATGGCATTCCAGCAATGCATGGCAGAAACGGTCAGGAAAAACGAAGCTTTATGTACACAGATTGTGTTGCATTCAGCTTTTGCCACTGGGTGACATAGCAGCTAGGCAACCAAGACATCCCTTCGATGTATGTAGGGCATTTTATCTCACCAACAAAAAGGAAAATTCAATTAGAAAGCGGTTTACATGCCTGTGTTCCATGCCAGGGAAAGTATATTTCCCACTTAGACAGTAGGTCTATTAAAAGCCTAACTCAGAGAAGGAAAGGGGAGAACAAAACCCCCAAAGGCTTCGCCAACCCCATGCTGAATTTGTTGTCCTTGCCTTTTTTCTTCTGCACCCCAGTGTGTGCTCCTTAATATGGTTACAGAAATTAGCAGCTAGTAGAGGGTGAAGCCTCTTCCTTAGGCTATACAGCATATCTCTGCAAGTAATGAGCACAATCCAAGTGGTACACTTTCAAACCTTTCTTTTTCTCCCTCTGATATACAGCAAAGCCTAAGGTTCTTAAGAGTCAGTGTCAACTCGGTAGGACCCAGTAAAAAAAATTACAAACCAGAGCAACCCCATAACCTAGGTTCCCCCCCCAGCTCTAGAACTTGTTGTTGTTGTCGTCGTCATCTTTATTATTATTATTCCCACCACTACTACTATTTTATTTTTATTTTGTTTTTCAGAGATACATTAGATACTTCCAAGAAATTCAACTTCCATGAGGTTAATATATATGTTTCAACACATAAACAGATACATGTATATAATACATGATAGTAGATGCCATGACACAGTTGCAAATGTTCTGTAACATCCATGGCAGGCTACATGTTCTTTATATGAAAACATGGAAGACATTTGGGGGGCATCATTAAATTGGCTGTGATGTTCCATTGGTAAATGGGTTTAAGCAGAGAGGGTGGGATGGGCAGGGATATGGATGGTACTCAAAATGGCCTGGTGTGGTTACCTGTGTGCACTCCCATTCACATGCACCCATACTTCAAAGGTGTATGAGGAACATACTGATGCACCCATAATTGACTGAGTTAAAATATTTTAATTGCTACATGGCAGACAAGTCCATTTTTTCCAATTCCCGTATTTCCCCCTTTTATAAAAGAAAATCTTGAACCTGACATTTGGAAAGAGATCGAGAGTTCCACAATAAGACAACAGTATTAGACTAGAGTTAGCAAATAAACTCCATTATGAAATACAAATTCAGCACAAACAAACAACACACCTAATGAGAAATAGAAACAGCTGGCTGATAAACAGAAGCAGAGTTCTTATATTTGAATGTGATTGAATTGCATACATTGGTCATTTGCAAATCTCTTTATAACTTTCTTGATTTGAGGCCATTTTAAGGCCACTGTTCTTTGGGGGGGGGGAATCATTGGGATGAACCAAATAATGTCAATATTTTATGTCCTGTCCCACTCAGAACTTTTTTGGCCATTGCAGCAAAATTCTATATTTTTATAAAATTGTTACGGGGGTTTTCATGATGTTCTCAATTGCACTTCAGTTCGCAGATTCACTCACTTAACAGGAATAACCTGAAACCCAGAGCCAGCCCAGCCGTTAGACAGGGTGGGGCTTCAGAAGCCCCTTAAGCAGCATACCCACAGGAACCCTGCCTGCCCACTACCTCTGTCTGTAGTAGAGAAGCACTGCCACCACTGCTGCAGATTTTGGGCAAGATTGTGTCCATTTTGGAAGACTTGTGGTCTTGCCTGATATTGGTGCTGATGGCAGCAGCAATGCTTCTCCACCAGCGGCAGATGTAGTGGGGCATGTTGTGGTGGCAAGGAACACAGTGGCAGCAAGAGCAGGTTGGTAGTGGCAGCAAGACAGCACTTCCTATTTTGCCTCAAGTGGCCAAACAGGACACGCCCAGTGTTAGAAACTGAGATATGAAAACTAGGAGTTAAATGGCACCTTAAACCTGGGTCATGGGCACAATAATAATAATAATAATAATAAATTTTATTTATATCCCGCCCTCCCCAGCCGAAGCCGGGCTCAGGGCGGCTAACAACAATAAAACAGTACAAAGGTACAACATAAACAACATTCTAAAATCATTCATTATAAAAATTAATTAATTCAAGCCACTAGCAACCATTGGGCCAGAGCTCTGCGAAGATTGCCGAGGGAGGGAGTCAGGCTGTGCCCTGGCCAAAGGCCTGGTGGAACAGCTCTGTCTTGCAGGCCCTGCGGAAGGATGTCAAGTCCCGCAGGGCCCTGGTCTCTTGTGACAGAGTGTTCCACCAGATCGGAGCCACAGCCGAAAAAGCCCTGGCTCTAGTTGAGGCCAGCCTAACTTCTCTGTGGCCTGGGACCTTCAAGATGTTTTTATTTGAAGACTGTAGGTTTCTCTGTGGGGCATACCAGGAGAGGCGGTCCCGTAGGTACGAGGGTCCTAGGCCATATAGGGCTTTAAAGGTTAAAACCAGCACCTTAAACCTGATCCTGTACTCCACCAGGAGCCAGTGCAGCTGGTATAGCACCGGGTGAATGTGATCTCGCAGCGAAGACCTCGTAAGGAGTCTCGCTGCAGCATTCTGCACCCGCTGGAGTTTCTGGGTCAGTCTCAAGGGCAGCCCCACGTAGAGCGAGTTACAATAATCCAGTCTGGAGGTGACCGTCGCGTGGATCACAGTGGCTAGGTCAGGGCGAGAGAGGTAAGGAGCCAACTGCTTAGCTTGGCGGAGATGGAAAAATGCCGCCTTTGTTATAGCTGCAATCTGCGCCTCCATGGAAAGGGAGGTGTCGAAGATTACACCCAAACTCTTAACGGACGGTGCTGGCACTAATTGCGCCCCCGCAAGAGATGGGAGTTGCCCCCCCAATCCCATATTGCCCCGTCCCAGCCACAGGACCTCTGTCTTCGAAGGATTTAGCTTCAACCGGCTCCCACGTAACCATCCAGCCACAGCTTCCAAACATCTGGTCAGTGTGTCTGGGGCCGAGTCAGGATGGCCATCCATCAACAGATAGAGTTGGGTGTCATCGGCATACTGATGACAACCCAGCCCAAAACTCCGAACAAGCTGGGCGAGGGGGCGCATAAAGATGTTGAAAAGCATCGGGGAGAGTATCGCGCCCTGAGGTACTCCACACACCAAGGAGTGGCGCGATGACAATTCCCCCCCAAGCGCCACCCTCTGTCCCCGACCAGAGAGAAACGAGCGCAGCCATTGAAGGACTGTGCCCTGGATCCCCACGTCGGTAAGGCGGTGGTCCAAAAGTTCGTGATCGACCATGTCGAAAGCTGCTGATAGATCTAAAAGAATCAGCAGCCCTGACCCGCCTCGATCCAGCTGTCTACGAAGGTCATCTGTTAGGGCGACCAGAGCTGTCTCGGTCCCATGACCAGCGCGGAAGCCAGACTGGAATGGATCCAGAGCCAATGTTTCATCCAGAAACCCACCAAGCTGTTCAGCAACCGCTCTCTCAATCACCTTACCCAGGAACGGAAGATTCGAAACCGGGCGGTAATTGGATAGATCTAAAGGATCTAATGATGTTTTCTTTAAGAGCGGGCGCACCACTGCCTCCTTCAGTTCCCCTGGGAATGTCCCCGTGCCAAGGGACAAATTGATGATATTCCCCAGGAGGGCCCGCACCTCGTCTGGACACGCTCTAATCAGCCAAGACGGGCACGGGTCGAGAGAACAAGTGGTGGGCTTTCCAGCTCGGAGGAGTCTGTCCACATCGGCTGGGGATATCTGGTCGAAGTGGTCCAATACTGGACCCGAGGACAGTCGAGGGGCCTCCAGTTCCTTTATTGTATCCAAATTGGCAGGGAGGTCATGGCGGAGCGACAAGACCTTCTCCGCAAAAAAGCTCGCAAATGCCTCACAGCCGTGTGTCAATTTGTTATTTAAATTTGGCTGTCCCTCAAGGGACGTTAAAGACCTGATTATGCTAAATAATTGCGCTGGGCGAGAGCTAGCGGATGCAATGGAGGCCGAGAAGTATGACTTCTTAGCAGCCTTCACCGCCATCTCGTAGGTTTTCATAAAAGCCCTATAAGATGTTCTTGAGGCTCCGTCACGGGCACCCCGCCATACTCGCTCTAGCCGTCTGAGGTCCCGCTTCATTTTCCGAAGCTCCTCGGTAAACCAGGGAGCCCGGTTTCTGCGGGGTCGCAGAGGGCGCTTAGGTGCGATCTCATCGATGGCTGCCTGGAGCTGGGCATTCCAGCCCTCAACAAGCTCAGTCAATGAGTCGCCAGGGGGAGCAAGGTCCCGCAAGGCTTGGCGGAATCTCTCGGGGTCCATCAGCCTCTGCGGGCGAGCCCAAATTGGCTCGCCACCTAAGCAGGGTGGGGGTGGAAAGTCAATCCTGGCTTTCAGAGCGTAGTGATCAGACCATGGCACCTTCGTCGGAGGAGACATGATCACATCTATACCGACGCCAAAGATCAAATCCAGCGTGTGGCCTGCTTGATGTGTGGGGCCCGAAACAAACTGGGAGAGCCCTAGTGTCGCCATGGAAGACACCAGGTCCAGAGCCTGTGAGGAGGGAGTGGCATCGGCATGGATGTTGAAGTCCCCCAATACCAATAGGTTAGGGAACTCCAAGGCCCAGCCGGCCACCGCCTCCAGCAGGCCTGACAGGGTGGCTGCTGGTGCGCTAGGTGGCCGGTACACCAGCCAGACAGCCAAGCTCTCCTCGGAGCCCCACACTAGGCCAACACATTCAATGCCGGGGATCGATGGCGATGGTAGAGCCCTGAAAGGACAATCTTCCCGGATTAATAATGCCACCCCTCCCCCCCGGCCCACAGTCCGTGACTGGTGGAGGACAGAGAAACCCGGGGGCGCCATCTCTCGTAAGGTAACTGTTGCCCCTTCGCGCACCCAGGTCTCCGTCACACAAGCCAGGTCGACCCCCTGCGAGATAAAGAAATCTCGCAGGGTGGCGGTTTTATTGCCTATAGACCTGGCATTGCACAGCACCAGTGACGGAGGTGAGTAATCCTTGCTCACCCTACCCTCGTCCCTCGGGATGGGGCGCAGATTGGAAAGGGTACGAGCGTATCCATATCTCGATCCCCTTCGCCTGTAACATCTGCCCCCACCGCCATACCTCCCTCGCCCCTCCACGGTAGCAATCCCAGGCCTCATAGTGGCCTCCATTGATGGCAATTAATATTATTCTTTTGCAGCCTAGAACAATAAAACCTTAAAACAGTAAAAACAAAAAACAAAAACAACCCAGAAAACAATACAACAATACAAACAAAAACTGCTAAAATTACAAATTCATCAAAATCTAACAAATTCCCCAGCCCACCCAAACATCCATCCCACCCCATATATAGAATCGAAAAGGAAAGGAAATATTAAAAAACAAAAACAAAACAAAACATGTTAAAAAGGGCTCTGCACTCCTGCGGGTCCTCCTGGGCAGTAGCAGCATCAATGGCAACAACCATCCTTGTGAGGCCCCACCCTGGGCCAGATAGTAAGTGGCAGGAGCAGTCCTTGTGAGGCCTGTCAGGCCCTCCCTAGGCCAGGTGGTAAGTGGCAAGAAGGAGCAGGGCCCTCAGGCACTCACGCAGGAGAGTCTTCCTGGGCAGCAGAGCAGTCCTTGTGAGGCCCCAGGCCCCGCCCCAAGCCAGATGGTAAGTGGCAAGAGCAGGGCCCTCAGGCACTCACCACAGGGGAGTCTTCCTGGGCAGCAGAGCAGTCCTTGTGAGGCCTGTCAGGCCCTCCCTAGGCCAGGTGGTAAGTGGCAAAAAGGAGCAGGGCCCTCAGGCACTCACGCAGGAGAGTCTTCCTGGGCAGCAGAGCAGTCCTTGTGAGGCCCCAGGCCCCGCCCCAAGCCAGATGGTAAGTGGCAAGAGCAGGGCCCTCAGGCACTCACCACAGGGGAGTCTTCCTGGGCAGCAGAGCAGTCCTTGTGAGGCCCCAGGCCCCGCCCCAAGCCAGATGGTAAGTGGCAAGAGCAGGGCCCTCAGGCACTCACGCAGGAGAGTCTTCCTGGGCAGCAGAGCAGTCCTTGTGAGGCCCCAGGCCCCGCCCCAAGCCAGATGGTAAGCGGCAAGAGCAGGGCCCTCAGGCACTCACCACATGTCTAGGCATGCTTTTTTTAATAACAAAAATACAAAGCTGAAAATGAATGAACTGCAGCTAAAATATTATGTTCATTTTTCACATGGTCTACTCCTTCCCCTGCCCACCCCCCTAATATTCTTAAGAATATTCTTCTCCAGTCTTCAGAGAGTAGCTGGAAGTGGGGAGACAGAAAAAAGTCCTCCTTTCCTTCCACTCTGCAGTTTAAATCTGAAATCTTAGGCGCAGTACTGCACCCAGAGCTCAGAAACTGCTCGCGCTAATGAAATTCCCTGTCGCAAAATGCGCCTAGAACAATGAGAGTTTCGAACACTGGACACGCCCCTCCTGTTAGAACCACAAGTGTTTCAGATAAAAGCAATATTCAAATGCCTACCAATAGCTTGATTCAATAACTCACTCTCCTAAATCTTTAACTCTGATTCCCAAACTATCGTACAAAAGGAAATGTATTAACATTTACCAGCAAAGGTTTCCACCAAGTAAATAATTTTCTACTTTCCAAAGGGGGCAGGGGAGATTTACAAGTTTTAAAAAGATTTAAAACAAACTACTTCATTAATGTGTATTACATTTTTCTTAGGGTTTGGTTACAAATATTGGCTTTCCATCATCAGGAACATTTTGAAATTGGCTTAGAAATAATGCTGTTACATATAATACAATTACCTAGACTCAAAACTGGAAAGCACAAAAATTATTGGGTTAAAATTCCTGCGCTAATGGAAGGTCTGAATAAACTCCCTTCCCTCAGGAAAAGGAAATATAAGAGGAGTAGAACTCAAACCATTCCAGAACAGCATTTTCTTTATGTGACCTGTTGACATTGGTGCAAGGAGAAAACACAATTCAGACCACATCCAAGAACTATTACCACTTGTAATGGTGAAATTTGTGACAGCGATTTTGTTTATTAGTTTGTTTCGCCCCAAGCATGTACAGTGGTACCTCAGGTTAAGTACTTAATTTGTTCCGGAGGTCCATTCTTAACCTGAAACTGTTCTTAACATGAAGCACCACTTTAGCTAATGGGGCCTCCTGCTGCCGCCGTGCTGCTGGAGCACGATTTCTGTGCTCATCCTGAAGCAAAGTTCTTAACCTGAAGCACTATTTCTGGGTTAGCGCAGTCTGTAACCTGAAGCGTATGTAACCTGAAGCATATGTAACCCGAGATACTACTGTATCTGTAAACTTTCTGTAGGACATTTTGAAGATAAAGTCCCTCGCATTTGTCATGATTTAGACTCCATATTTAGTGCAGTTCCACTAGGTGTCCAGAAGACTGCCTGATCCAGCATTGTTGGATCAGTTTCAGTCAGCGAGGCCCAAGGGTGTGGATGAGGTGCTTAGACAGGTTCAGCCAACTATTTGTGTGCTGGACCCTTGCCCATCTTGTCTTACTGCAAGAAATAGGGAGTTTTCTGGATGGGCCCTAGGGTTAGTAAATTCCTCTTTGAGAGTGGGAACAGTCACAGCCTCCTTGGGGGGAAAAGGCACTTGTTAGGCAGTTCCTAAAGAAACCTAACCTGGAGCCAGAATATGCTAACTATAGGACAAGATAATGCCACTTTAAAGGTTAGTTTATTTGAATACTGTTACAGAGAAATTCAATGTTTGCAATCCAGCCACCAACTTATCACCAGCTTCATTTAATGGTCTTGTTAAACATAATGTGGATGAGCCTGGGGAAAGGAGGACAGTGTATTTACGAGGATACAATTGGAGGCATTTGCTTTCATTTTTAACTAAGTTGAGTGTTACGCCCAAACATAGATGAGCTGCAGTTTTAAATAGGGTTTGCTGAAGCATGCTAACTTCAAACCTTCATTTCTAAGTATGGCTTGTTTCAATAAACCATAGCTTAGTATTCACAAGTAACACAAAAATGTGACCGAAAATGGAATTGCCT
Source organism: Podarcis vaucheri (assembly GCF_965113315.1). Classification (NCBI taxonomy): domain Eukaryota; kingdom Metazoa; phylum Chordata; class Lepidosauria; order Squamata; family Lacertidae; genus Podarcis; species Podarcis vaucheri. The sequence goes on from NC_138759.1 coordinate 94,744,071, forward strand.
GGCTGCTATACCACCGGGGCCGTCTAAGGCTCACCCAGGCTTATTCATGTTAATTAATAAACCATACCTGAATGAAAAGTTTGGCCATTGTTAAATCAGCCCAGGCAATCTTCTAGTTTGGGCAATTTAATGGTTTTTGGGAAGCTTTTTGAACCTGCACAGTATGAAAATCAAATCCTTGCTTTCAGACATAGTACTGACTTGCAGAGCTGACCAGTGGAAAAAAAGAAACCCAAAGAAATAAAGAAATGCAAGGATACTGGATTGCTTGGGGTGAAAAGGAAGGAGAGCGCTTTTATCTTTATTGCTTTTTAAAAGCCAAACATGATGATTTTTTTAAAAAAATCAGTAATGCAAGAACAAGTTGGATTTACATAAAGCCACACATTTTGGAAATGTAAATTAGTACACCTGTGAGCATATATAAGGTGATATCCAACTGTGGAGAGTTAGGAAGACCCTTCAGAACAGATGGGATACAGCAGCTGCATTTCAACTCCAGGGTCCTGGGGCAAGGTGAAGTGTAATGTATGTGGTATTCACTTAGCCACAATGCTGATTTCCCCAGCTAGATCCAGTGAGATAAAGGTGGTCAGACCCCCACTTCCTCGACCCTTTAGATGACTCTTGACTGCCAGGAGACTATATTCACTTAGCCATTTCTTGTGAAATTATTTTCTGTAGGGTTTACATTAAAATCCATAGTGTCTTTGTTGAAATACCCTGATAGCATCCAACCAGGAAATTCATCGTGAAGGCAATTAGTAAGAGCCATGGACAAAACATGTTCCTCTAGGGATTCACTACCCAATATGCTATTTTTAAAAATGCACGGCCAGTAGTGCTGGTTCCCATCTATATATATATTCTCAGATTTGCCCCTCCTTTCCTCTCTTTGCAATCCAAGTCCAGGAAATAAATTAATTCCCTTTTTACCTAAATGCTTCTCCAGAAAAATACAATAAGTGGTTTTCAGAGTTTCTATATTTGTCTTAGTCTTGCTGTTCCTGAGAATAGCTGGGACTAGGTAGAAGGGAAGACTGCCTGCCAGCTACATCCTCTCTTGTACTTCCTAATTGACTTTTCCCCTACTCTCTATTGTGGCAAAATTAAAAGGCATGTCTTAGATTTAGTCATGCATTCATCAATTTCACTTTCATCCCCTGAGTGCAAAGATGCTGAATAACTGTCACCTCCTATCAAGGGCTGAATTATTTGTGTAATGATGGCTCACTTGCCTTCCAGACTACAACAGAGAAGTCCTCTTATTTTATTAGTAATAACTCTGCGTCTGGATAGAGTGAAGAAGGACTCCCCCAAGCAATGTTAGAAACTCATGTATGTAAGTTAATTGCCAACTGGCGCCTTAAACCTAGGTTACGGTAGCCCCAATGGACTGTCTAGGTGCATCCCCCCCCCATGAGATTATTATCTCTCATTTCATTTCTGTACCACTCTTTTTTTTAAAAGTGGTTTACAACACATTAAAACAACAAATAAAACAATCCAGAATAAAACAAATTAAAGCTTGAAGGAAAATATTTCAGATCCTTCTCTACGTGACATTTTGCTTTCCCCATATTAATTTACCCTGCTTAATTTATGTAGCTGCCCCATAGCAGAAGTCCTCTGGAAAACCAGTGTGGTGTAGGGTTAGTGTTGGACTAGGACCAGGGAGACCAGGGTTCAAATTCCCACTCAGTGATGAAGCTCACTGAGTGACCTTGGGCCAGTCATAGCCTCTTAAATCTACCTCCCAGAGTTGTTGTGGGGATTAACTGGGGAGGGGGTAAACCATGTACTCAGAGAGAGAGAGAAAGTTATCCTGCTTAACTGCTTAAGAAAGCAGGAGGAGCCAGCCAGAAGGAGATGTCAGCTGCCAACCTGGCATCCAGAGATCTCCATGTGGTTGAAATTTGACCCACGCCAGTAGCAAAATGTGCCTGGCTAATTTCAAACACTGCCCCAAGGCATACCAGATGGGAGAACTTCACTCTCTTAGTTTGGACAATAATCTAAAGGGGGACATTTAAAAGGAATGTGTTTTAAATGTATTAAGTAGGTATATAGATTCTTCCTTTGAGATTTATGATGTGATCTTATGCATGTCTACTCAGAAATAAAACCCAACCAAATTCAGTGGCGCTTATTCCCAGGTAAGAGTACATAGGATTGAATCTGCAAGATAGTACAGTGGTACCTCAGGTTACGAACTTAATTCGTTCCGGAGGTCCGTTCTTAACCTGAAACCGTTCTTAACCTGAGGCGTGCTTTCGCTAATGGGGCCTCCCACTGCCGCTGCGCCACTGGCATACAATTTCCGTTCTCATCCTGGGGGAAAGTTTGTAACCCGAGGTACTACTTCCGGGTTAGCGGAGTTTGTAACCCAAAGTGTTTGTAACCCGAGTTGTTTGTAACCCAAGGTATCAATGTATAGATTACCAATGATCACACTGCCAAGAATGAAGTTTAATCAATCTATAACAGGCAGAACTAAACATAACAAGAGAAAGGTTAAAAGGGGGGAGGTATACTATGAATGTAGAAACAGATATTCTAAATTGTGGTGGAAGTTTTTTGAACAAACATGCATTTGTTGCGTTCCCCAGCACTTCTGTTTTGAAATAATGTGTTTCCAAACCACTTTGACCACACTTTGCTTTTAGAATTAAAGGTCCTCACATAATGCCTGAAGGCATCAATCCTCAGTAAAAAGATGGGTGCCCTAACCTCATTAGACGATACATTACATAAGTTCATCAAATCCTGTTTGTGGAATTAGTTATATCACAGGTCATTATCAAATCCTATAGATGTGAGTTCCCATGTTTAATGGGATGCTACACAACCATTTTGGGTGTGGTGGATTTGTTGACTGGGTGCATTGGTTTGCTCCTAATGGCTGGCATTACACTGATTATTTACTGCACAAATGTCTAACAACACCTCTTAATAATGAACACTAATCAAAAGCACTGACAGAGGTTCACTAGACTGTGAAAGTTAATATTTGCTTGGCGCTAAGCACCTAATTGGGACGCGGGTGGCGCTGTGGCACCAACTCAGCCTGTCTCTCTTGTATTGTAAGGTAGCAAACAGTTGCAAGCCAAAGAAGAGCCAACCTAGCTGATGGAGCCAGAATTGGTGACATAAGAGAGCGTGAGAGACAGGTTACTTGACTTCTGTTGTGTGTGAGATAGAAAGTGTGTGTGATATGTGGGGTGTTGGATTAGTTTGCAAAAATAGATATTTTCTGGATGCTTAATATATTGGCAATGCAGTGCATTTGTGTAGGTTGATAGTTGCCCTGAAAGTGAGTTCTCTGCAATGGATTCACTGGTTTCCTTAGGACTAGCCTCACCCTTGGTGTTCCCCATCAGTAAAATGTATTTTTAGGATTGTGCATTCTGGACCTCACAATGGAGGTCTTTGATTATATTTAACCTGTGAGAGTAAACTTCACTTTACTCTATGTGTGAAATCGATAAATGTGCCACAGCCAGAAGTCATGAAACATGTTATCTGGGGAGTCTGCATATAATTACCTTATTTGCACAGAACACTAAACCAAACCAAACTCCGGGAGAAGAGATTGTGGCCATGACCGCTGCACTCCATCCTAGTTCCTTTTGCTCCTGGTGCTGTGTTATGGTTTAGCTGAGAATATTCTCCAAACCCAAGCTCATGGTTTATCTCTTCCAGACCATGGTTTATCTCTTCCATGAACTCTAACCAAGGTTAGTTCTTGGGTTTACAGCTAGTGGTTTGCCTGAAGGATAAGGGGGGAGACATACCATGATATTTGGTTTGGATGATTCACTAAGCCCAAACCATGGCTCAGTTCATGGTAGCTCAGCCAGCAGCAGGAAGATTGGCCACAGTCTCCTCTCTGGGAACCTAAGCCATGATTTGGCTTAGCGTTACATTCAAACTAGCCCAAGTTGACATTGCTTAGCCTTAGATTATGAGCCTTAGAGGCCAGAGCCTTATAAGCATGCATTGCCATGCCCTTTAGACTATGTACAGTGTATTTGTGTGGCTCTGCTATAAAACAGGTTCTGGATTATTGAAATTAATTTATATGCAGATTTACCATGGTAGGCTATGCCCAAAGTGGCTCAGAGTAAACAATAAAAGAAGTATAAAAACACTGCAGCAATTTGAAAAACAATTAGTTAGAAAACTTCTCAAACAATTAGGATAAAGTCAACAATCTGATGAGCATGATACAGCATAAAGTCCATATTATAGTGAAGCAGTGTCAGTCAAACTTTATAAATATCAGGTACAAAATCAAGATAAATCTTCAGATGGGGGAAAGTAACCCATAAGTTGCTGCACTCTAAGCAGGCAATGCAGGCTGGCTTAAATGCCGTTGGCATCCTGTGGGTGGGGTCTAGATCAGGGTTCAGCAACCTTTTTCAGCCATGGGCCGGTTCACCATCCCTCAGACCATGTGGGGGCTGGACTATATTTGGGGGGGGGATATGAACAAATTCCTATGCCCCACAAATAACCCAGAGATGCATTTTAAATAAAAGGACACATTCTACTCATGTAAAAACACGCTGATTCCCGGACTGTCCGTGAGCCGGATTGAGAAGGCGATTGGGCTGCATCCGGCCCCCGGGCCTTAGGTTGCCTACCCCTGGTCTAGATAGTTCTTTCCATGCTTCCTTGTCTCTCCTCCAGTGCAACAGAAATGGGGGAAAGCTGGAGAGAGATGGCAAGTCCTCCTTCCCAATCATCCCAAGTTTTCTGGCTGCTAGGTACTATAGCCTTGGAGCTTTCCAAGGGGTTACAGTAGCCTAGCAGGAGAGTTGTTGCTCAAAGCAGGAGGAGGGCACTGAGCTGTGGAAGGCTGCACCAATGGCAGTGTTTTCCATTTATGTATTTTTTAAATACTAAGACATTTAACATGGAAAATGCTTTGTTCCCCGTGACCCTAAGCAAAAGAGAGATTGATCTTAAATTGTTTTAAAGAAAACTGCATGCTATTTCATTTCTTAAAAGTGGCATGCAAGAGATAGTTCTGTTTCAGCAGCAGCACCTATTTTTCCACTGGCAAAGCAGTTGGTGTGGCCTCTAGGCTTTCTGAGTGAGGTATATCACTATTAGGTGCTTAAAAAGATAAAAGGACCCCTGACCATTAGGTCCAGTTGTGACTGACTCTGGGGTTGCGGCGCTCATCTCGCTTTATTGGCTGAGGGAGCTGGCGTAAAGCTTCCGGGTCATGTGGCCAGCATGACTAAGCTGCTTCTGGCAAACCAGAGCAGCACACGGAAACACCATTTAACTTCCCGCCGGAGCGGTACCTATTTATCTACTTGAACATTGACATGCTTTTGAACTGCTAGGTTGGCAGGAGCAGGGACCGAGCAATGGGAGCTCACCCCGTCGTGGGGATTTGAACAGCCGACCTTCTGATTGGCAAGTCCTAGGCTCTGTGGTTTAACCCACAGCGCCACCTGCATCCCGGTTTTCCACCAAGAATCATTCTAAGCAACTAACAAATCTAAGAACACTTACAGATATAAATGAGAGGGGAAACCCAAAAACTATTATGTACAGTAGTGTAAAAACCATTAAAATATAAAAATAAAACAAGGCTCAGGGACTTTTTAAGGCCCTAAACCCCACTTTCCTAGGAGTTAAGTCTCACCAAACTCAATAGGATTTACTTTTGAGTTTGTTTGTCTGTTTCCCATCCTTCTCAAGGCCTTCATTTTCTTGAGAACTAACTTCTTGAGAACTAACTTTTATTTGACAATCAGCTCCCCAACTGGCTGGACATGTTTTGGCTTCCTGGTGGGCCACTCTACTTTATTCTGCTGCTCCAGCAGTTCTGAAATGAGTAAGCCCGCTGCAGTGAGTGTCTGAATTACTTGCCAGCTTAAGGAATGGGTCCATCATAACCAATATGCAATTTATCCACTAGGAGGCCACTAGATTACACTTCTTAAGTGGAACACTGATTTGCCACAGGACTGTTGACCATAAAGGTGTAGCAACCATACATCTACAAGGGAAATAATTCCCAAAAGGTGTTTCTTTCTTTTGCTCTGATGCTGTGATTATGGATCTCCCAGGGAAATACTGTTCTGTTGCGTAATATTTTCCACCACTCAAGAGAGATAGTAGAAATGGTATTTTATGATTCTGCATGTTTGGAATTTCTTGGTGTAACACTAGGGCTGGTATTTCAGTGTTTTAAAAGAGAGAAACATGTTGAAGATAAGATACTTCAAATAACACTTTATAGAAGTATGGAAACAAAGGACAGCCGCTATGTCCCAAGAGCCTAATGGCATGACAAGGAATATGCCAAGATAAAAGCCAACTCTATTCTGGCAATTTCATATAATATTTAATATTAAATTGGAAGTTACTGAGAAAGTAAAACTTGTGCATGCTCACAACAGATCAGCTAAAGTAGGACTGAAAAGGGAGACAAAATTTCTATTTCAGGGTTGCAAGGCAATCAAGTGAGAATACATAGAGCTGTGGAAGGACAAAGAGCAATACAAAAAAGCACTTTCCTTTGGCCATGTGATGCTATTTTACACTTATTCTAATCCTGCACTGTCCTGCTACACTACTGCTGTATGTACTTCAATCACATTCATTTGCAGAAGAGTAAAACTGTTTGGCAATTGGTTAAACTGTTTGACTCTCTAGAAAAGACCCTGATGTTGGGAAAGATGGAGGGCAGAAGGAGAAGAGGACGACAGAGGACGAGATGGTTGGATAGTGTTCTCGAAGCTACTAGCATGAGTCTGACCAAACTGCGGGAGACAGTGGAAGACAGAAGTGCCTGGCATGCTCTGGTCCATGGGGTCACGAAGAGTCGGACACGACTAAACGACTAAACAACAACAACAAAACTGTTTGGCAATGTTAAAATTGTTTTAATTATGCCTGTAAGCCATGTTTGAATTGCTTTGCCACGAAAGGCGGTATATAATTTTCTCAAAGAAATAAATAGCAAGATACAGTAGCCAGAGAACCATGAATTATTTCTGCTTTAAAGGCAAGGCATACCTATACTTCATGTTCCTACAGCGTGTTTTATGCGAGTGCATCTCAGGCCATTTACAAGGCAGCAGTGCTCAAAACACTGCAAAGGAGAAAGAGTGGTTCCCACAGGAAACGTTTGGGAGTTGCTGCAGTAATGAATTAGTGGCCAGAGGAACACCTGCCTCCAAAGGCAAACATAAATATCTGTACATGTCAAGTGCGAAAACTGATTATATGTACACAGAGAGTGAAGATAAATTATTACATTCAAACAAAAATCCAAAGTCAAACAGAATATTACGAAAGCAAGAGAAAGCCACAGGAAATTGTTTGACAGCACTTTATTGTCCTTCCCGCCATGACTGTGATAGTGGGATAAAATGAGACTGGCAAAGCTTTATAACAGTAACATGAAACAGATTCAATGTAAGGAGGAATTCATAAAGGCTTGGGGCCAGGTTACTTGAGGAATCAGCTCTTTGTACAAGATCATCTTCAGATGCCCTTCCCTAGGTGACCTCACCAAGCAGGGCATGACTGGTGGCTATTGGGGAGACAGTATCGGTGGTGGCATCTCAGTTATGGGATCCCATCTCTAGAGATACTTGGCTGGCACTTTCTTTATACACTTTTCAGTACCAGATAACCCCTTAATTTTCCAAATCTTTTCAAATCTATGCACTTTTAATCCATGGAACATTAGCAATCTGAACTATATTTTTAGTGATGATGTGCACCTTATTAAACAGTTTTACACACTGCCACTGACAATTGTATTCTGCTTTTTATTGTTTTGTTGACAATTGCATTTTAATATTTATTTTTGTATGCCATCCAAATAACACTGCTATTGAGCAGCAAATGAAATACTACACATAATAGTTTGTGTCTCTGGTTATAAATGAGATAGGTAACCTGATCCTATTGCAGTATTTTGTGACCATAGATTAATAAAAGCCCATGACATATCAACCAAAGCAACACCCTTTGTATGGCAAGTGTACTAGCATTATCCAACTTTATGATAGCTCTTTAAATACAACTGACTAACCCCTTGATGGTGAATTAAAGCACTAGTAGTTGGAAAAGAACTAGCTGCTATGCCAGCTCTTCAAATATGCAGGCCAACACATAACCAACCTTGCACCATGAGACAACAGTCTCGCAGGAGGCAAAGCTATGCTGTTTATGTGCTTCCTCAAAGCAGTGCCACTGATTGCAAAGACAAAGCAGGACACCTCCTTGCACCAGCACTTAGAGCTGCCCACTGTATCTATTGCTCCCATATGGTAGGGCTTACGGACTGGGATACAAAAGGGATTAAACAAAACTGCAAATAGATTTCTCCAAGTACTGCTCCTTCTGAACTATGAGGGGAGATGTATCAGCATCCTCAGGGAAACCCTGTGGTTGCAGAATACAAAAAGAAGCTTTAGGGATTAAAAATAAGTGAGCAAAACCCTGATGATGAAAGGGCATGGGGACAAAGAAAAAAATGGGGGAACTAAGAGAGAGGAATAACAGCATGAACACGGAACAGGAGAACTGCACCATGTCTCCCTGCCCTGCCTCCATCCCAGTAAGAGGCAGCAACACCAGTGTTAAGGAGGGTGGCTCCATGGCACCACCCCACCATTCCTGCTTTTAAACTTTGATATCATCTTAATATACATTTCAGCGCATGGAAGTTATTGTTTGGATGAGTAAGAAGGAACCCAATTGATATGCAGATAATCTCTCTCCTGTTTTTTCACAAGACATCCGGGAAAAGTTTGGATTCAAGTGGGCGGACAGCTTTTCAAAAGACACTGCCATACTAAATGTTAAGTTATTTTAGAACTAGCAAGTTTTATTTTTTAAAAGAAAGTTCTCTGTTGCCCACTTATAATCTCTCCAACGCACATTGCAAAGTGCTGCATTATAAATTGCTACATTATTTTAAAAAACAAACCTTTCACATCTCAAGCAGGAATATGGCTTCTGACAAGCAAATTTCAAGGAAATAATGTGAAGTGTGTTATAAAATATAAAAAAGTAAAAATTAAATTAAAAACACTTTTTCTGTTTTTTAAAAAATCATTGTACAGTATTTGCCTTGGGGCTTTGGAATCAACAACTTGGGAAAGTCGTATTTTTATGACCTAGCTGTGTTTCTAAGCACTTTCCCCCTATGAACAATGAATTTACAATTCTCTCCCTTTTCGATTCTCCAAATGCTTATAAAGTATAGCAAAACACTGGAACAATATATTTTATTTTAAAGGCATTATTTGTAAAATAAGAAAGCTTGTGGTCTTAATATACTTAAGGTGATACCTTCAGGGCTCCTGCCCTTATGATGAAAGGAGGCAATTTCAATAGAAACATTAACAAGCGTACATTCAAATTTTGACTGTTCCTAGGCTCAGAGTTTTCTGAAGACATCAAATAATTTGATTTTGATTGGGGGGGGCTGGTGCTTCTAAGCATTACCACTGAGAAAGGAAAAGCGCCCTTAAATCTTAAGATTGTAGAAACCCATTGTAAAATCTGTAATTAACCAGCTACTTCGAACAATCATTTCATTTCCCCCCTAATTTTAAAAAGGCTGTTTAAATGCATTAAGTACCGACATGGCAAAATATCAGGGTCAGTTTGCTCTGCTCATGAAAGTATTAAATGGCTAACTCAGAATAAGAGGTCACATTGTGCATTTTCCAGCTCACATTAGAACACACACACATGTACGTATATTGGAACTGATAGCCTGTGTTTGGAAAATGTGTAAGTAAAAATGAGCATATTTTGAAGATCTGTAAAAAAGGAATAATTTATAAATAAAATAAAATCGTATTTCAGTGCAAGAGCAGGTGCACACAGCACACAGTATACACACCTCTTTGATTTGCTCATGTTGAAGTAGCACAAAGTAAGGCATTTCCATTTAATCACAATGAATCATACTCCCTTTCTGTCCTCCACGCCTTCCAAAAAGTTGCACCACCACCACAGTGTGTACAAAACACAAAACTGTTCAGCTTAAGTCTTTGGGTAGCATCTCCTTTGGTTGCCAGGCAACAGTTTCTCCTGCTCTACTGTTATTGTCTAACTTGCAAGATGATTTCAACATGTTTACCTGAAATCCCATGGGTTTGGAAGGTGGGGTAGCAAAAGACCCAAAGCCAATCTTGGCCAGCAATGTACACTTTTATTACCATCTGGAAAAGTATATGACCAATTAATAAGCTTAGCTTGCTCTTCTTATAAGTAAACAACTTAAAACATACACACAGAGGAAATGTATTGGCTGAAATCCAAAAATGGTGATATAACTGACTGTTAGGTGACAAAATTTCACTAAGAAGAATCTAGATTATGAACTGGAAGTGGCAGGATGCTTTTGCAGTGGGCCAGGGAAACCCAAATATAACAGTTTTAGTCTGTTTGTTTTAGAGATACATTTATTCTCCCCAACTCATGTAAAGGAAAACATTATTCATTCTCTCCAAACTTACTTAAAGCAAAATAGAGAATGTATGAAGAAACTTGATTACGTTATTCTGTATTCATTTGCAGCTCAATCCAAAATCTGCCTACTCAAAAGTAAGTACTACTGATGGGACTATGTACTTCCTACCTAGTACTTGTGTTTACGATTGCAGCCCTAAGCTAACTATACCCCAGGTTCCTCCTAATGAGAACTGCAATTACAGCTTTGAAAGCACTGTTTAACCATTATTCATTAACTACTGCAACTATGGGCATTACACAAAATCTGTTGTTAAACTGTGTTAATCAAAAAAGAACTGTGCAGAGCTAAGAGTTTTTGAACACAAATATTAGCAACCCTTGTCTCAAGTCTCAAAGTAGGCAGATCAAATAGAAAGACAAATTTCTGTACCATAAATGACAAAGACATTAGGCAAGGAAAACTAAAGAACCATAAGAATCACAAAATAGGTCTTGGGGGAGGGCGGGGCGGGTACAACTTACCTATAATGCAGGAAGGAGTTGGGTCTGTGTAACTTTCCCAGCTGTTATATTGTTGATGGACACGGCTGTGGCAACTAGCATTGTCCATGAGGATTACATTAAGGGAAGGTGCACAGGCCCCAGACTAACCCACATTATGGGTGCTTAGAACGGGAAGAAACAGAACAGTGATGGAAGCCTATATTATGGACTCACTGAATGCTTCATAGGTGTAGAATATACAAATTCCACACAGGATTCACTGGGAGTTGCATGCTTCCCTCTACATGTTCTGTAAAATGGTAAAGGTAAAGGGTAAAGGGACCCCTGACCATTAGGTCCAGTAGTGGCCGACTTTGGGGTTGCGGCGCTCATCTCGCTTTACTGGCTGAGGGAGCCAGTGTACAGCTTCCGGATCATGTGGCCAGCATGACTAAGCCGCTTCTGGCGAACCAGAGCAGCGCACAAAAACGCCGTTTACCTTCCCACCGGAGCGGTACCTATTTATCTACTTGCACTTTGACGTGCTTTTGAACTGCTAGGTTGGCAGGAGCAGGGACCAAGCAACGGGAGCTCACCCCGTCGCGGGGATTCAAACCGCCGACCTTCTGATCAGCAAGTCCTAGGCTCTGTGGTTTAACCAACAGCGCCACCCGTGTCCCTTTAATGTAAAATGGTAAAGGACAAAAGCGCAGGTTGAGAATGCACAGAAAACACTCAGGGCCTGTTCTTGACACCACCACCACCAAGCACACTTCCAAAAGGTGGAAAAGACACGAGCAAGGATTCAGAGGCTGAGCACAAGCAGGTTAAGTTCATTGCCTGTACAACAGAACCAGCTCTAAAAACTTTTAAAACCTGCCTTGCTTCTTGAGAAGATTTCTTTGCTCTTGAAATGTAAACACTAAAAGCTTTCAGAGCCATTTTTAAACTGCCAAAGAGTGCTTATGCCAATAGCATCCATAATATTTCAACACAAATAGAACATTAAGTCCTCTAGTGCTCAGAAAGTTAAACACTTGCAAATAATTAAACGTCTAGTATACTACATTGCATACGGAGGATCCCCACAGGGCTCAAAAGAGCCCTGCTTCTCTACTCTTGACCTCTCAGGATGTGCTGGCAGCAAAACACCCCATTATGGGAAAAGGGAGGTCTGGCCACATCTCCCATACACCCATCCAGCACTTTGCCTCCACTTGATCACCTTATGGAGCTACAGAGCTCCTGTAACTTGACTGAGTGAAGGAGCACAAGCTGTAAGGAGATATAGGAACAACAGACAGACTTCCTAGTCATCTCTGTACCCTGGAAAGCTACCTGTGTGTGTTTTGGGTTCAGAAAATAATCACTAAATCAAAAGGGGAGCCCTCTGGGCACACAGGGAAGGACTATATACCCAAGCAATTAAAAACTAAGTCAGAGTAAATAGCAACCCCTATAAACCTAAACAAAAGCACAGGGCTTCCAGAGCCCTCTTTAGTAATGCATTGCTCTAAAAGCAAGCCTCCAGAACTCACTCCAAATACCTAAGGTGGTATGTCCTAAGGCACTGCCTTTCAGCAGTTGTCTGCAAAAAGTCCAAAAGTATTTACTGCTGAGAAAGGAATGAAGCTCAAATCACTCTAGGTACAGGTACAGCTGGCTAATAGAAGTTGCTGCAATTAACTCAACCTGCTTTTACAGAAATTAGGGCTCCACATCCATGATAAAGTCCAGAGTGGATAAAAATCAATGGTTTTTAAAAATAATAATAATCAAAAAAGTGATATTTTTTAATTTAACTAGGATTTTTAAAATAAAATGCTTTTGGAGGAAAATGCATTTGCCAAGGTAATGTCTAGTTTGGCCCGCTGTCATCTGTCTAGGTGGTACATCAAGGACAAGTGAGGGAAATAATACCACTGTAAATAACCAGCAAAGACGGGAACTCATCTAGTTCTGACATGTTTGTGCCGATAAGAGTGAAATTAACTCTCTCTTGTTTCCAAAATAGTGCCAGGTCTTGAATCTTCCATAGGAGACTAAAAATAGACTCCTGAAAGATGTGAACAGGGCAACGTACTCTCTATTCTTAGCAAAGAATTTCTTCTGTTTTGTACACAAACACTTCTGGTTTTGTTGGGTTTGACACAGAAAGAAATTGAGGGGTGGGTGCCCTCTCACCTCCCATGCTATTCCAAAGCACAATGTAGAATCACAAGAGAGAGCAGCACATTGGAATCTGTTATAAATTGTAATTAATATTACCTTATGAAATGACAAGTGGACAAGATAATTCCTGCAGCTGACATTACTATCACAGACACAGAGAATGGCAATGTTTTATGAGTTTTACTTTTCAGTGCCTAACCTTTCCACCACTTTCCACCAGTGGTCAGGGAAGATGGGAGCTGTAGTCCCAAAACATCTGGAGGGCCAAGTTTGCCTATGCCTGCACTATAGAAAATAAAAGACAGCTGGGAGAGCTCCATACTATTAGTACAGGGAGCAATAAATCTGTACAGTATTTGCTTTCTGGCTGTTGGACCATCCCTGGTGCTTGAAAAAACAGGTAGAAATTGCTTTGGCTCTTGTGCAAGTTGCAATGAGAATAATTAAGTTTGCCTAGCAGGCATCGTTTGGAGGACAGAGCCTATTCTAATTAAAATGGTTATATGTTAATTCCACCTATGGAGTAGGTTTTTTGACTAAGACTCAAAACCTATTTCCAGCAGTTCAGTCCATCAGACAATAATTACAGCCTAGCCTTGGAAGCCCATTCAAACCATCTAATTATTTCACAAGAAATAGAGACTGGCATTTGAATGTTTAACCTTACTACTAAGTAAGAGTGTGACATGCTTCCCTCCTGCTCAATACACCTTCTGTGGATTTGATTATATCCAGTTGTGTGGTCACTTCTATCAGGACCATTAGAGACAGAACTAGGCAGTGAGCATGTGCTATTGTTGATCATTATCCGCTTTATATTTTATTTATAGGTTCAGAAACCTCTTGAGATATTGTCGCCAAACTTGGCATGAGGTGGGAGTAGTGATATTCATTGATGTTGGGACACCAGGCACCATTTTGAATCAAAATGGTGGACCCAAAGGTTACTTTGGTGTGATTTTGCCCATTTGTTGGTCATGTTGCACCTGGGTTGAGAGGTATGTGTGAATGTGCATGCAAATTACCTTATTTACTTGAATCTAATGCCCAGCTTTTTTGGCCAAATTACGCTGTGAAAGATAAAGTGCGCATTAGATTTGATGGCACATTTACATTCACCAGCAAATACTTTATTTGGTTTCAAGGTTCTGAAAAGTGAGGTGCATATTAGATTTGATGGGACATCAGACTCGAACAAATATGGTACCCTATCCTTTTAAAAACCACAATATTTGCATGTTTCTTTGAATTCCTGGGCAGTGTTGGGCACTTTCCATATACTGTATATATAATGTTTCTCCCTGCCCCCCCAAAATAATATTTTAATTACACCTTCAGTATTACTGAATCTTCTCCTGGATGAAGTTGTAAAGAATTTGGATTCACACAGTTCACACACAGATTCGCAGTAAGAAATAAATTGTGGCTTAACATGAACAAGCAACATGCTGATACCCACTATCCAATCACCTCCATTTTGCTCTTCCCTGCCTGGAGCCAAGAGGAAAAAAACCATGAAGCTTGGTTTAATGTTACGTGCAAACTAGTACTCACAGAAGTCAAGGTTTGTCATTGACAAACCTCGTTTGTCTCCCAGTTTCTCTCTCTCTCAAGCAGGCCCCTTATACAGGGACACTGCAATACTAAAAACTCACCATAGGCATTTTAGTAAGCACCGTCCAACACCAACCATTTAATAATGCCCACATATGCAATACATTTTTCCAATATGTACAACTCTGACCTTGGAAAGTACTCCCTGTATAAAATTACAAGTTTCATCAGATTTTGTTCAACAGCGAACAGAGCTTACAGGTCTTATGCAGCTTGAGATGGAACAAATCCGTGTGATGTCAACAACTAATTAAAATGAAAATGTTTAAGCAGAGAAGGGTGGGGGTGGGGAAATGCTATATCTACACAGTATTGTATTTGGTAAGATTTAACGAAGCAATTGCAGAAATATTTGGCATAGTATGCACAGGGGAGACATAAATAGCTGTATGCATTTTTAAACTTGCTTTATTTATATATTCTCATTTAACTGGAAAACGTGAGGTTGTGTTAGGTTAACTATATGGAATACAATCCTGTTTTCCCAAAGAGCTTGGGGCACATCCAACATAAGTAGATAGTGAGATTTTTTTAAACCAAAGCAGAATTTCATTTACATACAGAAATTTTGCAAAACATGAGCCATATTTGTCTGCAGCTAGAAAAAGAGGGGGCGGGGAAGAGAAAGAGTCTGGTTCAAACATGATTTACATGTGCAACTTGGCCATTACAGATTAACAGCATAGAGAGGACTTTCAAATCACCTAATATCACAAAAAGCACAATGGGTGGAATCCAACCCAGTCATTCCATGAATGGAAGAAAATTTGTGCTCATACACCAATGCAAAGAGTTGTCTTTCATGAATGCAGTACTCCTATGAATTAGAAAGTAGCTAGTCTACCATTTATTTGTTCATTGGAGGTGCCAGTAGCTGGTTATGTACTGCTGTTTTTTTACCTGGGTTGTCTGCCTGTTGATGTGTCCCCTGTCTGTTTTCACTTGATTCTGCACCATTAGGTTTTACCCATTAGAGGTAGCTTGGAGGTCTGAGACAAAAGTGTATGTGAATACCTAACCACTATGTCTTATTAAAAGCCAGGAACACTTCCTGTGGGATAAAGGCTTGGTAATGTGTTCTACTTTACAAACAACAGGGATACTGATGGAAGTCAGATATTACGCTTTTATATAGCCACCTTTAAACATATTTTAAGTCTTTCTAGTCACAAACAAAACTCTTCTATAGTTAAAATCACATACTCCTACTAAACTGAAAGACTTCTGATATCTTTCCTAACAGATAAAAGGGGTACTGGCAAGCATCTGAGATGAGTTTGTGTTCATGACCTTTACAGTTCAAAAGATGAATCAATCAGGTTTTCTTTGAGGACATGACATGTAAAGAACTACATATAGTGTGTGTGTTTTTAACATTTGAAACTCCCATAAATACACCACAAGGGTTCTCTCACCTTCTGCTCAAGCATTGAAGTTAATGTTTGATGTGCACCTAAACCATCCCAGTGTTTGTGAGGCAAATGATGCATAAGAAGGCTGATAATACTCAGATCTATCAGAAATCTAAGCTTCTGGCTTGCAGAGGGCGCAATGCAAAATAACTGCAGCAGAGCTTCATTATGACCCACTCTCCCTTCTGGGTAAGCCATTCTAAACATACTTGAACATGGTCAGGTCACTCAAGTCAAGGACACATATTTCTGTGCTTACTTTATGAACATCTATCTGTCCACTTCTTCTCCAGGCCCTCAGCAAGCAGGATGCTCTCAAGTAAAGCTGTATAAACACTTGCTGGGGTGGGGAGCAGACAAGGAAGGTCACACTGCTTGGTGCCATTGAGAAGAAGCAGAGAAGGTTCACAAGACATAGAGTTGAAGAAGAAGAAGAAGAGTTTGGATTTGATATCCCGCCTTTCACTCCCCTTCAGGAGTCTCAAAGCGGCTAACATTCTCAAAGCGGCTAACATTCTCCTTTCCCTTCCTCCCCCACAACAAACACTCTGTGAGGTGAGTGGGGCTGAGAGACTTCACAGAAGTGTGACTAGCCCAAGGTCACCCAGCAGCTGCGTGTGGAGGAGCGGAGACACGAACCCGGTTTCCCAGATTACGTGACTACCGCTCTTAACCACTACACCACACTGGCTCTCAGTTGGTAGTCCAACCCCATGCAATGTCTCCATGACAGACAGCCATCCAACCTCTGATTTAAAAACCCCAATGAAGGAGAGTCCACAACCTTCTGAAGGAGTCCATTCCACTGTCGAATGGCTCTTACTTTCGGAAAGTTGTTCCTGATGTTTAGTTGGAATCTCCTTTCTTGCAACTTGAATCCATTGGTTTGGGTCCTAGCCCCTGGAGCAGGAGAAAACAAGCTTCCTCCACCTTCCATGTGACAGCCCTTTAGATATCTGAAGATGGCTATCATATCTCCTCTCAGACTCCTCTTTTCTAGACATACCCAACTCCATGCATACACAAGAATGACACAAGTCATCCAAGCCACCAGCACCCATTAACAGTGGCACAGCCATTTCAACCAGAGACACAGTGAACAACACTAAACAAGTTGGTCCTCATTTGAAGCAAAGAATTACCAGCAGAGATGGATTATAACTGTTACATTCCTGCATACTCATCTATCTGATCCCAAGACCAGTAGAGACACGATATCATGCTAGATTAGTCATTTGTTTTTACCCTGACAGTTCTTATGTCCCATTAATTAAAAGAAGCACAAGATACAGCTAAAAGGCTCAAACCAAAGACAAATTGTATTGCTCCCCCATTGAGACTGTTACAGAACTGCTTACGTGAAAGTTCACACTGCTCCCTGTATGCATCACGTCATCCCCCTGTTACTATGCAATACAATATACAATATGTTGGTTTCCTCTGAAATGCACACAGACAATATACTTTTTGCACAGCCTACACACACTCTTTCCATTTGAAATAGTTGTGTAAAAAATAATAACTGGAGAAAGGTTACTTAGAACAAAGATGCAGAGGAATCATAGTAATTTCGTCCTCAAGTTGTGCAGGACTAGTGCAAAAAATTAATAAAAACTCAAAGCTATTTTGGGGCATTTCCCCCCAAGCAATTAACATCCTCTCATAATGCAGAACCCTGAGCCAATGTGGCAAATATGCAACCCATTACATGTGCAAAACAGACATATTCAAAAGTATATTTCAAAGTTAAATTAAATGTATAGAATCCCTTTTGAAAATGTTGTTTTACTCCCCCACATCAGCAGGTTTACATTCTCGTTCTCAGTTAAATGCATGTACCAGCTTGTAATAGCTTGTAATGATTGCCTGTGGCAGGGTAAGATTTGTCTCTAGGTGACTGAACACAGAAGTTTTATAAACTTGGGTTGTTTTGCTCCTTCTCAGAACAGTAGGGTCCAACATAAATATGTCTGCAAAGAGGGTTTTAGTATTGTGGGGGGTGAACTAGTAATATTTTTAGATCCCCCCCCAAATTATATTTTATAATAGCAGTACCTCTTAGGATGCAACTCTGAATAATTGAGTGCAAAAATTAACAGATAAACAAGGTATAACAAAATTTGCTTTGATACATGTATAACAAGAATTCAGTGATAACGTCCAATCTTATGCTGTAGTCAACCTGCTATAACAGTATTTCTTTATGTTATTTATCTTTGGTTTCTTTTGTTTATTAATAAAAAATAATAATAGTAAAAAACGAATTCAGTAACAAACAAAAACATCTTGCAAACAGTAACATACTATTAAAGAGAATCTGCATTAACTTTTCTATTTCCAGCTATCCAAGTCATTTACATTTTAAATGAGGCAACATGTTTCTACAAGTTCACTGTTTATATGCAGGGCTGCATTTGTCTGATGCCACAACGAGCCCTATAATAACTCCTGTCTTGGGTGTGCTGCCCCATGGACAGGTACAGCCGTTGCTGCTGAATGTTCTTACACTATCCTTACATCCATGAACGGCCAGACCTGAAAGTACTGTCATAATCGCAGCAGCAAGGAATGTGAGACTATACACAGTTTGATACACTGACAGCACTTTTGAAAACAGCTGATAATTTGCAGGGGGGGGGGGAGACAATGCTGTTTTCGGAAACAGATGTAATGAGCCAAAACGCCAGCATCTGGTTTGAGATTTCCATTTCACATACACCTCCAATCAAGGGGCCAATCCTAAACTGAAACAGGGATCCAAAATAAATAGGGTCTCTCCCTCATTTGCCAACTGGGGGTAACTAAGGGCACCTACAGAGTTGTGTTCTATTGCATTCTCCTTGGCCAATCAGCATTGTCTGAAGAGTACTGTTCTACTCAAGTTTAGGAGTTTTCAGCAAAAGGATAGGAACCCTGACTGACTGGGAAGTGTGCTTAGCGGGTTCCGCATTATCAAGGGAGTGGGTGCTGGCTCCCCAACGTATCTACTTGCCCCTTTACATGTGCAAACTGAACACCTGAAGTGGGACAAAGCTCAAAGTAAACATAATTAGGACTAAGCTGTAAATCTGTTGCTATATATCAGGCATGTCCAACCTGTCGTTCGTGATCTACCGGGCGATCGTGGGGCGTCCTTGGTCGATCACATGATCCTTATTGATCGGCCCCCAAAAAAGCTCAACAACAAAAGTCAATCCAATGGGTAGATCGCTGCCAGTTTTTTTATAGTGGGAGTAGATCAACATGCCTGCTGTATATGAAGTCAAACTATAGACCGATCAGCCATTGTGCAGACTAACAACCTGTCAACAAATGAGTTGCATGCAGCTCTTAAAGCATTTTTGTGTGCAATCCTTTGGGCTCTCTTTAGGGTTCTTAAAATCTTTCAGCTTTCAATGAACAAAAAAATTAGCCTGAGGGTTACAGAGGCCCTGCAAATGTGATGGCAAAGCTCAGGAAAGCTTTAGAAAACTCAGGAGCAAAAGATCGTATTTCTAAACTATGATTCAATTACTTTGAACATCAATGCAGGTAATCTGGAAATGTTGTTGGTAATGTGAGATTCTACCCTATGTATCCAAATACCTTTCCAGAAATTGACACTACAAAAGGTGATGTCTAGACTGATCACAATAACCAGTTAGGGTGAACAAGTAGCCTTGGCTATGGGTATGAAATTCATGGCCTTATCACAGCTTGATTCATCACTGTGCCACATATTGCAATCAGTCTTCCAACCACTAAAATATATGTTAATTTTTTGAGGTTGTACACACCTCCATTATCATACCATACTCTAAATCTCCAAGGCAATATATTGAGGATGCAAAGAGATTCAAAAGGGCACAAAGTGGAGCAAAAAGAAATAACATTTCCGAACCATTAAACTTAAATCATCCATACTTTTCTTTTACAGCACCAACAGAATCAGAAAAGGCATAAATATACATATAGCAAAACCTCATTATATAACAGTTTTCTCTCACTAGGTTTTCCAAGATCATCAGGCAAATGCTAGCTGCTTTCTGAATTACAGGCAATGGGCAGCAGTAATTTTGTTTTATGGCTTCTAAGCAAACATGAAAACAGCCACTCCTACCAAAGGACACACAAAAGTTATTTAAGGTACGCAGGTTTCACAGTATAGCTTTGACCTTTTCCATTCTCAATTGTTTCTTCCAGTGACTGAAGAGATTTGTTTTATGATACTCATAATTCAGAGGACTTTGGCAGGCATACAGAATCTCATGGTGGCATCATTTCCAAACAACTTAGGTTACCACCATAAATCAAGTCATATCCATCACTGGCTGATAAGCAGAACAACAAAATGTAAGTTCTCTAACTAGAGTCCTTATGCTACAAATCACATGATTTGTAGCATAAAGACTGTGGTTAAGACTTCCATTATTTAAAGATTGCTGCCACAGAAAAATGAAACCACGAAACATAACTAAAGTCCCTTTTTTGTTCAAAAAATAGAGAGATTGAACTGGGATGGTCAAATCTTCAAAACTCTGCTATTCATATATCAATAAGCTCTCTAAGCTGTCAAGGTGATGCAACAAATAGTGCTCATACATGTGTGGATGTCAAGCTGGCTCAACTACCTTGCCACTGCTCTATTAACATTTACAAAATGTAGATAGCAACTTTTGGTTTGGTGGTATTCAATATTTGACCAAGTAAACACACACAAAAAAGATGGGGCATTTCACCCCCTGTATATATTAGCAGGGATGGGAAACTTGTGGCCTTCTAGATATTGCTGGGTATTTCATATCAGCCCTAGCTAGTATGGCCAATGGCCAAGGATGATGAGAGTTGCGCCCAGTAACACTGGTTCCCAACTCCTCGTCTACAAGTTAGGGTCACATGCTCAAACTCTACTTCTCCCACCTTTCAGAAGTCACTTTCCGGGTGGGGGGGGGGATGAAAAAGAAGGGATTCACTCCAAATTGCTTTCAGGTATCCATTGCCTCCATTTATATATAGCAGCAGTGCTGTTTTCAGGGGGACGCATACCCCTAAACTTTTTGTAAATTTAAGTTTGGCCTCATTGAGGGGCACTATTTCAATATGGGTAGGAAAATGAGAGTGCCCCTAAACAATTTTTTAAAGAAAAAAAGCACTGTATAGCAGAAAGATGAAAACCAACTTCTATGTTGACCTATGAACTTAGGACCCTTCTAGAACTCTTACCTAGATGGGCAACTAAATGTATGCCAACAGAAATATTACATTTTAGGTACATACTTCCAGAAACTTAGGAAGCACAGGACACATGTTCACAGGCATAGTTGACCGTGCCCTCTTCTTACACAATCCGCTGTTGGTGAGTGTAAAATGCAATGATTGTTGAGTGTTGGTTGGTGGGTGTAAAACACAATGAACAATCAAACTGCTCTGTTTCTCTTTTAGTCTACATTTGTTTCCCTCCCCAGCAATAGGTGGTGCATAACTGAATGATTCCACACATCCAGAGCCGTAGCTAGGTAACCTTGCGCCCCTGGCAGAACTGTCCAGATTGCGCACCCTAGCCACGGACAAATTAGCTCTTCTTTCCGCCTCTCCTCCAATCCTCCTCCCCTTTTTACCCATTCAATTCACCCTCTATTTAAAACCATTTCTTACGAGGCAATAATCAATATTAATATTTATGGACATATTTTAAGCTGATTTTGCCCTCCCCCCCATTCCCTGCACCCCTGGCGGGGGCCCACCTTACAGCCACCTAGCTACAGCCCTGCACACATCTGAAGCAAGAGTAACTACAGTAGTTTGAAAGGAAATATATTTGAAAGGAAATATGTTTTTCCCCCATTATGAAGACATTTTTGCATTACAACAAGCATGGGTGCAACATTAATAAGCCTCAGACTCATACACTCGCCCGTCTCCTTAGTTGCACAGGTCAAAAGCTTTTGCTTTTAAACTAGCTACAGTTCCTTGTAATGTCTCAAAACTTGCGTAACTGTGGTTCGTTCCAATTATGATTAGTCAAGCTATCAGAAAACTGTTTAATCCTGGTTTGTTTTAATGAACTGCAACTGTAATATCTGAACTGGACTGTATGCTGCAGCTGCTTATACTAAATAAGTTCCAGGGCTGTATTTTGGGCAGTTTTCCACTCCTACAAAGAAATCACAACATCTGTTTCACTGTTCACTTCTTAATTTCCCTTTGCCTAGGCACTGTGTTCTCATCCCCTGTGGCTTTGATTATTATTTTATTATACATCTCTGTGATAACAAGGCTCACATCTGCGACCAAGAAATGTTTCCCACACTCACTGGCCTATGGAGACTTTAATCCTAATTAGTCATCTCAGGAGGCTGTCATAAACCACAGCTAAAATCTCATCGAAGCAGCAATGTTTAAAATGGGCAGCTGTGACAATATCAATACAGGTGCAAGAGCAAAGCAAGCAAAGCATTTGCCTTGCCATTTTTGCCGTCATTAATTTGTTATTCAGGGACTGACATCTCCTGGCTAGAATGTACTAGGTTCTTGTTTTTTTCTCATGAGAAAGCTGAATAATTCTTACTTTCAAATGTAAAAAGCCATCATACCCATACAACACACTCTCATATAAGCAATTCAGGTACCAGTTTCCTCCAAATGATACAAGAGGTGCACAACATCTCAGGTAATAAGCACTTAAAAATAGAGCCTGAATTTCCACTGACTAGGACACAACATTTACAAATCTTGTCAATGGATTTTTCCTTCAGCAACATGGTTGGTCACACAAATCTCATATTTAATAGCCAAAAGGCAAATGAAAAGCAGAGATAAATGTTTTGCCTATTTTCAGCATGAGATCAGACAGTCAGTTTGAAAGGACACAATTCACTTGAAAAAATAATCTAGGGCCAGTCAAAATACCAAGTACTCATTTCTAGCAAATCTGGGCAACAGAGAGTCTCATAGGGAGTTTCAGAGATGGGACTGATCCCTATCATCACTTCAAGCTGAGTCATACCAATCACTTTGTCTAGTAAACATTCTAAGAGGAAAGCTACACAGATCTCCCTGCCTCAAGGCCCATTTCCACCTAACCTAGAGCAGTGTTTCCCAACCTTTTTTGGGCAAAGGCACACTTGTTTGATGAAAAAAATCTCGAGGCACACCACCATTACAGCCCCGTGACGTCAGCGCGCAGCGTCACGCCGGGAGGGACGCACGAAAGTGTAAGTTTCAATTTTTTCCCCTCCCCCTTGCCGGGGAACCTCCAAGCTTTGGGGGTGGGGGGGAGGAGGCAGCAAAGTGAGGGACTGAGGGACTCCTCCAATGACAAGGGTTGGGGAAGAAGAGAAAGGGCTATTCCGCTCCAGTCACGGGAGGGGAATATGTACTGGCCCAACTGGTGTGCGGTCTTCGGAAAGCGGGGTGCGGGAAGGAAGCCTAGGCTCGCGGTCCACCGACCTCGGCGGAGAAAGGCAACAACCGGAGCCGATGATGAGCCGGCGCGTGCGTGCAGCGGCTGGCCTCGAGCTCGGGAAGCTGCGTGCGGCAATGTTGACGCGGGGCGCGCGAGAGCTTGGGGGTGGGGGGGGCGGGAGAGAGAGAGAAAGAGTTGGCAGCACCAGGCGCTGTTACTTATTGCGCTGCGGACGCTGCCAGCAACTGCAGTGGTTGTGCGGCGGCTGCCGCCGCAGAACGTCCTCGTCAGTCAGCTGAGCTGCCTGGCGGCGTAGGGAGCAGAGGGGCGGGGCTTCCTTTCTGAAGGAGCTGAGGGTGGGGGTCCTCCCGCACCTTCGGCGAAACAGCGCCGGCCCACAGCGCTTCTAGGAGGCTGCCTTTGTGCGCGACGTAAAGCCCTCTTTCCCTCCCTCCAGCCCCGTGTCACCTGTGGAAAAGGGGGCTGGATCCAGTGACACAACTCGGAAAACTGTTAGGGAAGCCAGAGCAGGAAAGTGAGTGGGAGGCGGCGTCGCCGCTTTAACCCACGTTTCCTTTTTGAAAGAGAAACTTAAGTCAGTGTTTCCCAACCTTTTTTGGACTCGCCTGCCTCTCTCCAGGCAACATCTCGCGGCACACTAGTGTGCCGCGGAACACCAGTTGGGAAACACTGACCTAGAGGGCGGGGCCCAGACTCACCCTGAACAACTAAAAGAGGCTCCCGGGAGGCTGGAGGGAGATTGCTGCTGCCTTGAGTGCTGGAAGGAAGACTATTACTGTATTATTACTATTATTACAGTGGTACCTCGGGTTACATATGCTTCAGGTTACAGACTCCGCTAACCCAGAAATAGTACCTCGGGTTAAGAACTTTGCTTCAGGATGAGAACAGAAATTGTGCTCTGGTGGCGCAGCGGCCCCAATAGCTAAAGTGGTGCTTCAGGTTAAGAACAGTTTCAGGTTAAGAACGGACCTCCAGAACGAATTAAGTACTTAACCCGAGGTACCACTGTATCTCTAAAAAGCTTGCAAAGCTGCCCACCTAGGCTGATTCTGATCATTGCTATCAATGCAGTTGCTATTTAACCTGCGTAGTGGTCTAAGCAGAGATTTAATCACGTGGGGAAGATTGTGTCTGTTGTCCCTGACCACATCATAAACATGTTTTCTCGAAAAATCAAAAGTTGGTCTTATTCTGTAACTGAAAGTTAAGTGAACTGCTTTTTCCTTTGGTTAGAACCACCTCATGAGAAGATCGGACTGGCTACCCTACTGTTCAGAATCTTCTGAATGACAGACAGCTCAGCCCTTACAT
Organism: Podarcis vaucheri; assembly: GCF_965113315.1. Lineage (NCBI taxonomy): Eukaryota > Metazoa > Chordata > Lepidosauria > Squamata > Lacertidae > Podarcis > Podarcis vaucheri. The sequence continues at coordinate 94,768,938 of NC_138759.1, forward strand.
TGCCCTTACATCCCAATCTTCTGGGGAAATAATAAACTCCAAATATTTTGCTTTGCACCAGGAATTCTGCAACTGTTTTCAGCAGAGCCCAAAGCAGAACAGATATATTAAAGGCCACTTTTTCTGTGTAATCCAAGGATATGGAAAATGTAATTTGACTTTAGCAACAGAACGGTATTTATTATGTAAAATTTATATACCGCTTGATTGTAAAAAAAGAAAGAAACAAAGGAAGCCATCAAAGCAAAATCAGCATTAACAGTGAGCACCTAGACAGTACAATTAACAGGCATACAGGTTACTTGATCACAGTCTATTGCAGTACAGTGAAATTGTTCTATGTAAATTATAGCAACTATTTCTTAATTCGTTTCTATATGCATAAATTAGCTCATACGAGTTTTATACAAATCTGTGTTTTCCTCTTTTGTCCTTTTTCCGTGATGTATTTCCTTTGTGTGGTGAGTGTGGCGGGAGAATATCCAGGTGATTTGCACATGAATAACAAAATTCATGAACTCATGAACTTAGCATGTAAATGAAAGTACAGACAAACCTAAGGCCTGTATTGGGAAAGCCAAGCAAGACCCAATAAAGCCCAATATGAAGGAATCCCTGAGGCAGGCTCTTATAGGGCCTTGCTCCTTTACACAATGCATCTGTTGTGTAATGAGATGCAATTATTTTCACAATGCCTAGGTGTCTGTTACACAACTGTATCAACAGTATAATGTTTAGAGACAGATATTAATCACTAATACATGGGAACTGCCTGAAGCATCGTAAAAAGAGGGAATTCAGAACAGCCTTGTCATTTAAATCTGCTCAATTAAAGGACACAGACAGGAGATAATGGCTGTGGCATCACGTTGTGTTTCCTTCCCATGTCCCATTACTGTGCTATTCTCTCTCCCAATCCTGAAATGGTTGCTTCACTCAGAGTAACTGAATGCATAATATAATGCAGATTGTATTTACTGAACTTAATTTTCTCATCACTCGTATGACAGAGAGGTTAGAGCCCGAATGCGTTATCTCCTGACACACAGCCTACTGCCATTTAGAATTCACAAGAGGGCCCAAGCTAAGCCACAAACTGGGTCAAGGCCTCAATTAGGGAAAGGATAATGAATGATTAAACCCGGAAGGGTATGTATATCTCAAAGTTCTGACAGAAATGATCTCACTGTGCTAACTCCAAAATTGTAGCAGCCTTTCTTGTTTCTCTTAATTGTGGTTGTGCTGGAGGAAAAAATATTTTGATCACTGTACAGGCATACTGCAAACAGTAAGGTCAGATCATCTCAAGCCTGCTGAAACTCAAAACCAACATCCTTTTTGACAGAACTTTAAAGCAAGGATATTCAATTATGTCCTTAAGAGGGCAGATTCCAGAGGAGAAAACAGGCAATTGCTGCTGAAGTTTTTCTCCTCCCAAACTATTTTAACTCTAACCGTTCTTAACCTGAAACTGTTCTTAACCTGAAGCACCACTTTAGCTAATGGGGCCTCCTGCTGCTGCCACGCCGCCGGAGCACGATTTCTGTTCTCATCCTGAAGCAAAGTTCTTAACCCAAGGTACTATTTCTGGGTTAGCAGAGTCTGTAACCTGAAGTGTATGTAACCTGAAGCGTATGTAACCAGAGGTACCACTGTATTTTGAAAACCCAATAGCAGCTGCTGATACTGTGTGCATAGTAACATCCTGTAGCAAGGTGGTACAGTGGTACCTCTGGTTACGTACTTAATTCGTTACGGAGGTCCGTTCTTAACCTGAAGCTGTTCTTAACCTGAAGCACCACTTTAGCTAATGATAAAACTTTTGGTTCAACAATAATGTGTTGACATCTTATTCTTTTGTAGCTAGTCTACAATAGGACTGCTATTGCCTCGTTTTGTTTTCTCGATGTGTAGGAAAATGTTTTCCATTTTCAGCAACGTTTAGCTCTCATTGCAACAACACCCACATTATTTTAATACTGTGCTTTTCAACACCATTCTTTGCCCTTCCCTTCCTTGCCCTTATTTGTCCTCATCTCCCTTTAATCTAATTGGATCTGGCAACTCACAGCAATTTGTCATCTCCCTTTAATCTGATTGGATGTGGGAACCCACAAGATTTTGTCATCTCCCTTTAATCCGACTAGATGTAGGAACCCACAGAATTGTCACTGCTAGCAGTGTACCTTACATGATTAACATAATTATAAACAACATGACATAATTACTTTTAAAAATACCTGAGTTGCCAGAGTCAGATGGAAAAAAGTGACACTATTGCAAGGAATAAAGCAGAAAACACAGGAAACCATCAAGAAAGAAAGAACACAGCCAGAAAAGGAGAAGAGTCACTTGCCCAGCTGTGCATTGGGGGGCAGAGGCCTAAGGGGTGTAGGATTTCAGGGTGGATGGTGTAAGTGAACAGGGGGGAAAGTGTCAGTTTTGCCAGCAGCTTGACAAGCAGAGAAGCAAGGGGCGGAACACAATATGGGCTGACTGGAAGAAGCTGTAACAAAGAGACACACTTCTAAATGCTGCGCTTATGGAGGGGGGCTGGGCCCACTTACAATGTGAATGCTCTGCAATCCCTTCATCTAAGTTTAGGTTGTATGTATGTATAAATAAAGGGACATGGGTGGCGCTGTGGGTTAAACCACAGAGCCTAGGACTTGCCGAACAGAAGGTCAGCGGTTCAAATCCCCGCGACAGGGTGAGCTCCAGTTGCTCGGTCCCTGCTCCTGCCAACCTAGCAGTTCGAAAACACGTCAAAGTGCAAGTAGATAAATAGGTACCACTCCGGCGGGAAGGTAAATGGTGTTTCCATGCGCTGCTCTGGTTCGCCAGAAGCAGCTTAGTCATGCTGGCCACATGATCCGGAAGCTGTACACTGGCTCCCTCAGCCAGTAAAGCGAGATGAGTGCCACAACCCCAGAGTCGGTCACGACTGGACCTAATGGTCAGGGGTCCCTTTACCTTTATGTATAAATAAACCATGTATCATAAAGACACCATAGCCTCTGTTGTGCCCCATTATCCCAGGACCAGGAGGTAAAAATCTGGCTTGGAGAAAAGCCAATCAGTCCCTCCTGTGATGGTTTAAATCATAAAGGGGCACTGCCTCTTGTAGTTTAAATTATCCTTTCTGGGTAGGTGGGGGACTTGGTAGAAGCACATCTAAATGCAGGTCTGATCCAAGCCCAATTTTCCTACTTTAAAACCCAGGCTGAAGGGTGGCAAGCATTAAAGCCAGACAACTCCCTTAAGGCTAACTTCCAGCCTAGTCAGTTGAGACACTGCACTTGGCAGACCTCTCTTCTAAGGGAGTAAAATGGTAGCATGAGATGTGCATCCCTCAGCCACAACTACTTTGGGAGGAAGGTGGTGAGGATTGAACACGCCCCATCCATCCCAATACTGCAAAGCAAAGATAGGGGGACCTTTACCAAAGAAGCTTGGCCCTTCCCTATTTGACTCTTACCATATCCACAGACAAAGGACTGACTTGTCAAATACAGGGAATTTTATTCCCAGATTTTAAAGAGTTGAGTGCTTTTTGTTGTTGTTGTTTTCTTTAAGTGCAAATTTAATATCACTGATGAGCAAAAACATACCTAGCTAGAATTCAGGTAAGTAGGTGACTTGATAGAGGAAATTCTAAAAGGAGACCTTGCTTATGCCCTCAGTGGCCATGGAAACAATATGCATGATCTAGTTTAACACAGATCTGGGAAGAAGTGCCAAAAGAGATTTCTTGGCCTTGTAGACAATGTTTCATTGTGTCTCATAGAATGTAGTTTTGTTAAAGGCCTTCACTGTGATCTGCAAGATGGCGTGTACACTCATGAGTATAGATGGACAATATCCACGTATTCTACTAAAGCTATCAACACAACATTAGCATTCAGTAACATGCAGTCCTCTGTAACTCATATCTTAAAATAGCTGCCTGTCCCCGAGAGTATTCCAGAGTTTGCCAACTTAAAAGAGGCAGAATAGGAGGAATACAAATAATAAACAGTGGTACCAATCTTTTCTTAAGGGCACCAGCAAATGTTAAGGTCACCACACCAGCTCTTTAGAGGCTAGGTCAGAAACAAGTGTGACAAAATTAGAGCTCTAGATGACCCTGCAGAATTCTATGATTCTAAAACATACTTTTCCTGTATATCTAATCAAACCAGTGATCCAGCCACAACTTTCCTGCCATTAGGTGAGCCCCACAATGTTTTCGTTTTAAATCACTTCAACAAAACAGCCAACTTCCTTGAGTAGCAGTAAAACAGATGGCAGCATCACATAAAGTGTTAGGTAAATTAAATTAGTATATTCAAAATAGCTCCCTCCTTTGAGATCCTCCTTCAATTATACTCATTTAGAGATAAGAAGAGACAGACATTAAGAAACCAGAATACACCTGGGTTGTTTGCACTTGCTTTACTAATTGCCAGACTGGGATAATAAATAGCTCTCAAATGCATCACAAGAGAAACCTGGAATTACTGTTACCCTATGTAGAAAGTTGAACAAGTGTTGACAGTCCAGTCTCATGATACTGGCATTTCTAATTTTACCAAACAGTTCAGAATGTAGGTCTGGCTGGCTAAACTGTGCTGCAAAACACTGCTGTTCTGCAGGCCAGCTAGAGAGAGATAAGGAAAGAGCAATAGCTCAGTGGTACAGCATACAGGGATCAGCAAACTTTTTCAGCAGGGGGCCGGTCCACTGTCCCTCAGACCTTGTGGGGGGCTGGACTATATTTTGGGGAAAAAACCCGCAAACGAATTCCTATGCCCAACAAATAACCCAGAGATGCATTTTAAAGAAAAGCACACATTCTACTCATGTTAAAACACCAGGCAGGCCCCACAAATAATCCAGGGATGCATTTTAAATAAAAGGACACATTCTACTCATGTAAAAACACACTGATTCCCAGACTGTCCGCAGGCTGGATTTAGAAGGTGATTGGGCCGGATCCGGCCCTTGGGCCTTAGTTTGCCTACCCATGGCATACACTTTGCATGGAAAAGATTACAGGTTCAATCACCTGTATCTCCAGGTAGGGCAGGGGCAGACTCTAATCTAAAACCCGGGAGAGCCACTGCGAGGCAGTGTAGGCAATATTGCACTAGATCAGGGATGTCTAACCGGTCAATCACGATCGACAGGTCGATCCCCAGATGTCTGCTGTCAATCGCGTGCTCCCTAGCAATTGCTCTCCAAATGCAATGCATTTAATGTCTGCACCCTGGCGTTTTCTCTGTTTGTCTTTTTTTTTTTTTTTGCAGCAGCAGCAGCAGCAAGATCTGATACGGAAGCTGGCTAAATCGCAGTGTCGCAGTTTTCAGTGAGTGATTCCCCCCTCCCTTAATTATCACAACTAGTTTTGTGTCCCCCCCAAAAAAAGGTTAACAACTTTGGTTTTGCTCCCCCTTTTCCCCCTCCATGGGTAGATCACTGCCAGTGTTTTTATACTGGGAATAGATCACAGTCTCTTGGGAGCTGGACGAGCCTGCACTAGATGAAGCAATCGGTCAACTGTTTAAAAACTATATTCAATAGACAGAATAGATACAAACAACCATTTATTAACTACCATAGTGCCTTGCCAAGGAGTGGCAATAAATTTAAGACTCCCCTACTTGCTTAGATTCCACTCTCCACCTGGCAAGATAGTGCCAAGATACTGTCTAAAAAGAATCTCTTACACAAACTAAACCCAAATCTATAACACCCATGCATGAGATGACCCCAATTGATACTTGATATTATTTATATACTCCTAATTATGCAATGATGTAAGTGTGGCATATCAACTTATGTTACAAACATTTCTACACACTCACACCCAAATTTTGACTTCACAACAACCTTGTGAAATAGGGAAATAGTGCCTGAATTTGGATCTCCAAAACATGTGTGACACAGCAGAATCAGTCTACACTGCACAGGTTCCCACTGTGGCAGCCTCACATTATGTTTACTAGAAAGTCAAGGTTGATGTTCAAGGGATTCTTCAGTCTTACATTACATTTATGAACTGGATCGTTTTACTTGTCCAGTTCAGCCACATCATTCTGGATAGATCAAAAGCCATATGAATAAGACAGCTTTAACTGTAAGCACACACACACTATGGTGATTTAAGATGTTTTTCTCAGAAAAAAAATCAAGGCAACAACATTGTAAGATATATAGATACTAAAGCCAATAAAAAATTAAGTATTTTCAAATCTCATGTGATCGGAGAGAACTCCACAGGCTCATGATCCATTTCAGGGCTCAATACAAGGTGTTGGTACTCACCTATGAAGGCCTACATGGTTTAGGAACAATGTATCTCCAAGGACATCCTCTCCTGAATCAACCTACACATGGACCCAAGTCACCTGCCCATGACATCCTCCTCCTCCTATCTAACCTGGAGGGGGCAACCAGGGACTGGACATTTTTTATTGTGGGACTCTTTGCATTGGGAAGCTTGTTCAGCACCTATGCAGTTATCCTTTTGGCACCAGGCAAAGTCCTTTTCCATTATTCCAGGCTTAAGCTTCTTGGTCCCACTTTTAATTGTGGTCCCTGTCATTTTATTTTTTAGATGGCTATTTTATCTGGAAACTGATGTCAAAGGGCAGTACACAAATGTATCAGTCTGTAAACATTTAAGTCAGCATGATTTTAAAGTGTTGAGCTACAGCTGGATCAGTAAACAAGAGCTACTCGTTAATATTCAGTGTTGATGAATATATTAAAAGGGAGTGCTACATAGAGTGGGAAGGCCAGAGTCTACCTTCCACACACAGCAGCAGCACTCTGGAAAAAAGAAAATAACACAGAGGTGGACTTCCCCTTAAAAGCTGCTGCTCATTTAAACATGGAACTCATTATTGCTCTGTCTTCTCACAAAATCCCCAAACCCTGAGGCAAGCTTTGGGCACCTGGGGAGAAATAATGAAACAAGCCGTGTAATATCTCTGACTGCCTGGTTTTGACAGAAGGATTTAATTATAAGCCAGGCAGAGACTACAGGGTGTAAAGGTAGAAACACAAATTAAAGTTCTGACAAATCTAATGCCAGGTCAGAAAGAAGTGCACAGTACAATTATAATCAAGGGCATCTAACCGAATTCACTTTTGTAAACAAAAGAAACCTAACCGATTTTGGCGTACATGATATAATTGCTAAATAAACAACATGGGATTGCTGCTCCAAAGCCATCCAGCAGTCAAGCAGGCAGCAAACACCAGGCAAGGATGGCTTGTACCTTCAAGAAATGAGGATGCTAACCTATCCTGCACCAATTTATACCAATTGCATCTTGCCTCAACTTCAACACAGAGCCACTCCTATCTGCTCCATCATAAGGAAACACCTCCCTTTAGCCATAATAGCAAATGTTCATGAGTAGCATGCCTTTGAATACCAGGCATTGTGGGAAGGTGGGAGGTTGCAGAGAGTCTCACTAGAGAAGAAGAAGAAGAGTTTGGATTTGATATCCCGCCTTTCACTCCCTTTAAGGAGTCTCAAAGCGGCTAACATTCTCCTTTCCCTTCCTCCCCCACAACAAACACTCTGTGAGGTGAGTGGGGCTGAGAGACTTCAAAGAAGTGTGACTAGCCCAAGGTCACCCAGCAGCTGCATGTGGAGGAGCGGAGACGCGAACCCGGTTTCCCAGATTACGAGACCACCGCTCTTAACCACTACACCACATGGCTAGAGAAAGACACAGAAAAGGTATTTGAAACAATAAAATGGGTTTACAGTTTAAAAAACAGTTCCATGGCTCATGAGCTTCTCTGCAGTCTTCAGTTTCTGGGAGTGCCCATGGGAAAGACATGCAATGCCAAGAGGCAGCATCATTGGCCAAAGACATTCTGAACCTGGAAACATGGCAAGAAGGATGTGGCAGGGAGGATGCTGAGGGCCTTGTAGTGTCTTGGAGCCACTACAAGCTGGAAAAAGGGAAGTGGAACCCTCAGTCACCTTGTCTAAAATTAGGATAAAAGCTGCCACCACCACCAAATTTTCAAAAAAAAATCCTCCCTTCCATAATGGTGGTGCTCCCCCCCTCCAACCATCACACAAATAACTAAGCAGATTTAGAAAAAGGAAAAAGAATAGTGGGGAAATGAAAGTGATAGGATAAAAACAACAGTGGAAGAGAGAGCAGTGTTTTCCTTCATTCCAGCAGCAGCTCCCTAGCCAAGAGGCCTGAGCTGCATCGTAGAGGAGAACGAAGTAGCCAGGGACAGATATGAGAAATTAATCACTCATCCGTAATTCACTCGCTCCTCAGTAACTCAGCACTTCATCATCTCTCTTTTCTAGTAGATCTCAGGGTTCTAAGTAAAAAGAAAAGAAAAGTAGGGATCCTGCATTTGCAAGTGTGCCCATCCCTAGATTAGATATAGCCACCTGAGATGTTTCTCTCGCTTGTTGGATTATTGTATGTAGTCATATTCTGGTGTTGAATAATTATCCATCAAAGATCCCTAGTGCATCCTCTGTCTCCCCCTGCTCCCCACCCCCCACTTAATTGAGGGAATGACTATTAAGCCAGCTGAAGTAGCAGAATACCTCTGTAGATGAAACCATTTTCTCAGTCCTGTAGACATTTCTCTCTTCAATATTTCTGAGAAGTGACTGGTTTCATGGAAGCATAGAGGCTACTCTGGTAGCAGGTTAACAACCTGCTGCTTGCATTATCTGAGAAATACAGAACTACCCAACACTTCAGTCATTTCTGCTTTCCAACTGAGCTATGCTTCTATTTGCTTTAGCAGCACTCTGTTTTATAAGGCAGCGATCTTAGACAAGCAATAGCACAACAGATTATGCAACCTTTGAAATCCCTCCCTTTCCTCCCAGATTACAGTTCTATATTTCTGAGTAGCTTGAAGGTGACAGGAGCCTGATTTAAAAAAAAAAAATGTCCTGTCTTCTGGAGTGTTGCAAAAGCTGGATAATAGCCAATTCCATAGTTGTCATCCTGAGATGACAAAGCAAATAGCAATCTAGGAAATGCTTAATCAAAGGAAGAAAGCATGCATATGTAATACATACTTGCATGCATTAATCCAAAGACGAAGACAAGAAAGCTTATCTCACCTCTCCAGTGCTGGTTCTTTAGGTGTGGCAGCTGAAAAAAACCTGTTACACAAAATTCATGTAACATTGTCAGAGACTCTTCTCTATCGCTTCCTAGACATGACATCGCAGATAGAGAATACTAACAACAGGAAAGATGGAACAAATCATTTGCCCAGCTGCCTTCATTGGGAACAGGATATCTGTTTTAAATAAGGAATGTTCATTTCCCTCTTCAATTATCGCTGTTTTTGTCTCTTCAGAGTAATACACCTCAGACTAATACACGGCAAAGTTTACATTACAGAGCTGTTCAACACTTCTCTATGACTTCAGGCACTCTTGGAGGTTTCAGAAGTTTGTGGGTGAGTCAAAGAATTCCCACTGTCTGTTGCAAAAAGAAAGAAGTCATGTGCCAACTAAAAACCATGGCATACAGATCTGCAAGGGTGACAAAAAATAAAATAAAAATTAAATAGAGGGGGAAATTAGTAAAAACTGCCTTGCTCCTTGAAGGCAATATAGAATATTGTTACAAAAGTTGGGTGCCACCCCCACTCTCTGCAAGACTCTGTGGGGGTCCAGGCATTCACCCAGGGTCTGTGTCCCTTTGGAGAATTGAGACACAGTGAAGAATGTTGTAGCTTTAAAACAGTATTTTTTCCCCCACCTTCAGTCTGAATGGAGGGAGTCAAGATCTTACAGCATGGTCATTTCAGTGGGGCTTGTCCCCCACAGCAGTGCAACCCTGGAGCAGTGCCGAAGCTACATGCTCTGGCACCGGGGGGGGGGGCGGAGAGGGGGCGGAGGCGTGGCTGGCATGGCGTGCATCCTGGGGGCATGGCATGCCACCACAGGGTCCCACAGGGTCGCGGTGCGCTGTTTGCGGGGGCATGGCGCCTGGCACTGTGGGGGGTGCATGGTGCATGTCTGGGTGGCAGCTGCGATGGTACCCCTCCCTTATGGTGCCAGGGGCAGTGTGCTCCCCCGCCCCCCATTCCTCCGCCAGTGCCCTGGAGTCAATGTCATCTCTCTCAGCCAGTCTGCCTAAGATAGATCCCACTCCCACCCCCTTTTCTTCCCAACACACCTTGCTAAAGACTTTCTTTTCCTGACACTTCCAACCCATACCCCATCACCATGGCAGCCTCTGTCTGCCCAGACCCAGCCTCTCAGATGGGCCATCAATCCCTTTTGTCATGTTGATGTCTCTATCCCAGGTGAAGTCCTGGACTTGGAAAGAAAACTTAGCCTATACTTTTCCACTGACCTCCAATCTTCCCATCAATACTTCAAATAATCAAAATCCTACCAATTATTAATTTCTAGGGTTCAGGGGTGTCCACCCCAAAATCTGTAATTTTAACAATCACTGGTATTCGGAGCAGAGCATTAGCTGATATTAATGCACAGGAGTTTGACCAAACTGCGGGAGACAGTGGAAGACAGGAGTGCCTGGCGTGCTCTGGTCCATGGGGTCAAGAAGAGTCAGACACGACTAAACAACAACAACAATGCACAGGAGAATCCTAGGGGAAAACTATGACAAGATACTCAGGACCCAGATTGCAAGAATTTTAATTTCCCCCCTTCTCCAATGTTTGAACTACAACTCCCATCAGGCCCAATCAGCAGGGCCAAAATGGCCATGGGTGATGGTGTTTTAGACCAACAACAGCCAAAGGGCCACAGATTCCCATTCCTGCTTTAAGGGAAAAACCCACACCTTAAAAGTTGAGTCTGGGAAGAAAATGGTAACCAATAAAGACAATTTAAGCTTATCATATACTGCCTATTGAAACTTCTATCCAACAATAGATGGGCATGGCATTTTGGATCAGTTAATGTTTCTGGGATTTATTCAGTGGGTAGATCATTGCTTAAATACTGATTTAAGGGGTTCATTAGATTACTGTAAAGTAAGATCTGTCCAAAAATAAAAGCTAAAATAATAGCAAATACTACTTTGGAAAAACCACCAAAGAGAACTAGAAATTTCTGCAATACAGCGCACTGTACAAGCACTGAACTTTTGACTAGTTACTCCAAAACAAACAAAGACAGTGTCACAGGCTGTTTTATTACTACTTCCTCTGAATTACAGCAATAACCTGAAAGACACAGAGTTTACATTAATCTTAAAATGAAAAATAAATGGTCATACATATTATCAGCACTCAGTCCTGTGGAGCTTGTGACATATTGCATTTATTTATATATTTTACCTGCCTTCACTTGAAACGTCAGGGTGGATTACATCATATATTTATAAATAAAGAAATCAGTTATTTATTTAGAGCATTTGTTCCCTGCAAAAAGGCTCCCATACTAGCTTTCATAGTGTCATTTAAAAGAAGGCAGCTCTTGCCCATATCTTACAGTTAACAACAAAAACAAAAAAACCCCACATCATGCAAGGGAAAGGGAACGGGGGGGGGGATCAAACAGGCATCAATTCTTAAACCGTAATAAACCCCACCCATAACTCCTAAACAATATCCATGCACCAGCATTAATCAGCCATTCAACATAGAGTTCTCTGTAGACCTGTACACTGCCTTCCCATGTGCATTTTAACGTTTTGCAGAGGATGACGTCTAAAAAGAAGTCTAGAAAAAGATGTGAACCTGCCAGCATGAGTTGTTCTCTTTCCTCCTATAGGGAAAAGATTTGATCTGAATGTTATTATAAACTGACCATGCATGAAGGGGCAGATGAAGAGTACAGTAACGACTTTCTAGATTTTTGGACCTATTTAACAAATAACGTTTGGGAGAGCCCACATTTTTGCTCTCATGATCTTTCATACAACCTTTAGCTGATATTGGATTTCCTCTATGGTTATTTTACTCCCTGTCCCAACAGCACCTTCCCTGAAGTGCAGGGTGGTCCAGCCTTACATACCAAATGGACTGCAACAGCCTGCTAAGCAAGGCACAGGGTTTTGGGAAGCAGGCCTGAGACTCTGGAAGGTCCTAGAACCCTCTCACCTGCTCCTCAAAGCTGGGAAAGTGCTAACTAGATTTTGGAAAGGACACTGTGAGAGCCCTCAAACCCAGCACTTTGCTTAGCTGGCTTTGGAAAGGCAGAACAAGGGCTGGCGGGGGGGGGGGCACCAAGTGTTTCTGAGGGCCACGGAAAGAGGCCTCGAGGGCTGCATGCGGCTCTTGGGTCACATGTTCGATTATCATGGCTTAGTGTTTTTGGAAGATGGAGAGTGGGTCTGTGCTTTTTGCATTTCATCAGGCAAGCTTGTCTGCTTCCAGGAGATGCCTTAAATAGGCTACAAATAGGCTCACATAGCAACAATATAAGAAAAATGTAGCCTATCTTTTAATATCTTCCAATCGTCATGGACAAGCCATGACAATTCTGACACCTTGGGTTAATATTTTACAAATTTACAATCTTTTTAAACTCATTACTCACCAAAGATCCCAAGTCTCTCTCAACGTAAAGGGAATATATACACTCCTCAAGTAACTTTTCCTTTCTTGTTTCGATATGCTTTTCTGCCTCTATAATCTAGTGCAGAGATGTCCAACAGGTTTTGGTAGACTGCGGTCTATCGCTGGCTCCCTTTCCTTAGAGAAGTTAAAATAGATAGAATCCTGCCCTGCCCCCTTGCCCCGTGTTCCATTGCTGCATGATCTGCAGAACAGAAGGAGTTTTTGCAGTGAGGCTGATTGTTTCATTGTTTCATCAGTGACAATTAGGTGAGCGACTTTTCCCCGTTCTCCCTAAAAAAGCTCAACAACTTTGCCCTGAACCCCCCCAAAACACGGGACTAAAATCTTAACAGCTTTGCCCTCAACCCCCCCCCCAAAAAAAGGGGTAGATCAGTGCCAGGTTTTTATTCTGTGAGTAGATCGCTGTCTCATAGGAGTTGGCCATCCCTGATTTAGTGAACATTCTCACTGTTCTTGCTCATAAATTAGCTGGACTGCAGGGAAGGTGTTAAAATGATGTTTGCTTTCTTATATTTCACTTTTCATCTTAAGCGGCTAATAGCTATAGCCTCAATGTAGTAATTTCATCTGTTGTATTATAATCATTTTAATCTAACGCATTGTTTATTTTGAATCATACTTTCACTGTTTTAAATAGGTATCTACAATATTTCACCACTTGTCCATTATATTTAGGGGGTACTCTCCTTTTCCTACTCATACTGAAATACTGCCCCTCAATGAGGCCAAATTTAGATTCACAAAATGTTTAGAGGAATGAGTACCCCTGTGTTCCCCCAAGAAAAAAAAGCACTGTATTTAAGAAATGCTAAGCTCTCTTAGTTGTGGCTCTGGCTTTTGGTCACTGTCCATATTCCCAATGGAGCAAATTAATACAGACTGAATTTAAAAAATGATTTTTCACAATGCATTGTGGAGAGGCAGGGTCTGAATCATTCCCTTCAGGTTCTGCAGTTGCAGTCAGCAAAAGTAGGGCATCTGTAATGCCCTGGGGAATTGCCGTATATAACTGATGGGCTGCATTTGGCTTGGTGGGTCACAAATCACACACAAGTGCCTATATGGAAAATATGAAGTCTTGCATTTTTTAAGATTATTAAAAAATGAACTATGAATGTGCAGTTCTAACAGTTTGTGAATGTGCAGTTCTAACCATTTATTTTCTCCTTTTAAAAAAAAGGCTTAATTCTTTGAGCATTAGCTGAGTGATTCTATAGAATCTCATAATATGCCACTTCTCAATGGATTAACTTGTTCATATACATGCAGAGGCTCATGACACATTCACACATGTCACCACTTGATGCTGCAGCCATTAAGTGACCAACATTTATACGCACTTTGCAGATGCAGATACAAGACATGACACCACAGAAGACAAGCAGTCCTGTCTCTTGCCTAGATTCTCATGAACTTGTTAACACAGACCAGTTTTAGCACATCATCAGTACTGCAACCAAGAAGTACAACTGTTTGATAACTGGTCTAGTCTACAATGTTCAAATAAAATCTCCTGCGTTAATTGCATGCCAAGCACAGTTAATGGCAGGCACTCAAGAAACCGTTGTTGAACTGACCAAGGCAAGGGGGGGGGGACATACCAGAACTGTTCCAGCTTTATAAAAAGACCCAGACAAGCTGCAAACGATAACAAGTTTAAAGTCACTCCCAATTTACAAAGTAAAATAAGAAGGCAAATTTTACTTGTTAGCTTAACTCATTTAAGCAATGCCCTGATGACCGAAGTGCATATTCCCCAAACAGTTGTACAGTGGTACCTCGGGTTACATACGCTTCAGGTTACAGACTCTGCTAGCCCAGAAATAGTACCTTGGGTTAAGAACTTTGCTTCAGGATGAGAACAGAAATCGTGCTTCGGCGGCGTGGCGGCAGCGGGAGGCCCCATTAGCTAAAGTGGTGCTTCAGGTTAAGAACAGTTTCAGGTTAAGAACGGTTAGAGTTTCAGCTAAACGTTGCTGAAAATGGAAAACATTTTCCTACACATCGAGAAAACAAAACGAGGCAATAGCAGTCCTATTGTAGACTAGCTACAAAAGAATAAGATGTCAACACATTATTGTTGAACCAAAAGTTTTATCATTAGCTAAAGTGGTGCTTCAGGTTAAGAACAGTTTCAGGTTAAGAATGGACCTCCGGAACGAATTAAGTTCTTAACCCGAGGTACCACTGTATTGCTTCCCTCCGCCCTTGGTACTCTTATCCCAGCTACAATTTTCTCTATTACTGCTTGAAGAGCTAACTAAACATAATACAGGTTCAATAAAAAATAGCCTTGTTTGTGATGCGGCAATAAACCAATTATTAAAGTTTACAGAAAATTGCTAATAAATAATAGACAATAACTTTCTTGCAGCTGAAGTCAGAAAGCTACAATAACTTATTTTTTACTGCTACTACATTTATTTATTATTCCCATGGAACTAAAAAAATTAGGCACCATGCAAAACATTTTAAAAGGTAACCTCAATCCACAGGCTAACATTTCAATGCAGAAACGGTAAGAAATTGGAAAAATAAGATGTAAAAATGAGAAAAATAGAGGCCAAAGAGATCTTAACAGATACGGCTTATGTTTCACTTACTTATGCAAAAACAACAACAACAACCAGTACCCATCAAGAATGTCCATTTGGACAATGAAGCTCACGTTTTTGGGTTTGCATGCAAAGCTAAACCAAAGTTTCCTGTGATATGCAGGAATCATTGGGCTTGTGTGTTCCCCGTCCCACACAGCTATAAAGAAGAGATCAGAAGCATATACTTCCATTCTCAATTAACTGTGATTTGGAATTATGTATGAATACAGATAAACTGTAACCAATCTAAACTGTAGATAAACCAAACAAGCCAACTTTGTGCCATGGTTAATAATCATGAATTGTTCAGATAAGGCATAGTTAAAACACAAACTGTAGCTCATGGTCTGAACAAAGTGACAAATGGCAATTATTTGAAAATGTAAATGGCTATACTGGAGGAGGAGGAAGCTCACATGTATAACATTTAACTATGATTTACAGTAATATCTGAACCAATGTCACCCATTCTAGATGTGCCATCTTTTTCAGTGTCAGATTCTGGGATGATCTAGAATGCATTTTACCGTTGCTACGCATCTGGCAGTTGATCAAAAGGTTGGTGGTTTGTGTCCACCCAGGTATGGCAGTGGGCAGTATTCCTGCATTGCAGGAGGCTGGACTAGATGACAGCTGGGGTCCCTCCCAACTCTTTGGTTCTATGATCTGTGCCCTAGTCATCAAATTCAAAGAGCACAAGCTATTCTGTAGTGAGCTTGCAGAAACGAGCTCATTTTATGTGATGGTGAGAATGACATTCATAAGACTTTTGTATCTATAATTGCCCTTTATAAACAGATTTTTAAGATATCATTTATCCATTCAGATATAGAATGATGTTCCCTTTTAAAGACTTGGCAAGTGAACAATGCTTCAGTGTCTCAATTAATTTGGGTCAGTTTTCAGTGAGCATGTTTGCTTGGCCGGGGGTGGGGTGGGGGAAGGCTGGGTTCAAAGGACAATATCATTACCAAGTATTTAAAGAATTAACTTAGCAAAATGCTAACAGAGAGTGAAAGACATGCTAACTGCAAAGGTTAATCAACAGTTGTGAAATAATGAAATTAATATGTTCTAAAGCAGAGGTGGCTAACCTCTCTCAGGGCTCCATTAAGGACTGGCTATTCCTCCACAGATCACATGACAAAAACGTGCATACACTCATGCAGGCACACATTCCACAGATAGGGGACAGATAAACACTTTGCATACAGAGACACAGAGACATTGCTGAGGATAGCAGAGAGACGCAGCAGAGACACTGTTCTGGGGGAAGAAAACCCAGGTTGCACAACTACAATTTTTGTTTTAAACTATAAAAAGTTTAGAAGACAAAGATCAGCTATTAAATGTGGTTGTGGGTTTTACTACCGAGCAAGGGATCACAATGAAGAATATGTGTAGACCACCAGATAGCAGGAAGCCCTCATTCCTATCTGATAAAACCACGATCCAATTAAAAGAACAGGCTGCTTGCTTCCTGCAGAAGGATAATCTTGGCTTCTCTGTATTTAACCAGAGACAAATAGGTGATTAACTGACAATATTCAGATGGTCTGCTGAATGCCAACTCTAGAGCTTTTCTTGCCACAGTTAATAGTAGGCAGTAAATTAAGTTCAGTTCAACATTTATAAAATAAGGCACACCATGACACTTCTATTTCTGTTACACAGCATCACAGACTGTCCCTCCCCTCCCTGACACACATCTTTTTAAGACAGGAACTTCAATTCTGGCATGCAGATTGCCAATACAGTGCCCAAGGGCACCAGTGTGCTCACCGGTACTTCTTAAGACACTCACAAAAGTCCTAAGTAATTATTGGTTCAAAAAGCCACAAGAAATGCTTTTCCTGCTCAGTTCCTGTTTGCACTACCTCAGCCTCTTCTGCCTTGAATATGCCCCCTTAAACATACCACATTTTATTGGGTGCCTGGATATTGGATGGCCCACCTTGCCATCCATTCTGAACAGTGGAGAGGTGCAAAGAGTTTTTCTCTGTGAGCAGGTGTAACAGTGGCAATATAGATATCCCCCCCACCCTCCCGATGCATAAATGGGGCAACAGATGCTCACAACATACTTTGTCTTTTTCTGCTCTTTTAGGTGTGGCAGTCATTTCGTATTATGCCATTTTAGGACTGGCACCCATTGCACTCTCTCAAAAGTCCACATGTGCCCTCTAGCCCAAAAAGGTTGGCAACCTCTGGCCTACAGCATAAAAAGACAATTCAAGTGAGACAAAAACCAGATTTTTGATTCCTAATCAGCAAAAATAGACAGGCAGTAGGAAGTGTCTATGAACCATGGCTGTGTTACTATTAAGGCTATTCTGCAACACTACAATCCAATTAGATCTTACTCAACAAGCAGCACCTTGATGAGATGGTTATCTGGAATGTCAGTTGATGTTTCACTGGAAAGAACAGGCAGCTTCACTCTTTCCCAAAACAGAGACAAGCTTTCTTGGAGGGAGTTGTATGTGTGAATGATGTACCACTTACAGATTGCATGTGGCACATGTGAACCCACATGCATGCTTCCATCCATTCATGAAGGGACAAGCAGGCTATTATTACACCCATAGTAAAACTACTCAGCATACTATTGGATCAAATATGTTGAATTAATGCAAGCCTGTAGGGTGAAGAGACACCACATGTAGCTTGTTCTCAGACTTCAAGGTCAGAGAGCGTTAAAATAGAGTATTGTTGTAACACAGCTGTTGTTAAAAGGTCTAAACAGCTGGGAGCCTAGCTTGGATCAGAGAATAATTATAAAACAAAGACACATGATGGTGCAGCTGTTTGAAAACTATGTTATCAGGACTCTGCTGGAAAAGAAAAAGGGCTAGAATAAAAACGCAATGGGCGGGGAAGCAGCAAAAGTACAGTTGCTATGACTCTCTAACTACAACCTTATTCTAGGTCACCAACGGCTAATATTAGATTAATGTTAATTCCTATATCGCACAAAAAAAGCATATGGCCATAACACAGAAACTTATAAGCAAGCAAGTAGTGCCTTCATATTTTGCTTTTGCCCTGGAACAGAGTGGTGTGTGTGGTGCATTTTAATTTTCAGTGAACTATATATTGGCACCATCCTTCAAGATGCATGCCTAGATACTTCAGCGCTGCACCAAAAATAATCTTGCCATAAAAAGAACTAACAGTACTGTACAAGAGCCTGTTAAGCTTTGAATCTGCCTCATACACATTAACATGGAATACAATCCAGTCATATTCAAAAATAGACCCATATAAATTAATGGCCATGACTGACTTAGGACCATTCATGTAAATGGGGTTGATTACCACCCATTGTATTCCAGTAGAATTCTGTGGAGCAGCAAACAATGAAAAGGTAGAAAAAGATGAAATGTTTAGTGCTGCCACTGAGCTTTCACCTAAAGTGAACTTTGATGTGAACTTGGAGATTCTTCCTGAAGTAAAAACATGCAAGGAATTTTGAAGAAAGAAAGAAAAAAAAGAGTTATGATAAAGACTAATGAATCCTGTCAGAGTTTCCCTCCTTATATTTATGTTATTACAATGACACACTAGATTCTTGGGGACATGGTAGATTTAGATAATAAAGCAAGAGTGAAAAATAAAATGCTTGATGCAAATGTTTCTAACTTTAGAGGTCTTTGTAAATGTTGTGTAATCACAGGATCTTAAAAGAAGGGGCACACACACCTACCTGTTCTTGATATAACCATTGATTCAAATAAAGCCACAGCTATTAGCCACTCACAGTGCAATCCTATGCATGTCTTCCCATTGATTTCAACGGGCCTTACTGTGTGAAAAGGATTGCAGCATCAGCCATTAGTTTCACTACTGATCAATAGCAATATAACCCCTCAACAAGCAACTTATCAATAAGGATTTCATTAGGAAAGAATGAAATGAAGAACAAAAATAGCAGCAGCTGAAAGGCATGAAAATAATTTGATTTACTTGGCTTTTATCCATCGCCACGCTTTTTAAAATCCACAAACCAGAAAGAAAACGAAAGGAAATGTATGCATCAGTGGGGCAGTGTCAAAGAAAAATTAGATTTCCATGGTAACAAGCTACAGCCTAGGTAACAAAAATGCCTGCTAACAGTTGTGAGGCAGTGGCCGATATGGATTTTTAGTATCAGATGGCTCTAAATATAAGCTCTTGCCTACAGCCTTAACGCACAATAGATATCGTTACAAACCTTTTTTGTGTGTGGAAAAAATCGACTTAGATTTGAAGACCTGTTCCATAGCATGAACCTAAATAATAACCTAATAAAAAGTTCACTAAATTATAGCACAGATGGCTCACATTTTCATAGTTAGAAGCTGCAGGTTATTGCTGGCTAGCAACACTTATTTTTTACACAGCAAGTTTCAAGCATTTCACATACTTCACATACATTGGGCAGGTTCACAGGTAACATCAAAATGCAGTATGTCATTTAAAAGGTCAGTCTTGGCTTGCACAGTCCCTTGTCCCTTCTCTTTATGCAGTGGCATAGCAACCCCAGTTGGGAAGCCGCCACCATTTCTGAGCTTTTTTTGGGAATAAATCACCAAAAGTTCCATACCTGATGTTTTGAGGGACGGGCAGTGGCTTTGCCCCCCTGCAATGCCTGAGACACCCACCAAAGGCCATGTCTCCCTACAGCCCCACCCCCGTGCTGCCCAGCAATCCCCCTGAGCCCCTCCTTTCCTTCACTACTGCTTTATTCATTTAGATAAACTTATTTTCCTCCTATTCAGAACAGTTCTTACTCTGGTTCAGAAGGTCACCATAGTTTACCACTTTATATGTTAGTACGAACTATGTTTGTACTAAATGGGGAAGTAAATAAATGAGAGCCAATTATCCAGGAACTTTACAACAATCCTATGAGGTAGTCCAGTATTATAATTCTTATATTGCTGATGGGTGAGGGCCACAACTGTTAGATTTAGCAGCTTGTTTAAAGTTTCATAATGAGTTCATAACTGAGGTGAGATTTGAACCAAGGATTTGATGGCTTGCAGCTGCTGCTTTTAGCTATGAGCTTGTAAGAAATCTGGATGTGCCTGTTCAATGTCCATGAATAATAGGTATGGGAAGATTTTACATGTTCTCTTTAGGTGATGGAGGCAAAATAAAACAATCCCAAATTGCTTAAGCCAGCAAAACCTAAAGTAATGGATATATAAACACACAGCACATGTCTTTGTTGGGTTCCTCATACAATGTAGCACAAGGGACTTCCAATTTTCTACCGAAAGAGATTCTCCCCCCCTTCCCCATGGATGGTTCTTACCAAAGTATTTGTAAACCAGTTACTTTATCTATACAATTGTGGTTGAATGCTAATCAATCATAGGTGAATGAATACTTTGCAAATAAAGCAGTATTCAGCAAAATATAATCTAGTCATGTTTAAGGAGAAATTTCTCACAGGATACTTTGAATTTTTTTGCACCCAAGGCAGTAAATATGTATGCAGGTCCAGGTATGCAGATTTCAAATGTTACCTCCTCAGGACATAAAGAGCTATGTACAATGCATCCAACCAATGTATTACTGAGTATTTTAAATATTAACTCACATGTCCTTTTGTAGTTGTGTGTGGAGAGTCAATACTGCAACAGGGTAATCTTAACACCTGCTTCCTAACTTTATGAAGTGAATGCCTACCCATCAGAACAGCACACAACTTTTAAAGTGAAAATAGTATTCTTAAAGCTACAAGCAACCCATATGTGCACATGCACTTCCACACAGAAACTGCTATTTTTACTAAACAGAAAGACAACCCTGGGGTACTTGGTTGCTGAAAAAAATAATTCTGAAGCTTTGGTATGCAGAATATTTAAACAGAAGTTTTTCTTTCTTTCCCAAGCACTGCAGAGGCAGGAATTTCAGGTTCAATGCAAAAATGCATTATCCAAAACATGCCATTTCTGACAATGGTGCATTGCAATATATATATTTTTTACTCTATACTACCCATAGTAAATAGTAAGGATACCTTCCCATGCTGCTTTAATTGCTACAAAGCAGATAAGTAGCTAGACTATTCTAATCTATATCTTCAGCAATAAGAAGCTAAATTTTGCAGCAAGTTAGGAAATCCTTATTTCTACTTCTCTGTGATTTCTAGTGAAATCAGTCCTGAATTTCAGGCACATAACAGTAAACATATTTTTAACATTTGTTTTTTCAAGGCAAACAATATCATTCAGTGTGAAGCCATGAAAAACACTGGGAATGAAACTCAGGTGATTACACGGATCGTCATCATTAATAACTGCTTCACACTTCAGGGCAATCAATAAATCAAGTCCCCACAATAATAGCTGGTAGCTGCATAATTCCTAGGAAAACAACTATTTCTCAAACTGAACCAAGTCCAAATTTGTACTAGCAACCAGAAGCTGTGAAAGCATCCAAAAACCCAGCCTTACCTGTTTCAATAAGAACTTGTCTTCTGCATTGACTTTGAGAGAAATGGCCAGATGGATGGCAGACAGCACCACACCACTGATGACCGCAGCCCTCATCCTGACTGGCAGCAAGGTGTAGATGCTGTAGATGAAAAAGATAGTCCACCAAATGCCCTCCGAGGCACTTCGGGGCTGCATCAGCAAGCAGCCAACCACTTGAACGGCCAACACCACCAGAATGACAGAGTAGCACATGAGCCACATGTGGTCCTGGTGGAAATCATTGCGATTGCAGATGGCACCCAGAGCCACCATAAGCAGGATGGCCAAGGACAGCACCACCACATAGGGCACTTGGTAGTAGCCGTGAACGGTGTGGAAGAGCAGCATGACCAGGCACACTAAAACCAACACTGCCATCAGCATGGTCAGGCTGCTCTGATTAAGACGGAAAAAGTAGCGCTGGTAGAGGTGCTCCAGTTTCTCCGACTGAAACTTTTTTGACCTGAAGATCTGCAGCAAGCTACCACAGCAGCTGCCCATGGAGAAGACCATCTCAGACCGCCCTTCGCCATCCAGTTCTTCCTCCTCCTCCAACTCATCAATCTTGGCTTTGATCCGCTTCTCCTCTAGCCCCAGTTCCACACAGCGTGGATGCACCTCACCCTGCTCCACACCATAGCGTCTAGGACTCATGGCAAGCGATGGATCTCCTGCACGGCGAGAGTGCTGGCTCTTGTCAACACCATGATCCTGCCAGGCAGACTTGGACCTGAAGCTCATCATCCTGCAGCCACTCACCCCGTGGTTCCTGCTGCTCGGTGACTCGTAGTCTTCATCACTTCTCCACCTGCTTTCCATACGGGAAGCTTTTTTTACTGAGGCCCTGGTAGAAAGAGGATAGGAATAGCCATTGGCTCTGGAGTCAGCCTCTCCCCAGGCAGAACGATGCTGTTCCGCACCTCCACCCCTGGGCACAGCAGAAGCTGCAAACCCCGGAGGGCTCACACTGTTGGAGCGGGACATGCCCTGCCAAGGCAGAAGAGAAGGGGGAGGGATTGTGGGGGCAAGTTATAAAGGAGTAGGAGGGAGTGAAATAAAATCACAAGGAATTCCACTCATAGCAAGGAAAAACCAACACTTCTGAGCAGTTTCTCTCACCCTATGGTGCAAGGTGCAGCAGAGGAAAGACATGTGTGTGTGTGAGTCTTGGCCGAGTCCAAATAAAACAAAGTTCTCAGTGATAAAGGAATTCAAACCCTTAAGGTGACTGGTTCGCCAGCCAGTTGAATTCCCCTTCCCTCCAGAGGCTGCTGGGAATAGAAAAAAAAATTCAACCGGAATTTAAAGAGATCCACTGAGAGCTGGGAGGCAAGTTCCCCTACCTATGGAACTCTGGTGAGGATTCCCACTCTGTCATTTTCACAAGTCCCCAGTGCTTTGGCCATTTGGTGAAACACGACTTCCATGCATAGAAAACCAATTTGATGGAGGCAGCTGGGGTTTTGTTTTCTCCCGCACCTTAAGCAAAGACCACCTTCCAGTCGAAATGCATCATCAGGGAAAAAGCCACCACGATAATTCCTCTCTCTCTGTGAGGTCAAGGCGATCCTGCCGCCGCAAAAGGGACCTGCTGGTCAGAAAGGTCCTAAAGAGGCTGCATATTTCAGTCGCTGATAACGCTCTCCAGGAAGCGGAGCAAAACGACCCAGTACCGTCATTCTTAATTTTGCCCCGCGGGCAACTGCTTATTTGTTGGTCATCTAGAGAGGTGGTGCAGAGGGCAGCCACAGCAGCAGCGCTGGAGGCGTTGGGAAGCCGGCTGGGTCATCGTTTGATCCCTCCTATCTAAGGAAGGTGGCCCTACAAATTGGCTTGGAGAACCACAAGCAAGCAAGCCTCCCAGACACTCCTCTTTCCCGGCTCTTCCTTCTCAAGGCGATCACGACATTGCTGCAATGGGGAAGGAATGGCATACAGCAGCAGCCCTCGAAGCCTTGAGTTAAATGTATTTATTGCAAGCTCTCGACTCAAATCGGAGACTGGAGTGCCGGAGGCATCATCCTTTTCCCTGCTCGAATGAACCAAATGGGTGGGATTGCTGAGGCTGCTGGGACGGCAGTGCTGCTTGCCCTTGGGATGGCACATGGGAGGGGGGGGGATGTATAAAAATAAACAAGATCTACGGGGTGATTCAAATCAAGGACGGCGGGGAAGAGGTGGGGGAGGGGAAGAAGAGGCGCAGGTGGGTGATCAGAAGAGGAGAGATTCCTGCGTCTATATCATCTCTCCAGCGAACAGATCCATGGAGGGAGTCATCCGCCAAAAAGCCGACGTTGCACTGCTGCCTCCGTGCGAGGATGCGCTGTCTCCACTGCAGGGGCCAGCAACAAGCAGCACGGCTCGCTCTCCCGCCGAAGCAGCGATGCAAAATACAAAAACAAAGCGGGTGGGGGGAATCCCACAGCACCACACAAATTTTTCCACAACGAGGGGAGGGGATGGAAAAAGACCCGCCGAGGCTGACTCCGTACTGCTTATGCACACTCCACCAGCCTCCTCCTCCTCCTGCTGCTGCTTCCACTGGGTCTCAATGTATCGGCGTGCGGTGTGGAGGGGGCAGCCTTCTGTGCCCCTTGCAGCCAGCCAGAAGAGTGGTCCTCAGCTCATTGCAAAGAGAAACGGCACCTCCCGCGAAGAG